>NC_142873.1:95034500-95661500 GCF_051225735.1 Oryctolagus cuniculus
CAGATTAGCTAGAAATCTCAAGATTATTTTATATTGTGCTAGGTTAGGTTCCTTAAACAAGAAATTAGAATGATTAAAGTAAACTTAAAGTTTATTTCTCAACTCTTTCCCAACTGTTGAACTCTTGAGTCTGTCTTTTCTTTGTGTTTTTTTTTTTTTTTTGTAAAGATTTGTTTATTTTATTTGAAAGGCAGAGTTACAGAAAGAGGGAGACAGGCGAGAGAGAGAGAGAGGTAGAGAGAGAGAGAGAGAGAGAGAGAGAGACAGAGAGACAGGTCTTCCATCTGTTGGCTTACCCCCTAAATGGCCTCAACTGCCAGCTGGGCTGGGTCGGTCTGAAGCCAGGAGCCAGGAGCTTCCTGCAGGCCTTCCACATGGGTGCAGGGGCCCAAACACCTGGGCCATCCTCTGCTGCTCTCCCAGGTGCACTAACAGGGAGCTGGATTGGAAGTGGAGCAGCTGGGACTTGAACCAGCGCCCATATGGTATGCAAGTGCCGCAGGCGACGGCCTCACCCAGTACGTCAAAGTGCCAGCACCAATTCTTTCTTTTCTTTCTACTGATTCTCATTTTCAATTGTGAACTTGGTTATGGCAGTGACTCTCTGGACTCTTCATTCAGAAACGCCAGATACCTGGTTACTTTTTTGAAAGCACTCAGTAACCTCTTCCCAGAGTGTTTTGAGTTCATCCAGTCCCACTGGAGTTATCATGGAGAAAGTAGGTACAACTTTGTCTTGTAGTCTTTGTACACTGTTCAATTATATTAATGGTCTGATGTACTGAGGAAACCTTACCTCCTTCCCTTCCCTTTCTACGCATCCCATTCAGAGTGGGGACGTGTGGACACATCTGTCTGTGCCCCACTTGCTGGGTCAGGTTAGACTGGGTGGAGGCACTGCCTTTGGGGAGGGGGCTGGGTAAGAGCCTTCCAGACGCTAGCTGAGTGGGAGGCAAAATGACAAATGGGGACCCAGAGGAGAGAAGACAGCAGCAGCTAGGTCTGACGGTGAAAGCAGGAAAGACGGGGAAGAAAGAGTGCCAGAGGGGGACATGGAGTGGGTGGGGAAAGGTCAGGTTTGATAGTTTGGGATTTATCTGAGAACGGAGAGCAACACTGTTTTTACCAGAAATGAGGTAACCTTAGTAGAAACACGTGGTTATATAAGGCAGCAAATAATCTTAATACCTACTTTAGAATAGTGAGTGACTGAAGAAGGTAAAAATCTGTAAAGCACCTGGCAGAACAATTGCTATCATATATGAATTCTTCCCCACTTCTCCTAGAATTAGATTTCTCATTTTGTGATAATAATAATTAGATATGGTAAACTAAATTTAAACAGAAGATCACGTCTGAAGAATCACTAGGGGCCAGCCCTGTGGCGTAGCAGGTAACGCCGCTACCTGTGACACCAGCATCCCATATGGGCACCAGCTTAAGTCCCTGCTGCTCCACTTCCCATCCAGCTCTCTATAAGGGCCTTGGAAAGCAGCAGAAGGCGGCCCAGGTACTTGGGCTCCTGTACTCCTGGCTTCAGTCTGGCCCAGCCCTGGCAATTGTGACCACCTGGGGAGTGAATCAAGTGAACCAGGGGATGGAAGATCTCTTTCACTGTCTCTCCCTCTCTCTCTGTAACCATGACTTCCAAATAAATAAATAAATAAATCTTTAACAAATAATAAGAAGAATCACTGAGCAGATAAAGACAAGCTTCTTAAGTGACCTTAATCTTGTTTGATTTGCAAACATAGGCAAAATGTAACCTGGGCCACTTCTTAAAAATTCCTATACTAAAAAACATGAAACTAATGGCTAACAAATCAGAAGCCACCATTCAGCTTATAGATATGTAATTTGGTATTTTCCAGCAGAATACACCAAAATAAGTCAAATGCTAACAGTTTCCAGTTAAATTTTCCTTTGCTTCCTTGTTTGTCTTACAAAAACTTCCCCCTTGCTTTTCCCTTCAAAATACTCATTTTACCTTTCAAAAGATATCACTACTTCCCATTCGACATCTTGCTGGTCACATTAATATGGCATTACTCGTGCCAGTGTTGTGGTGTAGTGGTTTAAGCTGCCTCCTGTGCCATATAGGCACCGGTTTGATTCCTGGCTACTCCACTTCTGATCCAGCTCCTTGCTAATGCATCTGGGAAAGCAGCTGAATAGGGCCCAAATGCTTATACCAGTGTGGGAGACCTGGCTGAAGCTTCTGGCTCCTGGTTTGGGCCTGGCCCAGCTCTGGCTATTGCAGCCACCCGAGGAGTGAACCAGCGGATGGAAGATCTCTCTCTATATAACTCTACATTTCATATAAATGCATAAATCTTAAAAAAAAAGACAGATGGCATTATCAACATCTTTTCTGAATGTTTTGGGCAGGGAGCTAACAATCTACTGGGACACAGGTGTTGGCTCCATCCTCTGTTATAAACAGAACCCTGTGAGATAAGACTTAGTTCAGGCCCCTGTTCTCTTATTTATTGGCTCTGAGATTTACAACCTGTTCTTGAGTCTCTCTGAGTCTCCATTTCCTTGAATAACCTTAATAGACTGTTGTGAGAAGTAGATATGAGAATAAAGTGAACCAAGAGCTTTGCATATTAAGGATGCTTTTGGGAAAGCCACTATTATTATTAAGCACACTCCCTAGCTTACCCATTTTTTTGATGGAATTACTATTTCAGCATATCTTTTTAAACAGAAAAAGTGCATTAAAAAAACTCCAACACCTTGTAGTGTTTTTGTAGATGAGTTACTCTCCTTATTCTAGCTCTTTGCTCCTTTGCCTTCCACATCAGAGACTGGGAAGCTAGAATATAGATGCTCCTCGACTTACGATGGGGCTGCATCCTGACAAACGCATCATAAACTGAAAATGCCTAAGTCAAAACTGCATTGAACACACATAACTGAGCAAACATCAGAGTTTAGCTTAGCAGCACAGAGCACTGGAGAGCACTGACTGTTTGCCTTTGTGAGCATGTGGATGGGAGCTGTGGCTCACTCTCACTGCCCAGCAACATGCGAGAGTATCATACAGGAAAAGATCAACATTCATAATTCAAAGTACAGTTTCATACTGTACAGAATGCATACTGTGTTCACCCCACTGTAAAGCTGAAAAACCACAGGCTGAGTCACTGTAAGCCAGGGGCTCTATGCACTCCATTTTGCAGCTTTCCTTGAAGGAAGGGGAAACAGGTGTCTCCATTCCAACCAACAAGTCCTAAGTGCAACTCAATGAGGGAGGATGAGGGGGTTTATGAGAAAGCTTTTTTGCTTTCCTATTGAAGGACAGTAGCTGTGGCTTGCTAGCCCTTTGCCCTAACACCTCTTTACTATGTGGAATAAGGATTTGATCACTGCAGCAGCAACAGCCATTTTGTCACCATGAGAAAAATTAAAGACAGCAGAACACTAAAATATAAGGATATTGGATCCCTGATGATACCATTTAGTCATTGAACAGTCCTGGCTTATTCATGTCTGCATTTATTTTACACAAGCCAAATAAACCTGCTTGTTTAAGACATAGTTCTTCAGCAATTCTATTACTTGTAATGAAACACACCCTAACAGATATAAACTTTTCATTTTTGGTGATAACTAATTACTATGCAGTACTTTCATGGATAATTTTCTCACAGTTATAAGATGTAGGGCTGCCTAAAAGGAAGCGATTCTAAATATACCTATAATGTTTCACTTAATTGATTAATTCATTTACTCAATGAATTATTTTGAAGCAATTATTTGTGGAAAGAACAATTGGCAATTCAACTGACTCTGTTATCTTTTTGTGTGTATTTTAATGTCACTTTACTGGGCTTGAGCTTCTCAGGAGTGCTTGATGAAGAAGTTCCCACATCCATGGTTTTATTCCCCATGATCTCAGTTGTTTGTGGTCAACCACAGTCCAAAAATATTAAATTCTGTAAATAAACAATTCCTGAGTTTTTTTTTTATTTATTTGACAGGTAGAGTTATAGACAGTGAGAGAGGGACAAAGAGAAAGGTCTTCCTTACGTTGGTTTACTCCCCAAATGGCCACTACGGCCAGCACTGCGCCAATCCGAAGCCAGGTGCCAGGTGCTTCCTCCTGGTCTCCCATGTGGGTGCAGGGGCCCAAGCACTTGGGCCATCCTCCACTGCCTTCCTGGGCCACAGCTGAGAGCTGGACTGGAAGAGGAGCAACCGGGACTAGAATCCGGCTCCCATATGGGATGCCGGCAACGCAGGCGGAGGATTAACAAAGTGAGCCATGGTGCCGGCCCCTCCTGAGTTTTAAATCGTGCACCATTTTGAGTAGTGTTACGAAATTTCTCACAATCCCACTGTGCCCTACCCAGGACACGAATCATTTTTGTATCCAACGTGTCCACATTAAGTACTCTACCCACCCTCAAGTCACTTAGTCATCATCTTGGTTATCAGATTGACTGTTGGCTATCACAGTTGTTTGGTCAAGTAGCCCCTTTAGTTTAATAATGGCCCCAAAGCACAAGAGCCATGATTCTGGTGTTTACATATGCTGAAGAGATGGTGTCAAATGCCTCCTTTGAGAGAAAAGGTGAAAGTTCTCAACTTAAAGAGAGATAAAAGCCCCTATGTGGCAGTTGCTAAGATTTACCACAAGAACAAATCCACTGTGAAGTTGTGAAGATGGCAAAAAAAAATCTATGCTAATTTTACAGCTACACTTCAAAATGTAAAAATTACAGTCATAAAATGTACATGCTTAGTTTAGATGGAAAAGGCATTAAACTTGTGGATTAGAGACACACAGAAAATGTGTTTGGATGATAATATGTTGTGCCAGAAAGCAATGGGCCTTGCTTCATCTCATCACGTAGCCCCGTAGCATTCACAGCCTCCTAAGGACGAGTCCAGTACTGTAAGATTCTGTGTGACACAGACCACAGTCCCATAACCTTACTGTAGTGCACTGTTATCACTGCTCTATTTCATTCTTAGTTATCATCTCTTACTGTGCCTAATTTCTAAAGTACACTTCATCATGGAGGTGTAAGTATAGGAAAGAACACTACATATAGGGTGCGGTACTGTCTGTGATTTCAGGCATGCACTGTGGGTCTTGGAATGCGTCCCTCACAGGTAAGAGGGGACGACTCTACATTACTTTTCCTTTCCTGTCCCCTTGCCTTTCAACCCTACCACACACACTGTCCAAATGGGGACTCGAAATGGCTAATGAGGTAAAATGATCAGTATACCTCATGTGCAGTGACTCAAGAGTACTGCTTTTCCTAAGATCACTTTTTGAGCTACTTCCGTGTTGGCCGCTGGTGCCAGATGAGACAAGGAAGACCCATTACGCAGTCCCTATCCAGCCCAGGCCTCTATCGTGTCCTTTCCAGTTGCCTCTTCCATTCCCTGTTGTACACACAGCTTGGTGTTTCTGGTCACATCACTCCCTTATCCAGAGCCTTTTAAGCTGGCCCTGACCATAGGATAGCCCTTCCTGCTAGCCTTAGCATGTCAGTGTCCTTCTCAGGCAGTTTTTAGCACAACAGTCCCTTGGTTTCTAATTCTCACAGCCTCCAGCTCTATTCAACACGTACACTGCATGCTTATAGTGGCCCCTTGTTCCTATTTCTGGACTTCAACTCTTCTCTGCTCTCAAGGACCAAGGTTTGCAGTGGAGCCTTCCCTAGTCTCCCCTTGCCCTTGAATCATTCCTGGCCTATTTAGGAGACCTCTGTGTGGTGGCACTTAGCCCCTCCTGTGCTGTGTTCAACTGATTTATGTTTAGGTCACCTGTGTGCCTATACCACAAGCCCCATGAAAGCAGGATCTGGCTCCATCTCATCTCTGTATTCCCTATGGTGCTTGAGGTGGTGCCTGGTGCATGGGAAAGGGTTACTGTTTGGAGTGGTAACATGATGGTTATTGAATGAAAGAAGGACCACTGTTGTCTGATGTAAAGGCCATCATGAATATATTGACCCTCAATGAAATCAGTCAAATGAATGACAGTGGAAGGGCTACTATAATGGGGGAGGTGGCCCTGAGACTCAAGGTACATGAGGACAGGGTTTGCCTGCAGAAGAAGGGAGCATGGTGAGAAGAGGCCAGATAGTGCAGGGAAACAAAAACCCAAAGCCCAACAAAGGGGCATTTGTGGTTAAAAGTCCCTTGCTTTTAATGTGTAATCAAATTAATCAAATTGATAAACATTTTTATTATTTTACATCCATTACCTAGTAAAATTGCTTTTTAAAAAACTTCTTAATGCAATGTACCAACTGAATTAATTTTCTCGTTATTCTTTTCTGAAAAACAAAAGTGAAGAGATTATAGCTGAATAGAGATGCTTATCAAATCTAAATGCCCAGAGAAGGCAGTTAATGGGCTGTCTCTTCAAGGTCCAGAGTGCACAAGTGTCTTGTTTTAGTGAAGGGACAACATGCCAATCACAAGGACAGCCTCTGGGGCCAGAGGCCTGGGTCTGGACCGGGACTTCACGGCTCATGTGGGATCCTGGGAAAATCACCCCTTCATGTACTTCAGTTTTCCATTCACAAAATGGATATGATAATAATGCTCACTTTGTGGAGATGCTGTAAGAATTAACAAGCTACCATACGTGAAGCATTTTGAATTGTACCAGGTATATATTAAACATCCAGGAATTGTTCACTATTGCTTTTTTAAGGCATAATCTATTTATAATAGTTTTTTGTATCTTCTTTTGTCTTTGTATTTTCTTTTGTCTTCTTTTTTTGAGACAAGAGGTCACGTTAATCTGTAGTACCATTTCTCTTTAGTGATAATGATCAATGTCAATTAGTCGGGCCTTAAACTAAGAAAAATTTAGTCCAAGAACTTCAACAACAATATTCTTTTCTTACTCATGTTCCCAGTAAGTCTCAGTACAATATTTTAAAGCAAATGGAGATCTAATTCTAGAAGTCTGGAACATTCACTGACACTGTTGTTAAACTTGCTTTCATCACTGAGTTGTCTCCTGGAGAATCAGTCAACTGAAAATGTGTGTGTGTCTGTGTGTGTGTGTGTGTTCCTGTCAAGAATGGTAGGGTGAAACCAGAAGCTTTAGTATGACATTTGCCTATCAACTATTTACAAATCTGTTTTCTTAGTTTAATACAAATTACAAAGACAAATTGTTGTGACAGCCAGTTTGTAGAAACAAGACAGACCTTAACTCAAGTGTGTTAGAGTAGTAGTTGGAACTGCGGTTTTCTTAATGCGAATCTTCCAATTGTGTTCACTTGAATAGTATGTTGATTGTGTCCTCCTTTATTTCATAGTTATCATATGAGGTCCCTGCTTCATACATAAGCTGTTAAAAGTTGTTCATGGAACTGTTTTGGATTCTATTTCATGGAAGTCTATACTAATAAAATCCATAGAAAAATATTTGACATCCTTTTTTTGGTGTGAGGGAGACTGTGTATTTTTATTTTTAAAGATTTATTTATTTATTTGAAAGTCAGAGTTACACAGAGAGAGAACAAGAGGCAGAGAGAGAGAAAGAGAGAGAGAGAGAACTTCCATCTGCTGGTTCATTTCCCAAATTGGCTGCAACAGCTAGAGCTGCGCTGATCCAAAGCCAGGAGCCAGGGGCTTTTTCTGAGTCTCCCACATGGGTGGGCTGTTATGCCACAGTGCTAGCCCTGTGTATTTTCTTTAGAGTCTCATTTTGTCTATAAACGCTTGTATAGCTGAGAACATTGCATTTGTTTGTGTGAGAGTTCTTATTACCAGGTGCTGACAACGGGATTGCCATTTAATCGGCACCAATCTTCAGCTTGGAAATAAGATGCATTTGCATCTCATTTGGTTTGCTGTCTGCCTACAGAGTGTGAATAGGACTGATACTGAGCGAGCTTTGGGTACGGAAAGTTGTGAGTCAGGGCATTTTCTTGTTATAGGGATAGAACGTGGAAATGAACTATAAATCTGGAAGCTGGAATCTGCTTGTTTGATGCTATTTAGGAATCAGCATAATCTTCCCTCCAGGATTGGATGTGTATGGATTGTATGTGGTGCCATTTTGTGGGCAAATGGCTTCATCTCTCAATGCTTTAATTTTCATAAAAGATCATGGGTTTCTGGCACTGTGGCATAGCCGGTAAAGCTGCTCCTTGCAGTGCCGGCATCCATATGGGTGCTGGTTCATGTCCTGGCTGCTCCACTTCCAATCCAGCTCTCTGCTATGGCCTGGGAAAGCAGTAGAAGATTGCCCATGTGCTTGGGCCCCTGTGACCCATGTGGGAGAACCAGAAGAGGGTCTGGCTTCGGACTGGCCCATTGTGGGAGTGAACTAGTAGATGGAAGATCTCTCTCTCCTCTCCTCCCAACCCCCGCAACTCTTTCAAAAAAATAAATTTAAAAAATCGTGGAACAAAACTAGCATCATACATTCTATTCAACAAATGGTTCTGGGAAAACTGGATTTCCACATGCAGAAGCATGAAGCAAGACCCCTACCTTACAACTTACACAAAAATCCACTCAACATGGATTAAAGATCTAAATCTATGACCCAACCCCATCAAATTATTAGCATTGGAGAAACCCTGCAAGATATTGGCACCAGCAAAGACTTCCTGGAAAAGACCCTGGAGGCACAGGCAGTCAAAGCCAAAATTAACAATTGGGATTACATCAAATTGAGAAGTTTCTGTACTGCAAAAGAAACAGTCAGGAAAGTGAAGAGGCAACCGACAGAATGGGAAAAAATATTTGCAAACTATGCAACTGATAAAGGTTTAATAACCAGAATCTACAAAGAGATCAAGAAACACCACACTAACAAAACAAACAACCCACTTAAGAGATGGGCCAAGGACCTCAATAGACATTTTTCAAAAGAGGAAATCCAAATGGCCAACAGACACATGAAAAAATGTTCAAGATCACTAGCAATCAGGGAAACGCAAATCAAAACCACAATGAGGTGTCACCTCACCCCGGTTAGAATGGCTTATATACATCAATCAATTAAGAACAGGTGCTGGCAAGGAGGAAAAAGGGACACTAATCCACTGTTGGTGGGAATGAAAACTGGTAAAGCTACTATGGAAGACAGTTTAGAGATTCCTCAGAAACCTGAGTATAATCCTACCATACAACCTAGCCATCCCACTCTTGGAACAGGTGCTGGCAAGGGGGAAAAAGGGACACTAATCCACTGTTGGTGGGAATGAAAACTGGTAAAGCTACTATGGAAGACAGTTTAGAGATTCCTCAGTAACCTGAAGATAACCCTACCATACAACCCAGCCATTCCACTCCTTGGAATTTACCCAAAGGAATTTAAATTGGCAAACAAAAAAGCAGTCTGGACATTAATGTTTATTGCAGCTCAATTCACAATAGCTAAGACCTGGAATCAACCCAAATGCCCATCAACAGAAGACTGGATAAAGAAATTAAGGGACATGTACTCTATAGAATACTATACAGCAGTAAAAAAAAATGAAATCCGGTCATTTGCAACAAAATGGAGGAATCTGGAAAACATCATGCTGAGTGAAATAAGCCAGTCCCAAAGGGACAAATATCATATGTTCTCCCTGATTGGTGACAACTAACTGAGCACCTAAAAGGAAATCTGTAGAAGTGAAATGGACACTATGAGAAACAATGACTAGATCAGCCCTTGTCTTCGCTGTCAAGGAACAACTTACTATTTTATTCCTTTTAGTATTTTTTTGTTCTATTTAATACCATTGGTTGAACTCTTTAATTAACACACAATAGGCATTTAAAATTAACTGAAAAGTGATCCCTGTTAAATATAAGAGTGGGAATAAGAGAGGGAGGAGATGTACAGTTCAGCACATGATCACTTGGACTTGGCCCTAATGGTAGAGCTAGAAACGTGCCAGGGTGATTCCAATTCAATTCCATCAAGGTGGCATGTACCAATGCCATCTTACTTGTTAAAGTGATCAGTTTAAGTTCATAATTGATAAAAAAGATAGAATTTAGTGTCAAAGGGATTACATAAATAAGACCAGTGTCTGCAAATAATAATTGATAGAATTAAAAAGGAGAGAATGATCCTACATGGAAAGCAGGATACACAGCAGACTCATAGAATGGCAGATGTCCTAAACAGCACTCTGGCCTCAGAATCAGCCCTTAAGGCATTTGGTTCTGGCTAAAAAGCCCATGAGAGTGTCACAGGCATGGAAAGCCAAGGCACTGTGGCAAAAAAAAAAAAAAATGACCTAAATGAAAGATCTCTGTGAGTGAGATCCAGTGGAAAGAAGGGGCCATCAAAGAAGGAGGTACCTTTCTCTGAAGGGAGGAGAGAACTTTCACTTTGACTCCAGCCTTGTCTAAATAAGATCGGAGTTTGTGAACTCAGAGGCTTCCATAGCCTTGGCAGCTCATGACAAGAGCCTCGGGTGATTACTGATGTCATGAAAAAGAGTGTCAATTGTTAAATCAACAACAGGAGTCACTGTGCACTTGCTCCCCATGTAGGATCTCTGACCTTAATGTGTAGTACTATGCAAATTAACGGTAAAACTACTACTCAAACAGTACTTTATACTTTGTGTGTCTGTGTGGGTGCAAACTGTTGAAATCTCTATATTATAGAGTTGGTCTTCTGTATATAAAGCTAATTGAAAATGAACCTTGATGAAGAATGGGATGGGAGAGGGAGTGGAAGATGGGATGGCTGCAGGTGGGAGGGAGGTTATGGGGGGAAAAAGCTGCTATAATCCAAAAGTTGTACTTTGGAAATTTATATTTATTAAATAAAAGTTGAAAAAACAAACTTGCATCATAGTATTTTAGCTTTTAGAGCCCTTGATAATGACAGTTTATGAAGGTAATAAGACGCACTTTTCAGTTTAGTTCTGGCTATTTTAAAACCAAGACTGCAAAGACCTGTGTGAAAAGAGTAACACAGATGTTGCCCTGCTGAAGTAAGCACAGTACTTTCAGAGAAGCACTGTCTTGCTAACTCTCCACACAGCAGGAGTTGATAAATGCTTATTGCCCAAGGAATGTGATTCCTTACAAACTGCTCTTTATTAAAGTCAAAATGGATATTTCTCAGGTTTTCATGTTACTTCTGGGATTTGATATTGAGGTTCTATCTGTATCAGGTTTCATGCCAGAAGGCACTGTCTACTTAATTTCAAAATACTGTGAGCCAACTAGAAAGCAATTTCGAGGGTCATATATTCAGGTGCACATATCCATTGTTGTTATCCAAGTAAATACCTTCCGGAATATTTCTATTGTCTTTGTTACTTTCTAGCCTTTGAAATCTAAACTCCACCTCGGACTTGACTCTTTTCTTAGCTATGAAATCCACCAAATAGGAATTTCAAGGAGCTTTCAGGTACAGGATAATGGATATTAAAATGGGATACAATGCATCAGTGGTAATGGAAATACAGCTTCATTATATGTTACACATTGCAAATTTACCAACCTCTTACCCACTGAAAAGCAGTAATGATTTTCCTCCTTCTTTAGGAGGATGGGCTTGTTTTGGAGAAATTGGCATCGAATGTTTTCTCTGTCTTTCTTATGTTTAGGTGGGTTGTTGCATCTCCTGGGGATTTATTTTGCTTATTTCTCCCTAGGCTTTTCTTTTCTTCAATTTCCACTGCCCTGTACAGTGATGCAATTGAGTTCGTTGGTAATTCATCATTGTCTGTGCATCGAGAGTTTAGGGATCAGTGTACTTGTGTTTAAATGTTATGAGTGATTTCTATTAAGTTTCAAGGTAATTAGCAAATGATTATTTGACAATTCTGTCTACATTAATGTTTACTATTCTTTATTTTTCCTTTGAGTAGGAGTGTCTGATGGGATGAGAATTACGTCATTTTAGTGACAAGTCTGGAGTACATAATGAAGGGAATCTCAAATGTGAAGGAAGTGATATGGGAAAAATTAGGCAATTACAGAGCAAATGAGGTTATCTGGTGCTCGGGGCCAATGTCTGGAGAATAAATAAATATGGTTTGGACAAGGATGAGTTCTCTATGTCATTGGTTCCTGGCACTGATGTTAGTTTGTGATGAAGTATCCCTGACCCATAGCAAAATGAGAGAAATAAGGCAAATGTTGAGAGTTTTGGTAAAAACCAAGTATTTGAGGCTTTATTTGTAGCTATATCATCCCTAATATATTTTGTGTTAAAAATATACCTTTCAAACAATGGCAATGAGAGATGGTGCCTTTTTCTAATGCCTTTACTTTTTTTTTTTTTTTTTGACAGGCAGAGTGGACAGTGAGAGAGAGAGACAGAGAGAAAGGTCTTCCTTTTGCCGTTGGTTCACCCTCCAACGGCCGCCGCGGCCAGCGCGCTGCGGCCGGCGCACCACGCTGATCTGATGGCAGGAGCCTGGTACTTCTCCTGGTCTCCCATGGGGTGCAGGGCCCAAGCACTTGGGCCATCCTCCACTGCACTCCAGGGCCACAGCAGAGAGCTGGCCTGGAAGAGGGGCAACCAGGACAGAATCCGGCGCCCCGACCGGGACTAGAACCCAATGTGCTCGAGCTGCAAGGTGGAGGATTAGCCTAGTGAGCCGCGGCGCCGGCCTAATGCCTTTACTTTAAAAAAAAATTTAAAAAGTCAATTTCATCTTAGCCCCATCTTAAAAAATATTTTTTCGGCCAGCGCCGCGGCTCACTAGGCTAATCCTCCGCCTTGTGGCGCTGGCACACCAGGTTCTAGTCCCGGTCGGGCTGCCGGGTTCTGTCCTGGTTGCCCCTCTTCCAGGCCAGCTCTCTGCTGTGGCCCGGGAGTGCAGTGGAGGATGGCCCAGGTGCTTGGGCCCTGCACCCCATGGGAGACCAGGAGAAGCACCTGGCTCCTGCCATCGGATCAGCGCGGTGCACCGGCTGCAGCGTGCCAGCCGCGGCAGCTGTTGGAGGGTGAACCAACATCAAAAGGAAGACCTTTCTCTCTCTCTCTCTCTCTCTCTCTCTCTCACTGTCCACTCCGCTTGTTTAAAAAATAAATAAATATTTTTTCCTGATCTGTTATCAAATACTAAAGTTAGGGATCACTGATCTATTTATCTTTCTATATACTAGTATGATCTTGCTATGGTTCCTTGTCCATTCAGTGGAAAATTGGTACTGATAAATAAAAAATAATCCTGATTTTGACATTTTTCAGCCCATGCTTATCCTGGCTGAAGAGATCCATTTGGTAATCTGTGTATGAATCAGTGGATCTCTTCGTACATCCCTCCTGCTCATTTTAAGTTATACTTCTCCTGCTTCTTCCCACTAAAAGTCCAGAAGAAAAATGACCCTTTGCTTACTTCTCAATCTAAAGGTAAAGGTGGATTTTCAATGGTTATCATCCCTAGGAAGCAGCATTTATTCAATACACATGAGCTTGTGACCATTTCTCCAGTAAGTTGCGTGTTTTTTTCTGGCTGAATAGAACATCCAAAGGCACAAGGCTTTG
The DNA here is from genome assembly GCF_051225735.1 of Oryctolagus cuniculus. Lineage (NCBI taxonomy): Eukaryota > Metazoa > Chordata > Mammalia > Lagomorpha > Leporidae > Oryctolagus > Oryctolagus cuniculus. Next base: position 95,047,954 of record NC_142873.1, read on the forward strand.
AATGAATTTTAGAAAATAACAAATATTAAAGCTTTCCCGTTATTTTTCAAGCACTTAAAAATACTCATGTCTTTAAAAACAAACAGAATTGCACATATTTTTTAAAAGATTTGACCTGTCCTAACTGTTTTCTTTGAAAAGCGTTCCAGCTCGATGAGGAGTAATAAAAAAAGATGAGAGTTTTTGACTTTCAAAGTTTTTAAAATAAAGATAAAAAATTATTGGGGCTGGTGTTGTAGCATAGTGGGTAAAGCCGCGGCCTATGGTGCTGGTATCCCATATGGGTGCTGGTTTGAGTCTGGACTGCTCCTCTTTTTATCCAGTTCCCTGCTAATGCACCTTGGAAAGCAGTGGAAGATGGTCCAAATGATTGGGCCTCTTCAACCCACGTGAGAGACTCACAAGAAGCCCCTGGCTCCTGGCTTCAATCTGGTCAGTCCTGGCTGTTGTGTAAGAGTTACACAGTTTTGGGCTGGCACTATGGTGAGTGGGTAAAACCGAGCCTGCAGTACCAGCGTCCCATATGGGCACCAGTTCAAGACCTGGCTGCTCCACTTCTGATTCAGCTCTCTGCTATGGTCTGGGAAAGCAGTGGAAGATGGCCCAAGTCCTTGGGCCCCTTTACCCACATGAGAGACCCAGCAGAAGCTTCTGGCTCCTGGCTTTGGATTGGTCTGGTTCCAGCTGTTGCAGCCATTTGGGGTTTGAACCAGTGGGTGGAAGATCTCTCTCTCTCTCTCTGCCTCTGCATCTCTGTAACTCTGTCTTTCAAATAAATAAATAAATAAATACATCTTTTAAAAACAAAAATAAGAATTACACAGTTTTACCAAGTGTAAGTGCTACAAAATATTATGAGACCTGACTGACACTAGGAAACAGCAGACAAACTCCAAACTTATGACAAACTTTGGGAATGCACAACTCCTTAATCTTCATTCACAGACATAAAGCTGTAAAACATAATGGGAAGGGGCTGGTGCTGTTTCACAGCAGGTTAATGCCCTGGCCTGAAGCGCCGGCATCCCATATGGGCACTGGTTCTAGTTCCAGCTGCTCCTCTTCTGATCCAGTTCTCTGCTATGGCCTGGGAAAGCAGTAGAAGATGGCCCAAGTCCTTGGGCCCCCACCCATGTGGGAGACCGGGAAAAAGCTCCTGGCTCCTGGCTTTGGATTGGTGCAGCTCCAGCTATTGTGGCCAACTGGGAAGTGAACCCCGCCCCCCCCGCCTCTCTTCTCTCTGTGTAACTCTGACTTTCAAATAAATAAATAAATATTTAAAAAAACATAATGGGAAATTATATCCAGTCCTACAGTAAGCTGAAAACAACATATATACCTGTTTGAGAAGATTCTATGAAGATGTTCCTAATATCCTCATACAAGTCTTATGATTTCACATAATTTTCATTCATACTTGCATATCTAGCTGTATACAGAAATGTAAAATAAAAGAATAAAAATAGGGACAGGAGTTTGTTCTAGTGGTTAAAACACTGAATAAGGCAATTGCCTCCCATATTGCAATGCCTGGGTTCAAGTCCTGGCTCTGCTCTCGATTCCAGTTTCTTGCTAATGTGGATCCTGGGGGTCAGCAATGATGGCTCAAGTGATTGGGCCCCTGTCCCACACATTGAGACCTGAGTTAAGTACCCCCCCCCCAACTTTGGCCTTGCCCAGCCCTGGCCATTTCAGGCATTGGAGAGTGAACCAATGGGTAAGAGCTCTCTGTCTGCCAAATAAAAAAATTCAGAAATAAAGAGGTCCATGTGATGGGAACCATTATCAATAAAATATAATATTCAGGCAATGCAATCATTTCCCTTGCTATCTTTATTCGTTTTTCTGTCAAACTAGTATTGTCCTTTAGTCTAATCTACCAACAGATACACTGTAACTGATGAAGTAAAAAGAAGTAAAAATTGACTGACACCTGTTACAATTCAAGGTCATTATTCACAGACATTCCATGGCATGATTATAGGAATAATAGAGACATTAAAGAAAACCTATGATTAACTTTACAACTGATTAACAGACACCTTAAAAAGTAAATTGAGCACAAAGTTTAAAAAATCTAAATTACTCATTTGGATTTCTTCAATAACCTATCCATTAGAGAACAATCAACAGAGTTCCCTCAAAGAGCCCAGAATTGTCCGAGGTAACTGTAGGTTCTAAAAGATAATCATTACAGGGCCGGCGCCGTGGCTCAATAGGCTAATCCTCCACCTTGCGGCGCCGGCACACCGGGTTCTAATCCCGGTTGGGGCGCCGGATTCTGTCCCGGTTGCCCCTCTTCCAGGCCAGCTCTCTGCTGTGGCCCGGGAGTGCAGTGGAGGATGGCCCAGGTGCTTGGGCCCTGCACCCCATGGGAGACCAGGAAAAGCACCTGGCTCCTGGCTCCTGCCATCGGATCAGCGCGGTGCGCCGGCTGCAGCGGCGGCCATTGGAGGGTGAACCAACGGCAAAGGAAGACCTTTCTCTCTCTGTCTCTCTCTCTCACTGTCCACTCTGCCTGTCAAAAATAAAAAAATAAAAAAAAAAAAAGATAATCATTACAGTGCAAGGAACAGACAGGAAGAAATAAAAAATCATAAAAATAATATCAGTCATGTAAATTACCCTTACAATGTTCCAAGTGCTGTTCTAAGCACCTGGCCTCTATTTAACCCTCATAATCACTCTGAGGTAGGATTGATGGTTACACCAGTTTTGCAGGTAAAGTATATGAGTCACAGGGAAGACGAGTAACCCGCAGGAGGTTGCAGGGGGTGGGGGTAGGTGATGAGCTGGAATCTGAAGCAGTAAAAAGGCTGCATCTTAAAGACAATCTTATTGTTGGTCATGTTGCACATATTCTCTTTTAGCCGACATGACAACACAGGGTAGGTAACATCATCTCCAATGCAGTGACAGAGAAAGACCTAAAGGTTTGTACGTTGGGGGGCATCACGAAATACATTGACTGTGAAGCTGGGGTTTCAAGCGAGAGGTATCAGACTTCAAAGCCCTAGGGAAGAGGGGCACCAAGATGAGGTGGTCCCTGTAATCCTTCAGGACCTTGCACAGAGAAATGATCTACCCTATGTGGTGGTAGGGAGAGCCACTCTGTTCTGTTCATCTCAGAGAGTTCCAATCCCTCACCTGTGTGAAGCACCCTGCACATTCTCACACTTAATAACTCACCACGGTCCTCCCAGCTGCTAACAGTCACCACACTCCATAATCCATCGTTCGATGTCTCTTTCCAACAGACTCTACGCTCTGCTCCTTTACAGGGAACTTACTGTGTACCAGGCAGGCAGTGTTCAATATGTCAGCGAATAAAATGAAGATCCTCACACTTTGCTTATTTAGCTTTGCACCCTGCTACCTAGCGGTGTATCTTGGTTCTGTATAAATATTTACTCAATGAATAAGCGAATCACTTAGGAGAGGCAAGCAGAAGAAAAAGAAAAAAGCAGTACAAAGAAAAGGCAGTATTTCATTTAGAACTACTAACGCTCAGATTTTCATTAAAAATCTTAAAATGCCTAAGATTAATAACAGTCATCATTTTTTATCCCTTAACTCACCCTTAAAAGCAGAAGTGCTACAAATAGATTTTAATTACTAAAGTGAACTGTGATCCAGGTTCTGAAAGAAGACACATGTTTCAGGATGCAGCAAGCGCTCTGCTGTCAGACTAATCTTCCAATTATATTCCCCAGACCTCAACCTGTTTGTGTTCAATGTTTTTCAAAAGGTGACTTTGCAAGGCAAGTTTTCCCCCAGTAATTAGAGGCATTTATCTTAAAGCCCATTTGGTTCTAGGAAGTGAGGTTATAGGCTGTCATCCACATCATTATCGACTCCCTCAATTACAGGCAACGGCATTTCACCTCCATGCAAAATATTAGTAAATTAACAGTCCCCTCTCTGCATTCGTTTGGGAAATCTGCTCTGCTTGTGATGACGCACGTGACATGTAGGGAGTAATCAGAGGCACTGGTAAAACCTTGAAGCATTGCCATGTCAATTACAACTCCATCTCTGCACCTTGCAATTGGGGTTTGGTCTGTAGGGTAAATTTCTTTTTTCAGGACATAATGCAGAACTCAGCATGGATAACGGATGAGAAAAGCACACAACAACTCCAACCAGAAACAGCCAAAAAAACAGCTTCCCTGCTTTTCTGCAATCTTTCCTATTAGTCAATGCCTGTTTTAGACAATGAACTCTGGCATTGTGAACAATTTTCAGATCAGATTTACAACTCATTGACACGACAACTTTGACTCAAAGAGCAAATTGCAATAAATATTCCAAGGCTGCAAAGAGGTTATTACTCAAATGTCGTAACTATCTCAGGTCCAAGGGCATTTAGTGCAATGAACATGAAGCCAAAAACTGTTTTAGGTCACAGGAGCTCTGTGGATGGGCTTCAGCTGATTTACCTTGGCCTTCTGAAAAACATTTTCCATGCATTTTATGATGCACAGTTTGGGATGATGGGCAAGCCTCACTCTTACCCCCACCAGACAAGAATCTTTCATTGGATGAGAAGGGCCCAAGGGCTGAGAGTTCTACTGATGTCTGCCAACACCCAGCCGTCACGGAGCTGCCGGGGTTTTAGCATCCTCTTGCATAAAGTGCTTTCTTCAGCTGTCCTGTGGTCCTCTTTGTGTACTCTCTGCTTTCATACTCAATATGATATTGGGGGTCAACAGTTTAATCAAGCACCTCTGATGTCCTAGATTCTGAGAACTGCATTATCTCAATATTCAGCCTCATTCTTCACTGGTGCATTGAATCTCACTAATCACAAAATGAACTACACATTGAGGAAAATGCTAATATCTGTACTGCACCAAATGGAGCAAAAAGATGAATACCTCCCATTTGGATATGCTATCATTTCTTTAGGATGAGTCAAACCCTCAGGAAGCTTTTTTTTTGGTGTGCAGTCAGAATCTCATTTCTTTATGTGGCGCACTTTGATGAATAAAGCCTAACTTCCAATTTAAGTCTACTATGACACCACACCAGCTGTGGATTTATAAGTCTATCCGTTTTGTTGGGTTTCCAAAGATGGAAGAGTTGAGAAGCTGGGTGAAAACTGCTTAAAAATACCCAAGTAGTTACTACGTTTTGCTGCAGGCATCTAGCCAATGTTAAAATTTATCACCTTTTGTAAAAGATAAACTAAAATGGAAGAGTTTATTTTTATCATTACAGTTTAATAAAGAAAAGTTAGATTAAATGATCTTTTTTTCATTGATTATGTACCTCCAAAAGACACTTTTTAAGGCGCAGAGCGTTTCTAAGCAAGAACACAAGCTTATCAGAAATCGGAGACTATTCTTGTACAGGGCATAGGAAGACAGAGCCAACTTACTGTCATGATGAGCCCCTTCTCCTGGAAATATTTAACCAGTGGAGTAGCGTTCTGCTTGAAGTTCGTTAGTCTCCTCTGGGTGGCTTTCAGATTGTCATCAGGACGCCCCTGTTGTTCCGCACGCCTCATTAACCTCTCTTTGAGCCTCTGATTGGCGCACGCCAGGAATACCACCAAGTCCGGAGTACAGATCTGTAGAGAGCATCAGACAAGCAGAGGGACATTCAGCAAACCAAGCACACAAAGTATAAAGTACTGCTTGAGAAACAGTTTTACCGTTAATTCGCATAGCACAACACATTAAGGACAGAGATCCTACATGGGGAGCAAGTGTACAGTGACTCCTGTTGTTGATTTAACAATTGACACTCTTTTTTATGACATCAGTAATCACCTGAGGCTCTTGTCATGAGCTGCCAAGGCTATGGAAGCCTCTGAGTTCACAAACTCCAATCTTATTTAGACAAGGCCAGAGTCAAAATGAAAGTTCTCTCCTCCCTTCAGAGAAAGGTACCTCCTTCTTTCTTCTTTGATGGCCCCTTCTTTCCACTGGGATCTCACAGAGATCTTTCATTTAGTTGTTGTTGTTGTTGTTTTTTTTTTTTCTGTTTGTTTTTTTTTTTGCCACAATGTCTTGGCTTTTTATGTCTGCGAAACTCTCATGAGCTTTCTATGAGTCTCTGTGTATCCTGCTTCCCATGTTCGATTGTTCTCTCTCTCTCTTTTTTTTTTTTTTAGTTTTTATTTATTTGACAGGTAGAGTTATAGACAGTGAGAAAGAGATCTCTCCTTTTTAATTCTATCAGTTATGATTAGCAGTTATGATTAGTTTTGTTTATGTAATCCCTTTGACACTTAATCCTATCACTGTGATCAATTATGAACTGAAACTGATCACTTTGACTAGTGAGATGGCATTGGTACATGCCACCTTGATGGGATTGATTTGGAATCCCCCGGCATGTTTCTAGCTCTACCATTAGGGCTAAGTCCGAGTGCGCATGGAGCTCTGACTTTCGATTGCACCTCTTTTTTTTTATTCTTTTTATTATTTAATAAATGTGAATTTACAAAGTGCAACTTTTGTATTGTTGTGGCTTCCCCCCCGCCCCGCCCCAACCTCCCTCCCTCCCATGGCTCTCCCCTCTCCCACTCCCTCTCCCATCCCGCCCTTCATCGAGTTTCATTTTCAATTACCTTCATATACATATCAACTTAGTATATACTAAGCAAGGATTTCAACAGGCTGTACTCACACAACCACACAAGGTATAGGGTATTGTTTGACTAGTAGTGTTGTTTTTAAGTTTCATAGTAAAACACATTAAGGACAGAGATCCTACGTGGGGAGCCTGTACCTAGTGACTCCTATTATAGATTTAACAATTGGCACTCTTATTTATGGTGTCAGCAATCACCCGAGGATCTTGCCATGAGCTGTCTAGGCTATGGAAGCCCCTTGAGTTCACCAACTCTGAACTTGTGTAGTCAAGGCTGTATCACAGTGGAGGTTCCTTCCTCCCTTCAGAGAAAGGCGCCTCCCTCCTTGATGGCCTGTTCCTTCCGCTGGGGTCTTGTTCAGCAGGATCTTTCATTTAGATTGTTTTTGCCACCACGTCAAGTCTTTCCATGCCTGTGAGACTCTCATGGGCCTTTTAGCCAGATCCAAATGCCCCAAGGGTTGATTCTGAGGCCCGAGTGCTGTTTTGGGCGTTTGCTATTCTATGAGTCTGCTGTGTGTCCTGTTTCCCCCGCAGGATCATTCTCTCCCTTTTAATTCTATCCTTCTTTATTTGCTTATACTGGTCTTGTTTGTAAAATCTTTTCTACACTTACCCTATCTTTTTTGATCAGTTGTGTACTTATACTTATTACTTTACCAAGTGTGCTGACATTGGTACATGTCTCCTTGATAAGATTGAGTTGAAATCCCCTGGCACATTTCTAGTTCCACCATTGGAGGTAAGTCCAAGTGAGCCTGTGCTTGAGCTATGTATCTCCTCCCTTTCTTATTCCCATTCCTATGTTTAACAGAGATCACTTTTCTGTTAATTTTTAAACACCTAAGAATGATTGTGTATTGATTACAGAGTTCAACCAGTGGTATTAAGTAGAACAAACTGAGCAACAACAACAACAACAAAATACTAAAAGGAATAAAATAGTAAGTTGTTCCTCAACAGTCTAGACAAGGGCTGATCTTGCCATTGTCTCTGATAGTGTCCATTTCACTTCAATGAGTATCATTTCAGATGCTCGTTTAGTTGCCATCGATCAGGGAGAACAGATGATATTTGTCCCTTTGGGACTGGCTTATTTAATTCAGCATGATATTTTCCAGATTCCTCCATTTTGTTGCAAAAGACTGGATTTCATTGTTTTTTTTTTTTACTGCTGTATAGTATTCTACAGGATACATATCCCATAATTTCTTTTTTTTTTTTGTAATTCTATACAGCTGAGTTTATTTTTTTTAACTTTTATTTAATGAATATAGATTTCCAAAGTACAGCTTATGGACTACATTGGCTTCCCCCCACCCCCCCCCCGATGACTTCCCTCCCACCCGCAACCCTCCCCTTTCCCGTTCTCTCTCCCCTTCCATTCATATCACGATTCATTTTCAATTTTCTATATATACAGAAGATCAGTTTAGTATACATTAAGTAAAGATTTCAACAGTTTGCACCCACATAGAAACACAAAGTGAAAAATACTGTTTGAGTACTAGTTATAGCATTAAATCACAATGTACAGCACATTAAGGACAGAGATCCTACATGAGGAGTAAGTGCACAGTGACTCCTGTTGTTGACTTTACAAATTGACACTCCTGTTTATGGCATCAGTAATCTCCCTATGCTCCAGTCATGAGTTTCCAAGGCTATGGAAGCCTTTTGAGTTCTCCGACTCTTATCTTATTTAGACAAGGTCATAGTCAAAGTGGAAGTTCTCTCCTCCCTTCAGAGAAAGGTACCTCCTTTGAAGACCTGTTCTTTCCATTGGGATCTCACTCACAGACTCATAGAGATCTTTCATTTAGGTCCCTTTTTTTTTTTGCCAGAGTGTCTTGGCTTTCAGAAACCTGAAGATAACCCTACCGTTCGACTCAGCCATCCCACTCCTTGGAATTTACCCAAAGGAATTTAAATTGGCAAACAAAAAAGCGGTCTGCACCCTAATGTTTATTGCAGCACAATTCACAATAGCCAAGACCTGGAACCAACCTAAATGCCCATCAACGGTAGACTGGATAAAGAAATTATGGGATATGTACTCTTTAGAATACTATACTGCAGTAAAAAAACAACGAAATCCAGTCTTTTGCAACAAAATGGAGGAATCTGGAACACATCATGCTGAATGAAATAAGCCAGTCCCAAAGGGACAAATATCATATGTTCTCCCTGATCGGTTACAACTGACTGAACACCAAAAAGGAAACCTGTTGAAGTGAAATGGACACTATGAGAAACGGTGACTTGATCAGCATAGCCCTGACTGTTAATGAACAACTTAATACATTATCCCTCTTAGTTTTTTTTTTGTCTGTTCTACTTAATATGACTGGTTTAATTCTGTAATTAACACACAGTTATTCTTAAGTGTTAAAATTAAACTGAAATGTGATCCCTGTTAAACATAAGAGTGGGAATAAGAGAGGGAAGAGATGTACAATTTGGGACATGCTCAAGCTGACTTGCCCCAAATGGTAGAGTTAGAAACATACCAGGGGATTCCAATTCAATCCCATCAAGGTGGCATGTACCAATGCCATCTCACTAGTCCACGTGATCAATTTCAGTTCACAATTGATCATAATGAAAGGACTAAGAGTCAAAGGGATCACATAAACAAGTCTAGTGCCTGCTAATACTAACCGATAGAATAAATAAAGGGGAGAGCGATCCAACATGGGAAGCGAGATACACAGCAGACTCATAGAATGGCAGATGTCCTAAACAGCACTCTGGCCTCAGAATCAGCCCTAAAGGCATTCGGATCCGGCTGAAAAGCCCATAATTTCTTTGTCCAGTCATCTGTTGATGCGCATTTAGGTTGATTCCATGTCTTAGCTATTGTGAATTAAGCTGCAACAAATATTGAGATGCAAATGGCTCTTTTTTCCTCCCCTTTAATTCCATTTGGGTAAATTCCAAGGAGTGGGATGGCTGGGTCCTGTGGTAGTGCTACATTCAGGTTTCTGAGGACTCTCCAAACTGTCTTCCATAGTGGCTTTACCAGTTTGCATTCCCACCAACACTGGGTTAGTGTCCCTTTTTCCCCACATCCTCGCCAGCATCTGTTGTTGGTTGATTTCTGTATGTAAGCCAATCTAACCAGAGTGAGGTGAAACCTCACTCTGGTTTTTATCTGCATTTCCCTGATGGCTAGGGATCCTAAGCATTTTTTCATGTGTTTGTTGGCCATTTGGATTTCCTCTTTTGAAAAATGTCTGTTAAGGTCCTTGGTCCATCTTTTTATTGGGTTGTTTTGATTCTGTGGTGTTTCTTGATCATTTTATAGATTCTAGTTGTTAATCCTTTACCTGTTGCATAGTTTGTGAATAATGCCTCCCATTCTGTTGGTTGCCTCTTCACTTTCCTGACTCTTTCCTTTTATAAAGAAACTTTTCAATTTGAGGTAATCCCATTTGTTTATTTTATCTTTGGTTACCCATGCCTCTGGGGTCTTCTCCAGGAATTTTTCACCTGTTCCAATATCTTGGAGGGTTTCCCCTATGCTCTCAATTATTTTCATGGTGTTGTGGCGCATCTCTAGTTCTTTGATCCATGTTGAGTGGATTTTTGTATAAGGTGTAAGGTAGGGGTCTTGCTTCATACTTCGACATGTGGACATCCAGTTTTCCCAGCACCATTTGTTGAAGAGGCTGTACTTGTTCCAGGGGTTGGTTTTATTCCTTTGTCGAATATGAGTTGGTTATAGATGTTTGGATTGATCTCCGGTGTTTCTATTCTGTTCCATTGGTCTATCCATCTGTTTTTGTACCAGTACCAGGCTGTTTTGATTATAACTGCCCTGTAGTATGTCTTGAAGTCTGGAATTGTGATGCCTCCACCTTTGTTTTTATTATAAAAGATTGCTTTAGCTATTCTGGGTCTCCTGTTTCTCCATATGAATTTCAGCATCATTTTTTCTAGGTCTTTGAAGAATGACTTTGGTATTTTGATTGCTATTGCATTAAACTTGTAAATTGCTTTTGGGAGAATGGACATTTTGATGATACTGATTCTTCCAATCCATGAGCATGGCAGGTTTTTCCATTTTTTTTTTCGTCGTCTTCTATTTCTATCTTTAGTGTCTTGTAATTTTCATCATAGAGGTCTTTGACATCCTTGGTTAAATTTACTCCAAGGCACTTTATTGTTTTTGTGGCTATTGTGAATGGGATTAATCTTAGAAGTTCTTCCTTGGCCATGGCATTATCTGTGTATACAAAGACTGTTGATTTCTGAGCGTTGACTTTGTATCCTGCAACTTTACCAAACTCTTCTATGAGTTCCAATAGTCTCTTTTAGGAATTTATTGGGTCGCCTATATATAGTATCATGTCATCTGCAAATAGGGATAGTTTAACTTCCTCCTTTCCCATTTGTATCCCTTTAATTTCTTTTTTTTAACTTTTTTTTTTTTTGACAGGCAGAGTGGACAGTGAGAGAGAGAGACAGAGAGAAAGGTCTTCCTTTACCATTGGTTCACCCTCCAATGGCCACCACGGCCGGCACATTGCACTGATCCGAAGGCAGGAGCCAGGTACTTATCCTGGTCTCCCATGGGGTGCAGGGCCCAAGCACTTGGGCCATCCTCCACTGCACTCCCGGGCCATAGCAGAGAGTTGGCCTGGAAGAGGGGCAACCGGGACAGAATCCAACGCCCCGACCGGGACTAGAACCCGGTGTGCCAGCGCCGCAAGGCGGAGGATTAGCCTGTTGAGCCACGGCGCCGGCCTGTATCCCTTTAATTTCTTTTTCTTGCCTGATGGCCCTGGCTAACACTTCTAGGACTATATTGAATAGCAATGGTGAGAGTGGGCATCCCTGTCTGGTGCCAGTTTTCAATGGAAATGCCTCCAACTTTTTCCCATTCAATAGGATGCTGGCCATTGGTTTATCATAAACTGCCTTAATTGTGTTGAGGAATGTTCCTTCTAACCCCAATTTGCTTAGGGTTTTCATCATGAAAGGGTGTTGTATTTTGTCAAATGCTTTCTCTGCATCTATTGAGATAATCATATGATTTTTGTTTCTCAATTTGTTAATGTGATGTATTACATTGATTGAATTTCGAATATTGAACCATCCCTGCACACCAGGGATAGATCCCACTTGGTCCGGGTGAATGATCTTTGCGATGTGCAGTTGGATTCGGTTTGCCAGAATTTTGTTGAGTATTTTTGCATCTATGTTCATCAGGGAGATAGGTCTGTAGTTTTCTTTCTCTGTTGTGTCATTTCCTGGCTTAAGAATTAAGGTGATATTGGCTTCATAGAAAGAATTTGGGAGGATTACTTCCCTTTCAATGGTTTTGAATAATTTGAGAAGAACTGGGGTTAGTTCTTTAAATGTCTGGTAGAATTCAGTGGTGAAACCATCTGGTCCTGGGCTCTTCTTTTTCGCTAGTACGTTTATTACTGATTCAATTTCTTCCATGGTTATGGGTCTGTTTAGATTTTCTATATCTTCAGGGCTCAGTGTAGGAAGGTTGTATGTGTCCAGGAATCTATCCATTTCTCCCAGGTTCTCCAAGATGTTAGCATACATCTCTTTGTAGTGGTTTCTGATGATTCTTTTTATTTCTGTTGTGCCTGTTGTTACATTTCCATTACTATCTTTGGTTTTACAGATTTGGGACTTCTCTCTCCTTTTTTTGGTTAGTTGGGCCAATGGTGTGTCAATTTTGTTTATTTTTTCAAACAACCAGCTCCTGGTTTTGTTGATCTTTTGTATTTTTTTTGTTTCAATTCTGTTGATTTCTTCTCTTCTCTTTAGTATTTCTTTCCTCCTGCTGGGTTCGGGCTTGATTTGCTGCTGTTTTTCTACATCCTTGAGGTGCATGGAGAGTTCATTTGTTTGGTTCCTTTCCAGCTTCTTGATGTAGGCACCAATTGCTATAAACTTTCCTCTTAGCACTGCTTTTGCTGTGTCCCACAGGTTTTGATAGGTTGTGTTATCATTTTCACTTGTTTCTAGAAATCTTTTGATTTCTCTTTTAATTTCTTCAATGACCCACTGTTCATTCAGGATCATGTTGTCCATTCTCCATATATTTTTATATGGTATAGAGATTCTTGGGTTGTTGATTTCGAGTTTCACTACGCTATGGTCTGAGAAGCTGCATGGTATAGTTTCAATTTTTTTGAATTTGTTGAGGCTCCCTTTATGGCCTAGCATATGGTCAATCTTAGAGAACGTTCCATGTACTAGGGAGAAATTCGTGAACTCTGTGGCTGTGAAGTGGAAAGTTCTGAAGATATCTGTCTATTTGGTCAACAGCATCAACTAGCTCTGTTGTTTCCTTGTTGAATTTCTGTCTGGTTGATCTGTCCATTGGTCAGAGTAGGGTGTTGAAGTCCCCTGTTACTATTGTATTTGAATCTATATCTCCCTTTAAATCCTTTAGTAATTCTTTCAAGTAGCCAGGCGCCCTGTAATTAGGTGCGTATACATTTATAATAGTAATGTCTTCCTGTTGGATAGATCCTTTAATCATTATATAGTGCCCTTCTCTGTCTCTTTTAATGGTTTTTATGTTAAAGTCTATTTTGTCTGATATTAGGATGGCCACCTCTTACCTGTATTGTCAAATGTCTATGTAACAGCTCTGTTGATATGTTTTAATGTAACCTGGTTACTCTTGAAGACGGCAGAATAGGAAGGGAGCACATTGATAGTCTGGGGAGAGACAGTTTAATAAAAGTGGAGATACTGCAGGTTCAAGGAAGAGTAGGGGAAGAAACAGCAGAAGAAACTCTTCCGGAATGCGTGATTCACAGTGGACCTGCGTGGAGAGTGTGGGAGCCCACAGTTCGGGACACCAGCGGCAGACTCAACACACCAGCGCTGGAATGTGAGGTGAGCCGAACCTCAATAGCCCGAGACACCGGCAGGCAAGCGGAGAGAGGAGACTAGAAGGAATGACCCCCGGGGGGGAAAAGTTCACCAGGCTAACTAGAAGAGAGAGAGAGAGAGAGAAAAAAAAGTGACTGGTACGGACACGGGTTTCTCTCTCTCCGCTCACCTCTCAAGGGCGAGCAAGACAAAGAGCAGGCGCCATCTTGGACATACATCATAAGCAGAGTGACCTCAGGTCTGCACCGGCCCTGAGCCTAGCAGAAAAACCTGACTCTGGGCAGGGCGAATTAACAGGAGATTAGGACCTAGTAAATTTGGCGTGCTACTAAACTGAGACTGTGAAAAAAGAGATGGTGGGGGAGAGAACTCACGGAATTCACGTGAGTACTCTCCAGAGACACTACAATTCCGTAACTTTGGCAACCCAGTGGGAGACTGAAGGAGAATTTGAGCCCACTCTGAGGGCAGAACAGATTCCCTGTGTGGTCCTTGGGAAAGAGCTTCTGATCTCTGGCTCCTATGGGTATATCATTTGCCTGCTAACTACCTCCAACTTCGTTCAGCTGTGCGGAATTACTTTCCTTTTGAATCAAAAAAAGAAATAAAGAGAGAGAGAGAGATCTACCATGCCTAACCTGGGAGTGTCACCTTTGGCACACCAAACAGAGCTCTCAGGCCACACCTATCTCAAGCCTCTAAGGCTCCATCAAAAACAGACAGTCCACTTAATCTAGAGTCATAGTATAACAAGAAAAAGCACCACAGTGAAGAAACCAAATATCTCCAATATGCCAAATAACAAACGCAAAAACCGAGGTAATAAAAACAAGGAAGTCACCATGACCACCCCAAATGAAAAAGACACCCCAATTCAAGATTATGAAGATGATGAGATAGAAGAAATGCAAGAATCAAATCTCAAAAAATTGATAAGAACATTAAGAAGTTCTCAAAAACAAATTCTTGAACTACAGAAATCATTAATGGACAAGATAGAAAATCTCTCTCGTGAAAATGAAATATTAAGGAGGAATCAAAATGAAACAAAACAACTAGTACAACAGGAAACTGTGATAGTGATGAGAAATCATAATGAAGTGAAGAATTCAATAGATCAAATGAAAAACACAATAGAGAGCCTTACAAACAGAATGGGTGAAGCAGAAGAGAGAATATCGGACTTAGAAGACAGAGAACAGGAAAGGATACAGTCAGACCAAAGAAAAGAAGAGGAAATTAGAAATCTAAAACATATTGTCAGGAATCTTCAGGAAACTATTAAAAAACCCAACATTCAGGTTCTAGGAGTTCCTGAAGGCATGGAGAGGGAGAAAGGATTAGAAGGCCTTTTTAGTGAGATATTAGCAGAAAATTTCCCAAGTTTGGAGAAGGACAGAGAAATCCTAGTACAGGAAGCTCACAGAACCCCTAATAAACACGACCAAAAGAGATCCTCACCACAACACGTTGTAATTAAACTCTCCACAGTGAAACATAAAGAAAAGATCCTAAAATGTGCAAGAGAGAAATGTCAGATTACTCTCAGAGGATCTCCAATCAGACTCACAGCTGACTTCTCATCAGAAACTCTACAAGCTAGGAGGGAATGGCGAGATATAGCCCAGGTACTAAGAGAGAACAACTGCCAGCCCAGAATATTATATCCTGCAAAGCTATCATGTGTGAATGAAGGTGAAATAAAGACTTTTCATAGCAAACAGAAATTGAAAGAATTTGTTGCCACTCGTCCAGCCCTGCAACAGATGCTTAAAGATGTGTTACACACAGAAACACAGAAACACAGTCATCAATATGAAAGAAGGTAAAGGAAGGAAACCTCACAGCAAAAGATCACAGGGAATTCAAAGCATATATTAGAACTTATCTTTGGCAAATGGCAGGGCAAAGTTACCACTTATCATTAGTCACATTGAACGTTAACGGCCTGAACTGTCCAGTTAAAAGACACAGATTGGCTGATTGGGTTAAGGAACAAAACCCATCTATTTGCTGCTTACAAGAAACACATCTTTCCAACAAAGATCCATACAGACTGAAAGTGAAAGGCTGGAAAAAGATATACCATGCCAACAGAAATGAAAAAAGAGCGGGCGTAGCCATCTTAATATCGGACAACATAAACTTTACCACAAAAACTGTTAAGAGAGACAAAGAGGGGCACTATATAATGATTAAGGGATCAATACAGCAAGAAGATATAACAATTATCAATGTATATGCACCTAACTACAGGGCACCAGTTTATCTAAAAGATTTGTTAACGGACTTAAAGGGAGACTTAGACCCCAATACAATAGTACTGGGGGACTTCAACACTCCACTCTCAGAAATAGACAGATCAATAGGACAGAAGATCAACAAGGATACAGTAGATTTAAACGACACTATAGCCAAAATGGATCTAACAGATATATACAGAACTTTCAATCCTACAGCTAAAGATTTTACATTATTCTCAGCAGTACATGGAACCTTCTCTAGGATTGACCACATACTAGGCCATAAAGCAAGTCTCAGCAAATTCAAAAGAATTAGAATCATACCATGCAGCTTCTCAGACCATAAAGGAATGAAGTTGGAAATTAGCAACTCAGGAATCCCTAGAGCATACGCAAACACATGGAGATTGAACAACATGCTCCTGAATGAACAATGGGTCATAGAAGAAATTAAAAGAGAAATCAAAAATTTTCTGGAAGTAAATGAGGATAACAGCACAACATACCAAAACTTCTGGGACGCAGCAAAAGCAGTGTTAAGAGGAAAGTTTATATCAATAGATGCCTACATCAAGAAACTGGAAAGGCACCAAATAGATGAGCTTTCAATTCACCTCAAGGATCTAGAAAACCTACAGCAAACCAGACCCAAATCTAGTAGGAGAAGAGAAATAATTAAAATCAGAGAAGAAATCAACAGGATTGAATCCAAAAAAAAAAAAAAATTACAAAAAAATCAGCCAAACGAGGAGCTGGTTTTTTGAAAAAATAAACAAAATTGACACCCCATTGGCCCAACTAACTAAAAAAAGAAGAGAAAAGACCCAAATCAATAAAATCAGAGATGAAAAAGGAAACATAACAACAGACACCACAGAAATAAAGGAATCATCAGAAATTACTACAAGGACTTGTATGCCAGCAAACAGGGAAACCTATCAGAAATGGATAGATTCCTGGACACATGCAACCTACCTAAATTGAACCAGGAAGACATAGAAAACCTAAACAGACCCATAACTGAGACAGAAATTGAAACAGTAATAAAGGCCCTCCCAACAAAGAAAAGCCCAGGACCAGATGGATTCACTGCTGAATTCTACCAGACATTTAAAGAAGAACTGACTCCAATTCTTCTCAAACTATTCAGAACAATTGAAAACGAGGGAATCCTCCCAAATTCTTTTATGAAGCCAGCATCACCTTAATTCCTAAGCCGGAAAAAGATGCAGCATTGAAAGAGAATTACAGACCAGTATCCCTGATGAACATAGATGCAAAAATCCTCAATAAAATTCTCGCCAATAGAATGCAACAACACATCAGAAAGATCATCCACCCAGACCAAGTGGGATTTATCCCTGGTATGCAGGGATGGTTTAATGTGCACAAAACAATCAATGTGATACACCACATTAACAGACTGCAGAAGAAAAACCATATGATTATCTCAGTAGGCGCAGAGAAAGCATTTGATAAAATACAACACCCTTTCATGATGAAAACTCTAAGCAAACTGGGTTTGGAAGGAACATTCCTCAATACAATCAAAGCAATCTATGAAAAACCCACAGCCAACATCCTATTGAATGGGGAAAAGTTGGAAGCATTTCCACTGAGATCTGGTACCAGACAGGGATGCCCACTGTCACCACTGCTATTCCATATAGTTCTGGAAGTTCTAGCCAGAGCTATTAGGCAAGAAAAAGAAATTAAAGGGATACAAATTGGGAAGGAAGAACTCAAACTATCCCTCTTTGCAGATGATATGATTCTTTATTTAGGGGACCCAAAGAACTCTACTAAGAGACTATTGGAACTCATAGAAGAGTTTGGCAAAGTAGCAGGGTATAAAATCAATGCACAAAAATCAACAGCCTTTGTATACACAGACAATGCCATGGCTGAGGAAGAACTTCTAAGATCAATCCCATTCACAATAGCTACAAAAACAATCAAATACCTTGGAATAAACTTAACCAAGGACGTTCAAGATCTCTACGATGAAAATTACAAAACCTTAAAGAAAGAAATAGAAGAGGATACCAAGAAATGGAAAAATCTTCCATGCTCATGGATTGGAAGAATCAATATCATCAAAATGTCCATTCTCCCAAAAGCAATTTATAGATTCAATGCAATACCAATCAAGATACCGAAGACCTTCTTCTCAGATCTGGAAAAAATGGTGCTGAAATTTATATGGAGGCACAAGAGACCTCGAATAGCTAAAGCAATCTTGTACAACAAAAACAAAGCTGGAGGCATCACAATACCAGATTTCAGGACATACTACAGGGCAGTTGTAATCAAAACAGCATGGTACTGGTACAGAAACAGATGGATAGACCAATGGAACAGAATTGAAACACCAGAAATCAATCCAAACATCTACAGCCAACTCATATTTGATCAAGGATCCAAAACCAATCCCTGGAGTAAGGACAGTCTATTCAATAAATGGTGCTGGGAAAATTGGATTTCCACATGCAGAATCATGAAGCAAGACCCCTACCTTTCACCTTACACAAAAATCTACTCAACATGGATTAAAGACTTAAATCTACGACCTGACACCATCAATTTATTAGAGAACATTGGAAAAACCCTGCAAGATATAGGTACCAGCAATGACTTCTTGGAAAACACCCCAGAAGCACAGGCAGTGAAAGCCAAAATTAACATTTGGGATTACATCAAATTGAGAAGTTTTTGTAATGCAAAATAAACAGTCAGGAAAATGAAGAGACAACTGAGAGAATGGGAAAATATATTTGCAAACTATGCAACTGATAAAGGGTTGATAACCAGAATCTACAAAGAAATCAAGAAACTCCACAAGATCAAAACAAACACCCACTTAAGAGATGGGCCAAGGACCTCAATAGTCATTTTTCAAAAGAGGAAATCCAAATGGCCAACAGGCACATGAAAAAATGTTCAAGATCACTAGCAATCAGGGAAATGCAAATCAAAACCACAATGAGGTTCCACCTCACCCCAGAAGAATGGCTCACATTCAGAAATCTACCAACAATAGATGCTGGAGAGGATGTGGGGAAAAAGGGACACTAATCCACTGTTGGTGGGAATGCAAACTGGTTAAGCCACTATGGAAGTCAGTCTGGAGAGTCCTCAGAAACCTGAATATAACCCTACCATTCAACCCAGCCATCCCACTCCTTGGAATTTACCCAAAGGAATTTAAATTGGCAAACAAAAAAGCAGTCTGCACAGTAATGTTCATTGCAGCTCAATTCACAATAGCTAAGACCTGGAACCAACCCAAATGCCCATTACAGTAGACTGGATAAAGAAATTATGGGACATGTACTCTATTGAATACTATACAGCAGTCAAAAACCATGAAACCCAGTCATTTGCAACAAGATGGAGGAATTTGGAAAACATCATGCTGAGTGAATTAAGCCAGTCCCAAAGGGACAAATATCATATGTTCTCCGTGATCGGTGACAACTAACTGAGCACCAAAGGGGAAACTTGTTGAAGTGAAATGGACACTGTGAGAAACAGTGACTTGATCAGCTCTTGTCCTGACAGTTGATGTACAATGTAATACTTTATCCATTTTAGTATTTTTTTTTGTTCTAGTACCATTGGTTGAACTCTGTAATTAACACAGAGTTGTTCTTAGGTGTTTAAATTTTAACTGAAAAGTGATCCTGGTTAGGAATTTGGAAAACATTATGTTGACTAAAATAAGCCAATCCCAAAGGGACAAATACCACTTGTTCTCCTTGATAGGTGACAACTAACTGAGCACCAAAAAGGAAACCTGTTAAAGTGAAATGAACACTATGAGAAACGGTGACTTGATCAACCCTCACCCTGACTGTTGATGAGCAACTTGATATGTTATCCCTCTTAGTATTTTTTTTGTTCTATTTAATACTTTTGGTTGAATACTGTAATCGATACACAATTCTTCTTAAGTGCTGAAACTTACTGAAAAGTGATCGCTGTTAAATATAAGAGTGGGAATAAGAGAGGGAAGAGATGTGCAATTCGGGACATGCTCAAGCTGACTTGCCTCAATCGGTGGAGCTAGAAACATACTAGGGGATTCGAATTCAATCCCATTGAGGTGTCATGTACTAATGCCATCTCACTAGTCCCAGTGATCAATTTCTGTTCACAATTGATCGTAATGATAGGACTAAGAACCAAAGGGATCACATAAACAAGAATAGTGTCTGCAAATACTAGCTGATAGAATAAAAAAGGGAGAGAATGATCCAACATGGGAAGCGAGATACACAGCAGACCCATAGAATGGCAAATGTCCTAACAGCACTCTGGCCTCAGAATCAGCCCTTAAGGCATGCGGATCTGGCTGAAATGCCCATGAGAGTACTTCAGGCATGGAAAGCCAAGACACTCTGGCAGAAAAAAAATGATCTTAATGAAAGATCTCGCCAAGTGAGATCCCAGTGGAAAGAACGGGCCATCAAAGAAGGAGGTACCTTTCTCTGAAGGGAGGAGAGAACTTCCACTTTGACCATGGCCTTGTCTAAATATGATCAGAGTCTGTGAACTCAGGGGGCTTCCATAGCCTTGGCAGCTCATGACAAGAGCCTAGGGTGATTACTGATGCCATAAACAAGAGTGTCAATTTGTTAAGTCAACAACAGGAGTCACTGTGCACTTACTCCTCATGTAGGATCTTTGTCCTTAGTGTGCTGTACATTGAGATTTAATGCTATAACTAGTACTCCAACAGTATTTTTCACTTTATGTTTCTGTGTGGGAGCAAACTGTTGAAATCTTTACTTAATGTATGCTAAACTGATCTTCTGTATATAAAGAGAATCGAAAATGAATCTTGATGTGAATGGAAGGGGAGAGGGAGTGGGAAAGGGGAGGGTTGCGGGTTGGAGGGACGTTATGGGGGGGAAGCCATTGTAATCCATATTCTGTACTTTGGAAATTTATATTCATTAAATAAAAGTTAGGAAAAAAATGTGACCTGTGACTCTGTAAGATCAAAAATTAATCCATCAAAGGGAAATTCCTACCTTATGCATTTCCTTAGTCATTGTTATAGCAGCAATATTCCTTTCCTAAATCACCCACCAGAAACCTTAGTATCATCTCTAACCCCGATTCATGAAACTTTGATCTATTCAACTCACTGTTGTCCATTTTTAATTAATTAATTTTTGTCACTGTTGCCTATTGATTTTTTCTTTGAAACATCTTTTAGACTTCCCTTCCTCCTATTCTCACCGCCACTGTGTAAGCACAGGAGCACGCTAGGGGAATACAATTAAAAGTATGAATTTACAATCAGATCATTCTGAGTTTGAGTCTAGAAAATGTCCTCTCAGTAGTTTCTCCTTGGATAAACTGTTCAATCCTTCTGAGCTTCATTTTTCTCAAGTGTAAAATAAGGGGAACCCCCAACTCAGTATTTTAAAAAAATGTAAATTACTTCTGAGAAACTTAAAAATTTAGAAAGTTACTTATAAGAGATTGCCTGAATTAATACTTCTTTTATTGAATATTATAAAACTCCTATCTAATATTCAGCCTTACCTGATATAAAAAGGACATATTTTAAAAATGTATTAAAAGTAAATTATATAAATAAAAATAGTTTTTGATAAATAAATTAAGATGCCATTATATTGGGTTTGGTTTGATAATATTGTGTATTTAAATATACATAAAAATGGAACTAAAGCATTAGTTCAGTATTGAATGCAGGAAAAACTTGCATTTTGTGCATAAATTAACTGGTTTATGTTAACACAGTTTGTGCTTTGATTCAGACTTCAATGTTCTCTCTAAATAACACAATGAGGTCATGGGTAATCTTTTTTTTTTTTTTAACGAGACTTATTTATTTATTGGAAAGTCAGAAGTACAGAGAAAGAGAGAGAGACAGAGCGAAATCTTCCATCCACTGGTTCACTCCCCCATATGGCTGTAGTAGTCAGGCTGAGCCAGGCTGAAGCCAGGAGCCTAGAACTCCATCCAGGTCCCCAAGGTGAATACAGGGTCCCTACCACTTCAGCCATCTTCCACTGCTTTTCCAGGAACATTAGCAGGGAGATGGATTGGACGTAGCGGCTGGGTTTGAACCTGTATTCATATGGGATGGCAGCATCACTGGCAGTGGCTTAGCCTGCTGCACCAAAACCCTGGCCCCTTTATGAGAAATCTTATATTTGTAATCATCGCTGTATTATTGTGTGTTTTTTTGACAGGCAGAGTTAGACAGTGAGAGAGAGAGACAGAGAGAAAGGTCTTCCTTCCTTCACTCCCCAAATGGCCACTACAGCCGGCACGCTGCACCAATTCAAAGCCAGGAGCCAGGTGCTTCCTCCTGGTCTCCCATGGGGTGCGGGGCCCAAGCACTTGGGCCATCCTCCCCTGCCTTCCCGGGCCACAGCAGAGAGCTGGACAGGAAGAGGAGCAACTGGGACAGAATCCGGCGCCCCGACCGGGCCTAGAACCCGGTGTGCCAGCACTCCAGGCAGAGGATTAGCCTAGAGAGCCGCAGTGCCGGCCGATCATCACTGTATTTTATCTTAGACTATTGGCTTCTGAAATACTTTGAATAAAATCACATTTTGTTTACTTGTTTTTTAATTAATGAACATTGTTTTAGATTTACATAAAAACTGAGTGGCATTCATAATATTTTGATCAATGAATACAACTTCAGGTCTGATAACAATGATTTTTGAAGTGAATTTGTAAAGTCGTTTCACTTTGTTACTGTGATTAATTTGCTGTTTTCTTTTGGTATCAATTAGATAACATATCTATGGGAATAAAAACCTTAAAATGTAAAACTTGGAAGACCGCCACAACCACTAGCGATGACCAGCTGACTGTACAGCCACCATAACTGCATGCATGCTTGTCCAATTCCCAGGAACCCCACCTACATCCACTCAACACGGCCTCTTGTTCTCCAACATTGCTACATTTTTGAGAAAAAAAATTTATATTGTTTGCTTTTTATTAAGCTTTAAAAAATGCAGCACCATTCTGTAAAGCCCATAGAACGTTTTCATGTAAACGCTTGTAAAAACTTGAGAAGAATCACCAAACAATATGGCTGTCCTAACACTGATGGCACACCTGTTCTTAGCCTACGCTCTCATAAAAATATGTGCTGACTGACTGAGTAAATAAATAAGTGAGAACAAAAACTGAAAAAATCACTTTTGTCTACATGGTGGTAAACTTCCAAATAGATGATGTTATTTGTCCCATTCAATTAACTAAGTCAGTCTTTTCCTGTTTCTGTCATTGCATTAACAACCCAACCTTCTGCTACCCATTTTAAAGCCCTTTTTGAATGACTATATTGAATAATTGTGACTGCTTTTGTATAAGCAAAGATGGATTCACTATCAGACTGCAAAGTGAGCTCATTTTAATATTCTCTGTTCTTAACTGCCAGTGCTTTTGGCTGCTCTGTTCTACAGGAAGGCATGTCAGGGCCCACACTCTACAATTCAGGTCAGCTACACTGTGAGAAACCAGGAAGCAATGTGTAAAGAAGACAGAAGATCACAGTTGCAATAAAAATGAGAAACACAGAAACTAAAAGACGGAAAGAACTTGTAGACCATCTAACCCTAATTAACACCAAATCTTTCTCATCTTTTCACCCTCTTGAAAAATGATTTGAGAACTTGAACATTTAAACTGGAATGTTCTGCTTGAGCATTTCTTGTGATGGGCACTTACTGTTTATGAAGCAGACCCATTTCATTGCTCCAACTGGGAATTTCTACTATTGCGCTAAAAATGGCTTCCCCATCCTGCTTCCAGGGAAGAGGCAAAATGAATTCTTTCTTTTAGTCATTAAACATTTATTATAATATGGACTTTTTCATAGGGGCTAGATCATTACAAAAGGGAAGAAGATTATTGGACTTCACTATCATGTAGCATGGAGATAATTTCTGGGCAGAGCTTTCAATAGACTATGAGGATAAGGGACAAAGACTGGTACACAAGGCCCACCCAGCAGGGACTGGAGAGAGATTTACTCCTGTCCCCATTCCAGGCTCTGCTTAACCCCGAAAGGGCTATACCATCACTGATGTGAACCAGCCCTCACAGGACTAAATTCCATTTATAATTATTACAAATCCTCATTATATTAAGGCAATTAAATGTGTTCAACAACCAACTAGACACAGATGGAAGAGAACTAGTGAACTAAATACAGACCAGAAGAAAATATCCAGAATGAGACAAGGGAGAGAAAAGGGTAGAAAAGGTTTGGAAAAGAGTGAAACAGACATACATGACACAGTTGCTAAGTTCTAGAAGAGAGAAAATGAAGCAGCAGCAATATTTGGAAACATAACAGCTAAGAATCTCCCAAACTGACAAAAGATACCTCACGTCCCAGATTCAAGAAGCGATATAAGGGGCTGGCACTGTGGCACAGTGTTAAGGGTTAAGCTGCTGTCCACTCCTGATTCAGCTCCCTGCTAATGGCCTGGCAAAGCAGCAGAAGATGCACCGACATGGGAAACCCAGAAGGAGAAACTCCTGACTCCTGGCTTTACCTTGGCCCAGGCCTAGACGTTGTGGCCATTTAGGGAGTGAACCAGCAGATAGAAGATCTTTCTCTCTGTTTCTCCTTTTCTCTCTGTAACTCTACCTTTCAAACAAATAAATAAATCTTTAAAAAATAAGCAAATAAAAACCAAGAAAAATAAGCAGAAAACTCAGATCTAAGTATGTTGCAGCAAAATTCCAGAAAACCTAAGTAGATTAAAAAAAAAAAAAACAAACCTTTAAAACACCCAACAAAAAATAAATGAGATTATTTCCAGAGGAGCAGCAGTACGATTGATAGCCAAGTTAATAATAATAATAAAAGCAGAAAGCATGAAAGATTTCCTTCACGTGCTGGCATAAAATTACTGTCAATAAATATTTCTATATACAGCAAAAATATCTTTCAAAAACTAAGAATAAATACAGACATTTTGAAACAAACAAAACCAGAGAATTTCTCATTAGCAATTCTTTATTAATGGAATTATCAAAGATATTGTTTAGACAGAAGGGAAATTGATCCAGGCTAGAAAGTTGGCCCAGAAGAATGAATGAAGATGCAATGAAAACGTTAAGCATGTAGTTAAATCTAGACAAATATCGACGATAGGGGCCGGTGCTGTGGTGCAGTAGGTTAAGCCTCTACCTGTGATGCTGGCTTCCCATATGGGCACCAATTTGAGTCTCAGCTGTTTCACTTCTGATCCAGCTCCCTGCTTATGCACCTGGGAAAGCAGTAGAAAGTGACCAAAGTGTTTGGGCCCCTAAACCTACGTGAGAGACCTGGAAGAAGCTCCTAGCTCC
The DNA here is from genome assembly GCF_051225735.1 of Oryctolagus cuniculus. Taxonomy (NCBI): domain Eukaryota; kingdom Metazoa; phylum Chordata; class Mammalia; order Lagomorpha; family Leporidae; genus Oryctolagus; species Oryctolagus cuniculus. The sequence goes on from NC_142873.1 coordinate 95,073,027, forward strand.
TGGCATTGGATCGGCCCAGCTCTGACCATTGTGGCCAATTGGGGAGAGAACCAGTGGATGGAAGATTTCTCTCTCTGTCTCTCCCTCTCTCTGTCTGTAACTCTGCCTCTCAAATAAATAAATAAATCTTTAAAAAATACTGATCATACAAAAGAATACTAAAATTATTTTGTGGTATGCAAAAACAGAGATTGCACATCAGTCATGAGGGCATATGAATGAAGTCCAGCTGTTCTCAGGCCCTTGGCTTGTTCAGTACCAGCATCTACGAGACATTGATAAGTTACTGGTGCACGCTGTAATCTCTGGAAGAGTAGGTAAGCTTCTGTAGAGGGCCAAATGGCAAATATTTTAGGTTTTGCAGGCCACTTGGCCACACAGCCTGAAAGCATTCTTAGACAATAAAAAAATTCATGGCATGACTGTGCCAGCAGAACTTTTATTTTTTATTTATTTTTTTTTAATCTTTTATTTAATGAATATAAATTTCCAAAGTACGACTCATGTGTTACAATGGCTTCCCCCCCATACCGTCCCTCCCACCCACAACCCTCCCCTTTCCCACTCCCTCTCCCCTTCCATTCACATCAAGATTCATTTTCGATTATCTTAATATACAGAAGATCAGCTTAGTATACCTTAAGTAAGGATTTCAACAGTTTGCTCCCACACAGAAACATAAAGTGAAAAATAATAGATGATTTTTTTTAAATGATGATGAAATCAGATCAGACCTATTGTCATGTTTAATCCCAGTGAGAGTCAAGTTGGGAATTGATAATTTCTTTCTTTCTTTTTTTTTTTTTTTTTTACAGAAGATCAGTTTAGTGTACATTAAGTAAAGATTTCAGTAGTTTGCACCCCCATAGAAACACAAAGTGAAATATACTGTTTGAGTACTCGTTATAGCATTAAGCCTCAGTGTACAGCACGTTAAGGACAGAGATCCTACATGAGGAGTAAGTGCACAGTGACTCCTGTTGTTGACTTTACCAATTGACACTCCTGTTTATGGCATCAGTAATCTCCCTATGCACCAGTTATGAGTTTCCAAGGCTATGGAAGCCCCTTGAGTTCTCCGACTCTTATCTTGTTTAGACACGGTCATAGTCAAAGTGGAGGTTCTCTCCTCCCTTCAGAGAAAGGCACCTCCCTCTTTGAAGACCTGTTCTTTCCACTGGGATCTCACTCACAGAGATCTTTTTGCCAGAGTGTCTTGGCTTTCCATGCCTGAAATACTCTCATGGGCTTTTCAGCCAGATCCGAGTGCCTTTAGGGCTGATTCTGAGGCCAGAGTGCTATTTAGGACATCCGCCATTCTATGAGTCCAGCAGAACTTTTATTTACAAAGAGAAGCAGCCAATAGGACTTGGCACATGGACCCTCGTTTGCTGACCATGGCTCTAAAACAATCACTAAAGAGATGTAAAATAAAATGCAGTGAACAATCTAGCAGAAGGAGAAAATGCAAAAATAAAAATTACTTCATTTGATAGAAAGCAAGAAAGAAGAGCCATAAAACAAGTGGGACAAAAAAGACAAGTTATAAATAAATAGTTAAAACCCAAATGCCATTTTATTCATTTGATAGAGAGACAGGGAGATAGCCCAGCTGCTGGCTCATTCCTCAATTGTTCTCAACGGCTGGGGCTGGGCCAGGCCAAAGCTGGAAGCTTGGCACTCAATCCACATCTCCTAGGGCGGCAGGGATTCAGCTACTTGAGCCATCACCTGCTACCTTCCAAGATGTGCATTAGCAGGAAGCTGCAATTGGGAGTGGAGCCAGGACTCAAAACCAGGCACTCTGATATGGGATGTGGGTGTCTGAAGCAGAGGTCTAAACAGCTGTGCTGAATGCTTGGCCCAACTTCTGCTTTTGTAGTAGAAGAAACTCTGTATGCAGAAATGAGTAGTTAAGACAGGAGTTTAGTGAAGTTGTTTTTACCTATATAGTGTCGTGGCATAGTCGGCAAAGCTGCCGCCTGTGATGCCAGCATCCCATATGGGCTCCTGTTCAAGTCCCAGCTGCTCCACTTCTGATCTAGCTCCCTGCTAATGGCCTGGGGAAAGCAGTGGAGGATGGCCCAAGTTCTTGAGCCCCTGTAAACCAGGTGGCAGACCCAGATAAAGGTCCTGGCATTGGCCTGGCCCAGCCCTGGCCTTGTGGCCATTTGAGAAATGAACCAATGGATGGAATCTCTCTCTCTCTCTCTCTCTCTTTCTCTCTCTCCCTTTCTCTCTCTCTCTCTGTCTCCCTCCCTCCCTCCTCCCTCTCTCTCTCCTTTCCTCCCTCTCTCCCTCTGTGTAACTCTGCCTTTGAAATAAATAATGTATTTTTTAAAAAGTAAAATGACAATAACAATACTAAAAATGCAAACTGATTCAATATGATTAAATACAAAAATGAGGGGCTGGCACTGTGGCGTAGCAGGTAAAGCCACCACCTGCAGTGCCGGCATCCCATATGGTTCAAGTCCTGGCTGCTCCACTTCCTATCTAGCTCCTTGCTCATGCACCTGGGAAAGCAGCAAAAGGTGGCCCAAATCCTTGAGCCCCTGCATCCACAAGGAAGACAGGGAAGAAGCTCCCAGCTCCTGGCTTTGGATCGGCGGAGCCCCAGCCATTGTGATGATTTGGGGAGCGGATGGAAGATTCTCTCTTTCTCTCTCTCTGCCTCTGCCTCTTTGTAACTCTGCCTTTTGAATAAATAAATAATTTTTTAAAAAATGAAATAAACAGTGTTTTGGAGGTTACTAGAATGTGAAATCTTATTTTTATAGTTTGGGTATTTCCTATTGAAAAACTGTATTCTGTCCATTTCCCTGACCCTATGATAATTATTTACAATCCCAAATCCATACTGCATCTTTTACTTAAGTGAATAGTGTTTTAGATAACTTTGCCCCCTTTCACAATTTGTCACAAGCCAAAGAATCATATCTGCTGAACACAGTGTATCATTAATGGTCTCAAATAAAAATTAATCTATAAAAAATACAATTCTGAGGCTTGATTTTGACGATTCAAATCTTCTTTTTAATGAAAGATACTAGGGTACATTAGGATGCCAAGATGTAAGAATTTAATGAAAAGGTAAAGACTAGGGTTTTATTTAATACATACCAGGTTGACAGTAATAAAATGAATGTAAATTTACAATGTCTTCTCTCCTGCCATTGTTTTGATTATTCAAGTGCCTATTTAGTTTATTCATTGATTCACTATTTACTAAGATCCTACTATGAGCCAGAAGCTGGAATTCTGGCAAGGCAGAATCTTAGATTACCTGAACTGTCTTCCACACTAAGCAGATAGGGTGTTTTTTTTTTTTTTTGTAAGATTAATTTATTTATTTGAAAAGCAGAGTTACAGGAGAGCAAGAGAGAGGGAGAGACAGAGATTAAGAATCTTCTATCTACTGGTTTTCACTCCCCCGATGTCCTCATCAGCCAGGGCTGGGCCAGGTCAAAGCCAGGAGCCAGGAGCTTCTTCCAGCTCTTCCATGTTGGTGGCAGGGGCCCAAGCACTTGGGCCATCTTCCACTGCTTTCCAAGACCATAGCAGAGAGCTGGTTAGGAAGTGGAGCACCTGGGACACAAGATGGCATCACAACACTGGCCTCACAAATAGGTTGTATATTACAAACAGGGAGGTATTAGAATTAGTACTGGTGGCAGTGCAAGCATGTAGGGAGAGTCTGGAGGCAGCAGATCACCTAGAAGAGTTAATGAGCCTCAACTGTCTACAATGATGGGCCACTTATGAGTAGGGGTCAAATGAAATACAATGTAAAACATGATCATTATTCTTGGTATTGTCTTAAAAGAGTGCTTGAGTTAATGATCACTGGGAAAATGGAGGGACCTGTTTGTGCCAGCAATAGACAAACAGCACTGAAATAACAGGACTTTGCAAAATTAGAGGGGAGGGAGAATGAAGATAAATGAGAAGAGTGCAGAAATACATCAGGGAGCGGGTGTTCAGTGGCTTATTGCAGACAGTCTGGAAAGTCAGAGCAAATGAATTTCATTTTTTTAAAGATTTATTTGAAAGGCATAGCTAGAGAGAGAGAGAGAGAGAGAGAGCGAGCAAGGGGGGGGGGGTCCTTCCATCCCCTGGTCCACTCCTTAAATGGTTGTAACTGCTAGGGCTGGGCCAGGCTGAAGTTAGGAGCCTGGAGCTTCTTCTGGGTCTCCCACTTGGACCATCCTCCACTGCTTTCCCAGGTGCATACACAGGGAGCTGGATCAGAAATGGAGCAGCTGGGACTCGAACCAGTGCCCAGATGGAATGCTAATACTGCAGGAGATAGCTTAACTTGCTACACTACAGTGCAGGCCTCATGAGCAAATGAATTTTAAAAACTCACTGCCCTGCCATCCAGAGACAAACATTATCAACATGACATATTCCTCCCTTCCCCACCACGTACAGTTGTAATTTTATACTTATGTGTCTTGTTTTTACCTATACATAATTTTATTGGGAGTTTATCATGTGCCAGGTATTGTGCTTAGTGTTTTAGGTTTATTATCTCTTGAGTAAACGACACTCATGTCCCACACCAGAGTACCTGGTTTTAATTCCCAGATCTGGCTCCTGACTCTAGCTTCCCAGTAGTACACACACTGTGGGGCTGTGGTGATGGTTGAAGCAATTAAGTTCCTGCCACCCACATGGGAGACCTTGATTGTGTTCCTGGCTTCTGGTTCCAGCCCTGGTCATTGTGGGTATTTGAGGAGTAAATCAGTGGATGTAAGCATGTATACTCTCTCTGTCTCTTTCTCTCTTCCCCCTTTCTTTCAAACAAATAAAAAATAATTAAGAGGCCAGCGCTGTGGCTTAGTAGGTTAAAGATCTGCATGAGGTCCCAGCATTTCATATAGACCTGGCTGCTCCAATCTGATCCAGCTCCCTGCTGATGACTTACCTGGGAAAGCAGCAGAAGATGGCCCAAGAGCTTGGGTCCCTGCACCCGTGTGGGAGATCCAAAATAAGCTCCTGACTCCTGTCTTCAGGTTGGCCCAATTCGGGCCTTTGTGGCCATTTGGGGAGTGAACCAGCGGCTGGAAGATATCTCTGCCTCTGCCTCTCTGTAACTCTGCCTTCAAATAAATAAATCTTTAATTAAAAAGTTTTGAAAACCCCAAAACACATCATTTTTTCCTACAGTTATTGAATGAGTCGTGTTTGCCTGGTCTTTTTCCCTTCCCCTTCCCTCCTTCCCTCCTTCCCTCCTTCCCTCCTTCCCTCCATCCCTCCTTCCCTCCTTCCCTCCTCTCCTCTCCTCTCCTCTCCTCTCTCTCTCTCTCTCTGAAAGTTAGAATTACAAAGAGAGAGGGTGAGACAGAGAGCGAGCAAGATCTTCCATCTGCTGGTGGTTCACTCCCCAGATGGTCGCAATGGCCAGTGCTGCGTCAGGCCGAAGCTGAGTCAGGAGCTTCTTCTAGTTCTCTCATGTGGGTAGCAGGATCCTAAGCTCTTGGACAATCTGCTACTGCTTTTCCCAGGCCATCAGCAGGAAGCTTGATTGTAAGTGGAGCACCAGGACATGAACTGGCATCCATATGGGATGCTGGCATTGCAAGTGGTGGCTTTACCTGCTGGCCCAACTTCCATGGTTCTCAGAGGTCAGTATATGCACTATTCCTTATAGGATTTGTGATGCGTGACTGATTAGAATGCAGAAAACAGTAGCTAATAATGAATTAATAATGTCTGGTGATGATATGAGACGCAGCCAAGAAAATCACCATAGGGATGTTCTTCAGAGTCTTATCAATGCCCTGCATTTAGTCAACTCCTAAATCAGCCCAGCTCTGCCTTGCCTCCTTACAAACAACTAACATTTAAACCCACAATATTGACAAGAGGCATAATTAACTGTGAGATCCTGTCATTGTGATGTGAATTTATAAAGTTGACTTTTTTTTTTAGACTGTAGCAGTAGTGGTTACTGTCTTTTTAAAAATAAAGCTTACTTATTTGTTTTCATTTTTATTTGACAGGCAGAGAGATAGAGAAAGATGGATAGGTAGACAGAGATCTTCCATCTGCTGGTTCAACATCCAAACGCCTGTAACAGCCAGGGCTTGGCCAAAGTGAAGACAGGAGCCTGGACTCAACCCAGGTCTCCAACTTGGGTGGTGGAGACCCAAGTACTTGAGCCATTATCTGCCATCTCCTAGGCTGCACATCAGCAAGAAGCTGGATTGGAAGCAGAGTAGCTGAGACTTGAACCATGCACTCTGATATGGTATGTGGGTACACCAAGCAATGACTTACCCTTTGCAGTAAATGCCCATCCATGTCTACTATTTTCACAACTTCATGCAAACACAGAAGACTAGAAAGAATCCTTAAAGACCATGTGGTCGAAATCCTTTTGTGATTTACTACATGACAATTAGTTTTCAAAAGAAAAATTATTGGAGCTAAACATGAGATGTATTTTTTGTTTCATTTCCTTTGGGTTTATTCCCAGGGGTGGGAGATGGTTGGGTCATATGGCAGATCTATTTTTAGATTTCTATGGAATTGCCATACTATTTTTCATAATAGTTGTACCAGTTTAGTTACCTGTACCCCCACGTTAATAGCATCCCAATTCAAAATAGCAAAGATATGGAATCATAGATGTCCATCAACTGATGGCTGGATAAAGAAAATGTGGTATAGATACATGATGTAATATTACTTGGACATAAAGATCGGCGGAGGCCCGGCCGTTGCGGCCATTTGGGGTGAACCATCGGATGGAAGATCTCTCTCTCTCTCTTTCTCTCTGCCTCTCCTCTCTCTGTGTAACTCTGACTTTCAAATAAATAATAAAAATTAAAAAAAAAAACATACTACAGGACAGTTATAATCCAAACAGCATGGTACTGACACAAAAATACACATGTAGACCAAAGGGACAGAAAAGAAACTCCAGAAAGCAATCCATACATCTACAACCAATTAATCTTTGACAAAAGAGCTAAGATCAAGTTCTAGAGAAAGGACAGTCTCTTCAACAAATGGTGCTGGGAGAATTGGATCTCTGTGTGCAGAAGTACGAAACAAGATCCCTACCTTACACTTTATACAAAAATCAACCCAAAATGGATCAAGGATCTAAATCTATGACCTGGTACCATCAAATTACTGGAGGAAAACATTGGGAAAACTGCAAGATGTTGGCATAGGCAAAGACTTCTTGGAAAAGACTCCATCGGAAGCACAGGTAATCAAAGCCAAAATTGACAATTGGGATTACATCAAGTTGAGAAACTTCTGCACTGCAAAGGAAACACTGAACAATGTAAAGTGGCAACCAGTAGAATGGGAGAAAATATTTTTAAACTATTCAACTGATAAAGGATTAATACCCAGAATCTATAAAGAGCTCAAGAAACTCCACAACAACAAAACAAACAATCCATTTAAGAAATGGGCAAAGGACTTGAACAGGCATTTTAAAAAGAAGAAATTCAAATGACCAACAGACACTTGAAAAAAGGCTCAGGATCATTAGCCATCAGGGAAATGCAAATTAAAACCACAATGAGGTTTCACCTCACACCAGTTAGAATGGCTCTCAAACAGAAAACAGCAAACAATAAATGTTGGTAAGGATATTGGTGGAAATGTAAAGTATAGCCATTATGAAAGACTGGAGGTACTGCAGAAAGCTGAAAATAGATATACCATACAACCCAACATTCCACTCCTGGGAATTAACCCAAATTAAATGAAGTAAGCATATGAAAGAGATATCTGTAGCCCCATATTTATTGAAACTCAACATGTTTTTCTTGGGTTTAAGTTTTCTTGATTTGTGCGGCTAAAAGAAACCAACACTTTAAAAGCAGAAGCATGCCTAATATAGTTCCATTTCACACTGATTCACATTTATCACTCAGCATCATTCAAACATAAAGACTTCCTACAAAAAAATTCAGAAAAGACATAAGTTATTAAGGGATGGAAGAGAAGTAATGGCATTTCTCTCCACTAAACATTACTACACCTCTCTGCTTAGCTTATCTCAGACTAACTTTTCTCTTTCATATGGGTAATGAAGACAAATACTTTAAATTCATATCCTCAGATAATATTTGAGGCAGGCCAGCACCGTGACTCACTAGGCTAATCCTCTGCCTGGAGTGCCAGCACCCCGGGTTCTAGTCCCAGTCGAGGCACCGGATTCTGTCTCGGTTGCTCTTCTTCCAGTCCAGCTCTCTGCTGTGGCCCGGCAAGGCAGTGGAAGATGGCTCAAGTGTTTGGGCCCTGCACCCACATGGGAGACCAGGAGGAAGAACCCGGCTCCTGGCTTCGGATCGGCGCAGCGCTGGCCGTAGCGGCCAAATAGGGGGTGAACCAATGGAAGGAAGACCTTTCTCTCTATCTCACTGTCTAACCCTGCCTGTCAAAAAAAACCAAAAAAACAAAAAAAAAAATTGAAGCACTGGCGCTAAGTGAAACCCAAACAAATTCTAGCCCGAATTTGAGAACAAATGTGTAAGACACCTTGTTCTCATGATTTTCTTGCAAATCCCAAGTGTGAGAACCATTAGGGAAGATTCATTTCTCTAATCATTCAATTCATAAGCATTTGTTAACTTTTTAATATGTACTTAAACTGTTAGATGGGTTCATTATTCTTTCACTCATTTCATTTTCTCTTTAAAATTATCCTTCAAATAGAGTTCTAGCACTACCTGTAGATGCATTTATAGGTGTACACTTCAGTTCAACAAATATTTATTGAGTATCTACTATGAGTCATACTACATAAAAGAGCTACAAATGGGCAAGATAAAGCCCCTGCCCACAGGGATCTCATAATCTAATGTGGAAGCAGATCTATAAAATGGTATCCCAATACAGTGAAATTCCATGGAAACTGCATCATACTAGATTGGAGTTCCAAAACAGAGTCTAACACAGGGCTGAGAGAGGCACAGAAGAAGGCCTGGAGGTCTGGAAACACACGGTCCCTGTGAATACCACATGAACATACAGGACAACTTTTCCCAGCAACTTTCCATGGCTCTGCTTTTCCTGTGCCAGGCATGCATACAGAGGAAGGATAAAAAGAATTACACCATGTCCTGGCAGGCAAAAATGAATCTGTGAAATGCTGATGTCATCAAACTGTCCTTGTATCACTCACTCACTCACTCACTCAATGAGATTTTACTGAGTACTACCACAAACCAGAAGTGTAATGGATGGGTTTCTTATTTAAAAAGTAACACATATTCTAGGGTCCAGGTCCAACTTTCTCTGATATAATACAGAATGTGATGAAGTCAAGGTTTGCTTTAGAAGTTGATGCCCTGTGGGGCCGGGTTAAGCTGCTATCTGCCACACCCACATCCCATATTGGCACTGGTTTCAGTCCCGGCTGCTCCACTTCGGATTCAGCTCCCTGCTGATGCACCTGGAAAGGCAGCAGACAATGGTCCATCTTGGGCCCCTGCCACCCATGTGGGAGATCCTGAGGAAGCTCCTGGCTCCTGGCTTCAGTCTGGCCTAGTCCTGGCTGTTGCAGCCATTTGGGGAGTGAACTAGCAGATGGAACATCTCTCTGTACCCCTGTCCTGTCTCTATAATTCTGCCTTTCAAATAAAATAAATAAATCTTTAAAAAAGAGCTTTTTATAAAAAAAAGAAGGAATCGATGTCCTGGTAGCCATCATCATATCCAGAACAACAAGCCAGGCCAAGAGACTGCTCACCAAAGTGACCAACAAGACGTATGAAATGAGGACTCTCACACAGCCACCAGTGGTCTCTGTTCAACATTTCCCCTACCCCACCTCAAGCTACTTCAAACACAGCCACTCTGCCAGGAGGATAGTAAATGTTTTCATTTGTTTGTCTTTCCCCTATAAACATCCAATAAATGGCTTGGTAGATTGAGGCTTACAGAACTTGGGTCGGGAATTCAAAGCGTTTAACTCTCTTGTTTGTACACTGGTGGTTTCTGGCCCCCATTCAGGAGGTTTAACATCTGCGATGGACAGAGAATCACTGCTGTTCATGATCACAGCACTTGGATCCAGTTTCAGAATCTCTCTCAGCATAGCAGGGTAGGGAGCCATTACCATTTGAATAGGGTATGCAGGATGAAATCGTTCTGCTGCTGCTGGTTTATGCACATAAGAGGTGTTCCTCTAAGCCATTCATGAACATTAGTCACAGACTCATTCCATAGGCAAAATGAGTAACACAGTGTGTGTGCACAAACACACACACAGATACACACAGTGAACATTCATAATACATTCCAAATGCAACTGAAGTAATGCTGAGCAGCAGTGAACAGAGATGCATTCTTATGAAAGCCAAAGAAGTCGTTTCCTAACATTGTCGACACCCATATTGAGTGCTCTGCTCCATGTGTTGGCAGGCTCTTCCTTAGCTTGCTCTCCTACTAGTAAATGGGTAAACTTCCAGGCTCTACACGGCAACAGTTAATATAAAAAAGAGTCTTTTCAGATTCTGCTGGTGTCACTGAGATGAGTTCAGACTTCCGAGTCTGCTGGCCCCAGCAGCAGCTGCTCTCACCTGGACCATTCTGCTCTAACAGGAAGGATAATCACTCTAATGGGATAATTGTAGGTTACTCATTTAATGCTTTATTGTTTCCTTATGTTTGGAAATGTATGAATGATTTAGGCAGAAGTAATCTGAGCTGGAAATGCATTCCAAATATTTCTCTCATCTCTCTCTTTTGCTAAGTTGCCTGTCTATCCACCTATCCACCCATACCTATATGTATACATATATAATGTGTATATACATATATGTAGACACATATTGCTTGAAAGATAATATTTTTATTAGGATATTTGATATTTCAAGTAAAACACATTTGGATGAGTTTCTAAAAGGCTTATTATTAGATGTTACTAAAAAGCAAAGAGCCACAGATATAGAAAGGGCCCTTGGAGAATTTTAACCATTACACATGCTACTGACTCATTTACTTAATCATTCATTTAGTAAATTTTGAGTGTTTAATAAAGAATTCCTAAAAATTTTCAGATGAAAAAAATCAACTGTTGAGCTCAAATGATTTGCTTTCATGATTAACTATCGGTACTTTTAAGGAGATTTTTCTCATACATAATTCAAAATTATTTTGTTTTTCCAACTTTTATTTAATAAATATAAATTTCGAAAGTATAACTTTTGAATTATAGCAGCTTCTCCCCCCATAACCTCCCTCCCACCCACAATCATCCCATCTCCCACTCCCTTTCCCATCCCATTCTTCATCAAGATTCATTTTCAATTACCTTTATATACAGATCAACTTAGTATATATTAAGTAAAGATTTCAACAGACTGTACCCACACAGACACACAAAGTATAGAGTACAGTTTGAGAAGTAGTTTTACCATTAATTTGCAAAGTACAACGCATTAAGGACAGAGGTCCTACAAGGGGAGCAGGTTTACAGTGACTCCTATTGTTGATTTTACAGTTGACACTCTTATTATTTACACTGGTAAAACCACTATGGAAGTCAGTTTGGAGATTGCTCAGGAACCTGAATATAGCCCTACCATACAACCCAGCCATCCCACTTCTTGGAATTTACCCAAAGGAAATTAAATTGGCAAATAAAAGAGCTGTCTGCACCTCAATGTTTATTGCAGCTCAATTCACAATAGCTAAGACATGGAATCAACCTAAATGCCAATCAACAGAAGACTGGATAAAGAAATTATGGGATATGTACTCTATAGAATACTATACAGCAGTAAGAGGCCGGCACTGTGGCGCAGCGGGCTAAAGTCCTGGCCTGAAGCACCAGCATCCCATATGGGCACCGGTTCGGGACCCGGCTGCTCCACTTCCAATCCAGCTCTCTGCTATGGCTTGGGAAAGCAGTAGAAGATGGCCCAAGTCCTGGGGCCCCTGCACCCACACGGGAGAACTGGAGGAAGCTCCTGGCTCCTGGCTTTGGATTGGTGCAGCTCCAGCCATTGCAGCCAATGGGGGAGTGAACCAACGGATGGAAGACCTCTCTCTGCCTCTCCTCTCTGTGTTACTCTTTCAAATAAACAAACAAATCTTTAGAATACTATACAGTAGTAAAAAAAACAATGAAATCTGGTCATTTGCAACAAAATGGAGGAATCTGGAAAACACCATGTTGAGTGAAATAAGCCAATCCCAAAGGGACAAATGTCATATGTTCTCCCTGATCAGTGACAACTAACCGAGCACCAAACAGGAAACCTGTTGAAGTGAAATGGGCACTATGAGAAACAGTGACTTGATCAGCCCTTGTCCTGACTGTTGAGGAACAACTTACTACTTTATTCCTTTTAGTATTTTTTTGTTCTACTTAATACCATTGGTTGAACACTTTAATTAACACACAACTATTCTTAGGCATTTAAAATTAACTGAAAAATTATTTCCTTAAACTCAAATACATTTACCAACAGAGAAGACTCAGATAATAAACTATTTTAAAGCTTTTATATATATTTGGGAAATAGTTCTGTAGCATTGACAGTAAAGGAAAACACAGATTTTGAAGTAAACTTAGCAGTACTCACAAAAACTGAACATACTACCTCCTTCCAGATAGGCCATTTGGGACATTAACAATTCACTTTGATATGCTGTCCACTCTTCAGAATGTTTTTGATCTAACTCCAGATAGTTCTTTTAAATGAGAAACCCCAGTTCTTTGAGACTAGATGGGATATTTTTAAAAAAATCGGTCAGGGAACAGTTGGGCGGAGAAAGCACTAGAAATGGGAGTTTGAGGTGTTTAATCTAGCTCTCGTATTGATTTGTGAATTCCAGCCAATCACTTAATCTCTTTAGGACTCAATTTTGTCATTTACAAAATGAGTTCAATGGCTATTGATTTTTTTTAAGGATTTACTTATTTATTTGAAAGGCAGAATTACAGAGAGGCAGAGACAGAGAGGTCTTCCATTCACTGGCTCACTCACCAAATGGCTGCAACAACCAGAGCTGAGCTGATCCAAAGCCAGGAACTTGGAGCTTCTTCCAGGTCTCCCATGTGGGTGCAGAGGCCCAAGCACTTGAGCCATCTCCACTGCTTTCCCAGGCCACAGCAGAGAGCTGGATTGGAAGTGGAGCATCCAGGCCTGAACCAGCACCCATATGGGATGCTGGCGCTACAGACTGGAGCTTTAACCCACTGAACCACAGCATTGGCCCCTACTGATCTTTTCTAAATCAAAGTCTCTACTTTCTCTTTTGAGTTATTTTGTGTGTGTGTGTGTTTTTTTTAATTGATTATTGTGAACTAGGCACCCACTGTGTTGTGGAGCATTAGAATTTATTCATTTTATCAGCTGTGTTTGGTACATGTCATTGTACTTCCCCTATTTTCTTTCCCCTTTCCTTCTCAGATTCTAGTAATCGCTAATCTACATGCAAATTGACATTTTGAAAGATCTTATACAGATCAGAAAGAGCATGCAGTATCTCTCTTTCTGTGTCTAGCTTATTTAACTTAATATCCTCTAGTTCCATCCATTTTGCTGTAAATGGCAGGATATCATTTTTTATGGCTGAATAATATACCATTGTGTACTTATACCTCATTTTCTTTATCCAAGCATCCGCTAATGGGCACTTTGGTTCACTGCCTATCTTGTCTACTGTGAATAGTGTTGCAACAAACATGGGAGTGTAGATATCTCTTTGATATGTTGATTTCATTTTCTTTGAATATATAGGCAGAAGTGGGAATGGAATTGCTTTCATGATTTCTTTCTCTGCAAGATCTTTATTAGTAGAAATGCTATCATTTTTGTATGCTGCTTTAGTGTCCTGTAACTTTACTGAATTTGCTTGTCAGTTTTAATAATATAATGGTGGAGTCTAGGTTTTCTTCTATATAGAATCAGGCATAGGGATAATTTGACTTTCACACTTTCTATTTGTATGCCTTGTATTTCTTTCTCTAGCCTCATTGCTATAGCTAAAACTTCTGGTACTAGACTGTGAGAGGTCAAAGTGGACATCCTTGTCTTGTTCCAGATCTTAGAGAAAATGTTTTCAGTCTTTCCACATTCAGTAGTATGTTGATACTGGGTTTGTAATATATAGCCTTTATTTTACTCAGGTATATTCCATCTAGACATAGTTTTTCAGATTTTTATTTTATCTTGAAGGGATACTGAATTTTAGCAAGTGCTTTTTCTGTATCCACTGAGATGATCACGATTTTTATCCATCATTTTGTTGATGTGATGTGTTACACTGATTTTTTTGTAGGTTGAACCATCTTCAGGTCCATGGGGTAAATCCCATTTGATCATGATGAATGATATTCTGGTCTATTGTTGGATTTGATTTGCAAGTATTGTGTTGAGAATTTTTGCATCTATGTTAGAGATATTCATCTATAGTTGTTCTGTTGTGCCCTTGTCTGATTTTGCTATCAGTGCTATGCTGGCTTTGCAGAATGAATTAAGAAGAGATCTTCCCGGCCGGCGCCGCGGCTCACTAGGCTAATCCTCCGCCTAGCGGCGCCGGCACACCGGGTTCTAGTCCCGGTCGGGGCGCCGGATTCTGTCCCGGTTGCCCCTCTTCCAGGCCAGCCCTCTGCTGTGGCCAGGGAGTGCAGTGGAGGATGGCCCAGGTGCTTGGGCCCTGCACCCCATGGGAGACCAGGAAAAGCACCTGGCTCCTGGCTCCTGCCATCGGATCAGCGCGGTGCGCCGGCCGCAGCGCGCCGGCCGCGGCGGCCATTGGAGGGTGAACCAACGGCAAAAGGAAGACCTTTCTCTCTGTCTCTCTCTCTCACTGTCCACTCTGCCTGTCAAAAAAAAAAAAAAAAAAAAAAAAAAGAAGAGATCTTCCCCTTTCAATTTTTGGGAATAGTTTAAGAAGGAGAGGTATGAGGTCTTTGAAATTTTGGTAGATTCCAAGGGTGAGCATTTAGCTTCACGGTTTAGAGGCCATATAAGATGCCCATGTCCCATTTTGGAGTATCTGGGTTTGATATTCCACTCCGGCTCCTGATCCCACTTCCTGTTAGAGCAGACTCTCAAAGGCAGTGGTGAAGACACAAGAAATTGAGTTCCTGTGACCCACATGGGAGATCTGGATGGAGTTCCAAGCACCTCACCTCAGGCCAGCCCAGCCCTACTATTGTAGGCACATGCAAAATGAATCAGTTCATGTGAGTTCCTCTTTCTCTCTCTCCCTTCCCTTATCTATGTGTCTCTATCTCTCTGTCTCTGTATCTCACATAAATAAATAAAATTAAAAATGAAAAGTAGAATTTAGCAGTGAAGCCATCTGGTACTGGCTTTTTTTGTTGGGAAACTTTATTATTATTACTTATTCAAGTTTATTGCTTGCTATTGATTTGTTAGGGTTTTCTATGTTTCTTTTTTCTTTCTTTTTTTTTTTTTTTTTGACAGGCAGAGTGGACAGTGAGAGAGCGAGAGACAGAGAGAAAGGTTTTCCTTTACCGTTGGTTCACCCTCCAATGGCCACTACAGCCGGCGGGCTGCAGCAGGCGCACCGCACTAATCCAAAGCCTGGAGCCAGGTGCTTCTCCTGGTCTCCCATGGGGTGCAGGGCCCAAGGACTTGGGCCATCCTCCACTGCACTCCCTGGCCACAGCAGAGAGCTGGCCTGGAAGAGGGGCAACCGGGACAGAATCCGGTGCCCCGACCGGGACTAGAACCCGGTGTGCTGGTGCCGCAAGGCAGAGGATTAGCCTATTGAGCCACGGTGCTGGCCGGGTTTTCTATGTTTCATGATTCAGTTTTGTTGGGTTAAATATGTCCAGAAATGTATACATTTCTTCTAGATTTTCCATTTTTTGATATATACTTGCTCATAACAGTCCCTAGTGACCCTTCATATTTCTGTCAAATCAGTTGTAATGAAATTTTTGCCACCTGCAAGGAAGACCTGGATTGAGAGCCTGGCTCCTGGCTTCAGTTTGGCCTAGCCCTGGTATTTTTCATTTCTGATTTTATCTATGTGGGTTTACTTTTTCTTAATTGGTTAGTCTAATTAAAGTTTCCTGGATTTTTTTTTTTTATTTTTGACAGGCAGAGTGGACAGTGAGAGAGAGAGAGAGAGAGAGAGAGAGAAAGGTCTTCCTTTGCCATTGGTTCACCCTCCAATGGCCGCCGCGGCCGGCGCACCGAGCTGATCCGATGGCAGGAGCCAGGTGCTTCTCCTGGTCTCCCATGGGGTGCAGGGCCCAAGTACTTGGGCCATCCTCCACTGCACTCCCTGGCCATAGCAGAGAGCTGGCCTGGAAGAGGGGCAACCGGGACAGAATCCGGTGCCCCGACCGGGACTAGAACCCAGTGTGCTGGCGCCGCAAGGCGGAGGATTAGCCTAGTGAGCCGCGGCGCCGGCGGATTTTGTTTATCTTTTCAAAAAGCTAACTCTTCATTGATTTTTGCATTTTTTCTTAGTCTCTATTTTATTTATTTCTGCTCTGATCTTAGTTATTTCTGTCTACTAATTTTGAGTTTGGTTTGTTCTTGATTTTCTATAGTTCTTTGAGATTCACTCTTAAGCTGTTTATCTGAAATCTTTCTAACTTTTTTTGATGCAGGTGTTTATTTCTATAAAATTCTCTATTAGTACTGCTTTTGCTTTATCCTCTATGTTTTGATATGTTGATTTTCTATTTTCTTTTGCTTTGTGAAATTTTAAAATTTCCCTTTTGATTTCTTGGCTCACCCACTTTTATTCAATAGCATGTTGTTTGGTCTTCATATGTTAGTAAATTGTAAAGTTTCTTTTGTTATTCATTTCTAGTTTTATTCCATTGTGGTCAGAAAAGACACATGATATGAATTTCAGTTTTTTGAATTTGTTGAGACTTGTTTGCAGCATAACATGTCATCTATTCTAGTGAATGTTACATGAACTGATTAAAAAATATGTGTTCTGCAGCTATTGGATGAAACATTCTGTAAATGTTAAGCCCACTTGGTTTACAGTATAGTTTAACTCTGAGGTTTCTTTGTTTATGTTCTTGTTTGTGATCTGTCCATTACCAAAAATGGAGCTTTGAAGGCATTCATTATTATTGTACTGGAGCCTTATCTCTCCTTTTAGATCTAATAATATTCTACAAGACTGGGTTGCTCCAGCATTAGATGTATATGAATTTATGATCATTACAGCTTATTGTTGAATTGAGAGGCTTGTTCATTATATAGTTACCTTATGTGTATCTTTCAGTTTTTTTTTTTTTGACAGGCAGAGTGGACAGTGAGAGAGAGAGAGAGAGAGAGAGAAAGGTCTTCCTTTGCCGTTGGTTCACCCTCCAATGGCCGCCGCGGCCGGTGCGCTGCGGCCGGCGCACCGCGCTGATCCGAAGCCAGGAGCCAGGTGCTTCTCCTGGTGTCCCATGTGGGTGCAGGATCCAAGGAGTTGGGCCATCCCCCACTGCCTTCCTGGGCCACAGCAGAGAGCTGGCCTGGAAGAGGGGCAACCAGGACAGAATCCAGCGCCCCGAATGGGACTAGAACCCGGTGTGCAGGCGCCGCAGGCAGAGGATTAGCCTACTGAGCTGTGGCGCCTGCCATCTTTCAGTTTTTATCTTAAAATTTATTTTGTCCAACGTAAGTACAGTTAATCCTGCTTGCTTTTGGTTTCTATTTGCACACAGTATCTCTTCCATTCGTTCACTTTCAGTCTGTGTGTGATTTACCAGTGAAGTGATTTTCTTTCTTTCAAGATTTATTGATTTATTTGAGAGGCAGAGTTACAGAGAGAGAGGTCTTCCATCCACTGGTTCACTCCCAAATGGCTACAACTGCCATAGATGGGTTGATCCAAAGCCAGGAGTCAGGAGCTTCTCCTGGGGCTCCAATGTGGGCACAGGAGCCCAAGCACCTGGGCCATCCTCCACTGCTTTCCCAAGCCACCAGCAAGGAGCTACTTTGGAAGAGGAGCAGCCAGGACCAGACCCAGTGCCCATATGGGATGCCAGTGCTGCAGGAGGATACTTAGCCTACTACACCACAGTGCCGGCCCTGGACTTATTGAGTTCTTAATTCCCAAGATTTATTTGATTCTTTTTCCTGATCTCTTCTTCTTCACTGAATTTCTCTTTCATATCATGAATTGTTTTCCCAATTTGTTGAATTATCTTTCTGTGTTCTCTTGAATCTCACTGTTTCCTTATAATCTTTTTTTGAATTCTTTATCAGGAATTTCATCAATATCCTCTTTATTGGGGTTTGTTATTAGAGGGTCATTGTGCATATCATGTTATCTTGGGTTTTTTTTTTTTTTTGTACTTCTTATGTTCCTATGTTACATTTGCACATTTGGTAGCACAGTTGTTCTACCACTTTTTTTAAGTTGACTCTTCCTGAGGATATGTCTTAGGTGGTTGCTTTTGTAGACTATGTTGGCTTTGGTTCCAGTTCTTCTTTTTTTTTAACTTTTATTTAATGAATACAAATTTCCAAAGTACAGATTATGGATTACAATGACTCCCCCCCCATAACTTCCCTCCCACCCGCAACCCTCCCTTTCCCGCTCCCTCTCCCCTTCCATTCACATCAAGATTCATTTTTGATTCTCTTTATATACAGAAGATCAGTTTAGTATATATTAAGTAAAGATTTCAACAGTTTGCACCCACATAGAAACACAAAGCGAAAAATAATGTTTGAGTACTAGTTGTAGCATTAAATCACAATGTACAGCACATTAAGGACAGAGATCCTACATGAGGAGTAAGTGCACAGTGACTCCTGTTGTTGACTTAACAAATTGACACTCTTGTTTATGGCATCAGTAATCACCCTAGGCTCTTGTCATGAGTTGCCAAGGCTATGGAAGCCTTTTGAGTTCACCGACTCTGATCATATTTAGTCAAGGTCATAGTCAAAGTGGAAGTTCTCTCCTCCCTTCAGAGAAAGGTACCTCCTTCTTTGATGACCTGTTCTTTCCACTGGGATCTCACTTGTGGAGATCTTTCATTTAGGTCTTTTTTTTTTTTTTTTTGCCAGAGTGTCTTGGCTTTCCATGCCTGTTGTTCCAGTCCTACACCATATTGCAGTCTTCTTATAGCTTCGTCAACTGCAATCAATGGCTTTGGGCAAAGTGTATGCAGCAACAAGGTCAGAGAGCCCATCTATCTCTCCAAGTCACTTCAGGACACTGGAGTGGCCTGGGCAGGTTTGTTGCACACAGCAGTGAGGATGTGGTTATTATTGTGTGTTTTTTTCTGTGAGCCTGAGCAGGCATGTTGTAGTATGTATGAAAAGCAGCAGAAATGTCTCTGTTGGTTTCTGCAGGACACAGTGGGGTAGGGCCACTGCAGTGTGCCTGGACTGATGTGTACCGTGCATGCGTCTGTGGTGCTGGGTGCTAGTCAGTCTCCACTGGCCATGCAAAGGGTCCCGTGTAGATGTGGTGCTGCTTGTGCACCAGCTAGCACAGAGCACACCTGTCAGTCTCTGGAGACTGTGCAGAAATACTTAAAAAAATTTTTTTTGCAATCCTAATAAGTTCCATATGGCAAAAACTGTACTTTTTATGTCAGTTGACTGAAAAAAGGCTTATGTTTGCTATGTTTTGTTTGTCTCTGAAATGACTCAGCAACCCCCAGGGGCAGAGAGCACTAGTTACCAGATGTGGGATAAACTAGCCTCTAAAGTTTGTGCTCGAGTTACTCTCCTATTAATCTATGTACTCACGGGGGGCATTAGTGAAAGCATGAATGGGAGGAATTTCTGTGGCTGTGATTCACAGAAAAACAAGGTACCAAGGACTACACACAGATTAAGTGCAATAACCAAGGGCTACTCAGATTAGAAAAGTAGTCACTACTCAATTTTCTGATACAATCATACTACATTTATCTTATACACATATTTAGACAAATGCAATTTTGTATTCAAACAATGCTATTAAAAATAAAGTTGATCTCTTTCTAACTCAATATTTTAATCATCTCCATGAGAAGTTAAACAATTAACCAGAAGTGGCTCACCTGTTTTATAATGAACATAAATTTGATGCTGATATGAGTACATATAATTATTTTGTACATTGCCCTTGTATTCCATGTCCTTACTCAATATAATTGTTTTGGTAATTATTGTGTAGATTCCTTAGGATTTCTTTGTAAACAATCATGTATAGGCAGTACAGGCAATTTTACTTCTTCCTTTCCTATGTTTATGCCTTTTATTTATTTTCTTGTCCTTGAACTTCTAGCACAATGTTGAATAGAAGTAGTAACACTGGACATCTTTCCAATTTCCAGTGTTGGGAGAAAGCACCTAATATTTCACCATTAAGTGTGATGTTATCTTACAGGTTTTTCTGTAGATACCTCTTCTCAGATTGAAAGAATTCTTTTCTGGGGCCAGTGGCACAGCCAGCTAAGTGGGCGCTTGCAATATCAGCATCCCATATCAGAGCACCAGTTGAGTCTCGGCTTCTCTACTTCCTATCCAGCTCCCTGCTAATGTGCCTGGGAAAGCAACAGAGGATAGTTTGAGAACTTGGGCCCTTGCCACCCATGTGGAAGACCTAGACGGAGTTCCTGGATCCTAGCTTCTACCTGGCCAAGCTCTGATTGTTGTGGCTATTTGAGGAGTGAACTAGATGTTAAAAGATCTCTTTCTCTCTGTCTCTCCTTCTCTGATACTCTGCCTTTCAAATAAATAAATCTTTTAAAAAAGAAAGAATTCCCTTCTATTCCAATTTGTTGAGTTCTTCATAATCAATGTTTAATGCTATCAAATGTTTTCCCTGCTATGTGGTTAAAGCACATATTCTATGTGATTCTAAGCTTTTAAATGTATTGACATAGTACAGTGACTATAGATAACAACAATGTGATATATAGCTTTTAAAAGCTATAAGAAAAAACTTTGAAAGTTGTCACCATAAAAAAACTATAAATGTTTAAGGAGATGCATATATTTACCCTGATTTGAATGCTACAGAAGGAGATATACCACGAAACACTAAACATAACAGAGCCAACTTTGTTTATATTAAGGTATACATCAAGACAGAGAGTATTTACAATGTATATACATATCAAAACAGCATATGGTAGCCCATGAATATGTGCAATTTTTTATATATCAATTTTAAAAATTATTAAGATTTGCTTTACAGTTTAGTACATGGTCTGCCTTGGTTAATGTACCATACACTCTTAAAAACTGTCATGCAGTTATTGCAAAGTGTTCTAGAAATGTCTATTGTTTGTCAGATCTTCCATGTCCTTAACTTATATTTGAAATATTGTTTAGTTGCTCTATTAAATACTGAGAAAGGATTCTTAAAATTTCCAACAATAAGTGGGCATTTGTCCATTTTTCCATTTACATCTATTAATTTTTGACTCATATATTTTGAAACTTTTTATTAGCATATTTATAATGTCTTTATGAGTATGAAATATTCATGTTTCTGAAAATACTCTGTCTTGATGTCTACCTTAATTTCAACAAAGTTGGCTTTGTTATGTTTGGTGTTTGCATGGTATATCTTCTTCTGTCCTTTAACTTACTTCTTTGTTTTTAGAGGCATTTCTTATAAAAATGAAGTATTTCATCTCTACCCAAATAGCGAAAATCCCATTTAAATATTTCTTTAAGGTAAGAATCCTTTTGTAGTATGAAAAAAATTGCTCTAGTTATTCATTTTAGAAATTCAGCATCTCAGACATTATTTTCTCTTAACATGCGGCATGTGCACATATTCATTCTTCAAACAATGTAGTGTGCTTACCATCAGTGAGGCTAAATTGGTAGCATCTGGGAGCAGTATCTTAGATTTCCAAAATGCAAGACAGCCAGCTTAATTTGAGTTTATTTTTTGGTAATTACTTAGGATACTCAAATTATAGCTGTATCTGCATTTTCTCAAGGAACTGGCCATTTCTATAAAAGACATTAAAGGAATTGGGCCTGGAAATTAAGGAAATACTATACTTCATGTTTGAGTGAATCACTGTGTAGAAGATACAAAATATTAACACCAGAAAAGCCTTCTGTCAGTCATTATTATCAAGCACTCTGGGAAAATGAAGCCAGTGTATAATAGCACAAAGGAGTAAAGATACAGTTATTGAACAATCACTCTATGTACTCCATTGTAGACCTGTGAGAAAAACAGAAAGCATAAGAAAAAGTATCTATCTTAATGAATCTGTAATTATCCTGTACATTTTCCCTTTGTCTCGCCAGCTCCACTTCACACCACTGTCTCTCCAGCTCTGCCCTAGGTGGTTAACTCTTGCGGAACCCATCCCTGTTTCCCTCAACCTATGGCCTTCAAGCTTCTCTTGGTCAGTGGTAAACCTTAGCAGATCAAAGGGAGGGAGGAAAGGAGAGTCTGGGTATTTGCTCATCTTGCCTCTTACCCTGTAGTATTGTCATTGGCTGGCTACCTCTCTACAGAAGATCAAGGCTGCTGTAAAGAATCCCTCTTCATACATATGAATGTGTTCTAGTAACTGCCTCTCCCCACCTCGAACCTGTAGGCCTAGGGATGGAAAAAATGTCCCTTCTATCAGCCCTGTGGTTTCAAACTATCTTGTCTTTCCTTTTATCCTAAGAACACTTTATGAAAGATGTCCTTCACACACCTGTTTGTTGCTTCCCCGTGTCCTATGCCTACCTTTATTAAACAATCTTCTATTTGTTGATTTGATTGTGTCATTGCTCTGCTGCTGGACACAGTCTTAGGAACTAATAATTAACAACAGACATATAACTGATCCAGATGTAAACCAGATAGGTTAAAACAAGTTTGTGGGCCATAGCTGTCATTTAAGGCTTTCAAATAGGAGAGGAAATTAATGACAGAGGTCTCCAGCAAAATTTATCTGAATTGGGGTACAAGATAGATACATGTGACAAGAATACAGACAAAGAGTAGATAAGAGAAGATTCCTTATGGCCAAATAGATCGGAGTGAGCACTACTATAAAAAGACAAGCAAGAGGTGCCAGTGTTGTGGTGCAGTGGGTTAAGCCACTGCTTGGGATGCCCACAGACCGTATCCAAGTCCTGGCTTGAGTTTCAGCTACTCTGCTTCCAATCCAGTGTCCTGTTAATGTGTCTGGGAAGGCAGCAGATAGGATGGCCCAGGTACTTGGGTCCCTGTCACCAACTTGGGAAATGTGGATGAGTCTCCTGGCTCTGCCTCGCCTGGCCATGGCTGTTGCAGGCATTTGAAGAGTGAATCAGTGCATAGAAGTACTCTCTGTCTCTCCCTCTCTGTCACATTGCTTTTCAAATAATTAAGTAAACCTAAAAAAATACAAGCAAGAAGGGAGATGAAGGCACAGATATGAGCAAAGAGAATAATGAGCAGGTATTTATTTTTTGAAATTCAAGGTATGGTGGTTTAAAACACGTCAACAAGTTTTTATTTAATACCCCATACATATCGTACACACACACACATAGTGGATTTTAACTCCTCTGTCTTTTGAATATGGGCCAGTATTAATGGCTCTTTTCTTCCTTTTTTTAAAAAATATTTCTTTTATTTATTTGAAAGGCACAGTAACCAACAGAGACACACATAAAGAGAGAGACAAAGAGACAGGAGAAGAAGATCTTCCATCAGCTGGTTCACTCCCCAGATGGCACCAGTAACTGAGGCTGGGCCAGGTTGAAGCCAGGAGCCAGGAATTCCATCTTGGTTTCCCATGTGGGTGGCAAGGGCCCATGCACTTGGGCCATTTCTTGCTGCTTTCCCAGGCACATTAGCAGGGAGCCAGATCAGAAGCAAAACACTGTGGACTCTAATTGGTGCTCTGCTATGTGATGTTGGTAGTGGCTTAACCCACTGTGAATGGCTCACTTCTAACAGCAGAAAATGGTCTAAGCGACTCTGTATGACCTCTGAAGTCTGGCTGGAAAAGGTAAAGGGGCTTCCTTCTGGCTCTCTTGGGTAAATGCCTTTGCAGCCCTGAGCTGCCATGAAGTCCACTCCCCCAAGACTTCCACACAGAGAGCAGAGCAGAGATGCCTGAGGAGCCCAGCTGGTCTAGCACCCAGCTGTTACAGTTGTCCCTAACCAGGCATAAGACACACGAGTAAAGGCAATTGGGATGATTCCACTCCAATCAGTATTTTAATGCAACTTTGAGTCAAAACCAACCAGCAGATCAGTTCTCCATTTCCTGATCCATAGTATACATGTGGCATTACAAATGTTGTTTTAAGCTACTAAGTTTCCAGGATCATTTGTCATACAGCAACTGTTCCTGAAACATACAGCAAAGTGAAAGATGACTCTGACTTTATTTTTGTTCAAAGTTTGAAAATTCTTTCTTCACTTTACAGAGGGCAGTTATGAAAGTCTCACTGTCCTTTTAACTTCATGGTCTTTTGTGGTATCACAGTATGTTGAAATAAAAATAAATGAATCATCATCTCAAATGATATTCTCAAATTCAAAACCTAATTATTAAATAATTACAAACAAGCTTCTAAATAATTAGTTCCAGGGAAAAACATCAACATTTTCTTTAATATTCTGCACGAAAACGCTAATGCTTAGGAAAAATATTACATAATTAAAATTAAATCACTCCCCCTTAGGAGCAAATCAAATTTGTCCCCCTTAGGAACAGCAAATCAAATTACGAGTCTGTCAAATCAATTCACTATGCAAGTAGGATGACAGCCCTCTGAGGATTGATTTTCTTTTATCTCTAAGCTTTTTCTAAACCATATTTATCTAGTGAAGAATTTTTCATGTTTCCAATCTCAGTCATTCAAAGTCAGCACTTATTCTATTTTTAGACTCCTTTTAAATGGCAAAGCTGAGGGTAAATGATAGACCTGAAAGGAAATCACAACTAGAAATGGAAAAAAAAAATTAAAGATAGTCACATACACCTGCTCTGACAGGTTGCCCCTCTTTCCTCCCACAAAGCATGATGGGTGGGGCTCACAAGGGCTGCATGTGCTCATGGACCCCAATCCTCCTAAGCACAATTCCTGGAGTCCTTTCTGTATTCTGCAAGAATGCAAACGAGTACAAGTGGCATTTAGTGTCTCAGAGGATTTTTTTGGTCCCTTCTCTACTACTTTTTGACAATGGTCACTCCACTACAGAGCAAGTAAAAACTCTTTTAGTTGTTGCTACTAAGCATCAGTACCCTAAGATCATTACCCCTTCAAATGAGGAATAACACAGCTCAGAAAACAAAAACACCATGGTGAACTGCTGCTTTAAACAAGAGGATGAATTTGAGATTAGGAAGCTACTACTTCAGTTATTCCCCAAATGATCTTGATCTCAGTTAGGGATTAGACAGCTTAATCCCTAGTCCAGGATTCCTTCTGTAGGGTGCATGCATTCCAGGTGGATGGCTCACAATAATTCAATGACTTGAGGTGCAGGAAGAAATGCTACATCTTCTATTTAATTTTACTTTTAAATTTTTACAGTAGAAGAAATTCAGTTTTGACAGGCTTTGATATATATATATTGATACTGTGGCTCCCACCAGGCCAGTCACCTGTCACCTTTCAAGGTGGCAAAACAACAATTAAAATCAAAGGTTGGCCAGTGCCGCGGCTCACTTGGCTAATCCTCTGCCTGCAGCGCCAGCACCCCGGGCTCTAGTCCCAGTTGGGGCACTGGTTCTATCCTGGTTGATCCTCTTCCAGGCCAGCTCTCTGCTGTGGCCCAGGAAAGCAGTGGAGGATGGCCCAAGTACTTGGGCCCTTCACCCACATGGGAGACCAGGAGAAGCACCTGGCTCCTGGCTTCGGATCGGCGCAGCTCGCCAGCCATAGCGGCCAAATGGGGGGTGAACCAACGGAAGGAAGACCTATCTCTCTGTCTCTCTATCTCTCACTGTCTAACTCGGCCTGTCAAAAAAAAAAAAAAAATCAAAGGTCACTATAAAGTCAGTTTGGTTTGAACCCTGTCTCATAAAGTTCTGTTTCGTCATAATTTTAAATCACATTATGCTTTAAATGTTAGCGAGAGAAAAAGTAGTTTCTGATACTAAAAGTTACTAAAATTGTTACTTTACCTACATCTCATATTCTTAAAATGTCTGTATATTTGTTTTATAATTTACAATATTAATGTGTATAGAAGCTAATGATTGAATAGTTTTCACTGATGGTCTTCATGATCAAGAAAAAGATGTTGGGGCCAATGCTGTGGCGTAGCAGGTAAAGCCGCAGCCTGCAGTGCCAGCCTTCCATATGGGTGCCGGTTCGACTCTAGGCTGCTCCTCTTCCAATTCAGCTTTCTGCTATGGGGTGGGAAAGCAGTGGAAGATGGCCCAAGTCCTTAGGTCCCTGCACCCATGTGGGTGACCCGGAGGAAGCTCCTGGCTCCTGGCTTCAGATAGGTGTGGCTCTGGCCATTGTGGCCATCTGGGGAGTGAACCATCAATGAAAGACCTCTCTCTCTCTCTCTCTCCCTTTTTAATTTATTTGACAGGTAGAGTTATAGACAGTAAGAGAGAGAGACAGAGAGACAGGTCTTCCTTCCGCTGGTTCACTCCCCAGATGGCCACTACAGCAGGCGCTGCCCCAGTCCAAAGCCAGGAGCCAGGTGCTTCTTCTTGGCCTCCCATGCTGGTGTGGGGGCCTAAGCACTGGGGCCATAGCAGAGAGCTGGACTAGAAGAGGAGCAGCCAGGACTAGAACCGGTGCCCATATGGGATGCCGGTGTCACAGGTGGAGGATTAACTAAGTGAGCCACGGCACCGGCCTCTCTCTCTCTCTCTCTTTCTCTCTCTCTCTTTCTCCACCTCTGCCTCTCTGTGACTCTGACTTTCAAATAAATAAATAAATCTTTTTAAAAAAGGAAGAAAAATATGTTCACAAATGGATAAAGAAAATGTGGTATGGAACATTATTCATTATTCATACAGAAAAAGAATATAACTGGGGCAGTTTAAGATGCCAATTAAAAGCCCACATGCAACACTGGAGTACCTGAGTAGGATGCCTCCCTCAGGCTCCTGACTCCAGCTTCTTGCTAATGCAGACTCTAGGAAGCAGCAGAGATGCCTCAAGTAATTGGGTTCCTGCCACTCAAGTGGGAGACCTGGATTGAATTCCTCGCTCCCAGCTTCAGCGTGATCCAGCCCAAGGCCACTGTGGGCATCTTGGGAGTAAACCAGTGGATGGAATCTCTCTTTCTCTTTCTGTCTCTCAAATATATTAAAAAGAAAATAAGAGAGGGTGGGAATCTGGTGCCGTGATTATGTCTCTGCTTGGGATGCTTGCATCCCATATCAGAGAGCCTGGGTTTAAACCCCAGCTCTATTCTTGATACTCGCTCCCTGCTAATGTGCACTCTGGAAGCAGCAGGTGATGGCTCAAGTACTAGAGTCTATGCCACTCACGTAGAGACCCAAAGTGAATTCCAGGCTCCTGATTCTGTCTTGGCCCAGCCCCAGCTACTGCATGCATTTGTAGGATGAACCAACAAACAGAATATCTTTCTTTCTGCCTTTCAAAGGAAAAAAATTTTGAGAAAAATGTATACAATTCTGTATTTTACAGCAACATAGATGGAACTGGAAGACATTATGTTAAGTGAAATAAGCCAGGCATAGAAAGATCAATACTGCATGTCCTGTCACTTGTGGATACTAAAGAAGAGAGTGGAATACTGATTACTGGAGACTCAGATGGGATGAGAGTGGGACAAAGAGAGAGGCCGGCAATGGGCAGCAAAGCACAGGTCACTGGGGGAATTAATTCTCATGTTCCATAGCACAGGAAGGTAACTACAGTGTATAGCCGTTTGTGGCATACTTCAAAATAAGCACCAGAGGCTGGCGCTGTGGCATAGCAGGTAAAGCCGCCACCTGCAGTGCCGGCATCCCATATGGGCGCCAATTCTAGTCCCGGCTGCTCCTCTTCCAATCCAGCTCTGCTATGGCCTGGGAAAGCAGTGGAAGATGGCCCAAGTCCTTGGGCTCCTGCACCCTGCGTGGGAGATCTTGAAGAAGCTTCTGGCTTCAGATTGGTGTAGCTCTGGCTGTTGTGGCCATCTGGGGAGTAAATCAGTGGATAGAAGACCTATCTCTCTCTCTCTCTCTCTCTCTCTCTCTCTCTCTCTCTTTCTCTGCCTCTCCTTCTCTCTACATAACTCTGACTTTCAAATAAATAAATAAATCTTTAAAAAAAATATAAGCACCAAAGAGTCGGAAATCTCCAACATACACACACGATAAATGTTTGAGGAAGCAGAAATGCTAACTACCTTGATTTGATCATTATACATCATACTGGTACATATGCACTGAACTATGTGTCCTGTTAAAATTTATAAATATTATGTTATTATGTGTCAATTAAAAATTTTTTAAATAAAATTTCAAAGGTATGAGGAACAATATCCAAATGTACTAAGTGAAAAAAGCAAAAAAAAAAAAAAAAACGTGAAAGAAAGAATCTATATATGTATTTCCTTGTACAAAATATCCCTGGAAGGGTACATTATGTTCTAGGAAGTTAACTGGGGATAAGAGTAGGAGAGTTTCCAGATCATGCAATTTTATATCCTTAAAACATTCAAATATGTACATGTGTTCTTTATTCAAAACTGAAGTTTAAAATGAAAAACATATATACAGAAACCACATAGTAAATATCGGATGTATTTACACCCTATTATGCATAATTATACACATATGCATGTGTTTCTACCACAAGGGTACATGTATTCATTCACTGTTGTGAAGTCACTTCACGAGAACATTGAAGTGGCTCAATAAATATCTGTTGCTAATGACATTTCTAGAGGGGTAATGTGAAAAGCCCTCATCTCTTCCTGAGATACCACACCCTGTCATGATCTAGAATATTGTGGATCTTGCAACTGTTCTCCTCTCTTTCATTCACTTAATCACCCTGCTAGAATTAATAACTTTAGTGGACTATATTTGTATAATCTCCACTTGTTCCATTATCAAAGTCTTTTTTAAATTTTTTTGGTTGTCACTTGTTTGTTTCATTTGGTATGCATCAAATTTAGGCTATAAAAGCAATATTCAGGCCGGCGCCACGCTCACTAGGCTAATCTTCCGCCTGTGGCGCCAGCACCCCGGGTTCTAGTCCTGGTTGGGGCACCGGATTCTGTCCCGGTTGCTCCTCTTCTAGTCCAGCTCTCTGCTGTGACCCGGGAAGGCAGTGGAGGATGGCCCAAGTGCTTGGGCCCTGCATGTGCATGGGAGACCGGGAGGGGGCACCTGGCTTCTGGCTTTGGATCGGCCGTAGCATGCTGGCTGTAGGGGCCATTTAGGGGGTAAGCCAACAGAAGGGAAGACCTTTCTCTCTGTCTCTGTCTCTCTCTCACTGTCTAACTCTGCCTGTCCAAAAAAAAAAAAAAAAAAAAAAAAAGCAATATTCAGGGGCTGGCACTGTGGCGCAGGGGGTTAACGCCCTGGCCTGAAGTGCTGGCATCCCATAAGGCCACCAGTTCTAGTCCGGCTGCTCCTCTTCCGATCCAGCTCTCTGCTATGGCCTGGGAAAGCAGTAGAAGATGGCCCAAGCCTTGGGCCCCTGTACCCACGTGGGAGACCCAGAAGAAGCTCCTGGCTTCGGATCAGTGCAGTTCTGGCCGTTGCAGTCAATTGGGGAGTAAACCATCGGATGGAAGACCTCTCTCTCTCTCTCTCTCTGCCTCTCCTCTCTCTGTGTAACTCTGACTTTCAAGTAAATAAATAGATCTTTAAAAAAAATAAAAGCAATATTCAACATTGTAGCTAAAGGGTATTCTGGCATATAAAAAATGAAGGTGCTAGTTAAGGCTGAATCCCAGGACCTACCTATCCTACCTTGAGTCAAATCCTACATCTGCCTTTTTGTAGCCGTGTGACTTCAAGCTGATTCCCCAAACTCTGCAAACCTGGCTTCCACTTCCTTATGTGTAAAACAGGAAGAACTGTTTAACTTTTACTGTAGGGTTGTTTTGAGGATTAGCATATTTTAATATATGAACATATACAGGTTCTGAACAGTGTCTGACACATAGCAAATTCTCAATAGTTGTTCCATATTATCTTTACTAGAGCTCTTATGAGGGTATTGTTCCTCCCTCTCTTCTCCTGTGTCAATCAAGAAAATAGCTAGTTCTGTCCTTGCCTGCCTCACAGAAAACCATTTCTGTTTTCCAGGAGTCTCCTACAAAGGAACTGGCAATGATCTGCAGGGGACAGTGGGAGGGAGAGGAGTGACCGCAGGGTCCCCTCTGTGTGAGCATAGGCTGTGTGAGAAGTAATGGGCTCCCAGTGCACAGGGCAGCAGAGGACACGGGATGATGGGAACAAGGAGCAGCCCTCTAGACTCAGTGCTACCCAGACAGGGCTATGGCCACACAAGGGGAGGACAAGTGGCACCTGACAGCCTGGTCACTTGGCCTTAAAAGTGTCCAGGCTAGGGGCAGGCAATTGGTGTGATGGTTAAGCTGCCTGTGCCCCAAATCTGAGTGCCTGGGTTTGATACTCAGGTCTGGCTTCTGATTCCAGATTCCTGCTAATGCAGACCCAGGGAGGCAGCAGTGTTGGGTTCCTGCTACCCAAGTGGGAATTTTGCATTGTAGTACTGCCTCCTAGCTCTGGCTTCACCTAGTTCTGGCTGTTGTTGGCATTTAGGACGTGAACCAGCAGATGCGAGGTACCTCTCTCTCTCTCTCTCTCTCTGCTTCTCAGATAAATAAGTAAATATATAATCATTAAATATGTCAGGCTGGCGATGGAAAGGAGACACAGGGCTGGGTTGGGGTGGCACAGCTGAAAAGCACCTACCTTCTCTCTATCTCTCTCTTGATTCTCACTCTCTCTGTCTCGTGATCTCTCTTGCTCTTTCTCTTGATCTCTCTCTTACGCTCTCCTTCTCTCTCTTTTCCTTCCTAGCCCCTTCCATCTGGTCTGTGGGTTTCCCCCAACAAACCCTTTCCCAAAACAAAACAAAACAAAACAAAACAAAACAAAAAAACAACCTATCTAACAATAAGAGCTTCTATTCAAATGTGTGAACGTGGACCTGGAGCTGCCAAATTTCCACTTTTTTTTTTTAAAGAAAAGCAGAAATATGCTTCTGTGTTTGGAAAGTTCCATTGACAAAATTTGGGATAGGAGCCAGCATTGTGGTGCCGTGGTTTAAGATGTGGCTTGTCACAGTGGCTTCTCAAATCAGAGTGCCCATTTGAGTCCCGGCTACTCAGCTTCTGATCCAGCTTTCTGCTAATGCAGCTGGGAAGGCAGAAGATGGTTCAAGTGCTTGGGCTCCTGCTACCCACGTGGGAGACCTGGATAGAGTTCCCGGCTCCTTGCTTTGACCTGGCCCAGCCCTGGGGTTGTGGCCATTTGGTGAGTGAACCAGCAGATGGAAGCTCTCTGTCTCTGTTTCCATCTCTCTCTCTCTCTCTCTCTCTCTCTCTGTCACTCTGCCTTTGAAAAACTAACTAAATAAATCTTTCAACAAAATTTGGCATAAATCTTTAAAAAAATTGTCTGTAGCCAATATTCATCTTGAGGACTGCCTACTTCTGATCTCAAGGTTAGAGAAGGTTGGTACTGGTCTGGAGTCTGTATTCACTCTGAGATTGAAATTCTCTCTGTCAACTTGCTAGTGACTTTAGTCAAGTTACTTAACTTGTCTGCACTTCAGTTTCCTTAGCTGTAAAGTGGCACAATAACAGCTAATGTTGAGATATAAAATAATAACAATAATATAGAACAGATAATTTGAATATAAATAATATTTTAGAAATAAAATTTACATGCACCAAAAGTAGCATTAAAAGTATAGAAGCAGTGGAAAAATCAGGCCAGTTTAACATCAATCAGTGTGTATAAATACAACAGAAATTAAACATCCGACTCTTGCAATATATAGGTCACTGAAGTAAATCTTTAAAACATAACTGGAACAAAACTAACCAAAATTATCATATAGAAAGATCTGCAAAACCCCTTAATAAGGTAACTGGGGACACCAATCACTCTTCTCATTAAAATCACATATGTAAGTGCAAGTACAAGCCTAATTAGGACAAGGAAGAAGGCAGCCCTGTAGGATCAACCCCTAGGAGAGAGAAGCTGGAATGAAAACTGGCTGGAACCAAAGAGGGCACACAGAACGCAAGGAGTTTTTTCTTATTTAAATATGAACACCTCAGATCTGTGTCTGTCTGCACTGGCTGCGTCAGTGGTGGTGAGAAAGAATTAGATGGCTTCAGGACCAGTTCTTAGAAAGTGGTGTTGACAAGAGGTTATAGTGAGAGGGACAGCGACTATGGAGCCTAACCCATCTCCTTGTACCTTTAAGGAGCAGACTGCCCAGTGCTCAGGTGGACAGGCATGGGGGTGTTGGGTGGGTGTGCACAGCTTCCTCATAGGGTTGAGATGAAATAAGATGGTGGATTTCAGCCACAACACAGTGCCTGGCACTCAGCACCTGCTTCCTCAGCATTAGCTCCACTGTGGGCTCATCTGGGAATTCTGGATGATCATCACCTCTGGCTTCAAATAATCAATAATTAATCTTTTTGCTTCAGGAGGAGAAAGGGAGGGGAGGACAAAGGGAACAAGACATGTTAATTAGGGAGCTCGCAAGTGTTTGCTGTCCAGTGGTGTGAGTGCTCCAGGAATCCAACTGACAGATCCCTGGAGGAGTTTCCAGCCATTTTTAGCAGCAGAAAACTAACTTTCTCTCTCTCTCTTTCAAAAATATTAGTTTATTTGAAAGTCAGTGTTGCAGAGAGAAAGGGAGAGACAGACAGCGAGAGAGATCTTCCATCTGTCGGCTCACTTCCCAGATGGTTGCAATGACTAGGGCTGAGCCAGGCCAAAGCCAGGAGCCAATATCTTCATCTGGCTCTTCCACATGAGTTGCAGGGGCCCAAACACTTGGGCCATCTTCCGCTGCTTTTCCCAGGCCATTAGCAGGGAGCTGGATCAGAGGCGGGGCAGCTGAGACCTGAACTGGCACCCATATGGGATGATGGCACTGCAGATAGTAGCTTAACTCACCACACCACATGCCAGGCTTTCCGCTTTATACATCCATTGAGAATTTATGCTCGATGCGGTCTAAAACCACTTCCTTTTGTTGAGCATTTACTAGAGATTGCAAACTATGCTAAGAACTGTAGTATTTTATTTCATTTAATCTTCACAGTAATTCTATGAGATATTAACATCCTCATTCTTCAACAGTGAGGTTTCAAAAAGTCAGAAAATTAGCTAAGACTACAGTAAACTAGTGTCAAAATCTAGGAGTAGTCCACTGACATTATAATCAACTTCATTGATCTAGATGAAGATCTGGGAAACTGAACTCAGAATCACTCTTTACATAATTACTTGAGGCCTCTCCTTTCCTTGTATATATCCATTCGCCACTTAAGGTCAACATCTATTTAACGGAACCCAGTATAGTAAAAGAATGTGCTTGAGGTGTAATCTCTCCACTCAACATGTAACCTCGCTCTTTCCCCCCTACCCCAGTCCAAGCAACTGGGCACCCTCTCAGGCTCTGTCTGGAGAGGTGCCCATCCATCCTTACAGATGTCCCTTCCCTAATAAACCTTGCTATTTTACCTCCAAAAAAAAAAAAAAAAAAGAAGAATGTGCTAAATTGGCAGGCTAGGTGTGAGGGTCCTTGGGTGGTAGTGGTAAGAAGGGAAGAAAAGAAGGAAATTCATAACAGGAATGAGTACAGTTTGAGTTGAAGAGAATATAATAGAAGCCTGTCAGAGGAGACAGACAGACACACCCACAAACACAAATACTTCCATAAAGATCAACAGAGCACTAAGAAGTAGTTGGGAAAAGAAAGTAGTTTGTTCATAATAATAGCAAAACTATAAACCACCTCAGAACAAAGCTACTAAAATTAGTACAAGATTTTTATGTAGAAAACTATAAAACTTGACTTAATGAAGAACATAAAACTAGACCTAATAAACAGAGTGTTAATGTTCATGGATAGGATAATATTAGTTTTCTGAAAAATTTATGTATGTTATATATATATAAAGTCTATATTGAAATTAAAATCTAAATCTCAACAGAGTTTTTTATGGCTCTGATAAACTTTCACTAAAATTTATAAAGGAGAGTAAATGTATAGGCAAAGCCAACTTGGAAAAAAAAAGAGAGAAAGTGAAGGGACTATAATTTAGATATCAGGGTTTAATTTAGACTTCTTGCACTGAAATCATATTACTGTAGAAATATATAAATGGACAAAAAATTGAACACAGAAACCATAAGCAGATCTATGTCCACACAGGAATAAATCATTTCAATGGGGAAAGATGTAGGCGTTAACAAATAATCTTTGCAGAATTGGATACATTTTCATTTTCATTTAAAACATACAATAAAATCCCATCTCTACTTTAACCTATACAAAAAAATTAATGCAGATACGATAAATACCTGAACCCTAAAAACAAAGCAAGCAACAACTAGAAAAATACAGACTTTGATTAGGGAACACATAAGACCCAAATGCAAAATCCAAAGGGAAAATAATAATAAATATACATCAAATCAACATTTAAAATTTCTGCAGGACAAAATGCACCAGAAACATGATTGAGGAAAATGTAAGTGGACTTAAGACACAGAGCAAAGAATCAGTATCTAGTACGTCCAACGCAATTTTATTAAACACAACGATCTAATAAACAAGAGTGGGGGCGATGTTATATTTTTGCAATTTTAAAAAAGAGAGAGAAATAGAAATAGCTAATATGTTTCAGCTTACTAATAGTTTGGGGAATGTAAATTAGAATAGCAGCACAGAAGCAGTTTTTTTAAAATTTTTTATTTTATTTTTTAATTTAATTAATTTTTTTTTTTTTTTGACAGGTAGAGTGGACAGTGAGAGAGAGAGAGACAGAGAGAAAGGTCTTCCTTTTGCCATTGGTTCACCCTCCAATGGCCGCCGCGGCTGGCGTGCTGCGGCCGCTGCACCGCGCTGATCCGAAGGCAGGAGCCAGGTACTTCTCCTGGTCTCCCATGGAGTGCAGGGCCCAAGCACTTGGGCCATCCTCCACTGCACTCCCTGGCCACAGCAGAGAGCTGGCCTGGAAGAGGGGCAACTGGGACAGAATCCGGCGCCCCAACCAGGACTAGAACCCAGTGTGCCAGCGCCGCAAGGTGGAGGATTAGACTAGTGAACCATGGCGCTGGCCACACATGGGCTTTTAATTGGCATCTTAAACTGCCCCAATTATATTCTTTTTTTGTATGAATAATGTTCCATCGTGTATATATACCACATTTTCTTTATCCATTTGTGAACATATTTTTCTTCCTTTTTTTAAAAGATTTACTTATTTATTTGAAAGTCAGAGTCACAGAGAGGCAGAGGTGGAGAAAGAGAAAGAGAAAGAGAGAGAGAGAGAGAGAGAGAGAGAGGAGAGAGGCCGGCGCTGTGGCTCACTTGGTTAATCCTCCACCTGTGGCACCGGCATCCCATATGGGCACCAGTTCTAGTCCTGGCTGCTCCTCTTCTAGTCCAGCTCTCTGCTATGGCCCCAGTGCTTGGGCCCCCACACCAGCATGGGAGGCCAAGAAGAAGCACCTGGCTCCTGGCTTTGGACTGGGGCAGCGCTGGCCGTAGTGGCCATTTGGGGAGTGAACCAGCGGAAGGAAGACCTGTCTCTCTGTCTCTCTCTCTTACTGTCTATAACTCTACCTGTCAAATAAATTAAAAAGAGAGAGAGAGAGAGGTCTTCCATTGATGGTTCACTCCCCAGATGGCCACAATGGCCAGAGCCACACTTATCTGAAGCCAGGAGCCAAGAGCTTCCTCCAGGTCACCCACATGGGTGCAGGGGCCTAAGGACTTGGGCCATCTTCCACTGCTTTCCCACCCCATAGCAGAAAGCTGAATTGGAAGAGGAGCAGCCTGCAGTCGAACCGGCACCCATATGGAAGGCTGGCACTGCAGGCTGCGGCTTTACCTGCTACGCCACAGCATTGGCCCCAACATCTTTTTCTTGATCATGAAGACCATCAGTGAAAACTATTCAATCATTAGCTTCTATACACATTAATATTGTAAATTATAAAACAAATATACAGACATTTTAAGAATATGAGATGTAGGTAAAGTATCAGAAACTACTTTTTCTCTCGCTAACATTTAAAGCATAATGTGATTTAAAATTATGACGAAACAGAACTTTATGAGACAGGGTTCAAACCAAACTGACTTTATAGTGACCTTTGATTTTTTTTTTTTTTTTTTGACAGGCCGAGTTAGACAGTGAGAGAGAGAGACAGAGAGAAAGGTCTTCCTTCCGCTGGTTCACTCCCCAAATGTCCACTACGGCCGGCACGCTGCACCCATTCGAAGCCAGGAGCCAGGTGCTTCCTCCTGGTCTCCCACACAGGTGTGGGGCCCAAGTACTTGGGCCATCCTCCACTGCACTCCCTGGTCACAGCAGAGAGCTGGCCTGGAAGAGGGGCAACCGGGACAGAATCCGGCACCCCGACCGGGACTAGAACCCGGTGTGCCGGCACTGCAAGGTGGAAGATTAGCCTAGTGAGCCGCAGTACCAGCCAGAAGTAGTTTTAATCTATTAGGTAGCCTATAATCAAAATACCTGAAGTTAACTATTTGTGAGATGTGTGAAAACGGGAACAAAATTAGTCTCAAATTTGGAAGACCATTTTCAGGAACAAAATCTAAAATACAGATTTTAAAGTATATGTTATATATTTATGTATGCTGTATATGTATTTTCTAGGGTAGATGTTTCTACTAACTGTGGGGAGCAACTCGGACTAGACTAAGTTACTGGAATTAAGACTTATTCTATGCATCTGCTCTCCCACAATATGGCACTGGGAGAGGAGAAAACAGCTTCTACACAGCTGCCTCCAGTTCAGCCAATAAACTGTAGGACTTGCTCCTGATTGGAGAGCAGCGTACTCGGCGTGTGGGCAGCCGAGTTAGGATTGGCGGAGGAGGACTATAAAGGAGGAGAGAGACGGCATGCACCAGGAACATCTAAGGAGAACACCTGTGCAGCCCCCGAGAGAGCCAGCCGGCGGTGTGCCGCTCCCCTGCGGAAGTGGGGAAAGTGGCCAGGGGGAACCGCCCTTCCACGGAGGTGGAAGGGACGGTAGCCAACCGGGGAAGAACCAGCAGCAAACCTGGGGAGGGCCGAGCAGACGAAAGAACAGCGCAGGGTCCTGTGTCGTTCCTCCACGAAGAGGGGGAGCGACACTAACTCAGAACTAATTCATTTACAGAAATCATCTTATAGATGTCCACCACATGAAAAGGGAGATGTGTAGTATGTGGCTGGCAACAGCCAAAATTTTAAAGCAACCTGAGTTATCCGCTAATAAAATATGACATATTTATAGAATGTAACACTACAAAACAGTTCAAAGGATGAGCTAGGTCTGAACGTATCTGCACAGATAGAGCTCAACAACAGAGTGCACAGTGAAGAAACAAGCTATGGAATGATATAAATAGCATGAAGGAGATAGCAGGAGCAGATCACTGTGAAAAGAGGTAGCGGTACAGCATGCAGAACATAAAAAACTGAAAAAGCACCAAGGGTCAGATGGTGGAATATATTATAAATTACTGTCAGTTTGTGATTTTTAAATTTACTTGATAAAGGGGCTGGCGCTGTGGCATAGTGGGTAAAGCCATCGCTTGCAGTGCTGGCATCTCATATGGGTGCTGGTTCAACTCCTGGCTGCTCCACTTCTGATACAGCTCTTTGCTGTGGCCTGGGAAAGCAGTAGAAGATGGCCCAAGTCCTTGAACCCCTGCACCCGCGTGGGAGACCTGGAAGAAACTCCTGGCTCCTGGCTTCGAATCAGCACAGCTCTGGCCATTGTAGCCATCTGGGGAGTGAACCAGCGGTTGGAAGACCTCTCTCTCTCTCTCTCTCTCTGCCTCTCCTTCTCTCTGTGTGTAACTGTAACTTTCAAATAAAACAAAATTTACTTGATATGGACTTCCTTCATCCATTTCCAATAACAGCACCATAGTGTGCTTCCAGATTTCAGTTTATTTGGTTAAAAAGTCCTATTGAAATCTAGCTTTTCTCCCATCTTCTAACCTATGGATATGAAATTATACAACCTTTAATGAACACTGTGCTTAGGGTTTTCACTGTGGAATTTGCATTCACCAAGTGAGATCCTTGCTTATGCAGTATATCAGTGCTGGAAAGACCTTGGACTTCCCTCTCTTGTCTATCTCAATTCCTTCCCCTGGCTGATCTGTTATCTCTTTTTAAAGGTGAGAAGAATACACTTTTCAGTTAAGTAGAAACTACTATACTAACCCAAGGAATGCAAGCGTGGTTCTACTATGGTAATAAGGAGAGTCTTAGCTCCTCTCCTTCTCTTGAAATGTCAGACCTGGGAACTGGGAGAGCTTGGTGTAAGCAGGACGGGAGGGAAGGAAAGATGTGTCTATCAAAACCTGCTTTCTCCTTTCCTCTGTAATAATAACTCTGTCAGCAGACCCTGGCTATATTCCCCAGCCTACGCTGTGGCTGGCAGGTAGCCACATAACTTAGCTGCTTGTCCGTGGGGAATGTGAAGTGATGTGTGCAGCATTGAGGTCTGGGGCTTAAGAAACTGAGCACAGATCTGCATTCTGCAATCTCTTCTCCCTCTGGACCAGCTGGAACCTGGCCATGGCAGTGACTGATCCAGCTTTTGCCATTCAGATGTCCACAATGTCCTCGGACAATGGTTCTTTTTTTTTTCTTTTTAAAGATTTTATTTACTTATTTGACAGGCAGAGTTGCAGTGAGAGAGAGAGAGAGAGAGAAAGATCTTCCTTTCGTTGGTTCACTCCCCAAATGGCCACAACAGACGGAGCTGCGCCGATCCAAAGCCAGGAGCCAGGAGCTTCTTCCTAGTCTCCCATGCAGGTGCAGGGGCTCAAGCACCTGGGCCATCTTCCACTGCTTTCCCAGGCGGAGGATTAACCTAGAGTGCCATGGCGCTGGTCCTCAGACAATGATTTTTTTTTTTTTTTTGACAGGCAGAGTTAGACAGTGAGAGGACAGAGAGAAAGGTCTTCCTTCCGTTGATTCACCCCCGAAATGGCCGCTACAGCTGGAGCACAGACAATAGTTCTTAAAGTATGCTCTGGAGACCTCTGGGAACCATCAAAATCTTTTCCGGAAATACACAGATCAAAATTATTTTCATATTGATACTAAGACATTATGTGCCTTTTCACTCATTCTCCCTCACAGGTACAGTGGAATTTTGCAGTGGCTACATGAAATGTGATATCACAACAGTTTAAACACAAAAGAGAGAATCCAGTTCTCTTTGATTAGATAGAAGTTAAAGAGATGTACAAATATGTAAAACAAGTTTCCCTCATCATAATTTTTTGGTTTTAAATATATGATTACTTTTTCATAAAATGTGTTATTTATGTTAACTAGTATGAGTTACTGTTATTTTTAAACAATAAAGAAATATTTAAAATTTCTTTTCTAAGTTCTCATATGTTGAGTATCAATAGATGAGTCCACATCAATGAAAACTTTGAGGTCTTATAACAGGGGCTGGCACTGTGGCAAGGTGTGACATGAGTGCTGGTTCAAATCCCAGCTGCTCCACTTCCTATCCAGTTCCCTCTTAATGTGCCTGGGAAGGCAGCAGAAGATGATCTAAGTCCTTGAGACCCTATTACCCATATGTGAGACCCAGATGAACTCCCAGGCTCCTGGTTTTGGCCTGCCCAGCTGTAGTTCTTAGAGCCATTTGGTGAGTGAACCAATAGATGGAAGAGCTCTCTGTAGCACGTGCTCTCTCTGTCTCTCCTCCCCACCCCCCAACTCTGCCTTTTAATAAAGAAATTTTTTAAGGAGAAAATTGATCCTGAAAATTGTTGCTGTATGGTTAAAGAAGCAATGACTTAGAAAGAACCTGCATCTGGGAGTGAATATGAGGCCCGAAGCTACACTGCTCTTATTTACAGTGAATCCATGTACTACATACAAGAGAAGTCAGTTTCTGTGCTAGCCTCAGTACCATTGTGTATTTTCATTATGATTCTCATTACAGATTTACTTTAAGTCATACAGACAATAGTCATGTAAGGGGGACACCACTATGTCAAAAAACTCAAATATGTGGCATTGGTTTGCTTGGGCAGTAAGGGTGCAGATATTTTAGGCCGGAAAGTTGATGCTCCTTGTTGTGCCATTGTGAAATATCTGGTGTAACTTTAACAGTGTTAACTTGGAAGGCAAAATAGATTCCAGTAGAGCCCATGTAGAGGGAAGAAATGGCTAGAAAGAGCATGAATGTTAGGATATTCTAGCTGCTCTTTGCCAGATCTGCCAATGTATTCCAAGAAACAGATAAACTCAGGGAAAAAAAAACTGAACAATTTACAAGCACATGAGGAAGAAAGAAGAATCACTATGTTCCTAAAGTTGCATTTATGAAATGCTTGAAGTTTGTATACTTTAAATAAAAGGTTTTTTGGTAAAATCAATCAATCAATCAAGTACCCAGTAATTTTAGACCTCTTAAGGCTGGGAAAGGCAGCTGCGTCTAACCCTCCAAATAGTAGATGAGATAGTTGTTGCTCAAGGGACTACCATTAAGCTCTCCTCCCCATGACCACCATGAAAGTTATCCAGCCCTCAGGTAAAACCCAGACCAAGGATGTTGCCTTTCAACCCAAGCCTGCTGTTCTAGAAGTCTTCACAGTAACTGTCATTAAAATGATTAATTTTTTTTAAAAAAGTAGCTTAACAACCTCAGCCTACAGTGTGAGAGCTGCTGGAGAACAAAGACAGGAAGTCTGTGTGGTTGAATGAGTAAAGAAGATACCTTGGAAGCAACCCAGCATTTTTACACTGAAAGTCTTGTTCATGTCCAATAACCCTGCACTTGGGTCAAACCCTCTCCTGGGGACATGTCAGAAGAATTGTCCCAGCTCTGCACCAGGTGGGCTATCTGGCCCAATAACATTGAGCTGATAAAGCCCTGCGAGGAATTTCAAAAATTCCATGCCCAGAAAGCCCTTCACTGAGCAACATTCCAGAAGAACAGAGAGGGGTGGAGAAAAACAATGGGGCCATACCCATAAAACTCCAATCTGAATGCAGGCTGAGCTCTTGGTTCTTGGCCCACCAGGTGTATTCTTTTCAGTAAGCCTCACTAGCCTGTTTACTGCTGATCTCTGTCTCACACCTGAAATTCTTTTCTTACATGAAGTCAAGAACTTTTGTACTGGCTATCTCCCATAACAGCTATGGGCACTGACAGGAAGCAAAAGGAGCAGAAACAAAGCAAATATTTCCAGAAAAGGTTTTTACCAAAGTAAGCACAAGCCTAGCCAGAAAAGGCTTGTAGGGTTGTGCGCATGTTTTCAAACTTAAAAATCGGCACCAAAGATGGCATTCTTGGATGTGGCTGTTAGGTAAGAAGGTAAACACTAGCCTTTGTGTGTAAGAGAGACCAAAGAACAAAAAGGGGAGTTTTGTGAGGTTGACTGATGGAAGAAATACAGGAGCATGCCTTGGAAGCAGACCAGCATCTGCACATTAAAGTCTTGCCCAAGTCTGATGATCTTGTTAGATGGGTCCCAGTCTTCTCTTGCGTGCATCTTAGGAGAATCTTTCCACCCTGCACCAGGCAGGGACATTAGGTCCAATAACATGGTGCTGATAAAGTAAGTCCCTCAAGCAACTTCACAAATTCCATGCCTAGAAATCCCTGTACCCGCCAATATTCCTGAAGAAGAGGGAGCAGGGAGGAGAAACAGTGGACTTATAGGTATAAAAACTCCACTGTGGGCCGGTGCAGTGGCTCACTAGGCTAATCCTCCGCCTTGCGGCACCAGCACACCGGGTTCTAGTCCCGGTTGGGGTGCCAGAGTCTGTCCCGGTTGCCCCTCTTCCAGGCCAGCTCTCTGCTGTGGTCAGGGAGTTGCAGTGGAGGATGGCCCAAGTACTTGGGCCCTGCACCCCATGGAAGACCAGGATAAGCACCTGGCTCCTGCCATCGGATCAGCGCGGTGTGCCGGCTGCAGCGCGCCAGCTGCGGTGGCCATTGGAGGGTGAACCAACGGCAAAGGAAGACCTTTCTCTCTGTCTCTCTCTCTCTCACTGTCCACTCTGCCTGTCAAAAAAAAAAAAAAAAAAAACAAAAAAAAACCACCACCACCACCAACAACAAAAAACTCCACTGTGAAGGCAGACTGGGTTCTCAGTTCTTTGCTGAGATGCCTGCCTGGCCGGTCTGGTGGATTCTCTTCATTAAACTCGGCTATCTCACTTACTGCTCCTCTTTGACTCACATCTGAAGTAGTTCTTTTCTGGTGTGAAGACAAGGACCTCTGATCTAGCCATCTCTGGTAACATGGCCATGTAGGGAAATGGACAGGCAGAACCTCCCAGAGGGTCAGGGCCTCAGAAGACAGCAGCCAGAGTGACTCCAAGATAGTGGAATCAGGAGGGGCCAACAGGCTAACTGTGGAAATCACTCCACCGCCAGGCAAGGCTCTTGTGCAACTCCCAGCACACAGGTTACTTGCTATGCTTCATGACCACCACATAGATTTCCACCTTCCCCATCCTGCAGGTGAGCCTGTGTTTCACTGATCCTGGTATGGTCTGTCCCAGTCTGTTGGCTTAAGATGACTTAAAGTTCCATTTACAGTTGGCTGAGGATGAGCTGTTAAATCTGGACCTATTGAAGAGAACTGTGCCTCAAGCAAGGATTCTCGGCTGTTGAACTACATGACGGGTCTCTGGGTTGTTTTCATTGAAGAGTCTGTCAGTCTGGTCTGTGGGTGGGAGGAAGGGGGCAGGTCGACAGTTGTGTGGCCAGAGGGGACGCTACTGTAGAAACCACGGCTGGTTTTCCCTGCCCTCCAAAGCAATAAACTTGTAGCCAGGCATGTGGCTGCCCAGCTGGATTACACACAGTAACTTCAAAGAGCTTGTCACAAATCTGAATTAAAAGGTAAGTTTACTTTGGTGCCAAAAAATTATGAAATCTGTACCTACAAGAGATCTTCAAAACATTCATGGAAAACAAGTATTATGAAAAACTCTGCATGGACTTCAAAAACTTTTTGCACCAAAATAAGCCCCATCCCTCCCCACCACTAAACTTTTTTTTTTTTTTTTTGACAGGCCGAGTGGACAATGAAAGAAAGAGAGAGAAAGAGAGAGAGAAAGGTCTTCCTTTTCCGTTGGTTCACCCCCCAGTGGCTGCTATGGCCGGCGCGCAGTGCTGATCCAAAGCCAGGAGTCAGGTGCTTCTCCTGGTCTCCCATGCGGGTGCAGGGCCCAAGGACTTGGGCCATCCTCTACTGCACTCCCGGGCCACAGCAGAGAGCTGGACTAC
The DNA here is from genome assembly GCF_051225735.1 of Oryctolagus cuniculus. Lineage (NCBI taxonomy): Eukaryota > Metazoa > Chordata > Mammalia > Lagomorpha > Leporidae > Oryctolagus > Oryctolagus cuniculus. The sequence continues at coordinate 95,116,378 of NC_142873.1, forward strand.
CAACAAAATTTTAAAAGCACCCTCCTGTTTCCCAGTCCCCCTCATGACTGCATCATGAGCAAATGCCAAGCGAGCAGAAGTGACGGATGTCATTTTCAGATCTGGAACTTCAGACCTTCGTGTTCTCTTTCCCTCATGTGCCAGTTGCAGCCCATATGTGATGGCAGCCCTGCCTTGACCACACAGATGACAACAGCGTCCTACAAACGGCAGAGCAACTTGGAAGACCACAGCCAATCTAGACCAGTTATGCACTTCTCTACTGTGTAAACCACTTTGTTAGGTCTTCTTGTTACAATGGTCTTATCATAGCCTGTATGTCACTGCTGTCACAAATCTCCCTGTCCTCACACTTTGGACCTGGAAGGAAGTCAGGAAAAATGCCTGCCTGGGTGCATGTGCCCACATTTTGCACTAGGAGAAGCTGAGTCAGAGAAAAACCTTGAGGAGCTGCTGTATAATAAAAAAAATATACATTTACTCTTTGTCCTTGGTTCTTGGCACAGAGCTCCCAAAATATTGGATTCTCTGGAGTGACAGCTAGTTATTCATGACAAGCTCCTGCTGATTCCACCTGGGTCTGTACTAATTAGGTGACTAGGGAATCGGCCCTACTCAGCCTCAGATGGGGCTGGTTACCAGCCAGACCAAACACCCATGGATTAGAGGGCAGGGACTTGCACTTCCAGTCTTTGACCTCCAGGGAGGGGAAAGAGGGAAGAGGTTGGGTTATAAAACTCTTGACCAAAAGAGGTTCATGGAGCTCTAGGGTTGATGAGCATCTCAAAATGCTGGGGTGGGGGAGTGGCTTGCCCTGAGAGGGTATATACTCTCACCTTTCTGATTCATATTCTTTATTGTAAACCAGGAAAGGTGGGCAAGGTGTTCTTCTAAGTTCGGTGTCATTTTAGTGAATTATGCAGCCTGTGGAGGGCACCCGGGGAACCCCTAAATTTATGGTCAATCAGAAGTACGGGTGTTGCTGGGACTTGCCCCTGCTGCCTGAAATGGGGACTGAGTCCTTAAGGCTGTGGAATCTGCACTACCTCTGGCTAGTCAGCCTGCAAGTGGAGCTGAATTCCTGGACACTCCGTTGGTGTTGGAGAATCACTATGGAAACTCCTCACACATTTTGGTGCCACAAGTGATAGCGGAAGCTTTGTCTGACACAGGACATGGACTGATCAGGGTGGTCTACCAGACTCAACACAAGCACTCCTGCTCAGCCCCTGGACCTCCTACAGGGTCAGAAATGGCAGTGCCATCCTCAGACACCACTGAACTGCCCACATGGCCAGGAAGCTCCAGGAAGCTATGCAGATGACCTAAGCAGATGCTCACTTGGATTTCTTTCAGCCTTAGAACAATACATGCAAGTGACTACACATTCCACAGAAAGACAGCAGACCATCCTATAGAATTTGCTCCGTGGCATTCCCAAACAGTACTGGGCCCCTTGGCACAGCAGCCCAAGTTCAGGATATGTAAGATGCAAATTGTCCCAGTACCTAGAGAGAGTTGCTGCAGATCTATGTATTTCCTGCCCCTTCTTTCTGTGAGAGGAAACTCTCCCTCCAGCCCCCTCTACCATTCCCCCTCTCACCCATCTGCAAGTCACACAGGAAGAATTTCACAGCTCCAAGACACTACTTTAAGTTTATATGCCTGAACCAGGCCTCAGCTGAGACAGCTTAAATGTAATGAGAAAGTGAAGTTTGGCTGGACTTTTATTAGGTGAAAACAAGACCGCCTGTTAATGTTTTTTAAGTGACCACAAAGCTGAGGGCATGCCTGAGTCATTACTTGTGGAAAAGGAGACACATTCAACATGGCATGTCTAAATGGCAACAGAGAAGGGAGCAGGGAGCTCCGCTGTTTATGCCTACCAAGGGCAGTGCCTTCCAGCTGGGAGGTGAGCAAGGTTTGGGTATGCCTGCCCGCCTGGCTCACAGCCACCAATCCCAAAGACCAGCTGCCATAGTGTGCATGTCAATAGCAACATCATGTAACAGCAACAGCAGCAAAGGAACATGGGCCAGACTTTTCCTGTTTCTCTCTTTTCAAGGCCAGAACAAACAGAACCAAACCCTGACACAGACTGAACACCAGACTTACAGTGAGAGGGGGAAGCCAGAGGAGGGGAGACAACCATTCCAGTGTCATAGGTGTTCCCAAAGTTTAATTGAAAGATTCAAAAAGATGCTATGTGCAGCTACTTTGTGGCCTTGAAACTGCCTAATTCTGAGCTGCTTTTATGTGAGTCATCAACTTACATTGTTTAACCTGTCTGATATCATATCTGTAATATGTTACCAGCTTCTTTAAATAAATAAGATAAAGATAAGCAAGACTGCAGAAAAAATGGGTAAAGGGGAGAAAGTATTTCACATAAGGAAGAAATACAATGATCAATAAGTTTATGAAAAGGCACTTAATAAAACCCCAAGAAACAGAAATTTTAAAAATTGAAACGTCATTTCTTACTTAACAGGTCAACACAAGCTTTAAATATGAATGATTCTGGCTGGAGAGTGGAGCAACAGCCACTCTCATTCAACAGAGATGGGAGTGTGACTTGGAAAGGTGTTTTTGGAGTGCAGTTTGGAAACAGATATAGAAAGTTAAAATGTATTTATACAAGAGTGTGTGCACTTGTGAATGCATCCCTGTGTATGTATGTGTGAAGGCATGGAAAAGGCATGAAATAGCATATAACAACTTGAGCACAATTTGTGTTAACTCAGGAAAGGAGGAACAGCAGATAAAAGGAGAGTGTCATGGCCTTTCATTTTTCACAGTGGGGCTTGACATTTGTCAGATCACACATTATTTTTATCATTAAAAATTTTAAATAAAGATGAGTTATTTGAGCTTTTAAAATTTTAAACACACACACAAGGTATCCTAATTGATGTATTTCCCTTCAAATCAAATGTAGTGCGTGTTGTGCATGCAGAGTCTACTTAGACTTGAGTAAAATTTGGCAGCCACGAGTTCCCCAGTTGGTAAGAGTGTGTGCTTGGTGGTGTTTTACATCTCTAGACAGTGCTGAATACAGCTTGCTCTCAGTAATTAAAGATTTTTAAAATTTTAGGAAAAGTTATTTGAAATACAGATTAAACAGGTTTGCATTTTTAAAATGAAAATAGTGAATTCTGTTATTGGTTTTTATCTTTCCTCTTGGCAGAGACTGTCTTCAATTTTTAAGCACTTGCCAAGGAAATGACCTTCTGCCAACCCATACTGACGAATTTGCTGTGCTCAGATCAGAATTCATTAAAAAACAAACAACAACAACAACAAAAAAAACAGCAAGTCTTCCAGGAAATCTTTTTTTTTATCTCAAAATTTAAAGCAAAAAGCAGGCCATTTAAAATAAAAGGAGACAATCTTACTTGGTCCTCAAAAGACAGCGCCTGGGCAACATCTCTTGGGAATCCATCAATGACAATGCCTTCTTCATCAGGTATCTGCATCAGTTTCTGTTTTATCTCTGTAATTGTTGTTTCCTTTTATAAAGAGAAAGGGTGAAAAGCCACAGTGAAACTTCAACGCTCACAATCAGCATACAAATTACTGCGGACTTGAAGCAGATTATACAGCAGTACCTGAGGTGCCAGTTCTCCATTTGTAATGATCTTGGCAATCAGACTCCACTTCCTGTTGCTGCTGGTACTGTGGATTTTCTTTCTTAGCAATTCTCCCACTGAAATGTATTGGAATCCATAACGTTCTGCAATTTTCAAACTCTGAGTACCTTTTCCACTTCCAGGACCACCTGTTATTTAAAACAGGAAAACTGTGACCTTCCAATACATGAAGGGACGCCCCTTGAAATCCCTGCTCTGGATCACTCACAGCAGGCAGGTACTGTTTCAGGGATAACATTCTCAGTGCCCTCTGAATGCAGAGCAAGCAGATGCCCTCCAGGAAAAGGAAACGGTAGGACTGTCTTGACCAACCCTGTCAGATCAGAGACATTTCCCCCTCTACCTGTTATAATAGGTAACTTTTTAATTAAAAAAGCTTTTTTTTTTTTTTTGAACAATGCAGTTGAAAGACATCCCATCTTTCTGTGTAAAAATCTAGTTATTTCTCCTTTGGAATCAAAGAAAAATCTATGGGATACCAAAGACAATGATCAAAATAACAGAAATGTGGTCCATGCCCACAGACAAAAGAGTTAATGTGCAATTTGGTGAAATGGAACAACGATTTTTAAACCAAAGGCCCATCAATATTGGCAGAGCTTATTCAAATCTTTTTCTGAAATTTGTTTGCTCATGTGTGTTCTTGCCTTTTTGCCTTCAGATTCAAAATTTTATATAAAAAACACAGTGAGTGGAATTGATACTTAAGGAAGAAAGGTTTCATAGAACTAATAACTTTGATTTTGTGATGTGTTTGTATGAAATGACTTTTTGCAACGTTTACTCAATACTAATCATCAGTAATTACCATTTGTTTTTGAAAACGAAGTCAAAATAATTACAACCCAGATTTTATTTCTAAACATGTTAGATTAATTTTTAGTCAAAATAAATTTCTGAGCAACTTAGACTAATTAGAATATAGATTTGGAATAAATTTTCAAACAAAATGCATAACCATCAATCCAGTCTATAGTTATTTAATGGTAATTATAAAAATGAAATATTTTCAAGGACTTAAGCATAAACTATTCAGCATAGGCAATGTCTTTTTTTTTTAAGTTTTATCTACTTATTTGAAAGGTAGAGTTACAGAGAGGCAGAGGCAGATGCAGGCCAGAGAAGGAGGCTTCCATCAGCTGGTTTACTCCCCCACCCCCCCAACTGGCTGCAACTGGAGCTGTGCCAATCTAAAGCCAGGAGCCAGGAGCCTCCTCTGGGTCTCCCACATGTGTGCAGGAGCCTAAGCACTTGGGCCATCTTCTACTGCTTTTCCAGGCCATAGCAGAGCTGGACTTGAAGTAGAGCAGCCGGGTCTCGAACTGGCGCCCATATGGGATGACAGCACTTCAAATGGCAGCTTTACTTGCTACGCCACAGTGCTGGCCCCAGAAATGTATTTTTAAAAGTTGATGCTTGGGGTCTGTGTTGTGGTACAGCAAGTTAAGCTGCAACCTGCAACACTGGCATTCCATATTGGAGTGCCAGTTCAATTCTAAGCCGCTATGCTTCCATTCTATTCCCTGAGAATGAGCCTGGAAAAGCAGCGGAGTATGGCCCCCAAATACTTGTGGAAGACCCAAATGGAGTTTCAGGATCCTGGCTTTGTCCTGGCCCAGCACTGACTGATGCTACCATTTGGGGAATAAACCAGCAAATGGAAGATCTCTCTCTCTCTCTCTCTGTCTCTCTCATCTCTCTATCACTCTGCCTTTCAAATAGATAAATACATTTTCTTAAAAGAAAAAGTCAATGCTTAGTAAGTTATGAAATGTTTTGGTAATATTCATTGAAACATAATTATGATTTAATAGACAATACTGAAAATAAAAACTGACAGAAAAATGAGTTGATGTTTTCTCTACTACAAGTCTTTTGTGTGTTGAAGTCATTTTATATCTAATTATTCAATAACATTTTATTCTTTCAGATAAAAATAAAAGAAAAAGCTTTTTTTTTGTAAGAAATAGTTCCAAGTGGGCAGATTCAGTCAGTGGAATTCTAAGATCAACTGATACAAAGAAAACCATTTCTTAGTTCCAATCCCAAATAATGCACCTAATAACTCCAGCTTTCACCTTTATATTGCTTTATCAAAGTTAGCTCAGGAATTTGTTTACATTTTTTACCATTCTCAGATTTCTAAGAGACTCTAACTCTACCCTATCAGACTTAACAATATGAACTACTTCTATAAATCAACATCTTTAAAATTTAAAATAATTTCTTTATTTATTTGAAAGGCAGAGTAATGGGTTGTGGTGGGAGGAGACAGAGAGGAAGAGAGAGATGGAGAGAGAGAGAGAGAGAGAGAGATCTTCAACTGCTAGTTCACTCCCCAAATGGCCACAACAGCCAGGTTTGGGCCAGACCAAAGCTATGAACCAGAAACTAGACCCTGGTCTCCCAGATGGATGGTATCTGGGCCACAGAATTTAGACCATCATCTGCTACCTTCACAGGCATATTAACGGGAAGCTTTTAAAAACACTGTAGTAACAAAAGGGATATTTTGTTTATTTAGAAGTAATATCATTGGGCATCTATACCTCTCCCATACCTTTTCCAGGTTGGAACTAATAAAAATTTGTAAGATTCCGAGACAATTATTTTATAATTCTTCAGAAGTCATAAAATTGTCCCCATCTCCCAGGAAAACTAATGGTTTGCCTTTTCCTTTCTTCCTTTACCTCAACTCTCTAAAAATTATATAACCTCATTGGTTCTCAATCATTCTTTTACAACATAAAATGCTACAGTTCAGCACGTAAGTCTATGATGAGAATCATATTCTTAAAGCAAGTTGATTTCACTGAGTATAAAAGAGCTTGGGGGGCCAGGAATTTGGCCCAGGGTTTGAGATGCTACTTGGGACACTGGCCTCCCATATCAGAGTGCCTGAGTTCAGGTCCCAGTTCCACTCCTAATTTCAGTTTCCTGTTAATGGGCACCCTGGGAGGCAGCAGATGACAGTTCAAGTCCCTCTCACCAGCATAGGAGATCTGAATTGAATCCAGGCTCCTGGCTTCAGCCTGGCCCACCACTGGCTGTTGTGGGCATCCTGGATGTGAGCCAGCAGATGGAGCTTTCTGAGTAGCCATCTATCTGTCTTTCTATCTCTATCTCTGCCTTTCAAACAAATAAAAAGGAATAATAATTTTTGTTTAATTAAAAGAGCTTGACCTAGAGGAGATGTAAGCATTTGTATCTCCTTCTAAGATATTAACGTATTGAAATGTTTGAATCATTCTCATACAAGACTCACAATGCAGAAAAAAAGGCCTAAATGTTTTACATAAGAGCAATTTGGTATTACATGATCTTCATGCACAATCAGTCTTCAGTTTATTCTTCCTGTTAACAATCACCAATATTTCACTAATAGTAACAGGAAAAACAAAACTGATCTACACATAAACCATAAAATGATAAAAAAATTCTCAATTATTCTTCACCTAGAGCTCCATCTGTTAATAAAGTATTTCCTTGTTGTCTAGGCAAACATTCCCAATTTTTAATTCCCTAATTTTTAATTAAAAACAAAAACGCCTTTCCATTTTCAAGAACAGAGATTTATGGCATCATAAAAAAACCGGAGCCCTAAGAATATTCTGACTTCTTGAAAGCTGATTTCTAAACTCTCTTTCTGTAATAATTTCAATACTTTAGGGCTAACTACATTTCTAATGTCATTTTCACTTCACTGAAATGTACCAACATCACCTCTTCTAGGCTGGTGAGATGCAATTCTGGTGACAGTGCTGTGTGTCTCTTTGCATGCTTTTTCCCAGCTGCCATCATGGTCCTGTCCCCCAGGCCACAGCTTCCCTGCATGAGGATTCTGTACAGGACTCAGTCAGCCACTACTGGACAGCACAGCTTTGGACACCTCATGCCAGGCTTTTGCCTGCGGGCATGCTGTGAAAACTGACTACATCTTGCTTCATGACTGTGGTCTCTTTGTAAGTTTTACAAATTTTGGGAAAGAACTTGCCAGCATGTCAAAAATGCAATTTTGCTGAACTATTTAAGACATTTTCAGTATCTATTCCTTAGGAGATGGCATTGGGCTGAAATTTTCATATTCAACAAGATTCACAGTGCCAATTTTAGGAATGAACGATTAGTGTTATTTTGGTTAATACTCAGATATTATGTGCTCTATCACACACTATTCTATTAGATTTGTTTGTCTAGTATCATTAAAACTTAGATTTGAATGTTAGTGCCAGTTCTCTATAAGGAAGATTTATTTATATGAATCTTTATTGATATATTATTATTTATTTTTTCTTCTAAAGTTAATAGTGAATAAAATTCAATTTGTTGAGTTAAAGGGGAAAAATTCAGAAAACATTTAATGGACTCACTATGGTAAAGGTATTTTTGTTAAAGTTATGCTATAGGTTATTAAGTAAATAAAACCATAAGACAATAACTGTTGAAGAAATCACTTTGAATTCATGATTAATAATTTCTGTGACATTTTAGTGGGTGTCTATAAAAATCTAAAAGGCACCCACTTTAATAATTTTAAAAAAATTGCTTTATTGAAGACTATCCTAAAATTGTTTCCATTTTCTATTCCTTGTGATTTTGTTTCTGTTGTCTGTCATGATCCAAACAAGCACTGGCAAATATAATACATCACAGACATCATTTTTGAACTGTAAATAGGATGGGAATTTTGCTTCTGTCATCATACCTATGACAAGAATAATTTTTGGTCGAGGTCTAGTAGGATCGAAAACCTCATACTCCTCAATCAACTCTGCAGTCTCAGACAGATCCGTGTCACTTTCTATGGAGAATTGATGAATTGGAGGAAGCCGGTCATAACGCCGATATGGAAAGTTTGAATTTTCAGGCATTACTGCAAAAGAATAAGATAACTTTGAAAAGGAAAAAGAGCACAAAAACCACATTTCATACTTAAGCAATTACTATAAGAAATTTAAGCATTAAATGAATTATTCATTTATTTATTTTTGTCAGTCGGCAGAAGCCCTCTACACAAACTTCGTTAGAGGGCCAGAGAGTCAATATTCGGGCTTTGAGAGCCAAGCAGTCTCATGCTCAGCTCAGCAAGGAAGCAAGAAAGCCATTTTAGACACTGGGAAAACAAAGGGATGTGCCTTTGTTCCAAGAAAATGCCTGTAAAAACAGTGACATGAGCTTGGCCCATGTGCCATAGTTTTGTCATCCTAGGTTCCAGACCACCCTTCTCAGATATGCTCCCATCTTACTGGGTAGGCTGCCGCGCCTTGGCAAAGGGTACTTGAATAGTACCAAACTTTCACAACTATATGTAGCTGTTCATGAACTCCCATATGGATGCCAGTTCAAGTCCCAGCTGCTCCACTTCTGATCCTGCTTCCTGCTAATGTGCCTGGGAAAAGCAGCAAAAATGGTCCAAGTGCTTAGGACCCTGCTACTGATGTTTGAGGCCTGGAAGAAGCCCCTGGTTCCTGGCTTCAGCCTGACCCAGCCCTAGCCATTGCAGCCATCTGGGAGAAAAAACAGCAGATGGAAGGTCCCCCCCCCCCCATAACTCAGACCTTCAGATAAATAAATAAATGTATAAAGAAAAATAGGGCCGGCGCCGCGGCTCACTAGGCTAATCCTCCGCCTTGTGGCGCCGGCACACCAGGTTCTAGTCCCGGTCAGGCCGCCGGATTCTGTCCCGCTTGCCCCTCTTCCAGGCCAGCTCTCTGCTGTGGTCAGGGAGTGCAGTGGAGGATGGCCCAAGTGCTTGGACCCTGCACCCCATGGGAGACCAGGAGAAGCACCTGGCTCCTGCTATCGGATCAGCGCGCTGCGCTGGCCGCAGGGCGCCGGCTGCGGCGGCCATTGGAGGGTGAACCAATGGCAAAGCAAGACCTTTCTCTCTGTCTCTCTCTCTCACTGTCCACTCTGCCTGTCAAATATATATATATATATATATATATATATATATATAAATTTTGGGGCAGGCATGTGGTATATAAGCTAAATCACTACTTGGGACAGCTGCATCACATATCACAGTGCCTGTTTCAAGGCTGGGCTACTGTGCTTTGAATTCCAGCTTCCTGCTAACATGCACCCTGAGAGGCAGCAGTGGTGTCTCAAGTACTTGTGTCCTTGCCACCCATGTGAGAGACCAAGGATCAAGTTTCTGGCTCCTGGCTGTTGTGAGCATTTAGGGAGTGGACCAGCAGATGGAAAATTTCTGTCTCTGCCTTTCAAATAAAATTAAGTATTTTTAATTTTTACAATTTTTTAAAAATAAAAATATAAATATGAAGGTTTAAATGTATGTCTATACTGGCAACAAATACTTGCCATAATATCAGACATATTAGGACTTGCAAAAGCAGCAAGACTAGAACTTTGAAAGAGAAGAAATGTTGAAAAGAATGTCCCAGTTGATGGAAACAACACAAAGACTCAGAGTCAGAAATATAAATGACACATTCAAATAGACCACACACAGCACTGGCAAGCCCAAATCAGGCAGATGGTCTTTTTTTTTTTTTAAGATTTATTTATTTATTTATTTGAAAGGCAGAGTTACACAGAGAGAGGAGAGGCAGAAAGAGAGAGGTCTTCCATCCAATGGTTCACTCCCCAGATGGCCAAAACAGCCAGAGCTGCGCTGATCTGAAGCCAGGAGCCAGGAGCTTCTTCCAGGTTTCCCACATGGGTGCAGGGGCCCAAGTACTTGGGCCATCTCCCATTGCTTTCCCAGGCCACAGCAGAGAGATGGACTGGAAGTGGAGCAGCCGGGTCTTGAACTAGCACCCATATGGGATGCTGATGCTGCAGGCCGGGGCTTTAACCCACTGCGCCACAGCACCGGCCCCCAGATGGGATGCCAGTGCTTCAGGCCAGGGCATTAACCCACTGCACCACAGCCCCGGCCCCATGGCAGATGGTCTTAACCAACTTCATGACTTCCTCCCTTCTTACTTTGTCAATCAGTATTTCAGAAGGCATAGAGAAACCTTAACTACTTCCAAAGGCCCTTGCACAGAGACACGAGCCCACTTGTTCTTCCATAAGGAATTTTGCTAAGGAAACTACTATATCTTAGATGGCATAATACTCACATTTCCTCTCAAAGTGTTGATTACCTAGAAACTTTCACACTCTATTGACAAAACAAATGAGGCCATTGGCCATTGATTCATTTAGTTTCACAAAAAGAGTAGGATAGTCCACAGATGACAGGTTAGAAAATGCTTGGGGGAGGGGGATAATGTGGCGTAGCGGGTAAAGCTGCTGCCTGCAGTGCCAGCATCCCATGTGGGAGCCGGTTCAAGTCCTGGCTGCTCCACTTCCAATCCAGTTCTCTGTTATGGCCTGGGAAAGCAGCAGAGGATAGCCCAAGTCCTTAGGTCCCTGCACCCACATGGGAGACCTGGAAGAGGCTCCTGGTTCCTGGCTTTGGATTGGCCCAGCTCTGGCCATTGCAGCCATTTGGAGAGTGAACCAGTGGATGGAAGACCTCTCTCTCTCTCTCTCTCTCTCTCTCTCTGCCTCAGTCTTTGGGCAGAATGCATGGGAAGAGTGAAGATCTCTTTAGGACTGGAATGGTTCTAAGGGTCAAATCAAAATCTCAGAAGCAAATTCAATTTATCAAATACACGAAGACCCGGCCTTAGTCTTAGCTCTTACCACAGAATTTAACAACACAGCTTATTTTGTAATGAGTGATGCCTTATCATCTATTTACAGAAGATAGATGGGAGTAAGAGACCTTGCACAGCAACAAAATCAAGTTCTCCCCAGGACTCAGTGGACAAATCATATTATCTTATGGTTGCACCAAATGTTTTCTAATTATCTATGTTTTCTAGTCTGTTACAACATTTGAAAATTTCTGAAATGGGGTATCTCAGCTGCATCTCAGAAGCCCTGGAAGATTTGGTTGGTGGTCATATCTTCTTTTGGCGAAACATCTGAGTATTCAATCCTAGTCACCCCTTACTGAATCCTGCACGGACCGAGGACTCTTCCTTCTGGGAGGTGCTTCTGAGGAAATGCTATTTCTGCCTTTCCTCTTCTGCTTGTGTTTTTTTCTTTTTTAAATTAAGATTTATTTACTTATTTATTTGAAAAGCAGAGCCACAGAGAGAGGGAAACACACATTACAGAGAGAAAGAGAAAGAGAGAGAGAGAGAGAGAGAGATCTTCCATTTGCTCATTTACTTCCCAAAGGGCCACTACAGCTGGGGGGGGGGGGTGGCCGAAACTGGGAGCCTAGAACAACTCTATGTTTGTCTCACACGTGGGTGGCATGGGCCCAGGGACTTGAACCCTCTTCTGTTGCTTTCCCAGGCACACTAGCAGGGAGCTGGATCAGAAGTGGAACAGCCAGGACTCTAACCGGCTCTCTGATATGGAAAGCTGGTATTGCAGGTGGTGGTTTAACCCACTGGATCACGACGCCAGCTCTGTTTGTGTTTCTTTTTTTTTTTTTTAAGATTTATTTTATTTATTTGAAAGCCAGAGTTACACAGAGAGAGGAGAGGCAGAGAGAGAGAGAGAGAGAGAGGTCTTCCCAGCCACTGGTTCACTCCCCAGATGGCCGCAATGGCTGGAGCTGTGCCAATCCAAAGCCAGGAGCCAGGAGCTTCTTCCAGGTCTCCCATATGGGTGCAGGGGCCCAAGTCCTTGGGCCATCTTCTACTGCTATCCCAGGCCAGAGAGCTGGACTGGAAGAGGAGCAGCTGGGACTAGAACCGGTGCCCATATAGGATGCCGGCACTTTAGGCCAGGGCTTTAACCCACTGTGCCACAGCGCAGGCCCCTTTGCTTATGTTTCTTAAAAATTACATTATGATTCTTTCCTCACACTGCATGTAAACAGTGACAAACTGAGCTTTGTTTCCTCCTTATATTTATTACGAATAGAGTTATCTCCACCTTAAATTGTCAGTATAGCTGAAACATTTTGTGCCACAACTTTTGAGAATGGTTGAAGTTTTGATAATATAATGATCTTGCCCACTAGAAAATAATTCAGTTTCTCCTGATTGGGAGTGATTCCTTTTTTGCACATACAACTGTTATTCTTCCCAATCTCAACTGGGGCTGAAAGGCTGACTCATGGTGAATCTTTAATTTTGAGAAGCATATTTTTTTTCAGAGAGAGAGACAGAAATCAAAATACCATGATTCTAGCCGGCGCCGCAGCTCACTAGGCTAATCCTCCGCCTTGCGGCGCCGGCACATTGGGTTCTAGTCCCGGTCGGGACGCCAGATTCTGTCCCGGTTGCCCCTCTTCCAGGCCAGCTCTCTGCTGTGGCCCGGGAGTGCAGTGGAGGATGGCCCAAGTGCTTGGGTCCTGCACCCCATGGGAGACCAGGAGAAGCACCTGGCTCCTGCCATTGGATCAGCGCGGTGCGCCGGCCGCAGCGCGCCAGCCGCGGCAGCCATTGGAGGGTGAACCAACAGCAAAAAGGAAGACCTTACTCTCTGTCTCTCTCTCTCACTGTCCACTCTGCCTGTCAAAAAAAACAAACAAACAAAACAAACAAACAACAAAAAAAAACACCATGATTATTTTCTAAGAAACTCCAGTTCTTAGTTCCAAACTAGTTCTAAAATTTAAACAAATTAACTTCTACTTCTTTTACAGCACCCAAATGCCCAATATAAAATACCATATTCAGTAGCTGCTTAATACATCCTTATTGAATTAACTGGCATAAACTTTACTGGTGCATTGATGCAGATGTGTTAATATTAACTCTGCATTTGAAAACACATTAATAAGCCAAATCTCTTTCCAGCTAATGAAAAGTGTGGAACTGCTATGTAATAACTACCAATTTTCTCCGTATCCTACTTATTAAGTTTGAAAAATTTATTTACAATTTAAAAAATACAGGGTTTGTTAATGCAATTCATTTTGCAAAATAATGGAGTTAGCAATATAAAATTTCATTAAGACTTCAGTCAACTGCTGGACAATGGTATGTCATTTTGTTTGTCAGGGAGGTGATTAGAATTAGCTGCAAAGAGAGATTAATTGTGTTCCAGCCACTTATATTCTCCTGGGCATTTGTAAATCCAATAAATGAAATCACTGCCTATGGTCTACGTGCACTTTTTAAAGAGAAATGCTGTACTTTGAAAAAGGTCTATTATTCTACATATACATTACCATTTCGTAGAAAGGATCTCCGGGACTGTCCTCCATTTAGCGGAGGTAAGGTCTTCTTTTCCTGGCTGACAAATGTATCCCATTTCACCTTGTCACAGCCACCCAGTTCCTTTACTTTCTGTAAACAACTTTCCAAGTACTCGACTGGGTCTTCTGGCTTGGAACACATCAGTCCATTCAAAAGGCTCTGAAATACAATAAAGTATGTTTTTAAACCACCTTTGCTACAATATAAGTCCCATCTTTGAATTCTAGGTTGTTTTTGTCCTTTGCATTTGTGTTTTCACAAGCAATTAAAGTTGGAATTATGATGTGATAGAAAATTAAGATAAGCTCTTAAAATTCTTTACCAGTTTTTCACTCAGAATTCTGTTTATTAAACAATTCAGGCAACTATGTAATATAAGATAGAAGAGCCCTATCTGTGAGATAAAGTATAGTGTGTGAAAATGCCCCTAGTTTTTATTTATCTCATTCTTACCCATCTTTAAAGACTCCAGGCCTCAATTTCTTCTTCTATAAAATGAGGACAATAGTACCTACTTCATTTTTTTTTTTTTTTAATTAAAAACTTTGGTATTGGTGTGTGGCACTATGGTTAAGTCATTGCTTGGGATGTCCACATCCCATATCTGAGTGCCTGGGGTGAAGCCTCTTTTTTTTTTTTTTTTTTTTTTTTTTTTTGACAGGCCGAGTTAGACAATGAGAGAAAGAGAGAAAGGAGAAAGGTCTTCCTTTTACCCTTGGTTCACCCCCTAAGGGCCGCTATGGGGGGCGCACTGTGCTGATCTGAAGCCAGGAGCCAGGTGCTTCCTCCTGGTCTCCCATGTGGGTGCAGGGCCCAAGGACCTGGGCCATCCTCCACTGCACTCCCGGGCCACAGCAGAGAGCTGGACTGGAAGAGGAGCAATCGGGACAGAACCGGCGCCCTAACCGGGACTAGAACCCAATGTGCTGGTGCTGCAGGTGGAGGATTAGCCTAGTGAGCTGCGGTGCCGGCCTGGGGTGAAGTCTCAACGCCGCTTCCTATTGCTTCCTATTTCAGTTTCCTGCTAATGAGCAGGGCATCAGCATGACCCTGAGGGGCAGTAGGGAATGGCTCAAGTGGTTTGGTTCCTGCCACCCACATGGGAGACTCAGACAGAATTCTAGGCTCCTAGTTTCAATCTTGCTCAGTTCTGACTGTTGTAGTCATTTGAGGTGTGAAGCAGATGGAAGATCTCTCTTTCTCTGCTCTTGGTCTTTCAAATAAAATAGAAATAAATTAAAAAAATTTTACAGAGTTTAGTATTTGTATGGTGCATATTACACACTTGGTGGTACATGTCAAGTATCCAGTAAATCTTCTTTGTAGTTTAAGTTGTTATTATTATTACCAGGAATTCCAGGAACACCTTGGTTGGCCTGTGGACCCTGACTCAGCATTCCCATACTTGTCATTTCTACTGCAACATTGGTTTATGTGTTGGTTTCCTCTTCTAAACTATCCACTCTTCCGCAATGAGTCGGTCTCACTTATTCTTCAGTCCCAACCACATGACATTTTCCCTGGCATATGGCAGGTACATATTAAACTATTTTCTGATTGGGGGAGAAATCACTCAAAACTCAAGTCTGAGTGACACACAAAACAAGGGAAGTCAGAGACTCAAGAAATTATTTAAAAAGTAGTCAGTTACCACAATACCCACTGAGATGATAGATGTGTAAAAAAGACAGGGTTCTGCTATTACTTTTTCTGTTCATGGTGTCTAATGTGTCACATGTACTCGTTTCTTTAATGGCTATAATTTTGGAAATACTGACTTCCAGGAACTTGACTGAGCCACAAAATATTTTCCTTCAGAGTATTTCATGGAAAAAGCATATGGTACTATTATTATCAATACACATTATTAATGCATGAGGACAAAACGCACACCCTTTGAAAGGCACACATCTTTCCTGAATGCAGAATTTCATTTTCAAATTATTCTTGTGCAATTTGCTTCAAATGGTGAGCAAATGTTACTACGTACATTCATTTTCCAAAATACTGAGCAGAGTGAGTTGGAATACACATTTCTATCAGACAGGTCAATAGCAAATGGTCAGGAAAAAACAAACCTGGGCCTCCATATGCATTGTGTGTCAAGATTTGTGCTACACACACTCTGTAGTTAAGCTTCCCACATCCCTCCTACACTCTATTAGCTATAGCAATGTATAAATACCGCAGTGTCTTCCATTAGCTTATTCCAAGCATAGTCAACCCTGTGTGGCATTTTTAGCCCCATTTTATAGATTAGGAAATCATGACTAAGATGTTAGAGACTTGTCCAAGATTGCTTACTCAAAACTACAAGACCCAGGATTCCAACTCCATGTTTCTGATTATAAAACCCAAATATTCGTTTTTGCACATCTTACAAAAATATCATATAGGATAAGAACAATAATCAGATTCTCACTGTCCTGTGCATTAGCCAGCTACAATAAGAATCAGTCAAGATGAGGTATTTTAATTTTATTCTTACTATTGCCTGAGAAGGCTCGGCAAACTCAATAAACATTCTGTGACTAGAAAATACACTTTTCTAGCCTTCATAAACAAAACTTTTACCCCAAAGGACACAGGTTTTAAAAGGGGACTATGAGTTTAAATCCTTTTTTCTCATAACCAGTCACTATCAAGATTTGAAGACATCATTACTCAATCTCCTAGTTAATCCTTCAAGAATTTAAATCATCTGTTTTCTATAGTATTCAAATTAATTCTGGTCTAAGGGCCAAGACCAGCATATAACATCATAATGTTAGATAGACATAAAAACTCAGAGATATAGAACTTATGACAAAATTTTTTGAAAAAAGAACTTTTAAACTAAGAATGGGAACGTAATTCTAACATGAACCTACCAGGGATATGCAAAATCTCATTTGGCCTAACTGATGTCCCAGTCAGGAGGAACTCCAAAAAGGTCTGTCAGCTGTATCTACTGTCTGACAACAGTGCAGATTCAATAATCTGTCACATGACCTACAATGGTGTCTAATATCCACAGCTGGGTCCAATGTTTAACCCATCTGATAAACTTCATCTGCCCAGAACATTGTGGTATTGATGGAGAAAATTCAGTTTAGGATTCTAAACTATTTGGTTTTGCTGTCTGGCTTTTCACTTGCCAGGTGTGGCATCCCTCCTGCACTGTGCCCAGCACCCATTCATCTCACCAGAGGGACAGAGGCTCTGGAAGTGCCCAGTAGTCTCTTTCCATCTTCCCATTGTCAAGGACTGAGCTGAAGTACAGCTGATGACTGCATTCCACCCAACCAGGCTGGCTTCCCTTTTTGGGGGTGTGCCTATGTTAAAATGTCCCATTCACAGGCAGAAAAAGCTACTGGAAAGTTTTCACTTATTTGCATATGCAAGATAGATTTTCCTGAGCAAATTCTCAAAATTCTCTGGGGTGACCTCCCACCCAAGAGGAAAGCCAGTACCCACATGTATAAAGGAAGACGAGGTACCATTCAGCAGCATTCTGCAATCAGAGAGCTCTCAGACATTTGTTTCTAAGAATGCTTCTAGAAGTGTATCAGTGAATTGATCTCAGTGGTAATCTCTGTGATAAAACAGTCAGCTCTTCATTTCCATATTTATTTGCTGAAAATTTTTTAGAAGGAGAAAAATTCTTAAGATTCCCACACACTTGTAAGACCTATTCTTATGTAAAATAGCCTGATTATTTGCACACAAGAGTAAGACACGTGCTAGATTTGAACTTCACACCGCAGGCCTAAGCTAGGTGAGTGGTTCACGGGGAAATGTTGGCTTGCAGAGGTGAGAGGGAAGATCTGTAACCAAGGCAGCCCATTTGAAAGATAGTTTGGGGATAATAGGGGGAAAATTATTTTCCCAAGTGGTATTTTAACATTCCTTTTAACAAAACAGATCCCCCGAACAGGAAAAAGAACAATTAACGATGGCTAGTTTACTAAATCAGTGTTATCATTTCTCAGAAATGGGGACCTGGTTCGCCCTGAGTGGGTTCCCCCTACGAAGCTTGGCTTGCTTCCCATCCTTTCTTTTGCTTTTTTTTTTTTTCCCCCTCTAGAAAAAACACTTGGGATTTTGCGATGTTTTAAATTCAAACAAAAGAGAACGAAAAGAAGCGAAACAACCCAAGTAGAAGGCTGGGGCTGCAACTGATCAGGGTTCCTTTGGTTCCTGCCTCGGGGGGTCCTCTGCCATTCTCCAAGCGGCGCCCAGCCGCCGGGGCGCCGGTGCAGACCACAACAGCGCTGCGGTCAGGGGACGCAGCAACAGGAGTCCCGCCCGCCTCCGCTCCTCCCTCACCCGTTTGCCGCCAGGTGGGCTGCGGAGCGCACGCGAAAGCGGCCCTCACGAGGCGACGGTGAACGTGCTCAGGAGTTCCTTCACGGGCCGGGCCGGGCAGCGCTGCGTGCCGGGCACCGCGAGGCAGCGCCGCACTTGACGGCTTGGGATTTGTTTTTTGCATCTTCATCCCTCTCCTCCAAGCAATCTGTCCCCAGGGAGGGCTGCTTTCGTCCCCACTTCCCCCTTCACTGCAGGCTCCCCATTTTCGGCACGGAGAGAGACGAGGGCTCCGGACCCTTCGGTTTCCAGTCCTGGATCAGCGCTGGGCGACAGTGAACCCACCTGGCCTGGCCCTCGCCCCCAGGGCGCGCGCGGCCCGGCTGCTGTCTGCAGCCCACCCCAGGTATCCACATCCAAGTGGTGTGATGAGGGGCAGCCTGATTCCACAGTCCGAAGACTGAAACTTGGGGTGCTAGATGGAGCTCCTGAGCCTGGCCATCTGCAGCGGCCCCGGCAGCCCGCGGGCAAAAGGCGACCACCCTCGGGCGCGCGGGAGAGCGCACCCCTGCAAACCCTTTGCTCCTGTGCCGGAGCGCAACTGACTGACCCGACCCGCCGACCCTCCCGCCATGGCCATGGCCCTTACCTCGAAAAGCTGAGGGATTTCCCTCCGGGCCAGATATTCCTTAGCATCGTTGGTGTTCATGACTGTGCCGTGCGTGCCTCGGAGCTCAGGCGGGGAGGCGGCGGGGCTGCGGAGACCCGGGTTGGGGTTGGGGCCGGGGCCGGGGCCGGGGCCGGGTCGGGGGTCCGGGTCGGGGATGGGGATGGTGGGGGTGTGCTTCGGTCACGGATGCAGCCCGGACTCTCAGACACCAACACTCGCACGCTCCGCTCTCTCCACGGTCTCCGCGCGCCCGCCGCCCTCGCCTCAGCGCTGGTACCCGCGCCCGAGCTGCGGGCTTCGAGCAGCGGCGCCGCGGCTTCCTTCGCCGGCTTCCAGGCTGCGCGGCCGCCAGGGGAGGGGCGGAGGGAGCGGAGGAGGGAGGACGGCGCGGCGGCGGCGAGGCCCCAGTGCGCCCGTCCGCCTCACTGGCTCCGCGCGCCGCGCCTCTCCGTGCCGGGTCTGCGGCGGCGGCCAGTCAGGCTGCGCGGGCGGGCGCGGCCAGACGGGCTCCGGGTGCGGGGGTGGGGACCGGCGCGCGCCGGGGGCTCGCACTCATGCCCTTCAGATCCGCCCGGACGGCCCCCGGAGCGTGGCGCTGCTCGGCTCGACAGGGACCAGGTGGCTCAAAGGGCAGAGCTGGGGGTCTCTTGGAACCTGCGACCTTTGCGCTTCTGTGGACCGCACACACACCTTTCATCCCGTAGAAGGCGATTCCGGCCAGGGGAAACCCAGTGCAGAATGTGTCACTTGTTGCTACGGATCTGCCACGATAGGGAGTTGGGGAAGGGAGATTCGTGGTGCAGAATCCTCTCCCTCAAGGTGATTTTTAGATCTTGAGTGTCTCCATCCTTCGGAAAGTTTTGCTAGCTGCTTTTGAGTACTTCCCCCCTATGGCTATCATCAGTACAAGGCCTTAGTCTGAACCTGAAATCTTGGTTACCAAAAGAATCAGTAAGTAAGCAGTCAACCTGTTAATTATTTCCATGGAGAGGAATGGCAAGGCGGAAGGGAGAATGCAGGGTGGCGGGCGGAGCGCTGGAGGCTGCTTATATTGGCGAGGACAGGCGTCGTTAATGAGATGCAAGGACTACACCGCCACCGGTGGATTTCAGGCCATGGGGACACCCCCCCCCCCCGCGCCCCAACGGTGAGTATGGATGGGTATGGATGAGTTTGGGTGGACTGCTCAGGCACAGCGGTAATGGATGGGAATGGATGGTCTCTCTGTAGCTCACCGTCGTCAAGGTGCATCCAACCCTCCTCTTGGTTCCCAAGGTGACTCATTTCCCCCATTAAGTTGTCTTTCCTTTGCTTGTTTGAGAAGTGGTCCAAGCCGTGGAGAATCTGAGCTCTAAGAGCAATGCAAAGGCCCTCACGGTGGAAGGGGTGTGTGAGAGAAGGAATTGGTAGCCAGGGTCTGGGGGCCGAGAGGAGGAACACTGCCAGCTTCTACAAGCAACCTGTGCCTGTCCCTTTTCAGTTTGTCTTCACACTTTTTTTTTTTTTTTTTTGACAGCAGAGTGGACAGTGAGAGAGAGAGACAGAGAAAGGTCTTCCTTTGCCATTGGTTCATCCTCCAATGGCCGCCAGGGCCGGCGCGCTACGCTGATCCGATGGCAGGAGCCAGGTACTTATCCTGGTCTTCCATGGGGTGCAGGGCCCAAGCACTTGGGCCATCCTCCACTGCCTTCCCTGGCCACAGCAGAGAGCTGGCCTGGAAGAGGGGCAACCCGGACAGAATCCGGCGCCACGACCCGGACTAGAACCCGGTGTGCCGGCGCCGCAAGGCGGAGGATTAGCCTAGTGAGCCGCGGCGCTGGCCTCGCAGAGCTTTTCTTGGGTAGCTCTACCCAAGAGAGGAAACTCAAGAATTAGTTGAGTTTTGTAAAGTGAATGGAGTTTTGTGAACACTGGTGAAATCATGTGTCATATGGTAGCCTTTGCCAAACCAGGTATTTCCGATCCCAGAAATGTGTTCCTGCCTGCAGAATTGTGCCACATCACAGACAGTCCTGCTACTAGCATTCCTGTACCTTATTTAAGAGCAAGCTGGGGCAGTACTGTGAGCAGTAACTCTTCCCTAGGCATCAGTGCTTGAAACATATCTGAGCCTGTGGCATTAAGGCTTACTCTCTGAGCAGGTACAGTGGAGCAAGCATATAGGACTGGAGACCCCTTGCTTCGTTTTTTTTTTTTTTTCAAGGTCATCCTTTAAAGACAAGAATCTGCGAAAGCCGAAAGCACAGCACTCATCTCTCCCTTCCTGGCCCCAGCCTTTGAATAGATACATGATTCTAAGTGCACTTTAGTGTGTCTGGGCAAGTGATGGCAGCTGGCTTGTAAAAAGACAGTGGGTAAGAAAGACTGCATTGCACTCAGCATCATAGGTAGTCTGAAAAACATAGCAACTGGATATGTAGCAAGTTTTCAAGCAAGCTTAGGTGCTGACAGGCAGTGCTTTGTGGTGAGTCCCTGGGTGGAGAGAGAGATGGAGGAAGTGAGATGTGCATAACTACTTTGGTGAAGGGAATTGTGCTCTCCTAGGGGAGGGTTACATACTTAAAAGCCCAGCTGATGGTTTGGAAGAGAGGAAAGATAGCCTGGAAGGGAATTCTAGGGGTGGCGTAAACAAGGGGCTCACAGCCCTTTGCACTTTGTTTATTTAGGGATGCACTCCTGCAAGTTCTTACAAATCAAGGTGATTACTACATGTCTGCTTATGTTCCTTAACTATTAGCACACCAAGACTTTTTCCCACAGATCATTCAAATAAATTCAGAGTGGGTCACAAGTGCAGAGGCTTAAACGAACTGAGACTCGTTGCCTCCTTATATTTATTGCAGTATAGCTGAAACTTTTAGTGGTACAATTTTTGAAAATTGATTAAGTTTGAACACATACTGATCTGGGCCCCTTGAAAAGAATTAATTAAAACGCCTCTTCTGATCACACTTTGGGAGATGAACTGGGTGCTAAGACACGACAGTCAATGAGGCAGGCATTGATTTGCAGAGTGTAAGTAGTGCAGACTGACAGTAAGTGAATAAGAATGCCTAAACAGCAGCTGGCATCGTGGCATAGTGGATAAAGCTGCTGCCTGCATCCCCTGTATCCCATAAGGGCACCTGTTCAAGTCCTGGTTGCTCCACTTCCAATCTGGCTCCCTCCTTATGGCCTGGGAAAAGCAGTGGAAGATGGCCTAGGTGCGTTGGCTCCTGCTGCCCACATGGGAGACCTGGAAGAAGCTCCTGGTTTCAGCCTAGCCCAGCCCTGTCCATGCAGGCATCTGGAGAGTGAACCAGCAAATTGAAGATTGATTGATTCTCTCTCTCTCTCTCTCTCTCTCTGTAACCCTGCCTTTCAAATAAATAAATAAATAAATCTTTTTTGAAAAGGACTAAAGAACATCAGATAGTAATCCACGAAGGGCAGATAAGAAGAAAAAATACAAAAAGGGCATAAGCAAGAACATTTCAGAGAGTGAAGTGTGGTGATGCAGCAGTTAATGCTGTTGATTTGAAGCTAAGAGGACAGAGGATCCAAATCTGTTCTCTGAAGTGGGAGTGGGGATAACTATTGGGATGATGACTAGGACTTCCTGAGGCCCAGATGACCTTGAGGGGGAGGCTTTTGATGGGAACATTTCCCTGAGTCATCTCTAGAGAGACTTCATTGCTGACACACAGGCTAAATCTCAGCCAAGGGCCATGCTTGCTCGGCCCTATTATTCAAGAGTCTATGAGTAGGGACTTTTTGCCCCATCCACGGAAGGAAGGCTTAAAGTGCTGTGTACCCAGTGCAGCCCTCCCCATCTCGTACAGACACAGCTGGAGCCTAAAATCATATCCTTGTCCTCTCCTCACAAATATTTATGCCATCTGTAATCTGAGGGGGGTCAGTTTATCTATAGAAAATTTTAGCAACAAAGTATGAAATACTTCTTCTGTGGCTACTTCTTGCCCCAGATAGAGACCTAATGGGATCAGCCATGGGTCCTGGTCTGAATGACAGTAACGATGCAAGGACAAGTGTGTCCGTAATACAAGGTAAAAACTGGTGGAACATTTGTTTTGAGTTAGGCATTGTGATAAGTACTTTATATAAAGAATACAGTATCACCTACTTACACATACATCATATTGAATTCATAAAACAATCTGTTAGATATGTTTTGTTTTCATTATGTGAATAAGATAACTGAGAGAGCTTAATTTCAAGGTTGTACTAATAGTATCAATCCAACTGTGGTACTGTGCTATTTATTGCCTATATGCCACTATTCCTTAGAACGTAATCATCTCGCTTCCCATGTTGGATCGTTCTCTCCCTTTTTTATTCTATCAGCTAGTATTTGCAGATACTAGTCTTGTTTATGTGCTCCCTTTGGCTCTTAGTCCTATCAGAGTTGGTGAACTCAAGAGGCTTCCATAGCCTTGGCAACTCATGACAAGAGCCTAGGGTGATTACTGTTGCCATAAACAAGAGTGTCAATTTGTTAAGTCAACAACAGGAGTCACTGTGCACTTACTCCTCATGTAGGATCTCTGTCCTTAATGTGCTGTACATTGTGATTTAATGCTACAACTAGTACTCAAACAGTATTTTCCACTTTGTGTTTCTATGTGGGTGCAAACTGTTGAAATCTTTACTTAATATATGCTAAACTGATCTTCTGTATATAAAGAGAATTGAAAATGAATCTTGATGTGAATGGAAGGGGTGAGGGAGAGGGAAAGGGGAGGGTTGCGGGTGGGAGGGAAGTTATGGCGGGGGGAAGCCATTGTAATCCATAAGCTGTACTTTGGAAATTTGTATTCATTAAATAAAAGTTAAAAAAAAAAGTAATCATCGTCACACCTTTTAAGTTTACAAAGATCCACAATTTTTCTTTTAATCTTTCAGAGTTTTTGAAGGAGACTTCCATCTTTCCTTTCCTTCCTTTCTTTTAAAAAGCAGATGTTGTTTGTGTATTTGGGGGGAAAATGTGTTATTTAAAACACAAGCAACATAACAGAACATACACAGCAACACATTTGTCTTTGTAGATTTTCAAACTGATCCAAGTCCTTTTCTGTTTGAAAGTTGCTGTTGGGTTCAAGAGGTTGTACAGGCAACAAAGCATTCTGATTTCTTGAATTTTTAAGTGCTGACTTTCTCTCATCAGTAGGAAAAACACTCTATCTCTCCTAATTGTTCTATTTTCCTCACTAATTGATAACCCACTGTGCCATTTGTATCTGTGGGAATTTGAAAATATTTTGCTTGTCTAGAAAAGTAGTAAATACCTAAGGCATTCCTTCCTATGTTTGTGTGCATCATCCTGATAATTATGCCTCTTTTTTGCAAGTACTCTTTTTGGAAGATCTTTCCGGGCTTTTTACTTTTCTGGGAAGTATGGAATGCATACACTAGTCTGTTAAATCTGAGGTGTTTATCACAATTCTTCTAAGAGGGATTCCCCTGTGTACTATTTTTTTGCCCTACACTGGCCAACTAGCTCAGCCAAACACATAGAATCTGGATCTCAGGGACCATCAGGAGTTGTTGGATTACAGGTAACAGATTGATAGCACTTACCAAACATCTTAAAGGATCAGGAAAATGTCTAGGTTACATAATTTCTATGCAAAGAAAGAGCAATGAATTGGAAAATGCTATATGAATGCCTATGTATTAGTTAAAGCATTCATTATTCAAACATTTATGAAATAAGCTTCTACATTTCAGACCATTGTTTGGAGCTAGGAATACAAAGAACATGACTCAATGGATTCATTATTTAATAGGGAGAGACAGAGTTGTGGTAATTAAGCACAGATAGATATTATGTTTCAATAATGGGATGGAAATAGATTCAAGAGGAGTGTTGTTGTGGTGGAGACACAAAGGTGTGTGACTCACATAAATGTGTATATGATAAAAAAAAAAACTTACCAGAAAGCTTTTTTTTTTAAGATTTATTTATTTACAGGCCAGCGCCGTGGCTCAATAGGCTAATTCTCTACCTAGCGGCACTGGCACACCGGGTTCTAGTCCCGGTCGGGGCGCCGGATTCTGTCCGGGTTGCCCCTCTTCCAGGCCAGCTCTCTGCTGTGGCCAGGGAGTGCAGTGGAGGATGGCCCAGGTGCTTGGGCCCTGCACCCGCATGGGAGACCAGGAGAAGTACCTGCCTCCTGCCATCAGATCAGCGCGGTGTGCCGGCTGCAGCGTGCCAGCCGCGGCGGCCATTGGAGGGTGAACCAATGGCAAAAGGAAGACCTTTCTCTCTGTGTCTCTCTCTCTCACTATCCACTCTGCCTGTCAAAAAAAAATTTACTTATTTACTTGAAAGTCAGAGTTATACACAGGGAGAGAAGGAGAGGCAGAGAGAGAGAGAGAGGTCTTCCATCTGCTGGTTCACTCCCCAGATGGCCGCAGCGGCTGGAACTGCGCTGATCTGGAGCCAGGAGCTTCTTCTGGGTCTCCCACATGTGTGCAGTATAGGATTCACACCCAAGACCATGTCACCTTAATACACATGTCCTCTATTCTCTTCTGTGCAATTTTATCATTTAATAAGCAGATCTCAAAATGAATTTGCAATCTATGACCCTTTGTGCATTTATTGTTCCTCTTAGAGTCAAATCGTGGTTATAAGCTTTGTATTTTGGTGATAATTTGGGCATACCTTCATCTCTTTTTTTTTCATGCATGTGAGCATTTCACAGCAGCAACCATGTCCTACAAATCTTTATATTCTTAGTGCTTTGGACAATGCCTGGCTTAAAATAGGTTCACATGACTGCAGAAATGAAGTATCTATATCTGTATCTGTAAAATGCTTAGGAATCTGTCAAGGTGGAGAAAGGTACTCTAGCAGGAGAAGGGAAACTTCCTTTTTAAACAATCGTGTTAAAAACCTTTTTTTTTAAAAAACAGTTTAACTCAATTATCTTTATTTCAGTGTATCAGAAGACATTTGCATTTTCTTGGTACTATCTGTATATATAACAGCTTTCTTCAGGGCTTCAAGACTGGAATTGTTTTACATCTTTGCATAACAGGATGAGACTAAAATGATTAAGGTAAATCCTAAATTCAGTGTGTGACTTTATTACCTCAACTCCAAAGCTACATGCAATTCTTGGAGTAAGTTACCAAAACAGCTCTGTAATATGGAAGTGGTTAGTGTCTATCACAGTTTATGTTCGAGAACAAAGCAAGCATTAACAGCATCCTCCAATGGCACCTGTTGTGCCCTCAGTCAGAAAGTCCTCAAAGATGAGAACAATCTGTCAAGAGGGTTGTCTCATACTGGTTGACATTTTACCATCCTGTTTACAAAAAGTTACTGTGCTCAATCTACTTTAAAAATCACACCATTATGATTTGAAAGAGTTAATTCTATTTATAGAGATTCCTGACTTACCATATGGAAGTATCGTTAGGTGCTGAGAAAATATAGCTGAAGCAATTCTTTGTAATGTCTAGAAATATAATAGTTTATAAATATGCAATGAATCTACAAGAATTACAAAGATAATTCATTCAGTCAATATATATTTCATGAGCACCTACTGTATGCCAGGCATTGTGCACTACTGTACTGCCAGCACATAGATAAAACACGTGCATGGCTACATATCTAGAAGCAGGAGATAATAACAACAGATATCATAAAAAGCATATGACATAGTTGCTAGAAGGTGGTAAATGTCATGGGAAAAGGAAAAATGAGGGGAATAAGGAGGAGCAGAAGGAGGTTATAATTTTAGATAGAGGGTAAGCAAAGAGCCTTGTTGAGGAGGTGACATTTCAGCAAACATTTTTCTTTTTCTTTTTTTTTTGGTGGAATGCAAGCATCTTTTTCTTTTTTAAATATTTATTTATTTTGCTTGAAGGTCAGAGTTACCCACAGAGAGAAGGAGAGGCAGAGAGAGAGAGAGAGAGAGAGAGATCTTCCATCTGCTGGTTCACTCCCTAAATGGCCATAGCAGCCGGAGCTGAGCCTATCCAAAGCCAGGAACCAGTAGCTTCTTCCGGGTGTCCCACATGGGCGCAGGAGTGCAAGAACTTGGGCCATCTTCCATTGCTTTCCCAGGCCATTAGCAGAGAGCTGGAATGGAAGAAGAGCAGCCAGGACTGGAACCGGCATCCATTATGGGATGCCAGCACCGCAGGTGGAGGCTTAACTTACTACGCCACAGCACTGGCCCCTGAGCAAAGATTGAGGTGAGGAAGCAACCAGTTCAAATCTCCTGGGCAGGAGAGAATTGCTGGCATGTTGTGGCTTCTGTAAGGAGCCAGTGTGGCAGCTGTTGGGTGGGGTAGGAGAAGAGCAGAGAAAAATGGGGTCAAATCACTTAGGACCTTGGAAGCTGTTAGAAATTTGTGGGTTTTGCTCGGAATTAAATGGGAAATTGGTGAAGCATTTTGAGCCAGGTCTCACATGAGCTGACATACATTTTAAAAGGATCATCCATCTGCTGGTGTTTGAATAGGCAAGAGAGAAAAGATAGTAAGAAGAATAATTGGGAGGCTATTGTGACTCAGGTCAGAGAAGACGAAGGCACAAAGTACAATGTGGCAGCAGAGGCACTGAGAACTGGTTAGATTCTAGATACATTGACAGAATAAGAATAAACAGGCTGTCTTGACAGATTGGACGTGGTATATGAGAGAGAGAAAAAAACATTAAGGGTGACTTCATAGTTTGGAGGCTTGAAGATGGTATGGAGAGGACTAATAAATCTCAGTAGTTTACTGACTTATAAAATTAGATACACAGCAAGGAACTCTATGTAACCCAGAGGAGTGACAAGAATAACTCGCTCAGAAGGGGGCCTGGAACATGCTGGGTTCTCCCTACTGCTTCCCGACCACATTTCTCTGTTTTAATCCACAGCGCTTGTCTTATGGCAGCCCTTTGAGCTCCAAAGTTAACCTACATTTTGGATTCATCTTCATGTTGTCCAAAATCTTGTGCAAGAATTTGTAGGGTTCATGTCGCAGCACAGCAGGTTAGGCTGCTGCTTGTGAGGCTAGCATTCCAAGTGGGAGTGCCAGTTCAAGCCCCAGCGGTTGTGCTTCTGATTCAGCTTCCTGTAATGCACCTGTGCTGGTTGTAGAGGATGACCCAAGTGTTTGGGCCCCTGCAATCCATGTGGTAGACTAGGATGGTGTTCCAAACTCCTGGCTTAAGCCTGGCCCAGACTTCGCTATTGTGGCCATTTAGGTGAGTGAATCAGTGGATGAAAGATCTTTCTGTCTGTCCCTCTCTCTGTGTTGCTCTGCCTTTCAAATAATTAATTAATTAATTTTAGAAATTAATTATATAGTTGCTATATATATAACATATATATTAACATTTCCATATCAATTCTTACACATAAATATTTTGCCTACCTTTGGGAAGTCTCTAATTGCATCCAAAGTAGTCTTCATCAGTCAGCCACTCAACCTTACTTGGCCATGAGAGCTTTAAATAAGGGAACAGCTTGAATTCCAAGGAGCATCTAAATTTCAGTGCTGCAGCTAAAATGTAGAGAGAAACATTTTCATCTTAAGTTAAACAAATATTCTGATGTATGCTTAAAACTAAAAGTTATTTGAGTCCTATATAAATCTCAGAGAAAGAAATGAGATGAATTTATTTTTTAAACTTATTTTTATAGAATGCAAGTAACACATGTGACTTTATTACTTTTTTATCATTATTGATGAACAGCAATTTTATGTGCAGAGATCTAAAATTTTGAAATTGTGCAAATGTGTCAGCAACACCATGCTCTATGGAATGTGAAATTGCTTGTTTTTGTGTCCTCACTATATGTCTCCTGAACAACATATTAGTAATGAATACATTAATCACACTAGGATGAGTAAGATATAATCTTTCCATCCAAGGAATAAAATAAGCTGTTTCTCAACAGTCACAAGTCATTTATTTGGTGTGTTCGAAATTTTTAAAACTTACCAGAATTTACCATCTGCTCCTGTTTTTATCCACTCCATTTAACTATGTTTCTTCTATTAATTGTTCTTCTGCAGTTCAATTAATCAGCATTCACACTGTTTTCCTAACTAGATGAAATCATTTAACTAATGATCTAGTAGAGATTCAGGAGCAGTGATTAATTTAAAGAGGTCTCTTCCCCAAGTAAATCAATATTTCTGATTGTGCAAAGGGAAACTGATGCTAAAGTTCCTCTGCAATCATGCCACTCTCTTGTGCAAATATTGCAGTGGCTGCAGTTGTCTGGACGGATGGGAATGGTACCTAGTAGCCATGTTGTCCAATTATATTGCAATACTTTAGTTTACATTTATTTTTTTTATTTTTTTAACTTTTATTTAATGAATATAAATTTCCAAAGTACGACTTATGGATTACAATGGCTTCCCCCCAATACCGTCCCTCCCACCCGCAACCCTCCCCTTTCCCACTCCCTCTCCCCTTCCATTCACATCAAGATTCATTTTCGATTATCTTAATATACAGAAGATCAGCTTAGTATACATTAAGTAAGGATTTCAACAGTTTGCTCCCACACAGAAACATAAAGTGAAAAATAACAGATGATTTTTTTTAAATGATGATGAAATCAGAGCAGACCTATTGTCATGTTTACATTTATTTATTCATATATATTATATTTATATTGAAAAACTTTAGTTTCTTAGAAGAACTAGAAACATTGCAAATCCCTATAGCCACATACTCCTAGTGTCTACTGTATTAGAAAATGTAAATATAGAACAATTCTATCAATACAGAAAGTTCTGTTGGAACCAGCATATAAAACAAATAGCAAATTTCTTAGCCTGGAGCTCCAGGTCCTCCATAATCTCAGTATATTTTACCTTATTCACCTAAGATAACCTCCACTATTCTACTCACCCACAACCCATGCATCCTGCACTTTTTTGTTACCAAGCCTTTATTGATTGCTTCAGTTCATAATTAGTTTCTTTTGTTTCCCACACAGTGAAATATTCCTACACCTCCAAGACTGTACTTAAAGACATTCTTCTCCATTAAAGTAGTCTCTCTTTAGCTCTAATGGATTTAGGTAATTTCTTCCATTGTCCTCTCTAGAATGTAACTCATACCTCTAATCCTGTATTTCTACCATCTACCCAGGCTCCAAAATATATCTTTATAGTTGCATCTTTATGCAGCTTATCACAGTGTCATGTATATAATACTCTAAAATAACTATTTGAATAATAAATTTAAATACTGCTTCTGTTTTGTGAACATTTACATCTCCATTGTTCAGTATATTTTGAATTTGTAAGTTTACTTGCTCCATGATTTTCTAGAATTTTCATTTCAGATCCCAGCAAAACTACCTTTAGATGGGGATGGGTGGGTGAGGAGACTGAATACATCAAGCTATGGACATAAGTTTCTTTTTTGTGACTAATTTGGTTCTAAAATGCTTCAGTTGCCTTCACCATTGTCTCACATGCCTTAGTGAGCAAGCAAGATGCAACTGAAATCAATCAAGCAAATACAATATCTACCAATCCCTGATAATTGATGCTAAGAAATAGGTGACCAGCTGGCGCATCGCTCATTAGGCTAATCCTCCACCTGCAGCTCCGATACTCCAGGTTCTAGTCCTGGTTGAGGCACTGGAGTCTGTCCCAGTCACTCCTCTTCCTGTCCAGCTCTCTGCTGTGGCCCAGGAGTGCAGTGGAGGATGGCCCAAGGGCTTGGGCCCTGCACCCGCATGGGAGACCAGGAGAGGCACCTGGCTCCTGGCTCCTGGCTTCGGATCGGTGCAGCACTGGTAGTATCAGCCATTTGAGGGGTGAACCAACGGGATGAAGACCTTTCTCTGTCTCTTTCTCTCACTGTCTAACTCTGCCTGTCAAAAAAAGAAAAAAAAAAAAAAAAAGAAAGAAATAGGTGACCTTCGCATTCAGCTCTCCCTGGTCACTGTTTTTGCAGAATCACAGTCATCGAGACAGAAAATTGTTGTTATGACCTTGTTTATGCATTTCTAAAAAAATAATATTGCCCACTGCTATACCTTCATTGTTTAGAACACAACAAATCCTTTCATCAACTTATATAGTTTTAAATTATAAGTTCCAGATAGATTACCAATCTTCTTATCTCCAGAAAATCCAACATAAGATCCTGGCATAGTCCTTTTAAGGAAATCTTGAATATATTCCTCTTGCCATCCACAACATTCCCAGCTGTAGTTCTCAGAAATTGGCAGGTGTCATTTGTGAAGATTATGTCACGCTAATGAAATGGTGGAAGTGCCAGTGTTGAAACTACCCCTACGAAAGAAAAGAAAGTTTTTATATCACTGTTATCTTGAACACAGAAGAAGGTGTTTTATAATATGGTCCTGGCAGCTTCTAGGGGACAATCATCCTGATTATCTTTGGGCTTGATTTGTAACTTGGTAAGAGTACAAATAGAAATTATCCTTATGCTTAGCCTGAAGTTAAAGTCTTCGTTAAATGCTCTTTAAAACGTACTATAAACACCTTTTTTCTCAACTGCTTTGAGGATACAGTAACGGCCTCTAAGCAGGTGATTTGTTCACCTAAATATATTCAGCTTTGGCTTCTCTTCTGTGCTCCAGTTCTGCCATGACTGCCATTCTTTCATTCAGCTTCCATTTATCGGTCATATACTATATGCCAAGCAGTGTGCTAGAATGTTTAGGAAGCAAAGAGTCAGCTGTAACATGCTCATGGTCTCACCAGAGGAAAAGGTTACTAAACCAAAGGTGACAATAAAGTGAGGAGCAGCATAGTGGAGTGGGGACAGCATAGGTTGTGGATTCAGAGTATTCAGCCTTGTCTCTTGCTTCCGCAGTTCTCAAGTTATTAACCAGTCTGAGCCTCAGTTTTCTCTTTTATAAAAATGGGTATACCAATCCCTAATTGAGTTATTGCAGGTGTTAATTGAACTAGTAAATGTAGAGTTGACACTTAACCTAATTCTTTGTCTCCAAATTCTAGTTCATTGCCTATGGAATTGCCTCATGTTATTGAAGATGCTAATTATTTACTGCCCACTGTTTCACACTGTAAGCTCAAATTAAACTGATTGACTTCTAGTTCCCTGGGTATACTTGCCTGCTGTCTCCTTGTCTTTGCTCAGCCTTGGTTTCTTCCTAGAACACCTCCGCAATTCTGCACAGCTAAATTCTTCCTGCTTCACGCATTTTGATGATATATAATCTTCATAAAGCTTTCCTTGGTCTTTGCATCATGAAATAACGACTTCCCATAAAATCCTGTAGCGTCTTGTTCAACCTTTTTTGGTTAATTATGTTTTTATGAGGCAAGGTACATCAAGTACTAGAATGAGAATGATAATTAATATCTATGCATTGAAAACATTATAACCACAGCCGCAGCCTGTCATTTGAGCTTGAGATGTAGTGGCACAATCTTCCCACTGACATAAAAAGAAATTAATGGAGTGTGGAAAAGAGATCAACTTTCCCCATATCTAACCCTCAGTCTGCCCTTGCTGCTTCTCTTCACCACGATTTCCTTTCTTTCCATTCTCTTCAAAAGCTGTTTTTATGTCTTAAAGTGCATTAGAAATCATGGTAATGAACCCAACAGAAAAACTAACTGATATAAATCTATATGAACAACTTCAGAGTGCATATTTTTAAGCTTTACTCTGGCTCTTGGTAAATATGGGTTTGTTGGCTTATTTTTCTCTGAACCATCTCTCAAAAGTCTTGAATGCCTGGAAAAATGTGACTCTCTAGAGCTTCAAAATGTTTAATTATTGAAGAGAGAATAGATTTTACTAGTAATCTCATTTGCTTCATATGCCATTTGTCTACCGAACCAATAAATATGTTGAACCTTTGTAAATAAGAAATACTTTCCATGGCAGCAATTTGGAACTCATCGTTATAAAGTTTGTTTTCAAAGACTTGAGAAATACATAATATATAAAATTATTCTTTACCAAAGTAATGTCACTTTCCATTTTTGTGCAAATAGTGAAGTTTGATGTCTATTAAAGGCTAGGCTCTTTGATGATTAAATATGATTTGATTGTGTATTAGCGCCATTTTCTTGTCAGTCATCAACAACCAAGTAGAGACCAGAAGGTGCTGTGATCAAACCAGTAAACAGCTCTGTGTGTAGTGTTGCATGCCTATTGATATTACTAACTGTAGCTTCCTTTGCAGGAGCAGCCATCACCTCTACTCCCCCAGAAAATGGACATGTATAAATTATAATGTATAAGATAAACTTAGGTATAAATATGTACAAATGGTCCTGATGAACTCTGTGAACAACTTTATCTTATTAATCCCAGTTCACAGTTATGAGATTGGTTTGCTTTCTTATGTTGCTGCTACATTGGTCATTACTAGGAGTTTTAAAACATTGTTGGTTTAGTACCTCTATACATTTGATTTCAAAATCTTTCTCATTTTATCTGTCTCTTCTAGTCAAAACAGACTATAAATATCCCTTCTTTTTAGTCACTGTTGAAACTGCTATAGAATTTACATTTTTTACTTTTCAAGTTCTTTAGAATTTTTGGATTTCTATTAATATCAAAAGATTGTTGTATTGAATATCTCTGCTACCTATTTCCCATATTATCTAAAATGTGACATAGCATTTTCCCTTATTTATCACATCTCTAATTTAGCCAGCATTCTAAATTACTTTATTCTGTACAGAAGGCCTGAGTCATCCAACTAGCTCATGAATAACAGCTGGCTGATGACCACTGCCCACTGCTAAATTTCTCTGGGAGGTATTGCATATCGCACTACTTGATCCATGACAGCATGAAGGAACTGGGGACATGGTTTGATAAACTTGTTTCTAGTCCAGCCATATCCATATCCAGCAGCTGCATCTCTACCCTGGTCATACAGTGGGGTTCTCAGCATGAGTGCCTTCCTGGAA
The DNA here is from genome assembly GCF_051225735.1 of Oryctolagus cuniculus. Lineage (NCBI taxonomy): Eukaryota > Metazoa > Chordata > Mammalia > Lagomorpha > Leporidae > Oryctolagus > Oryctolagus cuniculus. The sequence goes on from NC_142873.1 coordinate 95,150,073, forward strand.
GAGAGAAGGCAGGTCTCATGGATGGTGCAATTTACACCCCTGGGAAGAGTGTTCACCCTTCTTTCTTACTGGTACTTACTGCCTTCATATCAGTAGCTGGAAGTATTGGCTCTGGTAGTTATGTGTCACATGGCTAGTGTGAGACAAGAACACTCTCCTCTTCATGGTCTCTGGTTCCCTATTACCAGAGGGTGGAGAACATGAATTTCATCCATCTGTCTCTTTTGGTGCCTTCATTGATGGAAAAAAGAGCTCAACTTGAATGTTAAATAACCTCTTACTATTATAGCACTACATAGCAACATCAAAAGGATCCTAAGGAGACTGGGAAATCAATTCTATGCATGATTATGGGCCACACATGGCGAAGATCCCACCAGTGTCTTCGCTGAACCAGGCATGCTAGTGTCTTAAGTGATTCTGGAACCAAGTTCACTGCTGACTTAGAATCATTCCCTTCATGTGATTTGAACTGAGTCATCTGTTCCGCTGAATTTGTGGACACATTGGTGTATTTTTAACTTACTAGGAGCCAGTCTTCTAGAATAAAACAGAACAGAAATGCAATGCACAATTGTCAAGGGAAAAATGGTGTGCAGGGTCTTGAGTGGAGCTCCATGTCCTGGGTCTTGTAGGAGGTGATGAAGGGACCCAGGGCTGAGGGCCACCAGACCACATTGCCCAGGGCCATCTTCTCAATCCAGCAGCAGAAGAAGCAGTTTCCCAGAGTGAAGCATTTCTCCTATAGCCTTGGGTTTCTGTGTCTGCCTCTCTTCTGTACTCTGTCTTATTCATCTTTACAGCTCCCAAAGCAAGAGCTGGTGTTTAAATCAGAGTGGAATCTGCAGACATACCTGTTGAAGCCATCCACCCATTCATTCATTTGTTCATTCCTTTATTAGCAGTTGTTTATTAATCAGCTGGTATGTTCAGGAGCCTGTAGTGGTCAATGAGGATACAGCAGAGAAAACACAGTTCTTGCCTAATAGAGCTTCTCTCGCTCTTGCTCTCACTCTTGCCCTCGCTCTCTGTTTTGAGGGTAGGAAAAGTCAGACTATCTACTTTAATTACACAAATAATTCCAGCTACAAAATGTGCAAATGCTCTGAAGGACAATGGAATCCTGGCCAAACTCTGCTAATTAACTAGCAATGTCTAACACAGGCCATTACTTAACCTCCATCTGTCAGTTTTCTCATTTGTAAAATAAGAGATTTGTATGAGCTAATATCCTGAACTCTGTTTTGTTGTGCTTGCTTCATGAAAAATGTTGATTTGTGCAAAAAGCATCTGATTTAAATTAGTCATTAAATAATACCAGTAATGATGATTAGAAGGTAACATTTTTAAAATTTCCAAACTCTCAGGCCGGCGCCGCGGCTCACTAGGCTAATCCTCCGCCTAGCGGCGCCGGCACACCGGGTTCTAGTCCCGGTCGGGGCGCCGGATTCTGTCCCGGTTGCCCCTCTTCCAGGCCAGCCCTCTGCTGTGGCCAGGGAGTGCAGTGGAGGATGGCCCAGGTGCTTGGGCCCTGCGCCCCATGGGAGACCAGGAAAAGCACCTGGCTCCTGGCTCCTGCCATCGGATCAGCGCGGTGCGCCGGCCGCAGCGCGCCGGCCGCGGCGGCCATTGGAGGGTGAACCAACGGCAAAGGAAGACCTTTCTCTCTGTCTCTCTCTCTCTCACTGTCCACTCTGCCTGTCAAAAAAAAAAAAAAAAAAAAAAAAAAAAAAAAAAATTTCCAAACTCTCAGTCACTTTAATGGGAATTTCAACACAGAAATAAATAGGGGAATCTGATAAACAAAATCAAAACAAAACACAGTCACATAAAGAATTAGAGTGAAATGGATGAAGGGTCTGGGATTCTAGTTGTGTTGGAATCATGTTGAATGACTGATAGGATGGTGTGAAGTATTAACTGATTCTTTTCACAGTTCTAAAACATTACAGATAGAAAGGGGGCTACAAAACAGATAACACCTTACTGAGAAGAAATTACTAAATTCTCCAGTGCTGACATTTACAGTTTTTAACATCTATTTGACTGGAAGAGAGAGGGAGAGAGGGTGGGAGAGAGATCTCCCATTTCTCTGGAAAGGTAGTCCAGTTCTCCCTCGTAGTGGCAAGAACCAGCTACTTGAGCCATCACGCTGCCTCCCAAAGTCTCTCCAATGGTGAATTTTATATTCTTGGCAAGAGATTACTGATTTGTTTTCAAATGAAAGAAGCCAAACTGAACTTTACCAGTGAAAAAGATAAGAAGTGGTGGAAGGCAAGGACTTCACAGTGCTGTAGGGATTTTTTTCTCCTTTCCCGTGGAGGAAGGAAGGCAGATTTTTCCCTTCCTTAAAACCGAGTCCAAGAGATTCCCTCCTGAGTTTTGTAGAGTAACTTGTGGAAGAATGACACCTCAAATCCTTGTGTTCATCTGCTGACCTATAGTTTTCAAAGTCTGTATTTCTGACTCCCTATACATTATAACTGAATTCAGCAAATAATTAGATCGCAACTGATATTTTAAGACGCAGTGTATTATAGAAACAGCATGATGCATAAAATCATCTATCAATGAAATTATTTTAAAAATATGATGCTGAAATTCATATGGAGACACAAGAGACCTCAAATAGCTAAAGCAATCTTGTACAACAAAAACAAAGCCAGAGGCATCACAATACCAGATTTCCAGACATACTACAGGGCAGTTGTAATCAAAACAGCATAGTATTGGTACAGAAACAGATGGATAGGCCAATGGAACAGAATAGAAACACCAGAAATCAACCCAAACATCTACAGCCAACTTATATTTGATCAAGGGTCTAAAACCAATTCCTGGAGCAAGGACAGTCTATTCAATAAATGGTGCTGGGAAAACTGGATTTCCACATGCAGAAGCATTAAGCAAGACCCCTACCCTACAACTTACACAAAAATCCACTCAACATGGATTAAAGACCTAAATCTACAACCCGACACCATCAAATTATTAGAGAACATTGGAGAAACACTGCAAAATATCAGCACCGGCAAAGACTTCTTGGAAAAGACCCTGGAGGCACAGGCAGTCAAAGCCAAAATTAACTATTGGGATTACATCAAATTGATGTACAGAAGTTTCTGTACTGCAAAAGAAACAGTCAAGAAAGTGAAGAGGCAACCAACAGAATGGGAAAAAATATTTGCAAACTATACTACAGATAAAGGATTAATAACCAGAATCTACAATGAGATCAAGAAACTCCACAACAACAAAACAAACAACCCACTTGAGAGATGGGCCAAGGACCTCAGTAGACATTTTTCAAAAGAGGAAATCCAAATGGCCAACAGACACATGAAAAAATGTTCAAGATCACTAGCAATCAAGGAAATGCAAATCAAAACCACAATGAGGTTTCACCTCACACCAGTTACAATGGCTCACATACAGAAATCTACCAACAACAGATGCTGGCGAGGATGTGGGGAAAAAGGACACTAACCCACTGTTGGTGGGAATGCAAACTGGTTAAGCCTCTATGGAACTCAGTCTGGAGATTCCTCAGTAACCTGAAGATAACCCTACCATACAACCCAGCCATCCCACTCCTTGGAATTTATCCAAAGGAATTTAAATTGGCAAACAAAAAAGCAGTCTGGACATTAATGTTTATTGCAGCTCAATTCACAATAGCTAAGACCTGGAATCAACCCAAATGCCCATCAACAGAAGACTGGATAAAGAAATTATGGGACATGTACTCTATAGAATACTTTACAGCAGTCAAAAACAATGAAACCCGGTCATTTGCAGCAAAATGGAGGAATCTGGAAAACATCATGCTGAGTAAATTAAGCCAGTCCCCAAGGGACAAATATCATATGTTCTCCCTGATCAGTGACAACTAACCAACCACAAAAAAGGAAACCTGTTGAAGTGAAAGGGACACTATGAGAAACAGTGATTTGATCAGCTCTTGTCCTGACTGTTGATGTACAATTTAATACTTTATCCCTTTTAGTATTTTTTTGTTCTAGTTAATTCTATTGGTTGAACTCTGCAATTAACACACATTTATTCTTAGGTGTTTAAATTTAACTGAAAAGTGATCCCTATTAAATATAAGAGTGGGAATAAGAGAGTGAGGAGATGTACAATTTGGGACATGCTCAATCGGACTTGCCCCAAATGGTGGAGTTAGAAATGTGCCAGGGGATTCCAATTCAATCCCATCAAGGTGGCATGTACCAATGCCATCTCACTAGTCCAGGTGATCAATTTCAGTTCACAATTGATCACACTGATAGGTCTAAGAGTCAAAGGGATCACACAAACAAGACTAGTGTCTGCGAATACTAACTGATAGAATAAAAAAGGGAGAGAACAGTCCAACATGGGAAGTGGGATACACAGCAGACTAGTAGAATGGCAGATGTCCTAAACAGGACTCTGGCCTCAGAATCAGCCCTTAAGGCACTCGGATCTGGCTGAAGAGCCCATGAGAGTATTTTAGGCATGGAAAGCCAAGACACTCTGGCAAAAAATAAATAAATAAATAAATAGGACCTAAATGAAAGATCTCTGCAAGTGAGATCCCAGTAGAAAGAATGGACCATCAACGAAGGAGGTACCTTTCTCTGAGGGGAGGAGAGAACTTCCACTTTGACTATGACCTTTTCTTAATAAGATCGAAGTCAGTGTACTCAAGAGGCTTCCATAGCCTTGGCAGCTCATGACTAGAGCCTAGGGAGATTACTGACGCCATAAACAAGAGTGTCAAATTGTTAAATCAACAACAGGAGTCACTGTGTACTTACTCCTCATGTGGGATCTCTGTCCTTAATGTGTCGTCTAATGTGAATTAATGCTATAACTAGTACTGAAACAGTATTTTACACTTTATGTTCTGTGTGGGTGCAAACTGATCAAATCTTTACTTAATATATACTAAATGGATCTTCTGCATTTAAAGATAATTGAAAATGAATCTTGATGTAAATGGAATGGGAGAGGGAGCGGGAGGTGGGAGGGGTGCGGGTGGAAGGGAAGTTATGGGGGGGGGGAAGCCATTGTAATCCATAAACTGTACTTTGGAAAATTATATTTACTAAATAAAAGTTTAAAAAAATTTAAATTTATTTTCATTTCTATTTGAAAGAGCTCTTCCATCTACTCTTTCAGTCTCAAATGTCCACATTGGACATTTAGCTGGGGCTGGGCCAGATCAAAGCCAAGAGTCAGAAACTCAGTTCACATTTCCCATGTGAGTGGCAGGGACCCAAGTACTTGAGCCATCTTCTGCTGCTTCCTAGGATGCGCATTAGCAGGGAGCTGGAATTAGAAATGGAGCCAGGGCTTGAACCCAAGCAATTTGTTATGAGACGTGGGCATCCCAAGTGGCATCCCAACTGCTATAACACCCACCTTTTTTTTTTTTTTTGACAGGCAGAGTGGACAGTGAGAGAGAGAGACAGAAAGAAAGGTCTTCCTTTTACCGTTGGTTCACCCTCTAATGGCTGCCACGGCCGGCATGCTGTGGCCGGTGCATCACACTGATCCGAAGCCAGGAGGCAGGTGCTTCTTCCTGGTCTCCCATGTGGGTGCAGGGCCCAAGGACTTGGGCCATCTTCCACTGTACACCTGAGCCACAGCAGAGAGCTGGCCTGGAAGAGGGGCAACCAGGACTAGAACTGGGTATGCCAGCGCTGCTGGCAGAGGATTAGCCTATTGAGCCATGGTACCAGCTCAGACACCCACCTTGACAGAAGCTATTTTGATATGAAATAAAGCAGCTTCATTTTCCAGCTCTGCTATTATTAAATGTGTGTCCTTGGGCACATGGCTTAACCTCTCCACCACGATTTCTTCATCTTTACAAAATATAAAATAATAGCCACCCCGTTGGATAATTATAAGGCATAGTTATAATTACATAACTATGTATATAGTTATATACTATATATAGTATATATATATATATACACACACACACACGCATAGTCTTTGCCATCCAAATGATGCTAAATAGTTACATTTACCATTCATATGGTTACTATATGCTATGGCTTTTTTACTTTTTTATGACAAGGAAATCAGAATTACTGGCCTTGGCTTACTATTTGTGTTGTATGAATAAGGCCCAATAAATCTCTTAGCTACAATCAATTCTCCTAATAAGTGTTGTAGACAGCCCAGGCTTACCAAAAAACCACCCTGGGGATTAAATTCTACTTGCTGTTGACATTATTTTCCTTTCTTTTAAGGTAAAATATGCTTCTTTGATGAATTATAGAAAAGGAAATGAAAAGAAAATTTGAAAATTAACTTTAGAAATAGGAAAAATTCTTGAGACTTGTTTTTTAGACAATGAAAATGGAGAGTTATAACATTTTTAATTCTCAAAGGTAGTCAGGCTATTTTTGATTCCAGATTCCTTTTTTCAAACTAGGAGGAATTTTTTGTCCTGAAACATCAAAAATTACTTTAATTCTCCTTAAATACCTAAATAGATACATGTCTAGATGGAAAAGGCATAGAGAGAACATGAACTATTTATGAAAATAGTGATAGATAACAAAAAGTATATTTAAAATAGCATAATTTACCAGTCCTATAAATCCATGAGTAGCAAAGAGTCCTGAGCTTTTCTATAATTTCTTTTTTCTTTTTTATCTGTAGCATTTCTCCATGACAAAAAAATGTTTAATAACCTACATTGAAAAAAAATCAATAACAAAACATCTGAAGCTTCTTAATTCAGGCTGACATGAAATATACAAGCCTCTACCACCGTCAAGATGGAAATAGAAAAGTTGTAGTGCATCCAGATATTTCCTGTATAGTAGTGAACTCTTATCCTTGGTTTTGCTTTCAGCAGTTTCAGGCACCTGAGATCAACCATGGCCTGGAAATTCCAGACACAGATAATTCATAAATTCTAAATTGCATTCTGTAATGAGCAATGTGATGAAAACTTACACTATCCTACTCCAACTTATGTAGGATCTCACCTTTGACTGGTACAGTCACTCTGTGTATACTATCACACGTTAGTCACTCTGTAGCCATCTCAGTTGTCAATCAGCTGTCATGGTGTTCCAATGCTTGTGTTTGAGTAATCCTTACTTGACTTAATAATGGCCCTGAAACACAAGAGTAGTGATGCTGGCAATTTGGATATGCCAAAGAAAAGCTGTGAAGTACTTCCTTTCAATGAAAATGTGATAGTTTGCAACTTAAGAAGCAAAGAAATCACACCATATGCCAAGGTTGCTAAAATTCTGCAGTAAGTTATTGCTATTAATCTCATATTGTTTCTGATTTATAAATTAAACCTGATGATAAGTATGTACATATAGGAAAAAACAATACATGTAGGGTTCAGTACTCTCTGCTCTTTCAGGCATCTGTTGAGTGTCTTGGAATATATTCCCTGTGAAGAAGGGGGGACTACTGTATTTAAATCTTTTATTGTTTGAATCAAATATTTATGTTTTTAAAACTGAATTTTCTTAAGTTTTAGCTCTGTAACTAATCAGGTGTGCTCACAATGTCAATATTGTCCCAATAATTCTTTTTTGTTTTGTTTTAAAAATTTATTTGAAAGGCAGAGTTACGGGGCCGGGGGGGGATCTTCCATCCACTGGTTCACTCCCCAAATGACTGCAACAGCCAGGGCTGGGCCAGGCCAAAGCCAGGAGCCAGGAGCTTCCTTGGGTTTCTTACTTGTATGGTGGGGCCCAAGGACTTGGACCATCTTGTGCTGCTTTCCCAGGTGCATTAGCAGGGAGCTAGTTGGGAAATGCAGCAGCCGGGACTTGAACTAGCACCCATTTGGGATGATGGCATTGCAGGTAGTGGCTTAACCCACTATGCCACAATGTCCCCCCCACCCCCCCACACACACACTTTTCCCCCAGTATTTATGCTTTTTTAATTACAGTGACCCTTTCTGCTCCATGTTACAACTGCACCAGTCACTCCAGGACACCTGCAAATGCAAACATTCTATACCATTGGTCCCTCCTCCTCATTCATCTATGGGTACTAAATACCTCTTATTTATGGGCTCTGTTTCAATCTTTATTTGTGTCACACTTGGGGTGGAACTTATGAATACTCAAAAGCATATGGAAAACAATCAGAGAGAATGCAGATTCAGTTGTTGATTCGTATATTGATCATATGGAAATCCAATTAGACTTAGCAATGAACTTGGAGGCAGCAGAATAATAAAGCCCACTTTTTGTCCTGCATCATTGACCACCCTTTTCTTGTTACTTTTATTGGCTCTTCTTCATCTCCCTGACTCTAAAATGTACAGGGTATCAGGACTCAGCCCTTGAACTCCTTTTTTCTCTCTGTGGACCCACTTACTTAGTGACCTTATCCAATATCATGGCTTCCTATGCCATCCGTATACCCTTAGTCTTTCCAAATTTATATTCCTAGCTTAGACATTTACTCAAACCACAGAAACTCTTGTGTACAATGCCTATGAGATAATTCCATTTTAAAGTCTAACAGATACTCCAACTTTAATATTCCAACCCCAACTTGCTGATCAGCCCACCTGCCCCCAATCCGTGTGAAGTCTTCTCCATCTCACTTAATTGCCACTCACTCCTTACAGGTTCTCAGGCCAGAAACTTCAGCTCATCCTGGACTATGTTCCGCCTTTCATACCATACGCTGTTGGCTTTAGCTTCAAAAACATGTTCAGAATCCAATCACTTCTCTTCACCTTCATCACCACCACCCCAATCCAAGTACTATCATTTCTCACCTGCTGTATTGCAACAGCCTTCCAACAGGTCTCCCTGCTTCCATTCCCTGCCATCCATTCTATTCAAATATAGCAGCCAGAGTGATCCTGTTTAAAAATTGGGTCCCATTGTGGCATTCTTTGCTGAAAATCCTGTAGTGGCTTCCATCACACTCATGGAAGTCAAGATTATTTTACAGTCACCAAAAATGCCTTATGCAATTTGCCTTCACATGCAGACACACAAACACACACACACGCACGCACGCACGCAGGCACACACACACGCGTGCACGGACACACACACACACACATTACCCTTCCCTCTCACACCGTGTTCACACTGATTTTATGATCTTACCTCCCACTATCCCCACTCTTCTCTGCCTTGTGTATTCTGCCCCCTGGGATTCTCTGAACCTTCCAGCTGAGTTCTTTTCTCAAGGCCTTTGGCTTACTGTTTCTTCTGCCTGGTCTGCTCTTTCCTCAAATATCCAAATGATTTATTGAATCCCTGCCTCACAGCTTTGCTCAAGTATCTGCTTCAACAGGGACCCCTTCCTTGAAAATCTTCTTCCTGGCTCCTCTTGCTGTTCTTCTGTTACTGGAGAAATGGCAGGGTTCTTGTCTTCGCACAAGAAAGAATTCAGGCGTGAGACAGAGTAGTGGAAAGTAAAGTAGCAAGGTTTATTAGGGTAGGGACATCCACAAGAACAGATGGGCACCTCTCCAGACAGGACCTGAGAGAGAGTGCAGTCGCTCGGGCTGGGGGAAGGAGTGAGGTTACATGGTTGAGTAGAGATTACACCTGGCCAGGCAGTCGGGCGGCTCAGCAGAGAGTCAGAGGGCTGAGTGCGCAGTCCGGTTGAGGCCTGGGGTCTTTAAGGAGATGGGTCTTTGTCTTCACAATCTCCTCCTGAAACAAAGGATTTTATGGCTGTAAATATTAAGAAACTCCTATCTGAGTTTTCCCTTGAAGGTATCAGACAGAAGGAAGCCTAGCTGGTGCCATCCTGGGTTCAGAGGAAGGGTGAGCAGGACCCCTTAGAGAATGGGGATCCGGAGCAGGGTGTTTGAAATGTAGATACTGGGCTGCATCTGGGAAATTGTGGAATATTTGTCAGGCAGAAGAGGTGGGGACCTCCACCTATCAGGTAGAAGGGGGCAGGGCAGGATGCAAATGCCAGGCTGCCCCTGAAACATTATCGGGATGAATTTGAGATGTAGATGCATATGCTGGATATAGATGTCTTCTCTTTAGGCCTGTCATACACACATAAGCTCATATCTGACTTCTTACCTAACACTTCTACCATAGAACTTCCTATCTGCACTTTTCTCTTTTACTTTTCTATGCATGTCTTAGTACTACCTAGGAAACTAAAGAGTTTGCCATTTATTGTTTATGTATTCTATCTAATGACCTTATCTTAATAAAAAAGTGAGTTTCTTGTAAGCAATGTCTTATTTTCCTTCATTTTAAGTACACTGGGCATAGGAAGAACTCAATAAATATTTGTGACATGGGTAATAGTGGACACATACTGAACTTTACATGTATTTAGTAATTGAAATCCCACAACAACCCTATGAGATAGATCCTATCTTCATCTTCATTGTAAAGTTGAAGAAACAGAAACATAAAGTGAGTAAGTACCTGGCCCAAGGTCTCATAGTAACTTTGGGTACAGTGGGGGAGCTAGCTGCAGAATCTGAGGTCTTAACTACTTTGCTATATTGCTTCTCACAAAAGATTGTGTCAAGGTTGAGTAACTTCAAATAAACCCCCTTTTAAATGGCTTTACTTTGTGCTTTTCCCTTCTGCTTTATTAAATAAGATCTTAGTGAAACAAGGGTGCTTACAAAACCTTGGTCTTAGTTACAACTCAAAGTCATAAGTAGGCAAAGACTAGCTATTGCCCCTTCCTTCATATGCAACTTTAGGATTTAAGATTTCTGTCTTTTTTGTGAATAGCTAAAGCAATCCTTTACAATAAAAACAAAGATGGAGGCATCACAATTCCAGGCTTCAAGACATACTACAGGGCAGTTATAATCAAAACAGCCTGGTACTGGTACAAAAACAGATGGATAGACCAATGGAACAGAATAGAAACACCGGAGATCAATCCAAACATCTGTAACCAACTCATATTCGACAAAGGACCAAAAACCAACCCCTGGAACAGGGACAGCCTCTTCAGCAAATGGTGCTGGGAAAACTGGATGTCCACATGTCAAAGTATGAAGCAAGACCCCTACCTTACACCTTATACAAAAATCCACTCAACATGGATCAAAAAACTAGAGATGTGCCACGACACCATAAAACTAATTGAGAGCATAGGGGAAACCCTCCAAGATATTGGAACAGGTGAAAAATTCCTGGAGAAGACCCCAGAGGCATGGGTAATCAAAGATAAAATAAACAAATGGGATTACCTCAAATTGAAAAGTTTCTTTACAGCAAAGGAAAGAGTCAGGAAAGTGAAGAGGCAACCAACAGAATGGGAGACGTTATTCACAAACTATGCAACAGGTAAAGGATTAACAACTAGAATCTATAAAATGATCAAGAAACACCACAGAATCAAAACAAACAACTCAATAAAAAGATAGACCAAGAACCTTAACAGACATTTTTCAAAGAGGAAATCCAAATGGCCAACAAACACATGAAAAAATGCTTAGGATCCCTAGCCATCAGGGAAATGCAAATCAAAACCACAATGAGGTTTCACCTCACTCTGGTTAGATTGGCTCACATAGAGGAATCTACCAACAACAGGTGCTGGTGAGGATGTGGGGAAAAAGGGACACTAACCCACAGTTGGGAAATACAAACTGGTAAAGCCACTATGGAAGACAGTTTGGAGAGTCTTCACAAACCTGAATATAACCCTACCACATGACCCAACCATCCACTCATTGAAATTTACCCAAATGGAATTAAATAAAAAAAAAAAAGAGCTGTTTGCACCTCAATGTTTGTTGTAGCTCAATCACAATAGCTAAGACATGGAATCAACCTAAATGCGCATCAACGGATGACTGGACAAAGAAATTATGAGATATGTACCCTGTAGAATACTATACAGCAGTAAAAAAAAATGAAATCCGGTCTTTTGCAACAAAATGGAGGAATCTGGAAAATATCATGCTGAGTGAAATAAGCCAGTCCCAAAGGGACAAATATCATCTGTTCTCCCTGATTGGTGACAACTAACTGAGCACCTAAAAGGAAACCTGTTGAAGTGAAATGGACACTATGAGAAACAATGACATGATTAGCCCTTGTCTTGACTGTTGAGGAACAACTTACTATTTTATTCCTTTTAATATTTTTGTTGTTGTTGTTCTTTTTGTTCTACTTAATACCACTGGTTGAACTCTGTAATTAATACACAATTATTCTTAGGTGTTTAAAATCATCAGAAAAGTGATCTCTGTTAAATATAAGAGTGGGAATAAGAGAGGGAGGAGATGTACAGTTCGGCACATGCTCACTCGGACTTACCTCCAATGGTAGAGCTATAAATGTGCCAGGGGATTCCAATTCAATCTTATCAAGGAGGCATGTACCAATGCCATCTCACTTGTTAAAGTGATAAGTTTAAATACATAATTGATCAAAAAGGGTAAGCATCAAAGAGATTTCACAAATAAGACCAGTGTCTGCAAATAATGAAGGATAGAATTAAAAGGGAGAGAATGATCCTGTGGGGGAAGCAGGACACACAGCAGACTCATAGAATGGCAAATGCCCTAAACAGCACTCTGGCCTCCGAATCAGCCCTTGGAGCATTCGAATCTGGCTAAAAGGCCCATGAGAGTCTCACAGGCATGGAAAGCCAAGACACTATGGCAAAAACAACCTGAATGAAAGGTCTCGGTGAACAAGATCCCAGCAGAAAGAATGGGCCATCAAAGAAGGAGGCACCTTTCTCTGAAGGGAGGAAGGAACCTTCACTGTGATATGGCCTTAACTAAACAAGTTCAGAGTTGGTGAACTCAAGGGACCTCCATAGCCTCGGGTGATTATTGACATCATAAATAAGAGTGTCAACTGTTAAATCAACAACAGGAGTCACTGGGCACATGCTCCCCACGTAGGATCTCTGTCCTTAATGTGTTTTACTATGAGAGTTAACGATAACACTACTAGTCGAACAGTACTCTATATCTTATGCGGGTGTGTGGGCGCAGTCTGTTGAAATCTTTGCTTAATATATACTAAGTTGATCTTCTGTAAATAAAGAAAATTGAAAATGAAACTTGATGAAGAGTGGGATGGGAGAGGGAGTGGGAGATGGGAGGGCTGCGGGAGGGAGGGAGGTTGGGGGAAAGCCACAACAATGCAAAAGTTGCACTTTGTAAATTCACATTTATTAAAAATAATAAATAAATAAAAAGACAACTATAAAAAAGATTTCTGTCTTTTGCCATAAAGGCACCAAGGTCTTCCTGGCCTATTTGCAATATCAGAGAATTATATCAGACTTCTCAGCTCAAAGAAGAACTTTTCTCTGTCAGACCTCGCACTCTGATTTTCAGTTTAGAAATATTATTATCTATGGCCATACCACCCTGAACACATCCGGTCTTGTCTGATCTCAAAGTATTATCATGTAGGCCTGAAAGAAACAGAATTGTGCTCAGTGAGGTCTGAGTGTTGTGTTGGTCAACTTTTCATTACTCTTACAAAATTTTTAACATAGGCTACTTATAAAGGAAAGAGATTTATTTTGCTCATGGTCCTGGAGAGTCACTGTACAAAATTGGGTGAGCCTTGCTGGTTCAGCCTCTGGTGGTAGGGTTCTTGCTGGCAGAGTGGCAAGGTAGCACAGAGTCACGGGTCAAGAGAAAGGGAACATGCACACTTGTCTGTGTCTCTCTTTAAAAAGCCACGAGAATTTGACCATTGGCACTTGCCCTTAATGACCCAATCCAATCTAATCACTTCCCAAAGCCACACTTCTAGACACTGTATGTGGACCAAGTTTCCATTGTCTTAGAACCATTAACCTAAGACTATGGTGTTTGAAATCCTGAATAAGTTTGAGGACCAAATCCTGTTCAAACTATACTAAGTGTCACTCTGAAATTTGCAAAACATCATAACAAATTTAATTTCCTATCTTTCAAATGAGGCTCATTGTGCACATCTTGCCTACTGCGTTGCTTAGCAGTGTGGTATAAATATGTTATTGTTATCAGTAGATAATATATGTATCAAGTTGTTTCCTCAACTTCTACAAAGATTAGAATTTAAATGGAAATAAACACAGAGTGCAGATTGTACCCTCTTTGTCAAGAAGTGGTTTGCTCTTCTAATATTTATTTCAACATACAACATGTTTATGCAATATTAATATCATATATCAGTGATTAGAAGCTCTAATTTCATTGGCTATAAAGATATTTTAAAAGTTAGATAATAATTTTGAGGGAAAAAAGCAAGATTGATTCGATTTCATAAGACTTAATTACCAGAAAATATTTAAAGTCTTGGCTAAAATTGACTGAGAAGTTGTTCATTTAAGTACAAATCCTATATTTCTTTTTTTTTTAAAGATTTATTTGTTTATTTGAAAAGCAGAGGTACAGAAAGAGAGGAAGAGAGAGAAAGAGAGATCTTCCACCCAGTGGTTCAGTCCCCAAATGGCCACAATGTCTAGGGCTGGGGCAGGCTGAAGCCTGGAGCCTGGCTCTTCATCCAGGTCCCCATCATGGATATCAAGGGCCCAAGTACTTGGCCCATACTCCACTGCTTTCCTAGGCACATTAGCAGTGAGCTGGTTCATAATTGGAGCAGCCAGGACTCTTGCTGGCGCTCATATAGGATGTGGGTATCACAGGTGGCAGCTTAACCTACTGAGTCACAATGCCCACCCCCACGTACTTCTTATTTAATATAGTAAGCATAATAACTGATTATTTTTAAATAATAATGCCATCTGTCAATATCTTTGCAATTTGATTTAAAATTTTTCCTGAAAAATCTATATTTTTCTCTTCAAATTTTGCCAATGCTTTCTGGTATAATTAGTGATAACATATTTTGTTTCATTTGGGTAATGGTTTAACATTTCCAGTGGGGTTTTTTTTTTAAGCACTTGAACAACCTTTAAATTTTATATACATATGTATTATATTTATTTTTCATTTAAGGTATTTATGTCATAGCATGAAGAAGATTCTTAGCATCTCATTTTCTCATCACTTCTCCTACTCCTTCCTCCCCTGACTCCCCTGCCTTGCTGTTCTAGTGCCCTGTTGCCAGCTGCCCAGCCACTATCCTCCTTGCCCTGGATTTTACTGTGTGTTTTGAGATCGATCATTCCTTAAAGTATTTCCAAATCTTTTGTAAAATGCTGCTTGCTTGTCTCATTTGGTTTTCATGGAAACTACTGTTAATTTTGAATTGTTTTTTATTTTAGAATTTGTTTATTTGAAAGGCAGAAAGAGGGAAAGGGGGAGGAGGGGCGGAGAGAGAGAGAGAGATTTCATGTGTAGGTTCATGCTCCATGACAGCAATAGTGGGGGCTGGGCTAGTCTACAACCAAAAGCCACAAACTCCACATGGGTGGTAGGGACCCAACTACTTGGGTCATCATCCACTGCCTTCCCAGGTGCATTATCAAGAATCTGTATTGGAAATGGAGCAAATGGGATTCCAGTATGAGGTGTCAGTATATCAAGCAGTAGCTTTACCTGTTGTACCACAATACTGGCCCAGTAGGCTTGAACTTTGTGCCATCCTGCACCTAGCTGGGTGGAGATAAAGGAAGGATATTGAGGGGAACCCATAATCACATATGCCTGGAAATTAGGGCATCAAACCAAGTTCCAAAAATATCTGAGGGGCAAGGAAAATAGAATTTGACATTAGATCACAAAAATCTTACCCTACACTTCAAAGAACAGTGAGGCTATCCACTTAAGAAAGAATCTAAAGGAGTCTTTTGAAATCCAAAAGACTGGAAACTATTGCCCTAGCCATCAGTCCCAAATCCTATTAGACACATAAGTACAATCTGTGTGCACATTTTCCAAATGTAAAAATTATTCTCTAGGAGTGAGCATATAGACTAGCTGTTAAGATACCCATATTCCAGATCGCAGTACCTGGGTTTGATTTCCAGCTCTGGCTCCTGACCCCAGCTCCCATCAATGAAGATCCTCATAGGCATCAGTGAGAAATCAAGTAATCGGGTTCCTGGTAGCCATATGGGAGACCTGGATTGCATTCCCAGCTCCCACCTTTGGCCTGACGTAGCCTCTCCACTGGAGGCATGTGTGGAATGAAAGGACACTTGGAAGCTCTCTCTGCCTTTCTGTTTCTGTTTCTGTCTCCATCTCTTCCTCTCAAATAAATACAAATTTAAATTCCATAATATAAAGTAGAAAAAAACAAAAGCAATTCATGACCAAATATAACATTCAATATGCAAAAGTATGGCTAAAAAGCACTCTAAGGCCGGCGCCATGGCTCACTTGGCTAATCCTCTGCCTGCGGCGCTGGCACCCCGGGTTCTAGTCCTGGTTGGGGCACCGAGTACTGGTCCTGGTTGCTCCTCTTCCAGTCCAGCTGTCTGCTGTGGCCCAGGAGGGCAGCGGAGGATGGCCCAAGTGCTTGGGTCCCTCCACCTGCATAGGAGACTGGGAGGAAGTACCCAGCTCCTGGCTTCAGATAAGCACAGCACTGGCTGTGGCGGCCATTAAGGGAGTGAACCAACAGAAGGAAGACCTTTCTCTCTGTCTCTCTCTCACTGTCTATAACTCTCTCTCTCTCTCTCTCACTGTCTAACTCTGCCTGTCAAAAAAATGTACTCTAAAAGAATTAATGTGACATCAAATGTTCTCCATGTAAAATCACTTTGAATATAGCAGATACAAGTTCAGGACTTCAGGATGATACAAGCGTGTTGTAATGGTTTCCGATACACATGAGGTTAATTTGGGACCCTTAGGCATAGCATGTAAGATCATATAGGCTATTAGATTTGCCCTCATCTCATGTCCATTTCTCTTCTTTCCATTCCTTGTTTTCACACACACACACACACACACACACACACAATGCTATTTTGTGGCTCATTGCTTGGAAATTTGGAATCATCCATACAAGATTTAGCTAATCTGTTTGCATTTTCTCCACCAGGAGGCCTTCCAAGAACTGGGCCCTAGACTGATTTCTCATAAAACCCATGCAAACCTGATGTACTTATCACATTTTATTGAAATTATCTGTTTACCTCCTTTCTCTTCCAGTAACCTGGAAACCTGTTAAGTGTAGAGGTCATATCCTTCCATTGTAGGCTTTTAGTACTTGTTGGTGCTTTGAGTAGAGTTTGTGAATTAAATGGTTTCAGCAATAGCAGCAAAGATACTGATGCCACTACTTCTCCCTGCAACCAAATTGCTCAATTTAATTCCAGGCCACTTGTAGCTGCTGCTTCTCGGTTTTCCAGTAGAATGCTACAGCTATGATGCTCTTATGCAGGATATTAGAGTCTCTTTTTATTGAAAATTTTCTTTGTAATGTACATTGTTGTTAATCCATAATGGAAAGTATCCAGCCAAATGTCATACTGAAAAACTTGTAATGAACCAGACTAAAAATCTAGCAAATGTGTTTGGCCTTGTGGTTAAACCACCAGTTAGGATGCCAAGCCCCATACCAGAGTGCCTAGGTTAAAGTCTGGCTTCACTTCTGATTCTACTTCTCTGCTAAGGCACACCAGGAGGAAGCAGATGATAACTCAAGTAATCTGGTCTGTGTCATTCACATGGGAGACTTGGCTTGAGTTTCCAGCACCTGGCTTCAGCCTGGTCTAGCAGCCCTGACTGTTGTAGGCATTTAGACGGTGAGCCAGGGCATGGGAGCACTCTCTGTTACCTGTCTGTCTCTTTCTCAAATGAAATTTTTAAAAAGCTTTCTTTGTTTATTCACGGAACTATTTCTTTTAGTTTTGGATGAAACTAGATGGTGTAGTTTAGTAGTAAGAGACCAGCCTTGGGAGTCTGACTGCAGGAATTTGAATCTGGATTCGGCCATTTACACCAAGTTACTTATATACTCTTTGTTAAGTTACTCAAACTCTCATTGCCTTAATTTCCTCATTTGAACAGTGAAGATAGAATCACCACTATCGTAGAGAGTTGTAAATATCAGTGAGTTAATAGGTGTGGAGTCTTTGGACCAGGGCTCAAGAAATGTTGGCAGTTATTATCGAGCAGTGACTTGAATGAGGCCATGGGACATGCCACTACAGAAACAAAGTACATTGGCAGAATTTCTGCAAAGATTATTCATTTTTCCTGTAATTTAAACTATTTTCAAAATAATAGCACCTTTCTTCCCAAACTGATGAGAACTCCAGTAGTGGCCCTTGGCAGGAGAAAGACAGGGCCCCAGGCTGCAAAGACAGGCATGCTGGGAAGCAGAGGGACCACTAAGCCTGGCTGGAAGGGGCAATTTTGAGCTTATCTGAGCACCTGCTGAGAGGATTTAATGGGAATACAAATCTGATCACTACCGTCACACCCAGACTGCCACCTATATCATTCAATGGGCAAAGAGAAGTGCAAATTCAGCTGACTTGAGCCCTGTGCGCTGGGAATCTGCAGGAAGCAGAAGCTACCAGTAGAGCTGAAGAGGGCGCACTAGCAGAGTGTGGTTGCAGAAGAACCAGAAGTGCTTGCTACCTCCTTGGAGCAACAGGCAACCCCTTATTTCACCTAGATCTGGCCCAAAGTAACTGCCAGCTTATGGGCTTGCCCAGGTTAGACACTATAGTGTGAACTCCCATGTCACTGTGAGGGTTGGTGAGGATATTCAAGTAGGTTCCCATGTTCAGCAGCACCTGGAGAAAGGCTCTTTAACATCTATTGTCTCCAGAAGTCTGTTAAACTGACAAGATGAGTTGTGGGGTGGAAGTGGGAGGAGGGGATTTTACTTATTTGATATGGCCAGTGAATTTTTCAAACCACCTTGGGCAGGTGTGCTAACTCTGAATAGATTCTTTCTTCCCCTACCAAAGGTATTTTGCACTAAGCACAGTTACTTGAGGGTCTACACTGAGCCAGGCCCCATATCGAATGGTTGGGCTATAAAAATAACCAACACTTCCTTCTTGACTTCCAGTCAAAGTGAAATCACTAAGCATTAAGGCAATAGTCGTGTTGAAGAGAGTGGCGGTGAGGCAGGGTAGGATTCTGCTAGAGAGTTGGAGTAAGAAGGGGTAATAGTACAGCCAGGTCAGATGACATGAGATTCAAGGTTGGAATTTAGGAAGGAGGAAAGAACGACCAGGAGGTGTGGAGACCAGGCAGGGTCAAATTTGAGATGTACGTGAGAAGCCTGAATGACGCTTCAGGGAACGGGGCAAAAGTCACCGTGCATCATGTACTAGTCTGAGAATGTTCCTTGGCTGGATAATGCAACCTTCTTTTCTCATGAAGCTGCAGGCTGTCTCTGTCCTTGAAGGCAAATATTTTGGCCACCTTTTTAATACGGATTGTTCCTTCAGATTATATGAAATATGAATATTATCTCCTTTAAGGGAAAATATATTTCCTTGAACTAATCTTGTTCTCCTAGTACTAACCCCCTGAGAAAAGCAGCATGCTGTGACTGTGGGAGTATGAAAGCTCTTGTAAAACTAATAACATTTGACTATTGCTCTGACAGTAGTCCCTGCCCATCTTTCGACTCACGGTTCCAGACCTCGCTGGAAAACAGCACAAGGAGGGGAGGATGGAGGACACCTATCCCACATTCTATTTTATCCCCAGGCCCAATATTTACAGGAATATGGGGGGGGCACCAGATGAAAAAACATCGGAGGAAGTCAAGTTTACAATAAAGCCAAAAAGGTGAAAGAAATATTGAGAGAAGAGATTGGGGAAATAAGAGAATTTGTTGACGATAGACTGTGAGTTCCAGGGGGCATATCCCCCCCACCACACACACTCCTGCCAATGGATAAGTAGGCACTCAGAGTTTGGTGATCTTATTCTGAGAGAAAGCAGAAGCTTTCTATTATTTGAAAAATCGTGAGTATGTATTAGAAGAATCTGTGTTCTTTTGTACTTCTGTACTGGAAATGCCTTTTGCATTTTGGGGCTAATGCAGTTTGTCTGCTATAGGAAGCATCTAGAAGTAGAACTACTCCATATATACATTATCAGCTTTCTGTAATGATCACCTAAAGGAACTAATCAGAAACAGAGGAGGGACCAATCTGGATAGATACCGGCCCCCTAGTATTAGTACTATTGAGCAAATCGTGGGAAACCAAGCCCTCTGACCCTCTCAGCAAGTCCCCTGATTGGTAAAGGGAGAGTTGAGGTTTCTGGGCCATTTTGCAGTACAACACTGATGAATTCCAGCATTCTGCTGGGTAAAAGTTCAGAGCAAAATACTTTAATATTTATATAGTTTTTGTTATGTTCATCCCCTTGCAACGCTGCTGTCTGATTGGCTGGGGTGCCTGAGAAAGCCAGGATTGCATAGATTTTAAATTGATTAAATCTTTCAATGCTTGGCTCTCAAGGAACATGCTGCTCTTTTTTTCCCCCAGTAAGTACTCACTGACATTAAGTCAGAGCAGTAAATGGAGTTGGATTTTCTTCACAATGATTTTTTTTTTCATTAGACTAAATCATCACCACACTTCACAGTTGGAATAACGTAATGGATTTCTAAAAGCACCTTCTTCCTTGAAATGATATCGGGGGTAAAAACTGATCTTTTATCCAAGTTGTTTCAAAAGAATTCTATTGATCTGTTTCTGGAAGATTCTGTTTCTACATTTCTTAGAATTGAATGATATTTGACATTACTTAAACTGTAACCAATTATATTGCTATACTTTATAGTCATTAGTAGAAGAGAAGTAATGGACATCAAGTGGTTGTACCAGTTAATTATATGCAGTAATATAAGAAATTTATTTTTCTCTGATACCTATAACTTCATGCATAACTCAACGGCACTATTACATATTGCTTAGACACAATTTTAACCATAATGTTCTAGCATTTTTGTGCCCTATGTTGCCTGCATCAAAACTAGAATATTGTGATTATTCAAAAGTCAAATAATTATTTGTCAATTTGTATATGTAGCAGATATAAGTTTCTTTCTTTCTTTCTTTTTTTTTTTTTTTGACAGGCAGAGTGGACAGTGAGAGAGAGACAGAGAAAAAGGTCTTCCTTTACCGTTGGTTCACCCTCCAATGGCCACTGTGGTCGGTGCGCCGTGGCCGGCACACCGCACTGGTTTGAAGCCAGGAGCCAGGTGCTTCTCCTGGTCTTCCATGGGGTGCAGGGCCCAAGGACTTGGGCCATCCTCCACTGCTCTCCCGGGCCACAGCAGAGAGTTGGACTGGAAGAGGGGCAACCGGGACAGAATCTGGCGCCCCGACTGGGACTAGAACACGGTGTGCCAGCACCGAAGGCAGAGGATTAGCCTAGTGAGCCATGGTGCCAGCCAGATATAAGTTTCATAAGCAGAAATGCATGTGGACAAAAGATGGTAACTCACATTATTTCCCCATAACTAAATTTAATTTCCACCTCCAATACCTGTTTCTGTCTGATGGCAGAAAGCTTTGTCTTGTTATTTGGAGTACGTTCAGGCAAGCACAGTAATTTCTGTCGTTTAGGTTTACATATAGTCCAGTTCAGAGCATTCTCCTTTCTTCCTGTCTCCCCAGAGTGGCGTATTCTTTCAGGATGGCATCAGGGGCTGGAAGAGTCATTCTTGGCATCAAGGCCTTGGCTAAGCTGAGCTTTGCACCCTGGAATCCACTGAGGAGGCAGGTCGTTGCTCATGCTCACATACATCACATCTGCCTTGGTTTCCTGTTTGCACAGTCCACATTGTATCTCTTTGAAGAACTGTAAGGTCTTTACACCCCTGACTGTTTCCTTCGTGTAATTTATTTTCTACAACAGCTGGAATCTTTGGCTTTTGCCCCTTACCTCCCTGGGGCTATGGGTGACTCAGAGCTGACCCTGACCACCCTGTCCACTTTTCTGCATCTCACTGGGGCCCAAGCACTTCTTTGAAATCGTACTTTACTTGCTGAGCTCTGTGTATGAAACAGACTCAAGTTCCTTCTATAGAATCCCTCAAAGTTTATTTGGTGGGCCAATTATCCACCACCCTTCCTAAAGATCAGCTTTTGTTGGGACAAGAAGAGGCTCTCATAAGAAGCGTTCAGTGACTAAGATTTCTCCGTTCACCCTTTTCCTCTTTTAGTCAATTAATTTATTTGAAAGGCAGAGTTACAGAGAGAGAGGGAGAGACACAGAGAGAAACATCTTCTATCTTCTGGTTCATTCTCCAAATGGCTACATGGTTGGGGCTAAGCCAGGCTGAAGCCAGGAGCCTGTAACTCCATCTGGGTCTCCTTCATGGGTAGAGAGAACCCAGGCACATTAACAGGGAGCTGGATCCTAAGTGGAGTGGCCAAGACTCGAACTGCTTTGCATATGGGATGCTGGTATTACAGGCAGCGGCTCAACCCACTATGCCACAGTGCTGGTCCTTCTCCTTTCACTCTTGTAACTCTTCTCAGAGGATGGAAAATGGGTGTTATTCTGGCTTTTTGGGAAAACACTCTGAAGCCTCAATTCTTCTAGAGTTCAGTTTTCTTAAAATGCAAAGCCCACTAGTTTCAAGAGCCGACTTTGGAATTTGCAGTGGAGTGTTAAGTAGAGGAGTCTGATGAAGCACGAGGAAGTGCTGGGGACTGGGCGGTGGATGAGATACAGAAAGCACAGGAACAGCATCGGGGAGTACTTGGAGTTATTATCCCATGGCCTCCTCTCTGAGCTGGAGAATATTACCATCGTGTATTCTCTGCTTTCTGAGGCATTGTTCTCTTCTAATTTCCTTCTTACTTCTTCCATCAGTTTATTTTTTAACTTTCTTTTCACTTCAATCATTTCATTCTTCTCCATTCCTACTTTTATCCCAGAAAGGTTCTGGGTTTTGGCTCTTGATTTTTTTCTGTCTTCTTAGTCTGCCTTTGAGATTTCATGCATTTCTATGTTTCATCTTGGCATACTATCCAAATAGTGCCTACTTTTAATATTTACCTGTAGGGGTTGATACTGAGGCATACAGGTAAAGCCACTGCCGGTTTGAGTCCTGGCTGCTCTTCCAATCCAGCTCTCTGCTATGACCTGGGAAAGCAGTAGAAGATGGTCCAAGTGCTCAGGCACCTGCACCTGTGTGGGAGACCCAGGAGAAGCTCTTGGCTTCAGATCGGCACAACTCCAGCCATTGTAGCCATCTAGGAAGTGAACCAGCAGATGGAAGACCTCTCTCTCTCTCTCTCTCTCTCTCTCTGCTTCTGTATCTCTTTCAAGTAAACAAATAAATCTTTAAGAAAAATTGGCCTGTAATTTTGCATTTTAATGTCCTTGAAGATCTTTTTAATTGGACATAGTATAACCCTAAAATAAGATGTCCTAAAACAAGTTTTTCATTTTCTCTCCACCTTTCAAAATTATCCCCACCTTTCTCCCCATTTCTGTTAAATGTATTTCTAGACACTAAGCTCAAAATTTCTCCCCTTTTTAGTTTGTAGGAATCACCAAAACTCATGCATTATTATTTTGAAGTAGCTTGAATACTTGTAACCCATCACTATTTTGACTCTTTTTTAAAATTTTTTATTTATTTGACAGATAGAATTACAGACAGTGAGAGGGAGAGACAGAGAGAAAGGTCTTCCTTCTGTTGGTTCACCCCCTAAATGACTGCTACAACCAGCACTGCGCTGATCCGAAGCCAGGAGCCAGGTGTCTCCTCCTGGTCTCCCATGCGGGTGCAGGGCCCAAGCACTTGGGCCATCCTCCACTGCCTTTCTGGGCAGTGAGCTTGACTGAAATAAGAGCAGCTGGGACTAGAACCCAGCACCCATATGGGATGCCGGTGCTGCAGGCGGAGGATTACCCAAGTGAGCCACGGCGCCGGCCCACCATTTTGACTCTTAAGGTGCGGTTGTGGCAGCCTCTCGTCCCAGAACTTGCACTTTGCCTCAGGATTTCCATCAGCCTCTCCTCCCATCACGTCCACCCTTCTCTGATCTCTCATTTGCTACATCTTGGTTCTATACCTCAACTCTCAGATTCAATCTGGCCTTCTCAGATGCATGAATAAATTTTGGATGCTTTAGTCTGATTCTGAGTGTTTTCCAGGGTATTTGTTCAATACCTATTGCAACCCTGGATGCTAACTGGGTTGGTGGAGATTCCATTTGACAGAGCCTTGTCCACACTTGACCCCTGCCAACAGGAAGAAGGCTTCAGCCTAACTCACTTTGCTGCTTGCAGTCTACTGCACACCATGCTCAGATTAATGGGAATTTTGTCCTGTCTCCTTACTTTCTAGTCCTCAGGGATTCTTTACTACCTGCAGGAGAAGATTCAAGCATGTTGAGTTTGCTTTAATGATCTACAGCTTCTATCACCAGCAGGCTTTCTAGCCTTGCTGCTAAAGACAGTCGCGAAAGAAGCTTCAGTCAGTTCACTAAATTGGTCTAATTAGCATCTCCCCAGCACGTTTTGCTTTATAAAATATTTTCAGAATTCTGGAAGATATCTTCCTCTCTTCACTGCACATAACCTCTTGGAAAAAATACTCTTGTTCCAAATTTTATCTCACGTGACCTCTTGAAACTATCCCACCAGTCTATTGACACTCTCCCCCTGAAAACACAAAATAATAACAGGCTGGGACTGGCACTGTGGTGTAGTAGTTTAAGCCTCCACCTGTGGCGCTGGCATCCCATATGGGAACTGATTCAAGTCCTGGCTGATCCGCTTCTGATCCAGTTCTCTGCTAGTGGCCTGGGAAAGTCCTTGGGCCCCTGCACCCACGTGGGAGACCCAGAAGAAGCTCCTGCCCCCCAGCTTTGGATCAGGCCAGCTCTGGCCAGCTGTTGCGGCCATTTGGGGAGTGAACCAGCAGATGGAAGACCTCTCTCTGTCTCTCCCTTGCTGTGTGTAACTCTGCTTCTCAAATAAATAATCTTAAAAACAATACCAGGAAGCGAAACACTGAATTGTTATATAAAAAGAAACCTGAAATATAATGATATCACATATACTAGTTGCATGTAGGCAATTTTATTTGTTTTTACAGCAATTGGTTACCAGATTCTGCAGGCTTTTTGTGGAAAGTGAGAGACGACTTCTAATTGTCAGCAAAGGATCTCTGAATTCCCCGATCTACCTCTTTTTCCTAGGGTTCTCCTTCCTTGGTGTTTGTTGCGTTGTCTTCATTACCCTCTCCCCATCTTGCAGTTATCAGCGCCCACTCTTTAGGGTCTGTCTGCCTCCCTGAATGCTCCTATTCAGATAGACTTCCACCTTTCTCTGCCTAAACCCTTATCTGCAACACTGCCAGAGAGGCATCACCACTGACCTCTAGGTCCAGCCTGTGACTCACAAAAACTGATGCCTACCATTAACTTTCATTCTAGCAAACTCAGTGTAGATCTACGTGTCTAGCTTGGAGATTCTGTAGGTAACTCAAACTCCAAATGTTCCGAACTGAATTTGTTGTTAGCCCGCTCTACATCAACTTGCTCCTCCTTCTGTTTGCCCCTGTCATTGTCTTGTCAATACCTTCTGTGAAACAGTCCTTGGTTGCTCCTTAGCTCTCATTGTTTCCACAACTCCAATTCACTCTCCTTCTTGTAGGAGCATCTCATTATATCCAGAGTCATATCAAAACTTGTCATGATGCTAAACATCCTATACAAACTGATCTTTTTGGCTTGATTCTCTCCAAACTCATTTCATGCAATTAATCTGTTGCCAAACTCTAGTAACTCATGCTTTTTCTTTTAACCTCATAACCAGCTCATAAGGATTTTTAACACCTTAGTTTAAAGGTTAGTTTCTCAGAATCATAACTAATCTAACCAAAATAGCCCCTTCATTTTTGTTTTCTATTATTCATCCTTCTTCCTTTAACTACTGAATGGTAGAAGAGTTTGCTGTGACAAAATATGCCACTTCTGCATAAAGGTTATTTTGAGCTAATGGCGCTTGAAAAAAATTCAACAAATGTAAAAAGGTGCTCTAATTCTCCTTTTTTTCTTCCTGAGGGAAAGAGATAAAATTCTCATTTGGAAGGTGTCACCCCCCCAAAAAATGAGAAGAAGAGTGATATTCTTTTTTTTTTTTTTTTTAAGATTTACTTATTTATTTGAAAGGCAAAGTTACGGGGAGTGGGGGCGGGGAGTGATAGAGAGAGAGAGAGAGAGAGAGAGATTGATTTTCAATCTGCTGGTTCACCCTTTAAATGGCCATAACAGCCTGAGCTAGGCTAGTCAGAAGCCAGGAGCCAGGAGCTTCTTTCAGGTCTCCCAAGTCAGTGCATGGGCCCAAGCACTTGAATCATCCTCTGCTGCTTTCCCAGGCACATTAGCAGGGAGCTGGATTGGAAGTGGGGCAACTGGGACTCTTACTGGCATCCATATGTGATGCCAGAGTTGCAGGCAGCAGCTTTACCCACTACGCCATAACACCAGCCCTGCGAGTGCTATTCTTATAAAGGATGGGAAATTAAGGGATGAGCATTTGGTAAAGTGGTGAAGATGCTGCTCGGGATAGCAACATCCCATATAGAAATATCTGGTTCAAGTCTTTGAGAGTCCTAGAATTGCTTCTGATTCCAGCTTCCTATTAATGCATACCCTGGGAGGCAGCAGGTGTTGGCTCAAGTTAGTTGGGTCCCTGCCTCCTTCATTGGAAACCTGGGTTGAATCGTTTGCTCCTGATTTTGGACTGGCCCGGTTTCAGCTGTTATGGGCATTTGGGGACTGAACCAGTGGATGAAAACTATCAGCCTTTCAAAAGAAGTAAGTCAGGCCAGTGCCACGGTGCACTAGGCTAATCCTCCACCTGTGGTGCCAGCACTCCGGGTTCTAGTCCTGGTTGGGACGCTGGTTCTGTCCTGGTTGCTCCTCTTCCAGGCCAGCTCTCTGCTGTGGCCCAGGAAGGCAGTGGACGATGGCTCAAGTCCTTGGGCCCTGCACCCGTATGGGAGACCAGGAGGAAGCACCTGGCTCCTGGCTTCAGATTGGTGCAGTGCGCTGGCCGTAGTGGCCATTTGGGGGGTGAACCAACAGAAGGAAGACCTTTCTCTCTATCTCTCTCTCTCACTGTCTAACTCTGCCTGTCAAAAAAAAAAAGTAAGTCAATAAACAAATAAATAAATTTAAGTTAACTTTATTTTTTAAAAGAAACACAATGTGATGTTTAGATGGAGAAAATTCTGCAGAATTTTTTTTTCAATTTTGTGTTCCTAGTCACTTTACCCTATAAACTTTCCTAGTCCAACCCCCTTTGCTTTTCCACATTTCCACAATGTACTACTCTTTGTCTGGCTAAGAATGTAAGTGCTTAGCTCTGATCGGATTTGGTCCTTCATTTTTCTTATGAAGGGGGCCATGCTGTATAAAACCTGTGTTACATAAATTTGTGTACTGTTCTTCTGGGGCTCTGTCTTTTTTTTAATATTTACTTATTTATTTGAATGTCAGAGTTACACAGAAAGAGGAGAGAGAGAGAGAGAGGTCTTCCATCTGCTGGTTCACTCCCCAAATGGCTGCAATGGCTGGAGCTGCGCTGATCAGAAGCCAGGAGCCGGGAGCTTCTTCTAGGTCTCCCACGTGGGTGCAGGGGCCCAAGGTCTTGAGCCATCTTCTACTGCTTTCCAAGGCCATAGCTGAGATTTAGATTGGAAGTGGAGCAGCCAGGTCTTGAACCAGCATCCATATAGGATACATGCTCTTTGGGCCAGGGCATTGATCCACTGTACCACAGCACCAGCCCCTGGGGCTCTGTCTTATGTCAACTTAATTTTCAGGTTCAGCCAAAATACCCTAAGAAGGTGGACATAAAATTTTGCATCCCTTCTACTATCCCTTCCTACCACTGGCAAACAAACTTCATGAGCTGCCATGTCTATGTCTTCACTGTTGTAGCCATGGTGCTTGCCATGTAAAGGAATCCAGTAAATCTTCCCTGAATTAAAAAATAGGTTGGTTAGCCAACTCTCTTGACTCTACTTTCAGAACATCCCTTGAATACGACTTTCATTTCTGTTCTGAGTTTTTCTAGCTTGAGTCTTAGGACTTCTTCTAGCTTGAGTCTTAGGACTTCTGTGGTACCGAATGACAGAGTTTGCATATGCAGATTCAAGGGTAAGATTGCTCAGATATGAATTGTAGCCTCAGCACTTAA
Source organism: Oryctolagus cuniculus (assembly GCF_051225735.1). Taxonomy (NCBI): domain Eukaryota; kingdom Metazoa; phylum Chordata; class Mammalia; order Lagomorpha; family Leporidae; genus Oryctolagus; species Oryctolagus cuniculus. Next base: position 95,178,103 of record NC_142873.1, read on the forward strand.
GACATGGAAACTTGAATTATTTTATCATTATATACCTCAATTTGAACATCTGGAAAATGGAGATAATAATAGAATTTGCCTTAGAGGGCTGTTTTAAAAATTCATATACCTAAATACATGCAAAACAGTTAGCATAAGGCCCTTCATCTTATGTGTAAGCTGTTACTACTTTTCTCATATGAACTACTTTCATAGCACCCTAACTACTGCTAGTCTTTTTTTGCTGTTCCCTTCCTCAGATGTAAGTTTGATCATGTTACTTTGCTGCTGGAGATTTTTGGTGGGTTTATGCTGTCCACAGGATGAGGAAGTTCAGCACTCCAGCATAGAGAATAAGGATCCTTACAGCCTCATGCCATTTTCCACCCCTCAACCCAATGCCCCTAGCTTCCAGGGACTTGGGTTATTAACCCTTCATCATGATTTTCCCAGATGCCTGTCCTTTGTTGAATGCTTTTGCCTGGACTGCCCCTTGCCTTTTCCACATAGGCAAATTCTTACTCTTTCTTCTGGTTCCTGAAGACACAGTGCTAGTAGTGCCTGCTCAGTGCAGCCTCCCCCAAATCCTCCTGATAATAATTATAACAATGCTAAAAAATGATGACAGCAGCTATATCTAAGAGCACTTACCATATGCCAGACACTGTGCAAAAACACTTTGTATTTATTATATAATTTCATCTTTTTAACAACCCTATGAGTTGGGTGACTATTAGTCTTTATTATGCAAGTAAGCAAGCTGGGATTAGCATTTTAACTAGAATGAATAATTTCTTTCTACTCCAGATACTAGATGTCTCTCTATTATAGCTCTGTAACCCTTGCATACATTATGTGTTCAAGTGGTTGTTCTTTGCCTCCCTTCCTGCAGAGTGAGCTATTGTAGCTAAGAACTGTGCTACTCAACTTTTCATGCACGGTTTCTGTGTGACACCTAACTAAGCCCATGGTCAGGAGGTGTTTTCTCTTGCCTGGAATGTGTCTTCACTCGTGAGTCCAAAATCATTATCTATTTATTTATTTCCTTGACAGATAAAACAAAATCAGTTTCAGGTAACTTTTTTTTTTCTAATTATGCCTCAAATTTCCTTTGAATCCTGGGAACCAGCTTAAAATCATCTTGTTGAAGTTTTTTTTTTTTTTTTTGAAGTAGATAATTTTTATAAATCCTCTTTAAAAAGTGAACAGAGAGAATAAGAAAGAGCCACATGGGATATTTAAATTTTATATTTTGAAAAATCAACTTGGGCCTCAAATGGTGAAGAACATCTAGTTGTAAAGATACATAAGATATAAGCAAAGCATTCATGTTTATTTTATAATATTGACATGCAAAAAAGGAGTAAAAATCCATTTTATCTTGATTACGTTTGCTCTGAGACCTGTATATGTAAAAATACCCTTAAGAGCCAAAGTGATTTTTGCACATTTTTGAAGCAATAAGGTTGCAGCTTTAGAAATTTACTGACATAATAGCCCTAGATATATTTCACTGATGAGTACTTATCTATTCGATCTATTTTTTATTGGCAAAGAAGCTTTGAAACAACACATGAAAAGATTAAGCTTTTTTATCAAAAGTGACAGATAAATTAGAAATTCTATGAATGATGTAGTTCTCATGAAAATATTAGTTTTCTTTTTTTACCAGAATTTGCTTCTACAGAGGGAGATTTCTGGAAATGTGAATTATAAGTTAGCTTTATTTATTTTACTATATCCATGGAAATAAATATTGGAAATACTAATTTGAATTTTGAATAGATTTCCTTGAAGTTGTGGGAAAAAACAAGAGTACTGAAAATAAAGTGTTTTGTTAATTAGCTAAATGGAACTCAGAATGAGAATGAAAGTAAATTTTGTAGTGTAATTACAAGTCAGATGACCAGAGTAAGTTTTGCTACCACTGACTGGTAATATGCTATTCTATTAGGGCAGACGGTGGATGGGCTAGACTCAGGGAAAAAGGTTGGCAATAGGGAATGGAACAAGAAATATTAATAACTGATGTTAATTGAACACTCATTATGTATTAGACCTGGAGCTAAGGGCTTTAGCATGCATATAAAGAAGCATTTCTATTATTCTCATTTTATAAATCAGGACACCAAAGCTTAGGATTATGTAATTTGCCTACTATGACCCAGCTAATGAGGTCCAGCTGAGACCAGTACCCAAGCAGGCCAAAAGCTTCACTTTTAACAGCTGTGCCAGAAGAGACTCCAGAGTCCTCAAGGGGGTTGTCATGGTTCTGTCTTCAGCATTGGCCTCCATAAATAATAACTTACGGTGAGTCCATGTAAGATTGTTAGGTTCTGCTTAAGAAAATCAAGAAATAGGAAATTGAGCAAAAATGTTTCTTGTCCAGAAATGGTCATGGGAGCTTTGAAAGAGGCTCCACATTTTAATTGTGCTCCTTTAGACAATAAGAAAACCAACTACACAAGTAGACACACACATAGAACCACATCATTTCAGATGATAACTGAAGAGGCTGAAGTGCCAAGAAACATTATAAAGACACGGTCTTTGCCATAGTCTTAAAAATTCCCAGAGAGGGTAGTTCACAACCTCCTATTAAAAAAAACAAAACAAAACAAAACAAAACAAAACAAACAAACAAAAAAACAAAAAACCTATGGTCATGAGTTTCCTTCTGATGTCTGACCTAAATCTATCAAACTGAATTTTCAACCTCTATTTTCTTAAGCATAATTGCTGCCCGTTTGCTTTTCTGTTGTAGATTCAAGGAAACAGTTCAAAATACTGAGTATAATCCTTCAGAGAAATGGTGACATTTGGACAAACTTATAGTTATTACTGGGCAGAATTGTTAGGCTATTGAAAAATTTTCTGAGTCTCAAAGAATTTGTTTTAATTTATTTATTTATTGGAAGGGCAGAGTTACAGGGAGAGAGGGAGAGAGACAGAGACAGGGTGGGGGGGGATCTTCTATCCACTAATGGCTGCAACAGCTGGGGCTGGATCAGGCTGAAGTCAGGAGCCAGGCACTCCCTCAGGATCTCCCACATGGTTACAGGGGCCAAAGAACGTGGGCCATTTTCTGTTGCTTTCCCAGGTGCGTTAGTAAGGAGCTGGATCTGAAGTGGAGCAGCCAGGACTCAAACCTGCACCCATATAGGATGCTGGCACCACAGGCGGCACTTCACTTGCTATGCCACAACACTGGCCCCTCAAAGAATTTCGTGAGTTGAGGAATCCATCAAGTGTTGATTGATAGCCAGCACTGAAGTTCTAGGACCAAGGGTAGGATTTTTTTTTTTTTTTTTTTTGGTCAAGAGCCATTTGGGTATCTATAACATCATACATAAGCTGTACAAAATTGTCAACTTAAAAATTAGCCTTCCATAGATTTATTGAATTGTAAGTTCCACCTGTGGTTGCCAGACCAAATGATTTTCCAGGTTTTACATGGCCTGCAAGCAAGACTCTCCCCACCCCTGTTTAAGTAATGAAATATTTGCTAGAGGATAAAACAGTACCTAGTCAAATGAGATTACATATATTCATATATTTATTTAAAGATTTATTTTGTTTATTTGAAAGGTAAAGTTACAGAAAGAGGGAAAGAGACAGAGAGAAAGAGATCTGTCTGCTGGTTCACTACACAAATGGCTACAATGGCCAGGGCTGGGCCAGCCTGAAGCCTGAATCCAAGAACTCCTTTTGGATCTTCCATATGGGTGACAAGGGCCCAAGCACTTGGGCCATCTTCTGCTGCTTTCCCAAGTGCATTAGCATGAAGCTGGATTAGAAGCAGCGTAGCCTGGACTTGAACCAGTGCTCTGATGTGGGATGCCAGGGTCACAGATGAGTGCTTAACCTGCTGTGTCACGATGCCGGCCTCTATATGTATATAAGTACTTAACATTTTATTTCACGCTAGTTTTACGTTCACAAAACAAAAAATTGCAAAATAGTAAGATGAAGACTCCGCGTGTACCCGCTCACCTCATTTCCCCTATTAACATCTCACAATAGTATGTCTGTCACAATTAATGAACCACACCAGGTTCCCTCATTTTTTTAATCCAAAATATTTTATCCCTCTCTTCTCTCCCAGCCTATAGTAATCAGCATTTTGCACTCAGATTGAGGGATTTTTGTTTGTTTGTTTTTAAATTTCATCTTCCACATATAAGGGAGAACATGTGGTGTTTGTCTTTCTGGGTCTGGTTTATTTCATTCAACATGATGTCTTCCCATTAAATCCATTTTGCTACAAAAGAGTATTTAATTTCTTCTTGGAGCTGAATAATATTCCTCTGTGTGTGTGTGTGTGTGTGTGTGTGTATCTCACATTTTCTTTATCCTTTTATGTAATGATGGACACAATGTTTTTGCTTCTGTGAACAGTGCTGCTATAAACATGGAGAAGCAGGTATCTCTTTCACACAATGGGATTGTATCTTTTGGGAATATACTCAGTAGGGAGATTGCTGGGTGATATGACAATTCCATTTCTAGTTTTTAAATAGATATCCATACTGTTTTTCACAGTTGCTATGCTAACTTATATTCCCAGCATTAACGTACAGGAGTTCCACATCCTTGCCAGCTTTTGTGGCTTTCTCCTGCTAGTGAAGGAGCTCCCTGCTTCCTCCTTTTTTTATTTTAAAAATTTATTTACTTATTTGAAAGGCAGAGTTACACAGAGAGAGGAGAGGCACAGAGAGAGAGAGAGAGAGAGAGAGAGAGGTCTTCCATCCAATGGTTCACGGCCCATTTATTTATTTATTTGAAAGGCAGAGTTACACAGAGAGAGGAGAGGCAGAGAGAGAGAGAGAGAGGTCTTCCATCCAATGGTTCACTCCCCAGATGGCCGAAACAGCCGGAGCTGCACTGATCCGAAGCCAGGAGCCAGGAGCTTCTTCTGGGTCTCCCATGTGGGTGCAGGGGCCCAAGTACTTGAGCCATCTTCTACTGCTTTCCCAGGCCATAGTAGAGAGCTGGATAGGAAGTGGAGCAGCCGGGTCTCGAACCGACACCCATATAGGATGCCGGTGCTTCAGGCCAGGGCGTTAACCCGCTGTGCCACAGCGCCGGCCCCCCTGCTTCCTCCTTTGACAGGTGGAGTTTAGTAACTTCTTTGTTGGGGCGTCTTCTTTAAGCTGTATTCATTATTTGAAAGGCAGAGTTACAGAGAGAGAAGGAGAGGCAAAACGGGAGAGAGAGAGAGAGATATGCAGGAAGGGAGGTTCTTCCACCTGTTGGTTTACTCCCCAGATGGCCGCAATGTCCAGGGCTGGGCCAGGCTGAAGCCAGGAGTTCATTTGGATCTCCTATGTGGTTTCAGGAGCCCAAGCACTTGGGCTACCCTCTGTTGCTTTTCCCAGGCCATTAGCAGAGAGCTGGATCTGAAGTGGGGCAGCCAGCATGCCAACTGGCATGGCATTGCTGGTGGTGGCTTAACCTGCTACATAATACTGCTGCCCTCTCGAAGTTAGTCTCTTCTTATTGGAAGCTTGGATCTGGCACCTGAGTGGTAGAGGGAGACAATGTAGGCTCCCTTTTGGGAACGAAGTAGTTGCTGGGACTCCAGTCAGCCCTCCAGACGTGGTTGAAGTTTAGTGAGGACCGTGGAATTCTCACAGAGTTCAGGCTGCCTCTCTGTGGTGGTGGCTGGGGTCTCGATGCGTTCTATTCACCTCTTCCCAGCAAGATGGCCTCCCCGCAGCAGGAGAGCTGGGCAAGGAGTGGTGGGCAGCATGGGCAGGCATCGTGTTTGTTCCTCTTTCTCCCCTGGCCTTCAGAGGTTCGCGCTGTTTGCAGCTCTCATCACTTCCTTGCTGAAGGGTGTCCCTCAGTGAGCCTCCTCTGTTCAGTGTTTTCAGTGAGGAGGCTTCCCCTGGCTGGGGAGCTGGAGCAGGAGTGACAGGCAGTGGCTGCGGTGGCCACCAGTGACCGTGGTGGCAGTGTGCTGTGTTTCTCCCTCTGTTTTTTGGAATCTCTGTGCCATTTGCAGTTCTTGTCACTTGTTTACTGAAGTGTTCCCTCAGTTCTTTTTTTTTTTTTTTTTTTTTTTTTTGACAGGCAGAGTGGACAGTGAGAGAGAGACAGAGAGAAAGGTCTTCCTTTTGCCGTTGGTTCACCCTCCAATGGCCGCTGTGACCGGCGCGCTGTGGCTGGCGCACCGCGCTGATCCGAAGGCAGGAACCAGGTACTTATCCTGGTCTCCCATGGGGTGCAGGGCCCAAGCACTTGGGCCATCCTCCACTGCACTCCCTGGCCACAGCAGAGAGCTGGCCTGGAAGAGGGCAACCGGGACAGAATCCGGCGCCCTGACTGGAACTAGAACCCAGTGTGCCGGCGCCGCAAGGTGGAGGATTAGCCACGGCGCCGGCCAACAGTTCTACGATGTTACTTACAGAACCCTTTTCCTGGCAAAAGAGTGCCCTGGCTAGGGCTCCTGAGCAGCAGTGATGGCTCCGTGCTGTCTCTGGGTTTCAGAGTTGACATGCTGTCTGTCGTTCCCATCACTTCTTTACTGAAGCTTTTCCCCAGACAATCTTCTGTAAGTGAGCTTCCTCCCTGGTCGTTCTGAAACTTCTTCCTGGTTGAGGTGGTTGCATACCCTTCTCCATGCAGGGTTGATCTTTCTCCTGTCATGGCAAAATCTTTTCAGAATGTTCCCTTTCTCTAACCAATTGGTTCATATTGTTTTCTTTGACATACTATGTCATTTTTTTCTAGATGTGTTCACTGAATTTTTTTTCTTGCTAATTGCCTGTTGGCAAGAACAAAATTCTTGTGTGACAATAATGTGATCTGTGTTTTTATGCATTTTTGAAATGGACTTTACTTTTTAGAGCAGTTTTGCGTTCATAGCAAAATTGAGTGGAAAATTCAGAGTGCCCATGTATCCCCCCCTCCTCACATGCATGACCTCCCCCACTCAACATCCCTCATCCCTGGGGCATGGTATGTTTGTTGTAATCTACAAGCTCACACTAACACACTTATCACCAAAGTCCACATTTTACATTAGCATTTATGCTTGGTGTTATAAATTCTATGAATTATGACACGTGTATGATGAAATACTTTCCCCACTGTAGTATCATACAGAATAATTTCATAACTCAAAAAATGCTCTGTGCCCTGCCCATTCATTTCTCCTTACCCACTAATCCTCCATCACTGCTGATTTTTTTTTTTTTTTTGCTCTCTCCAGTTTTGCCTTTTTAAGAATTTCACATTATTGGACATATATAATGTATTTTTTCCAGATTGACTTCTTTCAATTGGTGGTATATATTTAATGTTTGTTCATGTCTTTGCATGGCTTGATAGCTCATTTTGCTTCAGTGCGGAATCATATTCCATCATCTGGATGTACCATAGTTTGTTTATCCACTTATCTACTGATGGGCATCTTGGGTGCTTCCAAGCTTTGGTATTTATGAACAAAGCTGCTACAAACACCAATGTTCAGGTTTTACATGTATGTAAATTTTCAGTTCACTTGAGTAAATACTAAGGAGGCTAATTATTAGATGATATGAAATAATATGTTTAGTTTTGAAAACCACCAAAGTATCTTCCAAAGTGGCTGTGCAATTTTGCATTTCCACTGGCCACAACCAAGATTTCCTGTTGCTCCACATCATCATTAGCCTTTGATTTTTTCAGTGTTTTGGAGTTTGGTAATAATAAGAGATATGTCATGGTATCTTCTTATTGCTTTTTAGAATTTTTTATTTATTTATTTGAGAGAGACAGAGAGAGAGCACTCCCATATACTGGTTCACTCCCCAAATGCTTGCAATGGCTGGGGCTGAGCCCAGCTAAAGCTCTGATGCAGGAATGCAATCCAGGTTTCCCACATGGGTGTCAGGAACCCAATTACCTGAAGTATCACTGCTTCTCACAGGGTATGCTTTAGCAGGAAGCTGGAGTCAGGAATCAAACCTAGGTATTTCGATATGGCATGTGGGTATATTAACCGGTGCCTTAATGCTTGTCTCTCATTATTGTTTTAATTTATATTTCCCTGGTCTTATAGTATGTTGAACTATATGCTCATATTACTCATATGCTTATTTTCCATATGATTTCCATATGATTATCCCCTTTGGTGAAGTATCTGTTCATGTCTTTTGCTCATTTTTAAATCAAGCATTTTGTTTTCTTATTGCTGATGTTTAAGAGTTCTTTCTATATATTGGATAAAAATCTTTTATCAGATTATTCTTTTACAAATATTTTCTTATTTTCTTCAAATTTAATTTTTTTTTTTTAATTTTTGACAGGCAGAGTGGACAGTGAGAGAGAGAGACAGAGAGAAAGGTCTTCCTTTGCCGTTGGTTCACCCTCCAATGGCCGCCGCTGCAGCCGGCGCACCGCGCTGATCCGATGGCAGGAGCCAGGATCCAGGTGCTTTTCCTGGTCTCCCATGGGGTGCAGGGCCCAAGCACCTGGGCCATCCTCCACTGCACTCCCTGACCATAGCAGAGAGCTGGCCTGGAAGAGGGGCAACCGGGACAGAATCCGGCACCCTGACCGGGACTAGAACCTGGTGTGCCGGCGCCGCAAGGTGGAGGATTAGCCTATTGAGCCACGGCGCCGGCCCCAAATTTAATATTTTTGCAGTTTCTAAAGTTGTTTTAGAAGTTGATAGTTTATTTATTAAATTTTTTTAAAAGATTGATTTGAGAGAGTTATGGGGGGGAAAGAGAAAGAGGAAGAGAGAGAGAGAGAGAGAGGAAGAGACACAGAGAGAGATGTTCTATCTGCTGGTTCACTCCCCAGATGGCTGCAACGGCTGGTGGTGGACCAGACCAAAGCCAGGAGCTTTCGTGGGTCTCCCTTGTGGGTGGCAAAGGCCCAAGGACTTGGGCCATCCTCTGCTGCTTTCCCAGGCTTATTAGCATGGAACTGATGGGAAGTGGAGCAACTGGGATTGGATCTAGTGCTCATATTGGATGCCGGTGCTACAAGCAGCAGTTTTACCCTCTGTGCCACAGTGCCAGCCCCCATTAATTAAATTTTTCAAAAAATTCATTTATTCAGCAAATATGTACAGAATACCTTTTAGTTCTGTCCTAGGCCATGGAATACAAGATGAAAAGGCATTTTTGTCCTTGGACTCAAAGAATTCAATCTGTCCACCATGGGAGCTAACATAGCAGGTGCTACAATAGAGATACATGTAGTATATTTAGACAAAAGGAAAGTTGCAATATTTTTGGAATAGATAGAATGACATTAATAATTGTGAAAATAATACCTGAGACTTATTTATTGAGCTATTACTTTGTAAGTCTTGGCAGTGTAGCCAAAAGTTTTACATAATTTTTGTATTTTAAATTCACTTGACTCTGACAAATGTACATCTTATTTTTTTAAAAAGATTTTTACTTGTTTATTTATTTGAAAGTCAGAGTTAGAGAGAGAGAGATGAGAGACACAGAGGTCTTGGACCCTCTGGTTCACTCCCCAAATGGCTGCGGCATCCAGGGCTGGGCCAGGCTGAAGCCAGGAGCCAGGAGCCTCTTCCAGGAATCCCATGTGGGTGAAGGAGCCCAAGCACGTGGGCCATCCGCTGCTGCCTTCCCAGGTGCATTAGCAAGGACCTGGGTCAGAAGTGAGCAGATAGGACTTTTATGGGATGCTGGTGCTGTAGATAGGTGCTTGCCCATTATGCCACAGCACCTGCCCCCATCTTAATTTCATTATATATAGTACTTACATTTAATGAAGGATATCGTGGACAAAGCTGAAAGAAAAATTACAGAATGAGGAGAATATATTTGCAATGTCTAAAACAGAAAAAGGATTAAATAACTGGACTATGTAAGGAATATCTGCATATAAAGATGGAAAAGATTGAAAACACAACTTAAAAATGAGTAAAGACTATATGAAAGAGAACATCTAAGAGGTTAAACCACGCTAAAATGTATTAGTAATCAGAGAAATGCATATTAAAACAATGAGCCAGCACCATGGCTCAATAGGCTAATCCTCCACCTAGTGGTGCCTGCACACCGGGTTCTAGTCCCGGTCGGGGCGCCGGATTCTGTCCCGGTTGCCCCTCTTCCAGGCCAGCTCTCTGCTGTGGCCAGGGAGTGCAGTGGAGGATGGCCCAAGTGCTTGGGCCCTGCACCCCATGGGAGACCAGGATAAGTACCTGGCTCCTGCCTTCGGATCAGTGCGGTGCGCCGGCCGCAGCGCGCCAGCTGTGGCGGCCATTGGAGGGTGAACCAACGGCAAAAGGAGGACCTTTCTCTCTCTGTCTCTCTCTCTCACTATCCACTCTGCCTGTCAAAAAAAAAAAAAAAACCAAAAAACAAACAAACAAACAAAACACAATCAATTATTGCTTTACACCTGTTAGAATGGACAGAAGAAAAGAGAAGAGCCAAGTGTGAGGACTTAAGAATCCTTACCCATTTTTACTGTGTGTTTAGGGCAAGTGTTTATGTTGGAGAGCCATTTGCCTCTTCCTAGTCAAACACGTATATCCTTTGACCCAACAATTTTGCTCCTTCTTCCTTACCCAAGGGCCCTTAGATTCTTTTTTGAAGCAATGATACCAGCCCTCAGGGGGAAATCCTAGGGCATTTTAAAAATTTCATAGAAAAATGGCATTAAAAGATGTTTATTTTGGTTCCAAAAATTTTGAAATCCATGCATAGTCTTTTTGTAATAAGCATTTACATAAACATGTTGAAGAGCCCTCAGAGTAATGGATCTCGACTAATCTCATCAATCTTGTGCCTCTTTGTCATGGCTCTGAGACCATGCCCTGGACAATCTAATAGAAGAGAAGTCTGCTAGGAGGCTGCTGAGGTTGTGTTCTTTGGCAAAAGGAGAGAATGATATTTGGAGCTGCAGGATTCACCTTGCTGCTGTGAGGATCAATCAGAATCCCCAAACCCACACACTGAGGTGGTGGAGCAGGAGGACCTCTGCCTTTGAGAAAACTGCTGAGTTTGCACACTAATGCTGAAATCACTTTCAGTGGACTGCTAGTCTTGACAAATAAATAAATATCTTTGTGGCCTATATTGCTTTTAGCGGGGTTTTCTGGTGCTGTTGGCAAAGTCATCCAAACTGGGGCTGGCATTGGTGCAAAGTGGGTTAAGCCTCCACCTGTAATGCCAGTGTCCCATATTGGAGGACTAATTTCAGTCCTAGCTGCTCCACTTCATATCCAGCTCTCTGCTATTATGACTGAGAAGGCTGAGGAATATGGCCCTAGTACCTGGGCCCTGCCACCCATGTGGGAGACCCGGATGGAGTTCCTGGCTCCTGGATTCTGCATGGCCTATCCACAGCCATTGCAGACATTTGGGGAGTGAACCAGAAGTTGGAAGCACACCAGACACTGGATTTAGAACCACCACAATCCAGTAAAATCTCATATTGATCCTTACCTTGACTATATCTGTAAAAAGCTTGCTTTTAAAATAGATCACATTTTGAGGTTCTGAGTATACATGAATTTTAGGGGGATACTATCCAACCCTCTGCAGATCCTAAATATTTTCTTTATTTCATCTGTAAAAAGAATATTTGAAATTTGACTTTCCTTTTTTTATTTCTTTTTTTTTTTTTACAGAGGATCAGTTTAGTATGCATTAAGTAAAGATTTCAACAGTTTGCACCCCCATAGAAACACAAAGTGAAATATATTGTTTGAGTACTCGTTATAGCATTAAATCTCAATGCACAGCACATTAAGGACAGAGATCCTACATGAGGAGTAAGTGCACAGTGACTCCTGTTGTTGACTTTACCAATTGACACTCCTGTCTATGGCATCAGTAATCTCCCTATGCTCCAGTCATGAGTTTCCAAGGCTATGGAAGCCCTCTGAGTTCTCCGATTCTTATCTTGTTTAGACAAGGTCATAGTCAAAGTGGAGGTTCTCTCCTCCCTTCAGAGAAAGGTACCTCCTTCTTTGAAGACCTGTTCTTTCCACTGGGATCTCACTCACAGAGATCTTTTGCCAGAGTGTCTTGGCTTTCCATGCCTGAAATACTCTCATGGGCTTTTCAGCCAGATCCGAATGCCTTTAGGGCTGATTCTGAGGCCAGAGTGCTATTTAGGACATCTGCCATTCTATGAGTCTGCTGAGTATCTCACTTCCCATGTTGGATCACTCTCCCCTTTATTTATTCTATCGGTTAGTGTTAGCAGGTACTAGACTTGTTTATGTGCTCCCTTTGACTCTTAGTCCTTTCATTATGATCAATTGTGAACTGAAATTGATCACTTGGACTAGTGAGATGGCATTGGTACATGCCACCTTGATGGGATTGAATTGGAATCCCCTGGTATGTTTCTAACTCTACCATTTGGGGCAAGTCAGCTTGAGCATGTCCCAAGTTATACATCTCTTCCCTCTCTTATTCCCACTCTTATGTTTAACAGAGATCACATTTCAGTTAATTTTCAACACTTAAGAATAACTGTGTATTAATTACAGAATTAAACCAGTCATATTAAGTAGAACAGACAAAAAAACTACTAAGAGGGATAATGTTGACAATCTCATTGATATTTTTACTTGTAATCTTTATTATTTGCAATTTAGCTGATCAACTGTCACAAATAGTATATAGTTTCTCCTAATGTCATCGTCATTATGAGTTAATTCTATATTGTTATACCTTTTTATTAAACACAAGCATATTTATGACAAGTCTCATTAAAAGACTCATTACCACTGAAAATGTCACAGATACATAACTAGACTGTGAAGCAAATAAACAACACAGATAAAAAGGACTAGTTAAATAAAATTGATAGCATTTTGTTTTGTGATTTTTGATGACATTATTTTATTAACAGACTTTCTTTGTTTTCCTTCCTTTTGCTTTTCCTAGAAATGTTAATCATTAGTTATAAAAATCATGTGTATATTGGTTATAGAGATGCAATTCTCTCCCACTTCTCCAAATGGAATCTCAAATCATAGTGTGGAAAATTACTACTCATCTGGGAATTATAACTGAAGATTCTAATGCTGAGAAATCTTGAATCCTTACCTTTTTTTTTTTTTTTTTTTTTTTTTTTTTTTAACTTTTATTTAATGAATATAAATTTCCAAAGTACAGCTTATGGATTACAATGGCTTGCCCCCCATAACGTCCCTCCCACCCGCAACCCTCCCCTTTCCCACTCCCTTTCCCCTTCCGTTCACATCAAGATTCATTTTCGATTCTCTTTATATACAGAAGATCAGTTTAGCATACATTAAGTAAAGATTTCAACAGTTTGCTCCCACACAGAAACATAAAGTGAAAAATACTATTTGAGTACTAGTTATAGCATTAAATCTCAATGTACAGCCCACTAAGGACAAAGATCCTACATGAGGAGTAAGTACACAGTGACTCCTGTTGTTGACTTAACAAATTGACACTCTTGTTTATGGCATCAGTAATCACCCTAGGCTCTTGTCATGAGTTTCCAAGGCTATGGAAGCCCCCTGAGTTCACTGACTCTGATAATATTTAGACAAGGCCATGGTCAAAGTGGAAGTTCTCTCCTCCCTTCAGAGAAAGGTACCTCCTTCTTTGATGACCCGTTCTTTCCACTGGGATCTCACTCGTGGAGATCTTTCATTTTTTTTTTCCCCAGAGTGTCTTGGCTTTCCATGCCTGAAATACTCTCATGGGCTTTTCAGCTGGATCCGCATGCCTTAAGGGCTGATTCTGAGGCCAGAGTGCTGTTTAGGACATCTGCCATTCTATGGGTCTGCTGTGTATCTCACTTCCCATGTTGGATCATTCTCTCCCTTTTTGATTCTATCAGCTAGTATTTGCAGACACTATTCTTGTTTATGTGATCCCTTTGGTTCTTAGTCCTATCATTATGATCAATTGTGCACAGAAATTGATCACTGGGACTAGTGAGATGGCATTGGTACATGCCACCTTGATGGGATTGAATTGGAATCCCCTGGTATGTTTCTAACTCTACCGTTTGAGGTAAGTCAGCTTGAGCATGTCCCGAATTGCACATCTCTTCTAATGAAGAACTGGATTAAGGATTCCTCTGGGTTGCCTTTAGAAATCTCTCTTTTTTTAAAATAATAGGTAAAATCCAACAATTTTATGTAGTACAAGCAAGTGGTATTTATCCCACGTAAGCAAGGCTGTCAGCATTTTAAAAAATCAATAAATTGGACATACTACACAAACTGCAAATATGTTAAATGGTTACATCAACTTTTGTAAAAGATATTTGGCATAAAAAAACTGAGCAAACAAGAAACAGAAGAGAAATTCCTCATCTAGATAAAGAATATCTACCAAAACCAACTTTAATAGTGAAATTGGACAGTTTTCCCTTAAGTTGGGGAAAGGGGGAAGTGTCTTTTTCTCACCACTACTTTTCAATATTATGGTGGAATTACTAGACAGTGCAGTAACACAAAGAAAGGATACAAAATGCATACATATTGGGAAGGAAGACATAAAACTGCTAGCAAATGTCATTATTGCATGTATAGAAAATTCAAAAGTACATCATAAGTACCCCTGGAACAATGTTAGTGTAGCAAAGTGGCGAATTACATGTACAATTTAATTGTTGTTCCATGTATGGGTAAGAGCTAGGATTTGAAATTTAAAAACAAAATTAAGCATCATTTAAAATTGCATCAGGTTAAAAAGCAAATCCCAATCGGTGTCTTTTAACTGGACAGTTCAGGCCATTAACGTTCAATGTGACTAATGAAAAGTGGTAACTTTGCCCTGCCATTTGCCAAAGATAAGTTCTAATATATGCTTTGAATTCCCTGTGATCTTTTGCTGTGAGGTTTCCTTCCTTTATCTTCTTTCATACTGATGACCGTGTTTCTGTGTTTCTGTGTGTAACACATCTTTAAGCATCTGTTGCAGGGCTGGACGAGTGGCGACAAATTCTTTCAATTTCTGTTTGTTATGAAACGTCTTTATTTCACCTTCATTCACAAATGATAGCTTTGCAGGATATAATATTCTGGGCTGGCAGTTTTTCTCTCTTAGTACCTGGGCTATATCTCGCCATTCCCTTCTAGCTTGTAGAGTTTCTGATGAGAAGTCAGCAGTGAGTCTGATTGGCGATCCTCTGAAAGTAATCTGACGTTTCTCTCTTGCACATTTTAGGATCTTTTCTTTATGTTTCACTGTGGAGAGTTTAATTACAACGTGTCGTGGTGAGGATCTCTTTTGGTCGTGTTTATTAGGGGTTCTGTGAGCTTCCTGTACTAGGATTTCTCTGTCCTTCTCCAAACCTGGGAAATTTTCTGCTAATATCTCACTAAAAAGGCCTTCTAATCCTTTCTCCCTCTCCATGCCTTCAGGAACTCCTAGAACCCAAACCTTTTAATATCCAGTGATAGCTATTTCATTTATGAAATTTCATTGGAAAATTGTGTTATTTTAAAGTAACTCTTTTATTCTTTCACATGTGATCCTTCATTTTGATCCCATAAATAAGAACTTAAACTGGCAAAGAAGCTCGGTCTTATTTCCTTCAGGGTCAACATTAAGTGCATTTCATAAACTCTTTTTGATAGACTGACTTCCAAAAGGTCAAACATCCCATAGTTTCATAATGTTGTCTCTGGACAGGGAGGCTATTTAAACATTATGTTATTTTATTTTAATTTTTTGTCTAGTAGTCATTTATTAACTTAAGATATTTCATTTGAAATATCAGAATTAGAGGGGAAAATGTCTGATTATTAAATTGAGCTTGGCTGAATCAGAAAGAGTAGACTATCCAGTACAGGACAGTTGCTATTAGATATAACAGGAGGGGGAAAGGAATGTTAGCTACTTCTTAATATAAAACAAAATATTAAATTTTTTTGATGAAAAGTGATATGTGCTCTTTATAGAAAATCTTATTTCCTTTCTCTGCCTGATAAATCTCCATTTATCCTAAACTGGTACATGATGATGTCATCCTGAAATACGTTGTTGAATTTATGACAATACAATTAAACAATGATATGTGTAATGATATGTTTAATATTTGCCTTCCCTACTATGTGGAAGTTCCATGGGGGCATGGATTCTATCTGTCTTGGTCTCCACTGCATTCTCTGCTTCTCAAACATTCTCTAGTACAGAATAAATGATCGATGAATAACTACAATGAGTGAAAGAACAGATAGAATGCCCATACTCTCGATAGTTGAATAAAAACTGGTAACATTTTGATAAGCTTAAATTATTCTACACACTGGGTCTATACCATCTTTTCACTTTATGAGACATAGTTTGTCTTTTAATAATTATATACTTTTATTTGGGAAGCAATATAAATCCATGATAGAATTAGAAAGTCCAAATAATAGTACAGATTAAAAAGTCTCTTAGATCTCAATCTTAATTTCCAACTTTCCAGAAAATAATCACTCTTAGAGTTTTAAATTCTTGCACTAGTTTCTCGTTGCTACCATAACAAATAATCACAAATTTAGTGGCTTAAAACAAATGAGATCCAAAGTGAGTAGGTAGAACTGTGTTCCTTTTGGAAGCTGTAGGGCAGACTCCATTTCTTTGCCTCTTCTAGCTTCTAGAAGCTACTTTCATTCCATGATGGATGGTCCTTCACCATTCTAACCTCGGCATTTGCTTTCACATCTTTTCTTCTCTCACCCTCCTGCCAGGCATTTCTATAGACCTTTGTGATAACGTTGGCCTAATTCAATACAATTTCCTCAACTCAAGATCTTAATTTAACCATATTTGTAAAGTTCTTTTTGCCATGTAAGGTAATATACTCACAAGTTCTAAAGATTAGGACACTATCCTGTTTACCATGAAACCCTTCTGGCAATTTTCTCCAACACGAACACACACACCACACACACACACACACACACACACACACTTTTCCTGCCCTTGCCCAACACTCAAGTATCATCTTAAGAGAGGTCTTTCAATATGTCTTACTCTTCAAGATACATGGTGAAATTAAAATATCTATTAAATGCCCTTGGGATTTCAGAGAATCTCACATGATGCTGAATGAACAAAATCAATGTAGAATTGAATAAAAATCAATTGTATGAAAATCAACTGTGCTTGTAGGAAATTCTCAGCTACTGGAGAACTGACTTCATCAATCAGCTTTGTACCAACAGAAGCATTGGTTTCTCAATTGAAAAGGGAGGACTCACACTATTAATGAGATAGCAAGTTTTATATTACTAAAGCATTTGATACGACTTCATGTCCAAGTCATTATGTCATTTTAATCAGAAGATTTCCAAAAATGAGACTCTGAGGGGCAGTTGCTCTACTCTTGCACTGAAGCAATGTTATTGTGGGCTAGTCTAAGGTAATGAGAAGGTCAGGAGATAGAAGTGGACTACAGCAGAGTGACAAATTATTATTAAATGATTCTCTGAAAGGAGAGTGAAAAAGTAGTTCAGGCTAACTGAAATGGAATAAAGGCAGTGCAATATCAAAATCATAAGTAGAAAATGACACACACACACAGTATTGAAAGCCCTGTTGCTATATTCTAATTAATTTATTTTCTATGTATATTTTATTATACATGTAATTTCCTCTAACTAAATTCTATCTTGCCCACAGAAACATTTTGACTATTAGATATGAAATGATTCCATCAAATACTTCGGGCACTGATTGGTGTAGCAGACTTGCCTGTAGCAATTAAACTGCATTTTCCAAAGCACACTGCAAAATCTCCCTCATCTCAGGGGCCACGCTCTGAACCTTATCAGATTTATCCTCTTCATCCATTTTCTTTTGTAACAATGTTTATTTAGTAGACGTAAAAGTATTTATAATACGTTTATGTAAACTGGCTTCCAAATTGCTCTGGGTAAATATTTAAAGCAGACTTTACTTGTATATAAATCCTAAACCTGATCCACTTCCTGTGGTTCTTATGTTTAAACCAAAAAAGACACTACTATGAATTCAGTTGTACAAACCAGATCTAAAAGTCATTCTGGAAATCATCCTTTCTTTAACTTTGCAATTTTGAAATCCCTAATTGATTTTCTCCATTTTCTTTTGATCATCTCTCCTCTTGTCTCAGCTACCGTTGCCTGGACTGATCTTCCAAATTTTCCCCAGTGGAGCTATCATGATCTCTCCCCTTCTGAGGCTTTCCACCACTCTTATGATTCAAACCAATGTCCATAACCTGACCCACAGTGGTTTGAAGGAAGTGACACTTGCTTAGCAATTCAGCCTCATCTTAAAGCACTCTTTCTTTGGTTCTCTGAATTGAAGACCAAGGCCATTCTGAAAGTTCCTTTAATAAATCAGGTTCTTTTCTGCCACAAGACCTTTACAAATGTTGTTTCCTCTGTCTTTCGTGTTCTTCCCTCTCTTCCATTTTTGCTTTCATGAACTATTTTTTTTTTTTTTTTTGACAGGCAGAGTGGACAGTGAGAGAGAGAGACAGAGAGAAAGGTCTTCCTTTGCCGTTGGTTCACCCTCCAATGGCCGCCGCGGCCGGCGCGCTGCGGCCGGCGCACCGCGCTGATCTGATGGCAGGAGCCAGGAGCCAGGAGCCAGGTGCTTTTCCTGGTCTCCCATGGGGTGCAGGGCCCAAGCACCTGGGCCATCCTCCACTGCACTCCCAGGCCACAGCAGAGAGCTGGCCTGGAAGAGGGGCAACCGGGACAGAATCCGGCGCCCCAACCGGGACTAGAACCCGGTGTGCCGGCGCTGCTAGGCGGAGGATTAGCCTAGTGAGCCACGGCGCCGGCCTTCATGAACTATTAATTTCAATTCAGTCCAGTTCCCCAGGGAAACCCAGCCTGGTTTTTTCAATGGCTGAATCCCCACTAGGAATCCTCCTAATTCTTCTATATTAATGTCTGGTTCCTCTAGACTATGACTCCCAGAGGGCAGGCACTTGCTCAATTTTTGTTCTTTTCTCAATTGCCTGGAGATAGCACAACACATGGTACCTAGTTAGTGCTTAATAATTATCCACTGAGTGAATGAATAACACAATTGTGCTCCTGGTACAGAAGAGAGGAGAGAGAAGAAGAGAAGGAAAGAGAAGGTATGGAAAGGATAGAGGCATAAGACAACAAGAATAAAGTGATCCAGTAATGACCCTAAAGTCAGTAGGGTGCATCTTAGGTATCACTCAGTTGAATAATAACAGTAAAAACAGCATGGGTAGGCCTTTTTTGTTTGTTTAGATTTATTTTGTTTATTTGAAAGGGAGAGAGAGAGAGAGAGAGAGAGGTTCTTTCATCTATGGTTCACTCCCCAAATGATCACAATGGCTGGGGTTGGGCCTGGCCAAAACTAAGAACCAGAAGCTGCTTCTTATGAGTCTCCCCAAATAAGTGCAGGGGCCCAAACACTTGAGTCATCCTCTGCTGCTTCCTAGGCACATTAGCAGGGTGCTGGACTGAAAGTGGAACAACCAAGATTCAAACCGGCACCTATACGGGATGCCAGTGCTGCAGGTGGCAGCCTAACCTGCTATCCACAACACCGCTGCAGCCTTGTGGTTTGACTTACTGTGAGAGTCAATTATAAAAGCTTTTATATAAAAAGCCAGAGGGGTGTGTGTGTGATTTTGACAAATGCTTGTTTTCTTTTTTAGTTGCCAAGTTGTCTTAATTTGCTCAATATAACTGAATTCAATTCTAGTTTTAAAGCAGACTAGAATTAACAATTTTGACCAAACAAATCATAAAAAATGCTATCTTATCTATTAACAGGTAAAAAAGAAGGATTAATTTCTTTTTTAAAGATTTATTTTATTTATTTGAAAGAGTTACAGAGAGAGGTAGAGACAGAGAGAGAGGTCTTCCATTCGCTGGGTCACTCCTTAGATGGCCACAATGGCCAGAGCTGCGCTGATCCAAAGCCAGGAGCCAGGAGCTTCTGTGTCTCCCTCTTGGGTGCAGGGGCCCAAGGACTTGGGCCATCTTCTACTGCCCTCCCAGGCCATAGCAGAGAGCTGGATCAGAAGAGGAGCAGCCGGGACTAGAACTGGCGCCCACATGGGATGCCGGCACTGCATGTGGCAGCTTTACCTGCTACGCCACAGTGCTGGCCACAAGAAGGATTATTTTCAACGTTGAATGGTGTTTAAAACTGTTCATATGCTTTTTTTTTTTTTTTTTTTTTTGACAGGCAGAATGGACAGTGAGAGAGAGAGACAGAGAGAGAAAGGTCTTCCTTTGCCGTTGGTTCACCCTCCAATGGCCGCCGCGGCCGGCGCGCTGCGGCCGGCGCACCGCACTAATCCGATGGCAGGAGCCAGGTACTTATCCTGGTCTCCCATGGGAGTGCAGGGCCCAAGCACTTGGGCCATCCTCCACTGCACTCCCTGGCCACAGCAGAGAGCTGGCCTGGAAGAGGGGCAACCGGGACAGAATCCAGTGTGCCGGTGCCGCAAGGCGGAGGATTAGCCTACTGAGCTGCGGCGCCAACCTCGTATGTTCTTTTTAAGGTATGAAGTTGGCTAAATCCTGTACATTAAAAATAATGGAAATGAAAAAATGAAAAATGGAAATCCACTTTTTAAAAATTAAAAAAATTCACAAGCATAAAACTTTTACATATTTGTGGAGGAACATAAGATGATTCTCTATATTTATACACTGTGTAATATCTAATCAAGGTAAATACATTTTTCCTTTTAAACATATAGCATTTCTTTATACTGAAAACACCCAAAATACTATCTTTTAGCTTGAGAGAAATATATAGTACATTAATATTATCTATAGTTACCCTACTTCTGAAATGAGAACCCAGATCTTCTTACTCCTACTAGATAAAATCTAGTAAATCTAGTACTCTTAATCAACTTTTCCCCATCTCTCTCTCATCCCCCCCCCCCCCAAGCCTCTGGTAACCAAAATTATACTTTTAACTTTCATGATCACCTGATTTTTTTTTTAGACTGCACATATGAGTAAGAGTGCATGATACTTTTATTTATATGCTTGGCTTTTTTATTTAATTTATTTTATTTAATATAATGACCTCTGGTTTCATCCATGTGCAAATGACAAGATTTCATCGTTTTTAATGGCCGAGTAGTATTCCATTGTGTATATGCATTACATTTTCTTAATCCCTTCATCAGTGAGTGAACACCTAGGATGTTTTCCATTTCTTTGCCATTGTGAATAGTGCCACAATAAACATGGGAGTGCAGCTGTCTCTTTGGCAGAATGCTTTCTTGTCCCTAGGCTCATACCCAGAAGTTGGATTGCTCAATTATATAGTAGTTCCATTTTTACTTTTCCATACAGTTTGCCATAATAGTTGTACTAATTTACATACCCACCAAGAGTGTGCAAAGGAATCCTCGTACATCCTCACCAACACTTGTTACCTTCTGTCTTTTTGATAAAAGCCAATCCAACTGGGCTGAGGTAGTGTCTCATTGTTTTGATTTGGATTGTCTTGACGATTAGTGATTTTGAGCATTTTTTTTCATGTACTTATTGGTAATTTAATTGTCTTCTTTTGAGAAATATCTGTTTATATCTACTGCCCATTTTTAAATTAAATTGGGTCTTTATTTTGCTATTGAGCTGTTTGTATTCCTTATATAGTCTAAATATAAACACCTTTGTCAGATATGAAACTTGCAAATATATTCTCTTTTTTTTTTTTTTTGACAGACAGAGTTAGACAATGTGAGAGAGAGACAGAGAGAAAGGTCTTCCTTCCATTGGTTTACCCCCCAGATGGCTGCTACGGCTGGCGCGCTGCGCCAATCCAAAGCCAGGAGCCAGGTGCTTCCTCCTGGTCTCCCATGAGGGTGCAAGGCCCAAGGACTTGGGGCATCCTCCACTGCCCTCCTGGGCCACAGCAAAGAGCTGGACTGGAAGAGGAGCAACCGGGACAGAATCCGGTGCCCTGACCGGGACTAGAACCCGGGGTGCTGGCGCCACAGGTGGAGGATTAGCCTAGTGAGCTGCAGTGCAGGCCTATTATTTTGTAGATTGCCTATTCCCTTTGTTGATAGTTTCCTTTGCTATGGAGAAGTTCTTTATGTTTTGATGAAATTCCATTTGTCTATTTTTGCTGTTTTTTTTCCTGTGCTTTTGGAGTTGGATCCAGAAAAATCTTTGCCCATTCTGATGTTCTGAAGCACTTTCCTCACATTTTCCTCCAGTAGTTTCAAAGTTTCAGGGCTTACATGTAAGTCATTAATCCATCTTAAGTTGGTTTTTATACATGGTATGAGAGATAGAGGTTTAGTTTCATTCTTTTATGTGTGGATATACAACTCACACATCCAAAATCCAAAACCCAGCACCATTTATTGAAAAGACTATCCTTTCTCCAATGCATGTTTGTAGGCCATCTGCCAAATATCAAGGGAAGGTGTTGTGGTATAGCAGGTTGAGCTGCCACTTGGCATGCCCACATCCGCTATAAGAATACATTTGAGTCCTGACACCTCTGCTTGTCAGCCAGCTTCTTGCTAATGCATCCTGAGGAGCAAAATTGATGGCCCAAGTGCTTGAGTCCCTGCCATCTATGTGGGAGATCTGGACAGAGATCTGGGCTCCTGGCTTCAGCCTGGCCCTGCCCTGGCTGTTGAGGGCATTTTGGAAGTGTTAGGTGAATGTGATAACCACTGCACTACGGAAACTGAAGTGAAGCATCAGGTGAAGATCTTGGTCTTTCAAATAGATGAACATAAATTACTGGACATTTTAAAAATATCAGTTTGCTGTAGATGCATGGGTTTACTTCTAGAGTCCGGTCTGTGATTCTGTTTTTTTGCTAATACCATGCTGTTTAAATTACCAAAGCTTTGCAATATATTTTATTTTATTTTATTTTTTAAAAGATTTCTTTCTTTATTTGAAAGTCAGAGTTACACAGAGAGTGGAGAGGCAGAGAGACAGAGAGAGAGAGAGAGAGAGAGAGAGAGGTCTTCCATCCGATGGTTCACTCCCCAATTGGCTGCAATGGCCAGAGATGTGCTGATCCGAATGTAGGAGCCAGGAGCTTCTTCTGGGTCTCCCATATGGGTGCAGGGACCCAAGGACTTGGGCTATCTTCCACTGCTTTCCCAGGCCATAGCAGAGAGCTGGATTGAAAGAGGAGTGGCCGGGACTAGAACCGGTGCCCATATGGGATGCTGGTGCTTCAGGCCAGGGCGTTAACCCACTGTGCCACAGTACCAGCTCCTGTAACATATTTTAAAGACAGATAGTGTGATGCTTACTGTTTTGTCCTCTTTGTTCAAGACCCTTTGGCTATTTGGGATCTTTTCTGGTTTTCTATAAATTTTAGTAGCGTTATGTTTCTAGTTATGTTAAAAATGTCATTGGAATTTTGATAGGGATTTCATTGATCTATAAGTTGCTTTTGGTAGACACATTTTAATGATATTGATTCTTCTGATTCAGTTTCACAGTTTTGTGAATCCTTTTATTAATTTTAATGTTGAGATCATGATTATAACATGGGGTAGACTCGGTTGGGTGCAATATGATGAAAACCTATTCCTTTAAGATGAGAATGAGTACTTACTCTAATACCAGTACTAATAATAGACTTAATGGAAAGATGCTAAAACTATTGATTTTAAAACCAAAACAAAATGAAAAAGACTGCTTGCGGTCAACATTATTACTACTGAGCCATAACATACACTATGGAAAAAAAATTTAAAATATATTGCTGAAATGAAAGAAATAAAAAGATAATTCACAGATTATTATAAAACCAGAAAAGTCAGAACAATTTAACAAACAAAAGTTTTAAATGAGTTTCATTATTAAGTAATGAAATAATTCTTATTATGAAAATAATGAAAGAATAGATATAAAATATGGCCCAGACATCAGCAATAACTGATTAAAATACACAATCAATACTATAGATGTTACGAATATATAATTTATATGTTTTAATATATAAAACATTTATATGTTTTCCTTCATAAAAATCTTTTAAGTACTTTAACAAATATTAAACATATTAATATACTTCAAAATTAATAGAAGAATGGAATATGTTTATTTTGATACAAAAATTTTTGAAATTCATAATTATCTTTTTTGGAAAGTGCATTTTCCATGAACTTTTTGAATATCTTTATATTCAGGAAATAGTCTGATTATCGATATCAGTGGCACAAAGATTTACTGATAGATTTTCAAAAGTTAAGAGACTTCCATATCCCCAGGTGAAAACAATATTTTAAAGATACCAGTTTCACTTAAAATTGTTAATAAATGCAGTATAAGAATAAAAATGAAAATCACATTTCTTATGACTTGAAAAGTTTTTTTTATAAATTTCGACTGGAATATTAGCAGATGACAACATTTCTGTGAAAAATGAAGTACACCAAAGTGGCTAGCTCTAATGTTAAAATACTCATATTAAAACATATAAAGGCAATAGTAACTAAAATGATGAGGTACGAGTCTCAAAATAGACATAGATTTAAAATTTTAAGTGTTTATTTGAAAGGCAAAGATTCAGAGGGAGAGGTAGACACAGTGATCTCCCATCTTCTGGTTCATTTTCCAAATGCCTACAATTGGCCTGGGGTAGGCCAAAGGCAGGAGCCCAGATACCAATCTGATACTCTCCTATGGATTGCAGGGACCGAATACTTGAGCCATCACCTGCTGCCTCCCAGGGTGCACAGCAGTAGGAAGATGGAATTGGAAGTGGAGCTGGGACTCCAACCCAGGCAATTTGCTATAGGACGCAGGCATCCCATGAGTTGTCTTATCCCCTGTGCCAAATGCCTATCCCAGACATGTATTTTAATAGAAGAAAACAAAATATGAAGAAATACACTGTATTTTATAAGAATTTAATTAATAAACAAAGGGCTAGCATTTAGCCTAACATGTAAGACACCTATGCCCCACATTGGCGCAACTAGGTTCAATTCCTGATTCTAGCTTCCTTCTAATGCAAACTGTGAGAGGCAATAGTAATGATTCAAGTAGTTGGGTCTCTGCCACTGATGTCAGAGACCTGAACTGAATTCGTTGCTTCTGGCTTCAGCCCAGCCCAGTCCTGGCCATTGCAGACATTTGAGGAAATGAACTAGTGGATGGGAGCTTTCTCTGTTTCTCTGCCCTGCAAACAAATACATTTCAAAAGTAATTTAACAAAGAAGTATCATGAGTCAATAGAAGAGGAACTGACAATGTAGATAATTTTATTAGATAACAGAACACCAGTTTTGAAAGCCATGGCCCCTACGGAGTTTGGACATACCATAATATATTGGGTGTTTAATAGATAACTCACACATTATCTTATGGAGTATGCCAAAATGTATTCCAGATAGTTGAATGATTAAATATAAAATTAAAGCAAAATAAAACTAGTGAAAAAATAAACACTAGAAATGCACTGAAGGCTGGTGCTGTGACATAGTAGGTTAAGCCTCTGCCTGTGGCACTGGCATCCATATGGGCACGGCTTCCAGAGCTGGCTGCTCTACTTCCGATCCAGCTCTCCGCTATGGCTTAGGAAAGCAGTAGAAGATGGCCCAAGGCCTTGGGCCCCTGCATCTACATCACAGACCCAGAAGAAGCTCCTGGCTCCTGACTTCGGATTGGCCCAGTTCTGGCCATTGCAGCCATTTGGGGAGTGAAGCAGCAGATGGAATCTCTCTCTCTCTCTCTCCCTCTCTCTCTGTCTGTCCCTCTCTCTATCTGTAGCTCTGCCTCTCAACTAAATAAATAAATCTTTAAAAAAAATGCACTCCCCTTCTCCCTTCATTTGCAGGGCTAGCTCTTTTATGTCTCAGCTCATTCAGGTCTCCGATCAAATATCACTTCTACAGAGAGGATTTCCCTGATCACCCCAGCAAAGTAGTATCTCCTTTTCCCTTTAATTTTGATCACTTTATTGTATTTGTATCTTTATGAGAATGTATTGTATTCATTTTTCTTTTCTGTGCTTTCCTTTCTATATGTAAGATTTATGAGAGCAAGAACCATTTAAGTATTTCTTGCTGCAACAGTCTGGTGCCCTATCTGAATTCAATAGATATTTGTTGAATTAAGGAATAATTGGAAGAAATTCTGATAGTGTATTGATATTCTATGCTTTGTATGACAGGAAATCTAAACCAGTCACCAAGTGCAAAAGCAAAGTAAACAAAAGGAGAGACAAAAGAATAGAAAAAGCAATAGCATAAAATATGGCAAGGGTTAATGTCACTTCATACGTATATCATTGACATTCTTATATAAAAACAAATAAACAGAATATTTATACCAGAGGACACATGGATACATTAAAAATTATTTATTTGAGAGAGAAGGTGGGTAGATGGGAGAGAGGGAGAGAGATATCTCTTCTCCAAATGCCTACAATGGCCGCAGGATTGCAATGGCTTGGACTGGGTGCTAGCTGGTGCCAGAAGCCCAGAATGCGGCATAAAGATAGTATACAAACACCAGGGAAAATATCAGATCCTGATAACAATGAAAAAAAGACTTGGAAGTCTAACAACCTTGAGGTAGGATTTCATACCAAGGAATTTGAAGGGAAAAAATGGCATAATTTGATGTTAGGTTGTATATTCTGTAAATCTGTACACTTTGGGAAGCAACATCAGCAGTAAGTATTAGAGTATTTCTGAATCTTTTAAGCAAGATTCTTATGCCAGAAAAATTATCTCAAGAAAAGAATTCATCATATGTAAAAAGCCAACTGCAAGCTTTACAACACTATTTTCTCAGTAAAAATTATAAGGGCAATGACTTTGGCTGTGGCGTCAATAATAGATGGAATTTCATGTTGCCATTAAATGTTAAAATAATGAGGACTATGAAGCAGCACAGAAACGTCATGTCACACAAGATGAAAAGCAGAGTTTAAAATTGAGTGCATAGAATAAAGGGAATAGTTGAACATATATACATGATTTATGTCTCTTTGAGTAATGTTTTAGTTGCAAAATTGCAGAGGAGACAAAAAAAAAATACACTCAGTTCCTTATCTGTATTCTTTCAATAAGTAATGGATCCAAGCCTCTGAGTTGCAGCACCCATTGCATTTCTTTTTGAAGTTTATTCAATTAATAATAATATTTTGTACCCAAACACTGTTCTCCCACCACATCTCACTTCATATACTCAAATAATTGGAAACACTATGCAAAAGAATTTTTAAAAATTACTTATTTGAAGGGCAGAGAAAGGGAGGGAGAGAGAGACAGAGAGAGAGAGACTCCATTCATTGGTTCACTCCCCAAATGACTATAACCCAGGCGGAAGCTAGGAGACAGGAACTCCATTGAGGCCTCCTATGGGTGGCAGGGGCCCAAGAACTCGGTCCATCCACTGCCCTCCCAGGTACACTAACACAGAGCTGGATTGGAAGTGGAGCAGCCAGGACTCAAAAGGGCTCTCCTGTGAGATCCCAGGTGGCTCAATCCCCTGCCCCACAATGCTGGCCAGTTCTTTTTATGGAATTATGGGTTTTTCCTTAACATGCTTCAAGGTTTCTTTCTTTCCTTCCTTCCTTCCTCCCTTTCTCTTTTTCTTTCAAGATTTATTTATTTATTTGAAAGGCAGAGTTACTTAGAGGCAAAGGTAGAGTGAGAGAGGTCTTGCATCCACAGCTTCACTCCCCAAATAGCTGCAACAGCCAGAGCTGCGCCGACTGGAAGCCAGGAGCTGGGAGCTTCTTCCAGGTCTCCCATGTGGGTGCAGGGGCCCAAGGACTTGAGTCATCTTCTGCTTTCCTAAGCCATAGCAGAGAGCTGGATTGGAAGTGAAGCAGCAGGGGCTCGAACTGGAGCCCAAATGGGATGCTGGGGTTGCAAGCCAGGGCTTTAACCACTACGCCACAGCGCCGGTCCTAAAACTTTTTCTTATTTTATCTATTCTACAATACAATAACTAAAAATGCAGCTACAGTTATAAAGCCAACATTCTCCATTCACGCGGCCCCTGGAACACTAGAACTCGGTGGAAGCGTGGACTTCCACAGGCTGGAGGGGGGCGGGACTCGAGGAGGTGGGTGTGGCGTCGCAAAAAAATTCCCACAAAAACACGCGGAAGTCCCCCGCGCTGCTTTACGGCACTCGCTCCGCCCCTCCAGGTGCGGGAAGTCCGAAGCCGACAATCATGGCCGCCGCCTACTGTGTCCGCCAGCCTGCGGCTCTCTTGGCGGTGTTGTTGCTCTTGTCCTTCGGCAGCCTGGCCGCTAGTCAGATCGAGGTAGGAGTCAGCCTCTTTTGACGACGGAGCCTTGGGAGGACGGCTGTTCCGTGGGCTGTGAACGCCCCGGCTGATGTCCGACACAGCAGCTGAGTGAAACCTCTGAGCCAGGCTGGGCTGCAGTTGGGGTTTCACCGGGGGTGGGATAGGACAGGATGGGTCCGTTTCAGCCTTTGAAAACGAAAATTTAAAAGGATCATGTCCTCGGAGAAAGAACTGATCCTTTGCTCCTACGTTTGTGCAGTGCATAGTGGGGAGGTGGCACCTCCAGTGAATGGCAGCTGCTTTCCTACGACTGAAAGGCATCGCTCTCTTGATAGCAGTCAGATGGGTACAGTGTTTTTTCCTGATTTCCACTCCCCCTATTTTTAAAAAACTGGCCGCCCGAACTTCTGGTCGCCTTGTAACGTTTTCACTCTCCTGTATTCTGATGATTCCTCAGTCCAATTCTATAAGCAAGATCTCTAGCTGCATTTCCAGCTTGCGAAGGGACCGAGGTAATCAGATATATTTGGAAATCGGTGTCCAAAGATTTTTCTTCTGCTTATCCCACCTCCTCTTAAAAAGACACTGAAAAACTAAGCCTTCCTGTTCTCCTGCATTTCTTAGCCCAGAAATGGTGCTCCTAAGCTAGAAATACAAGTTGTTGTATCCCACATTTTGATTATCACTAAGTTGAATGTTCTGAACTCTTAAGATTGCTTTCACTTCTCCAGTTCCACTGGCTTCATTCAGGCCCTGGCCATTTCTGGTCTAGATGATTGCAGTTACTCTTATTTCTTCTAGGTTTCTGTACTCCATCACGGTGATGCTAGTCTTCATAAAATGTTAGCTGGATCAGGTTATTCTGATTGAATCCTTTCATTAATCTTTGTTCCATGGGTATAAAATAAAGAAAGTAAACATTTTAATCTGGTCCCTGCTTCCTTTAATAGTGTTCTCCCCATTACCTCAGCCCTTGAACTTGGACCCTAACTTTCAGTTAGAAAAAGATAATTGAGCATGCACTCTATATATGTTCATGCATTACTGATAATTTATGTATTCAATGTGTATATAGCATATTTTTAGATAATATAAATATGAGTAGAAGTTCTGTTTTCCCTTCTTCATTCTAGTGGATTATCTTGAATACTTTGTTTTGGATACCATACAATTGCTGTGCTTTTTCACTTTATTATGTTTTATACATTCTGTCCTTTTTTTTTTTTTCTTTTTTTTTTTTTTTTGACAGGCAGAGTGGACAGTGAGAGAGAGAGACAGAGAGAAAGGTCTTCCTTTTGCCGTTGGTTCACCCTCCAATGGCTGCTGCGGCCGTTGCACCGCGCTGATCCGAAGGCAGGAGCCAGGTGCTTCTCCTGGTCTCCCATGGGGTGCAGGGGCCCAAGGACTTGGGCCATCCTCCACTGCACTCCCGGGCCACAGCAGAGAGCTGGCCTGGAAGAGGGGCAACCGGGACAGAATCCGGTGCCCCGACCAGGACTAGAACCCGGTGTGCCGGCACCGCAAGGCAGAGAATTAGCCTGTTGAGCTGCAGCGCCGACCCTGTTTTATACATTCTGTTTTCTCTATTTCCTAAGATGCAGTAAGAGGATAACTTCTAGACCTTATCCAATCCTTATCATTGACTTTTTCTGTTGTAATTTGCATTAAAGCTTTTTCTGTTGTAATTTGTATTAAAGCTTCATCTATTGGAACCTATGTGTACTTTGTACTATTATTCTGTCATCTCTCAGGTGCAAGCGTTGCTTAACTTGTCTGCCATGAGTCAGTCAGTCTTCCTTCCTATCTGTTCTCCAAGTGCAGTGCAAATCTGATTGTGTCATTCTTATGTGCCTTACTGTTGCTTTGAAGAATAAACTCTTCATTGAGACTCAGAAACAAAACTGCATAATTGACCTCTGCTTATATTTCTTTTTTGTTGTTGTTGTTAAGATTTTATTTATTTGAGAGGTTGAGTTACAGACAGTGAGAGGGAGAGACAGAGAGAAAGGTTCTTCCTTCTGTTGGTTCACTTCCCAGATGGCCACAATGGCTGGAGCTGCACCGATCCGAAGCCAGGAGCCAGGAGATTCTTCTGGGTCTCCCATGTGGGTGCAGGGGCCCAAGCACTTGGGCCATCTTCTACTCCTTTCTCAGGCCATAGCAGAGAGCTGGATTGAATGAGGGGCAACTGGAACTAGAACTGGCACCCATATGGGATGCTGGCACTGCAGGCAGAGGATTAACCTACTGCACCACAGCGCCGGCCCCTCTGTTTATACTCCTAATTTGTGTCCCCCCCCCCACCCCTTTTCTCTCTCACCTCTCTCATTCCTCCACCCTTCCTTTTTCTCACCTTTTCTTTCCTCTTTCAGTCTTCCAGTTCTGCTAGTCTTTCAGTTTTTCAAAACTATTAGGGCTCATGTTCCCTTTATCTGAGCTTTTCTTCCCTCATATCTTCATCTTTTGGATCTTAATCCAAATGCCACTTCTTTAGAGACCCCAAGTCAGGTCCCCAATGTTATACTGTTTTTATTTACTATGGGTCTTTCTTTGATAGGATTAATAGTTTTACCTTAACTGCTTAATGTGTGTCTAGTTGGATAGCAGCCTCCTTGAAGGCAAGTAAGTACTGAGAGAATAATTGCTCATCATTGTATTCTGAATATTCAGGGCAGTGATAAGCACATGATGTTCAATCAATGTGATGAATTTATAATGTTACATTGTAGTGAAATAGGTATTCATGCTTGTCTTTACTGAATGCTGGTATTCTTGAGAGAAAGCAACATACTTTTTAGTAATTTTTCTATCAGTGTACATTATATAGTACCTGGCTTATGATAGATGCTCCATTAACTACATGGAATGAATAACTTTATAGTGACTGTATTGCCTAAAAAATCATGAAAGAGTTTTTTCATCTCAAATGTACACTAAAGTCTTAAGGAACTGACTTTGGAGCTGGAAGGTACATTAGATAATGTTTGAGTCAGTTATTATTTTCTATATGAGGAAAGTTGAGTCTAAAGTACTAAATGGCTTTTCTTGATCTCACAGCATACTGGAGAGAAACATCTGGTATTTAGCTCAGGTCTTCAAATTCTCAGACTAATGCTTTTTCTACTGCAATGTATTGCTTTCTTCAGCATCTAGTTTTCTTGAGAAAACTATGGTGGGTGAAAAATTTTATTTATGTGTACACCACACACACATTTGAATGGAATTTTTTATTTTCATTCTCCCTGAAATTTTTGTGTTAGCCAAAATTTAAAACTGCTAACATTTTTTAGGCAATTATGTGTTCTAGTTACTGTTACTACATTCTGTGAGTCAGACAATATTATTGCCATTTTCTAGGTTGGGAAATGGAAGGACAGAGAAGTTAAGCAGTTTTTCTAAGTTTGGAAGCAAAAGAGCCTAACTTTGATTCCAGGCACTCAGATGATTTAGTAATTACACTATGTGGGAGCAGATCTGTATGATTTATATCCTTTTTTTTTTTTTTTTTTTTTTGACAGGCAGAGTTAGACAGTGAGAGAGAGAGAGAGAGAAAGGTCTTCCTTTCCATTGGTTCACACCCCCCCCCCCCCCAAATGGCTGCTACAGCCGGCGCAGTGCTCCAAAGCCAGGAGCCAGGTGCTTCTCCTGGTCTCCCATGCGGGTGCAGGGCCCAGGCACTTGGGCCATCCTCCACTGCACTCCCGGGCCACAGCAGAGAGCTGAACTGGAAGAGGGGCAACCAGGACAGAATCCGGTGCCCTGATCGGGACTAGAACCCAGAGTGCTGGCGCCACAGGCGGAGGATTAGCCTAGTGAGCCGCAGCAATGGCCGATTTATATCCATTTTTAATAGATAATTAAAATCATGTTGATTAGGTGTCAGCATAGTATTGGATGCTGAAATTTTTAATGTCTCAATATGCAGATATAATTCCTACTTTAACAGATTAGTGAAAGGGTACATCAAATAACACTGAAGTATATTATCGATCAAATATCTTGGTGAATTCAAATAAATTACTAAGCACATAAGACTGGATGTTGAATGAAATTAGAAGAATTTGGCACAAAGTAAGAACAGATGTTGAATGAAGTTTTAACAGGAAACATATTAATTAGAATCCAGACATGACATAAGCCATTCACAATTTCAAGACTGAATGGGAAATTATAAGACAGTGAGGAAGCCCTGCTGTGTGTGTAAAATGTTTAAAAACAAACAGCTTTCACTAATATTACCCTGCAGCAAAAAATAAAGCTCAACAATCTTCATGGATGCCTCAATACATTTGTTTGAACTTTAATATTGGTTAATATTGTGACCAGTATTAAAGACTGACTCACCACAATTGTAGAGATTTTAGAGAATCAACAGTAATGATTATTAAATGACTAAAGCATTGAAGACTTCTATGTGACATTTAAGGGGTGATAATTTTGCTTCGCTTGAGGGTATAAGGGGATTATGTTATGTCTCACAACAAACTCATGGGGATAAAAACTGTATTACCTGAGTGAAATATTAATCTTTGAGAATTTCCTGGCATAAACATTTTAATCTTGAATTCTTACAGCAGAAAATGATCACTTTAGTAGAGGGATTACCAAAATATAACCTAAGAGGAAACTTTGAGATTTGTAGTTGTATGGTACAGCCTTTATGTAATAGCTGCTTGTGCTGAACCCATCATCTGTGTGGTTTCAGTGTTCTAGGAGAGACTCTTGCTTTGTTCACTTCTAGTCAAGGCATTTAGACCATATGTTCCTTAATTCAAAAAATATTCAAAATCATAAATAAGTTAATGATATGTAATGGGAGAAGATGGTGAACACAATGGAGAAAATAAATTATGGTGGAGAAAATAGTGAGGTTAGGTTGCAATTTTAAATAATATCCTGGTTAAATCTGTTGAACCAAGTCCTGTGTTCTCTATCGAGCGTGCTTTCTTTTTTCTTAATTGTTCTCAGGGTATGGGAAATAGGAAGATGTGAACTCTGTAAAATGCTTTTATTTGTATAATGCTTCATAATTTTTAGAGCGGAAGCCCTTGTACAGGCATGTTCACAGTCTGTAAAATAAGTCTGGTGTAGGAATGGCATTGCTTTCATTCTGCACATTAGGACGCTGAGTCTTACGAAACATTAGTATCTTGATTAAGGTTGCTATGTTTAATCAGTGTGTAAACCACAAATAAAACCCAGATTTCCAGTTCAGGACTTTTTTAAACTTTTTTTAACTTTTATTTAATGAATATAAATTTCCAAAGTACAGCTTATGGATTACAATGGCTTTTTTCCATATTGTAACCTAAGCTGTAAGTTATTTTTTTCCTTATTTCCATAAGATCAAATACTAGAATATTCATAAACTAATGATGTTATGAATATTCACAAATTTATTTCCTAAACTTAAGATGATTGTTATAATGACTCTTAAAAAAAAAAAAAAAAAACCTGTCCTTTGTTGGTTCTTATTCTGTGAAATTGTGGCCTTTTTTATCTATTTGTTTTGCTTTTATTTGCCTGTTAGGATCAAGCAGAACAATTCTTTAGAAGTGGCCATACAAACAACTGGGCTGTTTTGGTAAGTAAATTCTCCAAAGATATACCTTGCTGTTCACATTAGATAAATGTCTGAGAAATTTTGTGGAACCAAATTTTTGAAAATAAAATTTATTTTTCTGTATTTTTTTAAAGATTTATTTTATTTTATTTGAAAGTCAGAGGTCTTCCATCCGATGGTTCACTCCCCAATTGGCTGCAATGGCCGGAGCTGTGCCAATCCGAAGCCAGGAGCCAGGAGCTTCTTCTGGGTCTCCCACGTGGGTGCAGGAGTCCAAGGACTTGGGGCATCTTCTACTGCTTTCCCAGGTCATAGCAGAGAGCCGGATCAGAAGTGGCACCTATATGGGATGCCGGTGCTTCAGGCTATTTATTTGACAAGTAGAGTTACAGACAGTGAGAGAGAGAGACAGAGAGAAAGGTCTTCCCTCCGCTGGTTCACTCCTCAAATGGCCTCAACGGCTGGATCTACGCCAATCCGAAGCCAGGAGCCAGGTGCTTCCTCCTGGTCTCCCATGGGGTGCAGGGGCCCAAGCACTTGGGCCATCCTTCACTGCCTTCCCTGGCCACAGCAGAAAGCTGGGCTGGAAGAGGAGCAGCCAGGACTAGAACCGGCTGCCCACATGGGATGCTGGCGCCACAGGCGGAGGATTAATTTAGTGTGCCATGGCGCCAACCCCTTTTTTTGTATCTTATAACAAACTTTTTATTTTGACCTGGTCATGTTTTAAATTGACTATTTCATTAATAATACTGTAATAATATGCTTTGCCCACAGTATGTTAAGTGGTAACCTCAAATAGATATGAGAATAAATTGGCAGAGGGAGGGGGGGCTTGTGGCACAGCAGATTAAACTGCTACTTTTTTTTTTTTTTTGACAGGCAGAGTGGACAGTGAGAGAGAGAGACAGAGAGAAAGGCCTTCCTTCGCCATTGGTTCACCCTCCAATGGCCAGTCCAAGCACTTGGGCCATCCTCCACTGCACTCCCTGGCCACAGCGGAGAGCTGGACAGGAAGAGGAGCAACCGGAACAGAATCCGGTGTTCCAACCGGGACTAGAGCCTAGTGTGCGGGCGCTGCAGGCAGAGGATTAGCCTAGTAATCCGCGGCGCTGGCCTAAACTGCTATTTCTAATCTACCTCCCTTCTAGTGCACCTGGGAAGGCAGTAGGTGATAGCCCAAGTATCTTGGGTCCCTGTCCCATATGGAAAACCTGGATGGAGTTCCTGGGTCCTTGTGTTGACCTGGCCTTATCCTGCCTATTGCAGGTATTTGGGGAGTGAGCCAGCAGATAGAAGACAACCTCTCTGTCAATGTGCTTTTCAAACCAATCAATCAATCAATCAATCCGTTTTTTTTAAAAAAGAGCAAACTGGAGTGCTATTATTAAAGGAAGCATTTCTTAATTTTAAAAATTTATTTTCTTATGGACAGACAAAATGTATGTATTTATGTACAATATGATATTTTGATATACAAGGGTACTTTTAAAAATTCATGGAAAATGAAAAGACTAATTTATTTTGGTTCAAAAAACTTTGGAATCTTTACATACTCTTTTCTTAATAGGCATTTCCACAAATGTTTTAAAGATTGCTTGTACGTATGAATTTGCATTTTTTAGATTCAAAATGATCTTACCATTTTTGTACAAAAATCATTTTATATTTAAGAGTTTTTGATTATCATGAAATACTTTTTATGGACTTTTTTGAACTTTTTATGCACTTTTATGAAGTACATTTTTATGGGCTACAGTGCACTATTTATTTCAACACCATATAAACTAAAACTAGGCAGCTAGTTTTTCCTTTGTAGACTACCAGCTGCTCTATTTCAGTTCTATACAGGACATGACACATTATTGTCATTCCCATTTCCATCAGAAAGTTGAGTACTTATTTCCCTATACTTTTACCAATATTGGGAATTTTCAGATTTTTTGACACTTATCAATTGTATTTTTAAAGTATGATTGAGTTTGAATGAGCATCTTTAAGAGTTTTGTACATTTTAAATGCGTTTGTTGTGAGATGTTTTTTCTTTTACCCATTTTCAAAAGTGTTCATTTTTTTCTTATTGAATTATAATTAATATTAGTTTTTGAATATGATTTCAAGTTTTTACATTTAAGCTATAGTTTTGTGCTGTTTTTTGACATGGATTTATATTTTTATGTAGTTGAAATTTTATTTGATTTTTAAGTTGGATTCCAGGTTGAAAAATTTACTTTAATGAAAACAAATTGTATAACTCCTCTGTTTGGCAAGAGCAAGAGCATTTATGCTATTCTCAGAATTGTTTTTATACCTACTATAAGCAAAACCATGTAGTAGGAGGCAGGAGTATGCTTGGTGGATCTCATACCAAGTGATGCCAATCTTTGTTTACTTGACTTAGAATGGCTTTTTAAGAACATGGACTTTTTTTTTTTGACAGGCAGAGTGGACAGTGAGAGAGAGAAACAGAGAGAAAGGTCTTCCTTTGCCGTTGATTTACCCTCCAATGGCCGCTGTGGCCGGCGCACCGCGCTGATCTGATGGCAGGAGCCAGGTGCTCCTCCTGGTCTCCCATGGGGTGCAGGGCCCAAGCACTTGGGCCATCCTCCACTGCACTCCCGGGCCACAGCAGAGAGCTGGCCTGGAAGAGGGGCAACCTGGACAGAATCCAGCGCCCCGACCGGGACTAGAACCCGGTGTGCTGGCGCCGCAAGGCGGAGGATTAGCCTAGTGAGCTGTGGCGCCGGCTAAGAACATTGACTTTTAACATGAAATTAGATTTTCCTACTTGGTATAATTTTTGGGAATCTTTCTTTTTAAGTCTAAAAATTGATTGAATTATTTCTGGTTTTCTGTTCATTTCAAGAGCTTCTTTATAATACATCCTCTTTTGTGGATAAAACCCTGTTTTGTATGTCAAATTTTAGTCTATTTCCTGTGTTTCTCACAATTAAGGAAGCAATCCAGAGTGAAATGAATGTGATATGACTTAAAACATCTAATTTTCTTTTGTATTCTGTGAAAAAATTATGGACATTGTCTTTTGTTTCTAAAGAATTTAATCTTAGAAACAGACATATTAAATAATCATAAAAATTGAGAGTAACTGACTTGGTTCAATGTTTAATTAAATTCCCTGAATTTAAATTTAATGGTCTTTTTTGTTTAATACTAGTTATGAAGGATTGCTGTTCAGAAAGATTGGTTTTTATTGATGGTTCTCCATGTACTTTGCTGTTTATAAGCTTGAAACTCTTTTTTAAGCCATCCCTATATCCTGCTTAAAGACAAATATTTCTATAAGTCTATGGTTTATTTTGACTCATAAAAATTGTTTTTTTTTTAATTCTTTAGGTGTGTACATCTCGATTCTGGTTTAATTATCGGCATGTTGCAAATACTCTTTCTGTTTATAGAAGTGTCAAAAGACTAGGTATTCCTGACAGGTAAGAAACCTTAATAAAACTTGACTTTGAACCCCAGTGAAGATCACACTTAGATGATTGTTACTGTATTTGCATTTTCATTTTGCTTTTGAAAAAGATAAAGAAACCTGATTTGAAGTTTTATTTATGTTGTTATTGTTATTAGAATAGACCACTATGTATGGATAGTTGTATCTAAGATGATGGCAAATTAAAAAAAGAGAGGGAAATCAAGTACTAAGGTAAACAGATTTGATAAAATAGGATTGTTTAGTGTTTTTTTTTTTATTAGATACCTTAGAGTTTTTGTTTTACTTATTTATTTATTTATTTATTTATTTATTTTTTGACAGAGTGGACAGTGAGAGAGAGAGACAGAGAGAAAGGCCTTCCTTCGCCATTGGTTCACCCTCCAATGGCCGCCGCGGCCAGTGCATTGCGCTGATCCGAAGTCAGGAGCCAGGTGCTTCTCCTGGTCTCCCATGGGGTACAGAGCCCAAGGACTTGGGCCATCCTCCACTGCACTCCCGGGCCACAGCAGAGAGCTGGCCTGGAAGAGGAGCAACTGGAACAGAATCTGGTGCTCCAACTGGGACTAGAACCTGGTGTGCCGGCGCCGCAGGCGGAGGATTAGCCTGTTGAGCCGCAGCGCTGGCCGTTTTACTTTTTCTTAAAAAAAATGTATTTAATTTGAAAGCAGAGTGATAGAGAGTAAGAGAGAGATCTTCTGTGCACTGGTTTACTTTCCAGATGACTGCAACAGCTGGGGCTTAACCAGACTCAACCCAGGAGCTGGGAGCTCCATCTGAGTCTCATATGGGTGGCAGGAACTCAAATATTGAATCATCATCTGCTGCCTCCCAGGCACACTAGCAGGGAGCTGGATTGGAAGCAGAGCAGCTGAGAACTGAACTGGCATTTCAGTATGGATGTGGACATTCCAAGCAGTGGGTTAACCTGCTGCACCACAACACCTGGTTCTGCCAGAGGGTTTTTTTTTTTTTTAAACTTTTATTTAATGAATATAAATTTCCAAAGTACGACTTATGGATTACAATGGCTCCCCCCCCCCCCCCCATAACGTCCCTCCCATCTGCAACCCTCCCCTTTCCCACTCCCTCTCCCCTTCCATTCACATCAAGATTCATTTTCAATTCTCTTTATATACAGAAGATCAGTTTAGCATATATTAAGTAAAGATTTCAACAGTTTGCTCCCACACAGAAACATAAAGTGAAAAATACTGTTTGAGAACTAGTTATAGCATTAAATCTCAATGTACAGCACACTAAGGACAAAGATCCTACATGAGGAGTAAGTGCACAGTGACTCCTGTTGTTGACTTAACAAATTGACACTCTTGTTTATGGCTTCAGTAATCACCCTAGGCTCTTATTGCAGGCAACAGAGGGCGCTTGTTGATTCAAGCAGAAAAGGAATTTATTGAAAGCATATTGATTACTTCACTGAATTGTTAGGAAAGCTAGCTCTAGCTAGTCAGGAACAAG
The DNA here is from genome assembly GCF_051225735.1 of Oryctolagus cuniculus. Classification (NCBI taxonomy): domain Eukaryota; kingdom Metazoa; phylum Chordata; class Mammalia; order Lagomorpha; family Leporidae; genus Oryctolagus; species Oryctolagus cuniculus. Next base: position 95,216,752 of record NC_142873.1, read on the forward strand.
GAAGACTAGATAGCAGAAAAGACATCTAAAAGTCATGGCATGAGACCAGTCCGGTGACAGTATTTCAAGCTGCTGAAGGCTAGACTCAGCCACTGTGTGATTGGTACTGTTGCCTTTAGAAATTTAATGTTGCTGCTTTCTCCTGCTGCCAAAATCTAACCTTCATTGTCCTGGCTGCTTACTGTCTCTAACTCTTATAGAGTCCTTTTTGTACATGTCATATTGGCAGAGGCTAGATCAAGCACCATGTCTGTGCTGCAGGGTTTCTGGAAGAATGATGTATGGCATTATTAGCTTCTGTATAGGAAAATTAGCTCTGCTTTCTGTGAAGACTCATAAACTGGGAAGTTTCCTATTTGTTGGACATGAGTTCAGATGTAAGTCTCCACACTCATACCTCTACTCACATCCCATCCTCTACATAGACTTTGTCTATTACAGATTTGTTTTCGCTACTATCAAAGCAGGTACAGCAAGAAACTGCCATGAATTCAGCTATTTCGGTTTGATTTTATAAACTACTGTGAGGCATTGGGGAAGGATCTTGTTTTTTTTTTAAAGATTTATTTTATTTATTTGAAAGAGTTGCAGAGAGGGTAGAGACAGAGAGAGAGGTCTTCCATCCGCTGGGTCATTTCCCAGATGGCTAAAACAGCCGGAGCTGCGCTGATCTGAAGCCATTAGCCAGGAGCTTCTGGGTCTCCCACATGAGTGCAGGGGCCCAAGGACTTGGGCCATCTTCTACTGCTTTCCCAGGCCATAGCAGAGAGCTGGATCAGAAGAGGAGCAGCCGGGACTAGAACCAGCACCCATATGTGATGCCGGCGCTGCAGGCCAGGGCTTTAACCCACTGCGCCACAGCGCCAGCCCTAGGGAAGGATCTTTGTAGTCAGATATGAGTTTGAAATCTGACTTCAGAGGAGATTTTGTCTAAGTCATTTTTCCATCCTCGCCCACTTCTGAATCTTACATGATGATAGTGCTTTCTTCTTTTCAAAGTTCAAGTACTTGCAGTAAAAACAGATATGGATAAAGTGCTGCAGGAGCAGAAAGGAAGCAGTGCATCACTCAGGAAGCAGTTATATTTTGTTCTATGTAAATAGGTCACTTTAGCCTAAGAAACTGATAAAAGCATAATGCAGTTTCTATATTTCATCTGGAAATTAAGGCAATTAGCTATTATTACGATTTTAAAATTACATTAAATTAAGTCTGAGAAGGAGGTTGATTTGTTCTGTCAAGTGCATAATTGTAATTCTTGGCATTTGTCTGTTGGTTCTTTTAAATTGAGCTGTTTAGTCCTTTGCTTTTTAACTGCTATTGCTTCTTTACCTAATGTATTCCTCAGGAGAATCACTATGCATTGTTGGGTAGAGGTTTTTACTTTGGTAAATGAATCTTTATGTGTTCTGTGAATCAGCTGTTAGGATACATTGAAATAATTTACATATGCTTTGGAGGAAATTTTTAGAAATAGAAGATACTATTAAGATGTATTCTGTATATTACATTTAGTAAGTTTGTCTCTAGGTTTATGAAGGAATTTCTGTAAAAGCTTATTTCTGTTTTCAGTGGTTACTTGTCTGTGTCTCTGTTTATGAAGTCTTTGTTGTGAGAGTGAATTGGGGATTTAAGCAGTTGATAATTTAAACCATTTAAACTTGTTTGTTAATTTGACAGAGACAGAGAGAGAAAGAGAAAATGGGCATAGACTGACAGAGTTCTCACATGCTGGTTTACTCTCCAGTTCCTACAGTGTCCAGGACTATTGGGCTGGGCTGAAGTGGAGAGTCGTGAACTCAGTCCAGGTCTCCCATGTGGGTGGTGGGCACCCAACTTCAAGCCATCACCTGCTGCCTCCCTGGTGTACATTAGCAGGAAACTGGAATCAGGGTGAAGCTGGGATTTGAACCCAAGCACTTCAATATGAGATGCAGGTGTCCCAAGTAGCATTTTAATCTCTAGGCCACGTATCTGCCCCAAACCATTTATTATTTAACAAATCGAAATCAATAGAAAAGATTGTTGTGCTTTTAGTGTATTATGGTAAATGTTCCTCTTACTGGTGATGTATCATTTTACTCCAGCCTAGAATTGAGTATAAAAGTACAATTGTAGATGACCTTTAGTCAGAAAGTAAGAAATTGTTTTAATATAACAATTTGAAAATTTGAAGTCATTAAGCACTGTTTGTAATTTTAAAATTTGAATTTTAATTATGTATATTTTATACATTATGGAACACTTTCAGTAACTTCTATAATAATTCCTGAAATAATATTGAGGGGAAATGATTGATCACTACATTTAATAGCAATTATGAGTAATGTTCTGGTTTATTGGCCTCTCAAAAGAATATTCATTTTTTCTTTGTTTTGAAATAGAATGTGTTTGCACTAAGTCTTCCTGTGTGCTTCAGTAATAACTTAGTTCATATATAAATCATTTACTAAAGCCTTTGAAATAGATGATTGTCTTTTGTTTTGAAAGTTCTTGTTAATTATGCTAATCTGGTTTGAAATACATTAGTTATAGCCCTAGTCTTCTCATTTCTCTCTGGTTTTATCTTTGGATTTTTAGATACTCCAGCCTTGCTAAACTATTCCCTAGGCCTGAAATGGCTGTTAGTCCTTCTAGTGTGCTGCTACCTAGGCCTGCCTTGGATTCTGAATCAGTCATGGCACACATTAAAAATATGTATTGCTCAGATTTGGAAAATTCTGATTTATAAAATCTGAAATGAGGCTAAAATATAAGCTCTTTATGTGGTTCTGATATACAGTACAATCAAATTTGGGAAATGCAACTTTAATTTTTACCTTACCTGCCAATTTCCGTTTATTCAGGTATAGTTCCTGAGTCTGTCTGTCTTTTCTTTCTTTCTTTTTTTTTTTTTTTGACAGGCAGAGTTAGACAGTGAGAGACAGAGAGACAGAGAGGAAGGTCTTCCTTTTCTGTTGGTTCACCCCCCAAATGGCCGCTGCGGCCAGCGCGGTGCGCCAATCTGAAGCCAGGAGTCAAGTGCCAGGTGCTTCCTCCTGGTCTCCCATGTGGGTGCAGGGCCCAAGCACTTGGGCCATCCTCCACTGCCTTCTCGGGCCACAGCAGAGAGCTGGACTGGAAGAGGAGCAACCAGAACAGAATCTGGCGCCCCAACCGGGACTAGAACCCCGTGTGCCGGCGCCGCAGGCAGAGGATTAGCCTAGTAAGCCACGGCGCCGGCCATTCCTGAGTCTTAAAAAGGCATTTCCTGACCGTCTTGTTTGTTTTTATAGTATCTTGTGGATACATTCATTATAGCATATTTCTTCTAGTTGTAGTATGTCTTACTCATAGACCATAAACACTTGGATCTACCTGGCACTCTAGTAGGAGCTCAGCAGGTATTGGAGAAATAAGCAAGTGCCTTGGAAATATTTTTTTGTCAGCTGTAGAAAGCAAACACAGACTTGACATTTTTTTTTTTTTTAAGATTTATTTATTTAATTTGAAAGGCAGAGTTACACAGAGAGAGAAGGAGAGGCAGAGAGAGAGAGGTCTTCCATCCGCTGGTTCACTCTCCAGTTGGCTGCAATGGCTGGAGCTGCGCTGATCCGAAGCCAGGAGCCAGGAACTTCTTCCAGGTCTCCTACATGGGTGCAGGGGCCCAATGACTCAGGCCATCTTCTACTGCCCTCCCAGGCCATAGCAGAGAGCTGGATTGGAAGTGGAGCAGCCGGGTCTCAAACCAGCGCCCGTATGGGATGCCAGCATTGTAGGTGGCAGCTTTACCTGCTATGCCACAGCGCCGGCCCCCCAGACTTGACTTTAAAAGTAGAAATATTTATATCCCCTAAATTATGTTAGTATAGTTTTTAGAAAATGTTAATTTATAGTGAAAATACTTTAATAGATATGGTGCCAAGATTTTATATTATTTCAAAATATTGACTCAGAAAAAAGTGCTGTTGGTTCTGGGGGAGGGGTAAGGGAAAATATACTCAATTTTATAGCTAAGCTGCCTGCAAAAGAGGTGTCTTATAATTTGTGCTCAAACTTTTTCTGTAACTGTATTCAGTGCTTAGATATTTTGTTTTTATATGCCTGGTTTGAACTTCCTGAAATGTCTAACTATTTTTAGGCAATTTTCTGTCTTCAAATAATTGTTTGGACTAAGTCCCTATTTAGCTACTTACAGTGTGCTTAATAAGATTAAGATGAGGAAGAGAAAAGGCATTCAGCAGAGGTTAGGTTCTGAAGTCAGTAGTGAGCAAAAACTGAGCCTTAATTACTCTCAGAAGTTTAAGTAGCTCATGAATTACAGGATGATACTATCTTTCATCAGGTCTGACGTAGTCAGCTTTTCCTGTAGTGCTAGCACAGATTATTGTTTTCGTTATTTGAGCATGGATAAAAGTGGTTTTCTTATGATTAGGAGCCACGTTATATGAAAACTGTGCATATCTTTAACACTGTAATTATGCTGCTCATGCTGAGAGGCACATGGCAGTTGAGGCTGGCTGGGAAAATGTAGAATCGCAGTTCCCATATCAGGTTTGCTCTGGGAAATAAAAGCATTTCTTATTAGGCTGGAGATCTGTCTTGTTTACAGCAGAATGCGTAAGATTAAATTTATGAAGTAAAATGTGTATGTTTTTCTTAAAATATAATTTAGCTTTACTATAATTTGTGTGGATATAAGTTTATATAATGATCCTTGTAAGGAACTACCTATTTCTATAGTAAAATCTGTAGTAAAACCCAATAGCTTTTTTTGAGTCTATTTTTTCCATATTTCAATCATTATATGAGTCTCATTCTTAATTTAAATCTTTTATTTAAATCTCTTATTCAGGTATTTTTAGTATATGCAGAATAAGTATCAAATCCTTATCCTGGTACTCAAGGATTTTTGCCATCTGGTTCCACATCTGCTATTATGATATTTCATTTCAACCCCTTTGTGCTCCAGCCAGTTCCTTCTTGTATGTTCTTGTGTTGGCTTTCTCATTTGATTTTAACAGGTCCCTTTATCTACAATTCTTTCCTCCCCCTCTACTTTCTAGTTTTCTGATATCCAAATTCAATTCATGCATTCCCTAAGGCTTTCTTGCTTCTTCTTGCATAAATATTATTTTGCTTATTCTTATGGGACTTTTCTTGTGCTGGTCTAATTTGCTCAAGGCTGGATGTGATACTCTATGTTCCTGGTAGTGTATAAGTGAGTGAATTGTGTTCTAAAGATCCCTAGCTAAATGAGACTTTACTGATCTAGACCAGAAAGGAAATGTTTATGAATACTGTTTATTTGTATCTCCTTTAATTTTATTTCTCAAACTCAACAGAGCTGAAAGTGCTTGATTGTTGATTTGATAAACTATTCCCTAACTCCTACTTTAGGGATCCATGGGCAGAGAACAATCTTACTTCAATACTTCACTCTGATTTCTTTCAGACAGAAAGTTATAAGAATTTTGCCTAAGACAAGTCAACTTCAGCCTGATTTATCTGCTGCCTTCCTACCATTTAAATCACCTTAGGATGTACTTTTTCTTTTTCATTCCTTGTCCTTTTTAATTTCTTTCTCAAGAAATAAATTTTCAAATTAGAAGTAGTATATACTTAAAAAGTTATATGAATCATGATAATGTTTCAGTAAATTGGAAAAGAAAAAATGCTAATTACCTATTATTGTTTAAAAATCATATTGGTAATATAACTTTCCTGTTGCTGCTTATACTGCTGTGGAGTAGGCCTTATGTGTAAGAGTGCATATTTTAAGATAGATAATTAATGAACTATCTCAGCAAACTTAATTCCTCATTAATAATATGGAAAATATTATAGTTCCTTAAATGCATTTGTGGCTTTTTGTCTAATAAGGGCAGCCAAAATGGATCCCTGGTTCTGGCCTCCTTCCTATACCCTCCAGCATACTTCTTTATACTGAATTATTTCATTTATTCCTTGAAGCCTTTATGGGAGATTGTTTTTTCTCATTTTGCATATTAGAAATGTTTGCTCACAGTGGCTAAAGACTTGCTTAAAGTCCATTAAATAAAAATTGAAGCAGAATTTGAATTCAGGTCTTCTGACTTTATGATCAGAGCATTTCTTTTGTATCACACCTATTTCCTACCTGGGAAGTTAAAGCAGTTACTGTTTATGTATATTTACAATTGGAGAATTTTTTAAAAAAGATATATTTATTTGAAAGGCAGAATGACAGAGAGAAGGAGAGAGAGAGAGAGAAAATCTTCCATCTGCTGACTCAGTTCCCAAATGGCTGCCCTAGCCAGGGACTGGGCCAGGCCAAATCCAGGAGACTTTGGTCTCCCAAAGGTGGCGGGCCAAGTACTTGGGCCATCTTCCACTGCTTTCCCAGGTGCATTAGCAGAGATCTGGATCAGAAATGGAGCAGCTGGGACTAAAACTGGCACTGTGGTAAAGGGATGGCAATTTTGCAAGTGGTGATTTAACCTGCTCTACCCTTCCTCCCCCCTTTTTTTAATTTTTTGCCAGGCAGAGATAGACAGTGAGAGAGAGACAGAGAGAAAGGTCTTCCTTTCCATTGGTTCACTCCCCTAATGGCCCATGCTGCGCTGATCCGAATCCAGGAGCCGGGTGCTTCCTCTCGGTCTCCCATGCAGGTGCAGGGACCACTTGGCCATCCTCCACTGCCTTCTCAGGCCACAGCAGAGAGCTGGACTGGAAGAAGAGCAACCAGGACTAGTACCCGGCGCCCCAACCAGGACTAGAACCCAGGATTAGCCAAGTGAGCCACGGCGCCGGCCTAACCTGCTGTACCTCAATGCTGGCCCGTTATTTTATTCTCATGACAATCTATAGAGATTGGTATAACTGTGAACATTCATCATTTAAATGCCTTACTGAATTCTAAGATGTCTATCTAACATGGTAAATGTAGTGACTGTAGGACAGTCAAAATAGTTAATAGGGGCTGGCACTGTGGCTTGCTTGGTTAATCCTCAGCCTGCAGCGCCAGCATCCCATATGGGCACTGGATTCTGTCCCGGTTGCCCCTCTTCCAGGCGAGCTCTCTACTGTGGCCCGGAGTGCAGTGGAGGATGGCCCAAGTGCTTGGGCCCTGCACCTGCATGGGAGAACAGGAGGAAGAACCTGGCTCCTGGCTTCGGATTGGCGCAGCGCGCCGGCCGTAGCGGCCGTTTGGGGGGTGAACCAACGGAAGGAAGACCTTTCTCTCTGTCTCTCTCTCTCTCTGTCTAACTCTGCCTGTCAATAAAAAAAAAAAAAAAGTTAATATTAGTTTAAAAAATATAAGGAATACCTCTTTTTCCTGTTATTTTTTCCATGGTTTTTCCTTATTTCATGCTTCTGTACTTCAGACAGCTTTGTAGCTGTTTATTCACTGCCTCTAGTCTCTTTCTCCCTCCAACTCATCCTACACACAGCTGTTAGAATTATCTTTCTCAGACACCAATTCCATCTTTTCACTCCCACAATCAAAAACCGGCAGTGACTCTCTGTTGCCTTTCTAACAATTCTAAAAATTTTAACCAACCTTCAGGCTTTGACTAGTGTTTTTTTTAATGTCAGCATGATTTGTTCCTGTGTTGATTTGTTGTGACATCTACTACATAATATTAGTCACTCTTGTTTTTATTTTTGACTTCTGTTCCCACCTACAGCACCTAGGGTGTCCTATGTTTCTCTCTCTCTTTCTCTCTCTTTTAGATATTTAAGAAATTTATTTGAAAGGCAGAGTGACAGGGAAGGAGAGATATCTTCCCTCCAGTGGTTTACTCCCTAAATGGCTTCAATGGCCAGGTCTGGGGCAGGGTGAAGCCAGGAGCCTGGAGCTCCATTTGGGACTCCCACAGGGGTAGCATGGACTGAACTGTTTTCCCTGGTGTGTTAGCAGGGAGCTGTATCTGAATCAGAGTGCCTGGAACTTGAACCAGTGCTCTGATGTGGGATGCCTGTGTTGCAGGTGGCCACTTAACCCTGTACACCACATTGCTAGCCCTCTATGTTCTCCTTTCTATTCATAGATCCTTCTCTGTGTTGTTTCATTATGTAGGTCTTTGTAGAATACTCTGTACAAGAGGTCACTGACTGACTTGTGAGAAAGCCATTACAGTTAGTTTGTAAAATTTAAAAAATAACAATATGCATATAGCTTTGACATTTAATCCTTTTACTATTTTTATATTATTTTAATATACTCATGATCATATATTATTTTGTAATCTTGCCTCTTTTTAAAAAAAAATATTTATTTGAAAGTCAGAGAGATGGGGAAAGGCAGATGTTTAACACAGAGTTCCTGTCTGCCAGTTCACACACAGAATGTTTACAATTGCTGAGGCTGGCCTAGGTTGAAACCTGGAACTGGTAACTCAGTCTGAGGCTCCCACATACACAATATGAACCCAGTCACTTGAGCCTGCACCTGATGCGTCCCAGGATATTCATTAGTGGGAAGCTGGAATCAGGAATGGAGTCAGGACTTGAATCCAGTCACTGTGGTGTGGAATGTGGGTGTCCCAAACAGTATTTTAGCTGCTGTGCCAAACATCCTGTCTTTCCCCCACCTTTTTTGATGAACAAAATGACTGGCATTATAGTAAATTGTATTTTGAAAATAATTTGCAGCAGGGCTGGTGCTGTGGCTCACTTGGTTAATCCTCCGCCTGCGGCACCAGCATCCCATATAGGCGTCGGTTTCTAGTCCCAGCTGCTCCTCTTCCAATCCAGCTCTCTGCTGTGGCCTGGGAAGGCAGTGGAGGATGGCCCAAGTGCTTGGGCCCTGCACCTGCATGGGAGACCAGGAAGAAGCACCTGGCTGCTGGCTTCGGATTGGCGTAGCTCCGGCCTTTTGGGGAGTGAACCAACGGAAGGAAGACCTTTCTCTCTGTCTCTCTCTTTCACTGTCTAACTCTATCTATCAAATAAATAAAAAAAAAAAAAAAAGAAAATAATTTGCAGCATACTTTATTTATTTTTTAAAGATTTATTTATTTATTTGGAAGGAAGAATTACAGAAAGGCTGAAGAAAAGGCAAAGAGAGAGAAGGCTTCCATCCACTGGTTTACTCCCCAGATGGCTACAATGGCCAGAGCTGGGTTGATCTGAAGCCGGGAGCCAGGAGCTTCTTTTAAGTCTCTCATACTGGTGCAGGGGCCCAAGGACTTGGGCCATCTTCTACTGCTTTCCCAGGCTAGAGCAGAGAGCTGAGTCAGAAGTGGAGCAGCCGGGTCTCAAACCAGTGTCCATATGAGATGCCAGCATTGCAGGTAGAGGCATCACTCACTAAGACACAGCACTGGACCCCAAGGGCAGCATACTTTCATAGTTATTGTCATGATAATTTTTTTAAAAGATTTACTTATTTATGTGAAAGGCAGAGTGCTAGAGAGGGAGAGACAAAGAGAGATCCAGCATTCTCTGTTTTACTCCTTAAGTCACCAAAGCTGGGAGTCTGGAACTCCATCTAGGTCTCCTACATGGGTAGCAGGGGCCCAAGTACTTGGAGCATCATCTACTGCTTTCCCAGGTGCATTAGCAGGGAGCTGGATTTGGAAGTGGAGCAGCCAGGACTCAAACCAGCACTCTGATAGCAAATGTCTGCACCATATCACAGGCAGCAGCTTAACCTGCTGTGCCACGACACTAGCACCCCGTCACGATAATTTTGTTTCATGGCTTTTTTTTTTTTTTTTTTTAAAGATTTATTTATTTGAAAGGCAGAGTTACAAGAGGTAGAGGCAAAGAGGGACAGAGAGGTCTTCCATCCGCTAGTTCACTCCCCAAATGGCTGCAATGGCCTGAGCTGGGCTGATCCGAAGCCAGGAGCCAGGAGCTCCTTCCAGCTCTCCCACTCCGGTGCAGGTATCAAAGACTTGGGCCATCTTCTACTGCTTTCCCAGGCCATAGCAGAGAGTTGGATCAGAAGTGGAGCAGCCAGGACAAGAACTGGTGCCCGTATGGGACTCCAACACTGCAGGCAGCAGCCTTACCTGCTAGGCCACAGTGCCAGTTCCTGTTTCATGGCTTTTAATACTCTTCCTTTTGTCTCCTGTCATTTCCCAATGGTTTTTTTCTCTTATACTTTTTAAAAATGTTAGTAATATGGGTACTTATGTATTCTGAACAATCTGTCAGTTTGACTCTCATGTTGTCATGTTGGCAACTGATTTGACACACCACATGGTATTCCTGATGGAGAACTATATAATATCTTCTTCTTATTTTTTTGACAGGCAGAGTGGACAGTGAGAGAGACAGAAAGGTCTTCCTTTACCGTTGGTTCACCCTTCAGTGGCTGCTGCGGCTGGTGCACTGTGTTGATCTGAAGCCAGGAGCCAGGTGTTTCTCCTGGTCTCCCATGCGGGTGTAGGGCCCAAGGACTTGGGCCATCCTCCACTGCACTCCCGGGCCACAGCAGAGAGCTGGCCTGGAAGAGGGGCAACCAGGACAGAATCTGGTGCCCTGACTAGAACCCGGGGTGCCGGCACTGCAGGTGGAGGATTAGCCTATTGAGCCGCAGCGCTGGCCAAGTATATAATATCTTAAATAAAGATACATTTAGAATAGAGAGGAAGCTGAAATGTGCCCTCAGGAGAATAATGACAAAGGTCAAATGATAATTTTGACCAGTACCTTCTTGCTTGTATGTTTACATATTAACTAGGACCAATTTGCAAGACTAAGAAGACCCTGAAGGGGGGAACATTGGGGAAACTTCTTTATTGACTTATAAATAGATAAAATCTTAAGATGTTGAAGACAGGAGTACTTCTTCCTTTAGCAATGTCACAATATCTTCACTGTTGTCATTAACCTTATATCTGCTAAGCTGTTTTCCTTATATTTGTAATTTAGAATTTTCTTGGCTATTGTTGGGTCTTGTTTTTCCACATTGTTAGAATCAGTGTGCAAAGTTCTCAAAAAAAACCTTATTGGGATTTTGATGTATGTTGCCGTTTGGTAACATTTAATTGTTCTATAATTTTTATTTTTTGCTATAAACACCTTTGGTAGAACTTTTTAGTTTTTTCTGTTATTGTAAATGACCTTTCTAAAAACATGTTTGCTAACTTCTGTTGCTGTGCATGCAGTTGATATTTATATATTATTCTCAGTGCTTGCTGAACTCTTATTAATTCTGATTAACTTGACTATAAATCCTTTTTTGATAGCAGTAAAATCTGTGAACAATATGAATTCTTTCAAATCTTGTTTTTTAATTTTTTATCTTAAGATTTTGATATTTGAAAATTTTAGAATAAAAATGACCTTTAAGGGTCTCAAAATTAATAGTCTAGAAAAATATTTTATTTTCTACTTGAGAAAAATACGTTCCTGAGAGGTAAAATGACATTTAAGGTCAACAACCACCTGGTGACACACTAGAATTGTGATATAGTGATTATATTATAGTGTGTTGCCCAGTTTATCAGTGTAAATATTAAAATAATGGAAAAGAGTAAGTGAAAGCCTTTAATTTAAATTGAAGATAAACGTTGATATGCCTTAAAAGATGAAATTTAGATAACTTAATATACTTGATTTACTTTTACAAATAGTAATAACCAAAATTGTAATAGTTTATCTTCAGAGCCTTTTTCTATAATAAGCTGTTCATTTATTTCAATTTGAGGATGATTTAGCAAATTATTTTAGTTTTTTAAAAAGATTTATTTATTTATTTGAAAGAGTTACAGAAAAAGAGGGAGAGACAGGGAAAGAGAGAGAGGAAGGAGAGAGGAAGAGAGGGAGAGAGGGAGAAAGGAAGAGGAAGAGGGAAAGAGGGATCCATCTTCCAATTGCTAGTTCACTCCCAAAATGGCTGCCATAGTCAGGGGTGGGCCAGGCCGAAGCCAGGAGCCAGGAGCTTCATCTGGGTCTCCCGTGAGGGTGGCAGGGACTCAAGCACATGGGCCATCTTCTGCTGCTTTCCCAGGCACATTAGCAGAGAGCTAGATTTGAAGTGGAGCTGCCAGGACTTGAAGTGGCACCCATATGGGATGCCAGTGTCCAAGGCAGTCAGTTAACCTGCTGCGCTGCAATGCCAGCACTAGCAAATTATTTTTATTCTTATTTTTTGTATTTTTTGCAAATTATTTTTATTTGCACTGTGGTACTCCCAATTTAGTGGACCTTACTGATACTTTACATCTAATATTTATGTCAGAATGTACAGTAGCTTGGTTTCTTGAGTATTTCTAGTGGCCTTTTAATTTGCTTTGTTTAATGGTTGTTTTAAAATAAATTACAAACCAGTTTGAAATTCATATGCTTCCAAAGATTGTGTGAATGTAAGGACCTTAAATGGGAGGCAGTTTGGCATAGTGTTTAGGAGTATAGGCTGTCTAGTCAGACTAGTTTAAATTCTAATTTTCTTATTGAGTGAGACAGTAAGATAAAGCCTGGTCTGATTTTTAGAGATGGACAAGAAGGACAATGTAGCTTATATTGTTTTTGTTTCAGATTATTGTGAAGCAACACAAAGCATGTAAGGGTATGAGTTTATGGCTACAGCTTCTCTCTGCTCCCCTAGTTTCTCACTTTGGGGATGTTTGGCAGTGAGCATAGCCTGTAGAGAGAGAGAAATCTGTAGATCAGAGGAATTGAGAATGGTCAATATGAGAAGGACTTCAATCTGCTATCACATGTGAGGGTATTTCAGAAAATTTGTGGAAAAATCGAATTAAAAGATATGGTTATTTTGGTACAAAATGGTTCAGTCCACTCAGTTTTTGCATAATATGTCTTTTCCATGAACATTTTGAAGACTACTTGTAAGGCATTTCCTTATTGTGCCTGAGGTTCTTACTTAAATGTTTTACTTCTTATTATATCATCAAGCCTTTAGTAAACCTAGAGTAAAATTTTAGGTGTCACAAAGGGTTAATAACACCCTTTCTGCATAAGAATCTGATTTTTGATCACTTTGTAACTTTGTTCCTTTGGAAATATGATAAAGGAAGGTGTGATATTGCTTGTGATAAAAATGTCCCATTATTAATTTGATGACTGTAACTGGACTATGACAAATAAGTAATAAATACTTGAGAAACACCTTTCTTTGTGATGATTTTTATAATTGAATTGTTCTTTTTAGACTCCTTGAAAACTGTATCTATGAAGTTGCTACATAAAATTACCAGCTTCAGTGGAGCATGAATTTTCTAAGCCAAAATTAATATTGTGCTCACCTGGTGTAAATCTTATTCTTTTATACCTGAGTTGTCACCTGAATGACCAAAGAGAACAGCATGGGAAGAACACACACACACACACACACACACAAACCACTCTGTCAGCAACAAATTCTTTGACATGAAAGAGAAAATCCTGAGAAGTTAATGTGTATTGAGAACCTCTGCTGTTTAGAATACATTTGTCAATTTGTGTAATTTCCACTAAATTAGAGATATAAGGAACAAAAAATAGTAAGAGAATAAAAGCTGAAGCCCCCAAGAAAAAACTTAAGTACTTAGGTGCAGACAGTAGAAGTGACGTCAGAATCAGTCAGATTCAACTTGCCATTTTACCACAGAAAGTGGTGATAGTAATGTTTCTAAGAATGTTCTGAACTCTTTACCTGCTATGCCACAATGCTGGCCCATTTTGAGCTCTTTTAATGTAGAATCGATAGAAACAGTGTTCTTTCTGTCATGATGTACCTGACTCTTTCAAGGGTATTAAAAAGATAAGTGAAATGGACATTTGTGAATATGATTTTATTTCCTTGGAGAAAAGATATTTCACAGAATTTTTTTTTCTTGACAGGCAGAGTGGACAGTGAGAGAGAGAAACAGAGAGAAAGGTCTTCTTTGCCGTTGGTTCACCCTCTAATGGCTGCTGCGGCCGGCGCGCTGCGGCCGGTGCACCGCGCTGATCCGAAGGCAGGAGCCAGGTGCTTCTCCTGGTCTCCCATGGGGTGCAGGGCCCAAGTAGTTGGGCCGTCCTCCGCTGCACTCCCGGGCCACAGCAGAGAGCTGGCCTGGAAGAGGGGCAACCGGGACAGAATCCGGTGCCCCACCGGGACTAGAACCCGGTGTGCTGGTGCTGCAAGGTGGAGGATTAGCCTAGTGAGCCACGGTGCCGGCCCATTTCACAGAATTTTATACTAATGGTTTCCAAGAATTTTGCCTTAGCATGAGTGGAAGGCTACCTGACTCAGTGAAAGGTACCCTGATGTTAAATTTTTAACACCTATCCATTAACTTATGTTTAAAAGTATATTTCTCTCTCTAAGATTTCAAAAGATATGTTATTTTAGCAAGTAAAACTCATATTAATCAGATCTTAATTCATGTAAATTTCTGTTTTTCTGTAAAAAAGAAGTATAGGCCAATCAAATAAGACCTTGTTAAGAACCATGCTCTACAAGTGTATTTTAGGGTTTATTATATGGCAAGTAAAATCTGATGTAATTTCTTATATTTCATCTAGTTCTTCTGATATTTTTATTCTTAATTACTAGGCTTAATAAAAATAGATATTCAAATGTTAGTCTTTTAGGAACTATTGTGTTTAGTTAATTTTATTTACTCAAGTATGTTGTTTAGACATTGCCTTTTATTTTTTGTTTGCATTTCAGTATTTATTTAATGTTTGACTCTTGCAGTAGGCTTTCACAAGTTGGAGAACACTGAGAAATTATTTTTCCCAGAAAACTATAGCTGCAAGTTACCAAACAGTATAAATATATGGTTAAGCTAACATTAGTAAGCATCACCATTTTATTAGTTACATTACAAAACAAATTATCAGATATCCAAATAGTAAATTATACGCTCAAAGGCACATAAAATATTAGATGTCTACTCAATTCTTTAGCAGAAATCTGACTTTTTTTGTGAAAGGGTTTGGGAAGAGAAGGAAAAATATGTATTTCAAACAAAAGAAAATAGCTGGGAAACAACTTCTAGTAAGTTTGGAAGAAAATAGCAAGAATTCCAAAAACTTTATAATTGAAATGTTTTCAATCTTAAAAAAATGTACTAAACTTATATGTTCTTCATATTCTATACTAGAGAATGACAGCATTTTATTAAAAGTAGTTAAGAGCTCCTATGAAGTGACCAGGTAAATAACCATGTATGTCTGGCTTTCAATATTTGAAATGTCTGAAAGGATAAACCACAGAAGATCTAAAGTGTTCATAGTGCCTATGTTTTATTTCTGTATGACACAGATACCTTATGTATTGATAAAATTATGGTGTGGGAATAGATTGAAAGAAGACATAATTCAAAACTACGCAATTTCAGGAAAGGTAATCTTTTACAGATGATAAGCAAATTAAAATTGTTTTTGAAAAAATCTTATACGAGAGAGAGCAAGAAATCTCACTGATTCATTCCCTTTATGGCTGTAATCACCTAGGTTGGGGCAGGCTGAAGCCAGGATCTGGGAACTCAATCTAGGTCTTTGATGTGGGTGGCATGGATCCAAATACTTGAGCCATTTCTGCTGCTTCTTGCTTCTCAGGTGCACATCAGCATAAAGCTAGAATTGGGAGTGGCCTAGGATTCCTACCCAGGCACTCCTATATGGGATGTGGACATCCCAACCGGTAGCTTAACATCTAGGCCAAATGCCAGCCCTAGTAAACATATTTTAAATGCTAAACACTAAGGATGTTTTGCAAATTTCCAAATAGATTGCTTATAACTCAAATGTAAAAATTTTGTCTAGCTTATAACTTGATAAAACTGCTTTTCAATATTTTTATGGATGCGTCGTCAGATTTATTACCCAAACTTTGTTGGCTAATATATATGGCAAGTTAGATCCTGTCTCAAGCTCTGCTTGGAAGACAGTAACATCAGGCACCCCAGTTTTATGGTTGCAGCAGTTGTTTCTGGGACCACTTGAGTCTTGGCAGCATATAGGATACTTTTCCAGATGTAATAGTGCTGCATTTGTCTTATGGACTACATATTCATGTTTCATCTCATCTTCTAATAATGCTGAAGTAATACACACTGGAGTTGCCCCAAGGTTTGCAATGCCATGAACAGAAGTACAACAAGCAGGTTCTTCATGAAACTTGATTTTTACAAGGCTTATCTAGTCATAAACAGTCTGGATGTTGGTGCACTTTTATCAGAAGAACAGTTGAGAATATGCAGATCTTGTTGTCATAAATTGTTTCACATAGTTTTACTGTTTTAGTGATTCTGTACTTCTTAAGTTTCTCAATAAATTTGTTTAAGGTTAAATTGATTGGATTGTGTGTAATAAGAAATAGCATGCTCTTGTCTTGATTCCTATAGGAGCTGGATGGTTTATTCATGCTGGGTCAACTTAGTTAAAAAAAAAGCAGAGTTATGAACCAATTTTAGAAATTGTATATAGAAATCATGTAATGAAACTGAAGTCTTCTTTAATATACTTCCCCTCAAATTCTCTGTGCTTTGTGTATAAAGTCGGTAGTAACAGGAAATGGAATGAACCTCTCCCATGAAGCAAAAGTTCTTTAATCTAGCAACACTGAGGTAATAGAAAGGAGTACATCAAGGCTTACCAGGTCAGGGTCAGAATTGTAAAATACTCTCCCAATTTCTTTTCTTCTTTTTTTAAAGATTTTATTTATTTATTTGAAAGGTAGAGTTACAGACAGTGAGAGGGAGAGACAGATAAAGGTCTTCCTTCTGTTAGTTCACTCTCCAGATGGCCACAACGACCAGAGCTGCACCAATCTGAATCCAGGAGCCAGGTGTCTCCTCCCAGTCTCCCATATGGGTGCAGGGGCCCAAGGACTTGGGCCGTCTTCTGCTCTCCCATGCCACAGCAGAGAGCTGGATTGGAAGAGCGGCAGCCAGGACTAGAACCTGCACCCATATGAGATGCCGACACTGCAGGTATAAGATTAACCTATTGCACCACGGAGCTGGCCTGTCCCAATTTCAATATAACACTTTTGTGTCCAGATTACCTGCTCTTATGAGGACTTCTTAATGGAGTAGTATTATATTTCTACATGTCTCTTGCCCTCATAAAACTTGAGCTTAGCAGTAATCTGCATTGCCCTTCAGCAACTCTGTCATGTGTAACTGTAAAAAGAAGTATTGGCCGGCACCACAGCTCACTAGGCTAATCCTCCGCCTGCGGCACCGGCACCCTGAGTTCTAGCCCGGTTGGGGCGCTGGTTCTGTCCTGGTTGCTCCTCTTCCAGTCCAGCTCTCTGCTGTGGCCCGGGAGTGTAGTGGAGGATGGCCCAGGTCCTTGGGCTCTGCACCCACATGGGAAACCAGGAGGAAGCACCTGGCTCCTGGCTTCAGATCGTTGCAGCGCGTCGGGCCGCAACACGCCAGCCGTAGCAGCCACTTGGGGGGTGAACCAAAGGAAAAAGGAAGACCTTTCTCTCTGTCTCTCTCTCTCTCTCTCTCTCTCTCACTGTCTAACTCTGCCTGTCAACATGAAAAAAATAAAATAAAAAAAAGAAAGAGATGTTTTTACTCATTGAAGATTGTGGTCTAATATATTGCTGGTACCACGGTAGAGGCAATACAGGTGATGGGAGTGGCTGTGGCTGTGAGTGCAGGACAGAGGTCTGTGGTGATTGTTGGTGGGTGCACTAGGCCTAGAGTAGGTTTGTTATTTAATTTGGAAGGTAGAGACAGATATACGCACACACACACACACACACATACACACAGAGTGAGAGGATAAGAGAGAGAGATGTGAGAGACAGAGAGGGAGCTCTCTCATCTGGTAGTTCACTCCCTGAATTCCCCCAAGAGCTGGCCCAGGCTCAGGCCAAAGTCAGGAACTAGAAGCTCAATCCAGGTCTCTCACATGGGTTGCAGGGATCTGCCCAGCTACTTGAGCCATCACCTGCTACCTCCCAGAGTGTGCTTCAGGAGGAAGTTGGAATCAAGAGTAAGGTAGGGAATTGAACCTAGCCACTCCAGTGCAGGATGTGGGCATTACAAGCAGCAGCTTAACAACTGTGTCAAATGCCTACCCTCGGCATAGGTTTGAAAAATAATTTAAATCAGAGTGTCTCATTCTTTAAGCATTATTAGATAGATTTTATTGTAATTAAATTTGGCAAAGATCCTGTTTTTAAATGTGAGAATAATCAAAGTTTTTTTTAAATTAAAAAAGTATTTGCAAAGAAATTTTTAGCATACATTACTTCGACCTTTGTAAATGGAAGCACTAAGATGAGATTCTTGAAATGAAATGTTCTCTTAATATTTGTTGATGTAAGTGAAGTTAATTAAAGCTTTTCTTCTGGCTCTGCTCATGAGTTAGAAGTGTGATGAAAGGAAGTGTATGCCATTGTGCCCAAGAATGTAGTTGCAGCTAAAAGTGTGTGGCTTCTAAATCAGATCTGTCTTCTTATCAGTCATGCAATTTTGGACAAGTTATCTGATCTCACTGAATTTCCTTATTTTCAGAGGATTGAATGATTTAGTGAGAAGTAAGTAACTAGAAGGATACCAGCCTGGTGCCTGTCACACAATAAGCTCAATGAATGTTTATTTCCAGCATCCTGTTCTCTACTCCATTGCCTCTAGCAATTTGAATCACTGTTTCTATGTTACTACTGGAAAAAAAATTTCAAAGTTCCTTTTCTAAAATTCTTGCCTTCTCTTTTGTTTTTAATATGATACTAAAATTTTGTGTTCAAAGGCATTTTTAGAAGTTATATTATTCAACATACCTCTTCTCAATTTAAAACAATTTTCTCTTTTACTCCCTAGAAATTAAGTAGAGTTATTCTGTAACATTGGTTCTACTTCCCCGTTACTTTGAATTTTTTTTTCTTTAATCTTAGTGAAATGTCCAAGCCAAAATTTATAATTTGGATGAAGTTTTATTCTAAGCCTGAACACTTTAATATAGAGTGGTTAAATCAAATCCATGTGAATAGCATGTGTGTGTGGCCAAAGCCAGGAGCCCAGGAGCTTCATTCAGGTCTCCCACTTGGATGACAGGGGCCCAAACATTTAGGCTATCTTTCACTGCTTTTCCCCATGCCAATAGCATGACGCTAGATTGAAAGTGGAGCAGTTGGGACATGAACTGGCACCCATAAAGGATGCCGGCATTGCCGGTGGTGGCTTTACCCACTACGCCACAGTGCCTACCCCTCCTAGTTGACTTTTATGATCAAATTGAAGAACAGAGCACTGGCAAAGTACTCTTCACCACCAATGTTGCATATCTCTGTGTTTTCTCTTTTGCCAAATGAATTTTTAAAAACAAAAGGAGTTCTGCCTCCACAGAAGCAGAGCCATCTAAGTTCTCTTAATGCAAAGAATACCTGAGCTGTCAGCTTAATGCCTAAAGAAAACTAAGAGGACCTATTGATTTTCTTGCTATTTGGGAATAGAAATGTACCAGGGAAGGCATTTTAATGATGTGTGTATGTATTTTGTAGGAAATGAATGATCATATTCTAGAAGGTTGTTTATAGCAATCTGAAGATATACAGGTAGACTTTTCAAATCTATTGTTGCTAAGCAAGATTCCAAAATATTTCTCATAAAGTTATTGAGTTAGGGAGAATGATTGAATCAGTACAGATCATTAGTCAAAAAATAGCAAGAGAAAATTTTTTGTTAACATGAGGATTTATGAAACATTTCACATAAATAGTTTATGATGGATGATATGTAATGTATCAAGGTTTCAAAAGTTTTATATGTTTTGGAAAGTAATAAGTTGTGCTAGATCAGTGATATTTGTGATTGCAACCATTTTTGATTTCAACTATTTCTGTGAGCCATCCAAAATGTTAAAGAAATACAATAACTTATTATATTGGTACTGTAATAGCAATATTACATTATTGAATTTCAAGTCTTAGGAGTGGTGTATTTCAGTAAATCAGTAAGCTATTTAGTGTGGAGTTGAGCAGTGGAAAACAGGAAGAAAGACTTGGAGAACTTATCTACACATAACATTGATATTAACCTTGACAGAAAGTGGAAAGGGTGTAGGTGAGGCATCTATGTTACTTGCCCCACCTTTCATTATGGGAAGAATGGTTAATCTTGGGAGTGTGTTCCCTGCTTCATCTCTGCCTCCAAACACACATACCAATGACATATGCAGATGTAGAAAAAATGATGCTAAAATTCATGTGGAAACACAAGAGACCCCAAATAGCTAAAGCAATCTTATACTAGGAAAACAAAGCTGGAGGCATCATAATACCTTATGTCAGGACATACTACAGAGCAGTTATAATCAAAACAGTCTGGTACTGGCACAAAAACAGATGGATAGAACAATGAAACAGAATAGAAACTTCAGAAATCAATCCATACATCTAGAACCAACTTATCTTTGACAAAGGAACTAAAATCAATCCCTGGAATAAGGACGGTCTCTTTACCAAATGGTGCTTGGGAAACTAGATTACCATGTGCAAGAGTATGAAACTAGACCCCTACCTTACACCTTACAGAAAAATCCACTCAAAATGGATCCAAGTCCTAAATGTATAACCCGATACCATCAAATTATTAGAGAACTCTAATATTGGGGAAACTCTGCAAGACATTGGCATAGGCAAAGACTTCTTGGAAAAGACCCTGGAAGCACAGGCAATCAAAGCCAAAATTGACAAATGGGATTACATGAAGCTGAGAAGCTTCTGCACTGCAAAAGAAATGCTCAGTGAAGAGGCCACCAACAGAATGAGAGAAAATATTTGCAAAGTATGCAACTAATAAAGGGTTAACATCCAGAATCTACAGAGTTCAAGAAAGTCAACAATAAGAGAACAAACAATCCATTTAAGAAATGGGCAAAGGACTTGAACAGGCATTTTTCAAGAGAGGAAATTCAAATGGCCAACAGACACTTGAGAAAATGCTCAGGATCACTATCCACCAAGGAAATGTAAATCAAAACCACAATGAGGTTCTACCTCACTCCAGTTGGAGTGGCTCTCATACAGAAATCAACAAACAACAAATACTTATGAGGATGTGGGGAAAAAGGTTCTTTGGGCCATTGTTGGTGGGGATTAAACTGGTGCAGCCACTGTGGAAGACAGTATGGTGATACCTCAGAAATGTATATATCTACCATATGATCTAGCCATCCCACTCTTGGGAATTTACCCAAACCAAAAGAAATCAGCATATGAAAGTGTTAACTGTACCCCCATGTCCCCATGTTCATTACAGCACAATTCATGATAGCTAAGATGTGGAATCAACCCAGATGTCCTTCAACTGTTGACTAGATAAGGAAATTATGGTATATATACACTATGGATTACTACGCAGCTGAAAAAAAAAAAA
The DNA here is from genome assembly GCF_051225735.1 of Oryctolagus cuniculus. NCBI lineage: Eukaryota > Metazoa > Chordata > Mammalia > Lagomorpha > Leporidae > Oryctolagus > Oryctolagus cuniculus. The sequence continues at coordinate 95,238,000 of NC_142873.1, forward strand.
AACGAATGCTTTCTTTTGTAACAAGATGAATACAACTGGAAACCATTATACTTAGTGAAATAAACCAATCCCCAAAACAGACATCATGCTTTACCTGATCTGAGGTAACTAATAGAATACTTGAAATATAATGTATTAGAGTGAAATAGACACTTTGAGATTTGATGGTTGTTTATAGCCCTTGTCTCTTACCCTGGGTAACAGTGTTTTTTTTTTTTTTTTTTTTTTTTTCTCTTCATACTATTTGTTGAGCTTTTTTACTTAGAGTAGTATGATCATTAAGTAAACTGAAAATAGATCTTTGTAAAAATTAGGAGTGGGGATGGGGGGGAGGAAGGGATGGAGTGTGGGTGGGAAGGAGGATAAAGGAGAAGTGTAACTATGTTCCTAAGTCTGTATATGTGAAATATACAAAACTTGTGTAACTTAAATAAAATTAAAAAAAAAAAAAAAAAGGGAGGGGCCGGTGCTATGGTGCAGTGGATAAAGCCACTGCCTACAATGCTGGCATCCCATATGGGCACTGGTTTGAATACTGGCTGCTCCACTTCTGATCCAGCTCTCTGCTGTGGCCTGGGAAAGCAGTGGAAGATGGCTCAAGTACTTGGGCCCCTGCACCTGCGTGGGAGACCTGGAGAAGGCTCCTGGCTCCTGGCTTCAGATCAGCACAGCTCTGGCCATTGCAGTCAACTGGGGAGTGAATCAGCAGATTGAAGACCTCTCTCTCTCTCCCCCTCTCCCTCTCATTCTCTGTGTAACTCTGACTTTCAAATAAGCAAACGAATCTTTAAAAAAAAAAAAAAAAGAAATAAAATGCGTTACCCTAGCATCAGGCTACTGGTTAGCTTAATTTGCTGATTTTTCATGTTCCAACCATCATTACATTGTTACAGAAGCACAATCCGCAGATTATCTTATAGTTTATGTTGGGGGTGGGTGGGGAAATCAACACCTATGAGGCAGAAACCCAAAGCTTCAAGAAAACATCTAAGATCTCCATAATGATAATGATAATGATAAAAACTATATGATTGCCATAATTTCTACTGCTTTATTTTAGCTATTCTAGTTGGGATAATGATATCATTGAAGATATAAGCTTGATGATCCTAGCTACAGTAGTTAACCATGCTCTGTGGTAGAATTATCTGATCAGTAGTATGGCTATGGCATGTATGGGAATTTTAAGAAAACACTGTTACAACATTTTGACTAATATAGTAATTTATTTAAGCTTCATCAGTGAAGAAATTTTACTATAGTATACAATAGTATACTAGTATATTATAAGTGAATCATTCTGCACTTTGAAATTTCACACTTTAATGGTCCATGACTGTGGAAGATTATTCATCTATTTAAAATGTGTTTATTTTAAAATTTTTTTATTAATTCTTTATTTTCTTATTCCTGAGTGTGCTAGGGAAGAGTTTCAGGTATATAGGTAAAGAATGGCTTAGCAGCCTTGTGGGAACTGTTCCTTCAGTTTTGACAAACATAATAATAGGAGCATATTTATTTTATATTATTTTTTCTTCATGTTTTTCAGATTGGATTTCATGACAGTTGTTTTCTGAAAAGTATTAAAATATCATTTTCTTTTTTTTTTTTTTTGACAGGCAGAGTGGACAGTGAGAGAGAGAGACAGAGAGAAAGGTCTTCCTTTGCCGTTGGTTCACCCTCCAATGGCCGCCGCGGCCGGCGCGCTGCGCTGATCCGATGGCAGGAGCCAGGTACTTATCCTGGTCTCCCATGGGGTGCAGGGCCCAAGCGCTTGGGCCATCCTCCACTGCACTCCCTGGCCACAGCAGAGAGCTGGCCTGGAAGAGGGGCAACCGGGACAGAATCTGGTGCCCAGACTGGGACTAGAACTCGGTGTGCTGGCGCTGCAAGGTGGAGGATTAGCCTAGTGAGCCACGGTGCCGGCTGACTTACCTCAAACGGTAGAGTTAGAAACATACCAGGGGATTCCAATTCAATCCCATCAAGGTGGCATGTACCAATGCCATCTCGCTAGTCCCAGTGATCAATTTCTGTTCACAATTGATCATAATGATAGGACTAAGAACCAAAGGGATCACATAAACAAGACTAGTGTCTGCAAATACTAGCTGATAGAATCAAAAAGGGAGAGAATGATCCAACATGGGAAGTGAGATACACAGCAGACCCATAGAATGGCAGATGTCCTAAACAGCACTCTGGCCTCAGAATCAGCCCTTAAGGCATGCGGATCCGGCTGAAAAGCCCATGAGAGTATTTCAGGCATGGAAAGCCAAGACACTCTGGGGGAAAAAAAAAAAAAACGAAATGAAAGATCTCTGCGAGTGGGATCCCAGTGGAAAGAATGGGTCATCAAAGAAGAAGGTACCTTTCTCTGAAGGGAGGAGAGAACTTCCACTTTGACCATGGCCTTGTCTAAATATGATCAGAGTCAGTGAACTCAGGGGGCTTCCATAGCCTTGGCAGCTCATGACAAGAGCCTAGGGTGATTCCTGATGCCATAAACAAGAGTGTCAATTTGTTAAGTCAACAACAGGAGTCACTGTGCACTTACTCCTCATGTAGGATCTTTGTCCTTAGTGTGCTGTACATTGAGATTTAATGCTATAACTAGTACTCAAACAGTATTTTTCACTTTATGTTTCTGTGTGGGAGCAAACTGTTGAAATCTTTACTTAAAGTATGCTAAACTGATCTTCTGTATATAAAGAGAATTGAAAATGAATCTTGATGTGAATGGAAGGGGAGAGGGAGTGGGAAAGGGGAGGGTTGCGGGTGGGAGGGACGTTATGGGGGGGAAGCCATTGTAATCCATAAGCTGTACTTTGGAAATTTATATTCATTAAATAAAAGTTTAAAAAAATAAAATATCATTTTTCAGGCTGGCGCTGTGGCTTACTTGGCTTACTTGGCTAATCATCTGCTTGCGGATTGGCACCCCGGGTTCTAGTCCCGGTTGGGGCACTGGGTACTAGTCCCGGTTGCTCCTCTTCCAGTCAAGCTCTCTGCTGTGGCCCTGGAGGGCAGTGGAGAGTGGCCCAAGTGCTTGGGTTCCTGCACCCGCATGGGAGACCGGAAGGAAGCACCTGGCTTCTGGCTTCGGATCAGTGCAGCGCGGGTCATTAGGGGAGTGAACCAATGGAAGGAAGACTTCTCTCTGTCTCTCTCACTGTCTATACCCTACCTGTCAAATTAAAAAAATGTCATTTTCATACGGAAGATGATCTTTTTTTTTTTTTTTTTTTTGACAGGCAGAGTGGATAGTGATAGAGAGAGACAGAGAGAAAGGTCTTCCTTTGCCATTGGTTCACCCTCCAATGGCCGCCACGGCCGTTGCGCTGCGGCCAGCGCACCGCGCTGATCCGAAGGCAGGAGCCAGGTGCTTCTCCTGGTCTCCCATGGGATGTAGGGCCCAAGCACTTGGGCCATCCTCCACTCCCTTCGCGGGCCACAGCAGAGAGCTGGCCTGGAAGAGGAGCAACCGGGACAGAATCCGGCGCCCTGACCACCAACCTGACCGCCCAACCTCAGATGTTTTTAAGATCATCATCAGGGCCGGCGCCACGGCTCACTAGGCTAATCCTCTGCCTTGCGGCGCCGGCACACCGGGTTCTAGTCCCAGTCGGGTCAGTTACCAAATAGTGGTAAAGGAAGAAAATATTAGCAATTTTAAAAAATGTTTGTTTAAAAAAAGTTATGCTTCACTAGTGTTTGTGTGTGTGTGTGTGTGTGTGTGTGTGTGTATTTAAAGTAGTAAATACATAAGACAGATACATACGGGTATGTTCACATGATTTTCTTTTAACGGTTTAAAAAAATGTGCAAATAATTGCTGTGTAACTGAAGTTGCCATACACTTTGAGTGTTCACTTCTCTTTTGGTTTTGTGTTGAGAGAAGGCCATATTGCATATGCTTTGTTGTGTGAAGTAGGTTTTGTAGGGGGTTGAGAATGAAGTGTGAGTTGAATCATCAAATACGATAAGCAGATTTGCCAAACTGTAAGAATGTAATTTTCTTGCATCTATTAGATGTGTTTGGGGAGGGTTGTTTTCTTAATTTACTGAGATAGAAAGAAACTTGTTGTTACTTATGGGAATGTATCAGTGTAGTTTTTTTTGTTTTGCTGCTTGATTTCAGCAGATTTATTTGATATCCATATAAGTGCAGACTTAAATAACTGCTGTGATGCTAACCTGATACATAAGTGTAAAAGACACTTTAAGGAGTCATCAAGTGAGAGCTCATAATGATTGGCTTTCAAAGAATTTTTCCTGGCAAATGCTTATTTAAATAGAATATTTGATTTTCCATGAATAGTAAGCAGAGACTGGAAGTTAGGAATTGCATATTGTACAACATACTTTTGTGAACAGGCATTCTTTTTTAATTTTTAAAAATTTATTTGAAAGAGTTATAGCACAAAGAGAGGTAGAGAGAGAGAGAGGTGTTCCATCCTCTGGTTCATTCCCCAAGTGGCTGCTATGCCTGAGCTGAGCTGATCCGAAGTCAGGAACCAGGAGCTTCCTCCAGTACTCCCACATGAGCGCAGGGGCTCAGGGATTTGGACCATCCTCCGCTGCTTCCCCAGGTGCATTAGCAGGGAACTGGATTGGAAATGGAGCAGCCGGGCCCCAAACTGGCACACATATGGGGTGCCAGCGCTGTATGCCAGGGCTTCAATCTGCTTTGCCACAGCACTGGCCCCATGTACAGACATTTTCGATATCATCACATTATATTTGTAGTGTAAACAGTAAAATACAGGGAAAATTAAATATGGAATCAGACTTGAAGCTGCCTGTTCAATATGAACAGTAGTCATTTAGTTTTACCAAAATAACATAATCTTTCAAATAGGCTTACTGCTTTTACATTATTATTAGTTTGGTAGTTTTGATAGAATTTAATTTAGAATTTTATCTGGTCTATAACTTTATGAGAACTATAAGAATAATTAATTTACTTGCTTGTATATATTTAAAATACCATTATACAGGCCGGCACCGCGGCTCAGTAGGCTAATCCTCCACCTGCGGTGATGGCACCCCGGGTTCTAGTCCCGGTCGGGGTGCAAGATTCTGTCCCAGTCACTCCTCTTCCTGTCCAGCTCTCTGCTGTGGCCCGAGAGTGCAGTGGAGGATGGCCCAAGTCCCTGGGCCCTGCTCCCGCATGGGAGACCAGGAGAGGCACCTGGCTCCTGGCTCCCGATCAGCGTGGTGTGCCGGCTGCGGCGGCCACTTGGGGGGGGTGAACCAATGGCAAAGGAAGACCTTTCTCTCTGTCTCTCTCTTTCACTGTCCACTCTGCCTGTCAAAAATAAAAAAAAAAATACCATTATACAAATAACTTAACACTCGAATAAGAATTTTGTTTTTCTCTAGAAAAGAGTTCTGAACATTTCTTAAGCTTCAGAAACAGTGAATTGGAACATGCTAAACTTTTGAAATCCATTCTTTTTCCTGGCTTGTTTTTCCTTTATCCATATTATGAATATAATGATTTTTAATGATATATTGACTATGTTAGTTAAAGATCACTATGTGTTACTTATACTGAGGCTCAAAATCATCTTCAGGAAAAATGTTGATTGAATTATGAATTTGCCTCTTATTTTTGATGTTGACATTGCATAGATATTTAATTATCATTTAATGATAGAGTAAAATTAACCTCCTACAAAAACTGTACCCTAAAGGAATACTCATTGATATCGGGAGATCAGTCCAGTTTTGTTTAACAATAAAAAATATGATTGATAACATCTTAATGCAAATTAGTGATCTCCTTAAGTTTTAAAAAAGGAAATATAATTTCCATTTTAAGAGTAATAACGTTCACCATCTTGTGAGTATGAATCAGTAACAGCTGAAGATCTGATCTTTGAATGTGGCAGGGTTGGAATGCTTTCAAAATAGAAATCTAGCCAGTTTTCAAGAAAAATCACAATGTTTCAGTTTTGAACTTTAATGTATTTGGACCATATGCAGTAGAACATTTTCTTCTTGCCAAAGTAATTACATATGCCACATTAATTTTTCTCTTATGTTTGGGAGTTTTCTTCCATGTTATATTAGAAAATATGATAGAACAAAGAATTTGATTCATGTTCACCAGGTTTAATGATAGGCTCCAGATGACTTGTGTTTAAGAGATATTTTGTAATTTCCTTTTAAAGAAATTATATGCAAAAATGAAAATGTTTCATTCACTTAAAATATTTATTGAGTATCTTCTGTATACCAAGATATATTACTAAGTCTAAGTGTTGTAGTGGTGAGTAGGACAAATAAAGTCTCTGTCCTTAGGGAGGTTATATTTTGATGGCTTGCTGGTGAGAAATGATTTTTTTTTTAAGATTTTATGTATTTATTTGAGAGGTAGAGTTACAGATGGTGAGAGCGAGAGACAGAGAGAAAGGTCTTCCTTCCATTGGTTCACTCCCCAAATGGCCGCAACAGCTGGAGCTGTGCTGATCTGAAGCCAGGAGCCAGGTCTTCTTCCTGGTCCTGTGCTGGTGCAGGGGCCCAAGGACTTGGGCCATCTTCTACTGCTTTCCCAGGCCACAGCAGAGAGCTGGATTGGAAGAAGAGCAGCCAGAACTAGAACCGGCACCCATACGGGATGCTGGCGCCTCAGGCGGAGGATTAATCTACTGTACCACTGTGCTGACCCCAGAAATGATGATTTTTATATTGATAAATGTTCTATAGAGAATAAAACACACGAAATAGAGTGCCCTAGCTAATTGGAATGATAAGAAAATGTAAGAGGAGAGAGATTTAGATTTGGTCAGTAGTTCCGAAGGGTTAGCATATTCCTGGAACAGAAGGAATATGTGTGGGAGAGCACAGTAAATGTAGTGGTGAAATTGGAGAGAGAGAGATCAGATTGAATGAGTTTTTTAGACAGTGTAAATTATTTCAGATATATTGTATTAATTATAATGGGGAGTCCTTGGAACGTTTTTTTGTTTTGTTTTGCCTTTTTTTTTTTTTTTTTTTTTTTTTTGACGGGCAGAGTGGACAGTGAGAGAGAGAGACAGAGAGAAAGGTCTTCCTTTGCCGTTGGTTCACCCTCCAGTGGCCGCCGCGGCTGGCACGCTGAGGCCGGTGCACTGCGCTGATCCGAAGGCAGGAGCCAGGTGCTTCTCCTGGTCTCCCATGCGGGTGCAGGGCCCAAGGACCTGGGCCATCCTCCACTGCCCTCCCGGGCCACAGCAGAGAGCTGGCCTGGAAGAGGGGCAACCGGGACAGAATCTGGTGCTCTGACCGGGACTAGAACCCGGTGTGCTGGCGCCGCAAGGCGGAGGATTAGCCTACTGAGCCGCGGCGCCAGCCTGGAACGTTTTAAATATTTAATGTTTTGACTTTCTAAAGGAAGATCACTTTGTGACTATAGGGAGAATGAACTAACAGGGAGAATGTGGAAAAAAGAAAGGGGGAGAAAGAGCAGGCTAGTATTAGGGAGATGGAGTGGGACTTGGGTAATGATTGGATTGGAGATGGGTTCTTGTGCTACACTGGTCACGCTTGCTGATTACACATTTTCATACCTAAACATTTGGGGTTCTTTGGAACATTGTGGTTTAGTGTGGACTCTGCAAGATTTGAGAGTGCAAAATATTACCAAAAATATTTTTTTAGATGTTCAGGGAAGACATTATTGTACTTTTAACTTCCTTTTGCTGTATGACAGAAAGTATACTCTGTAGTAACTTCCTGTTCTGTGATAAAGTTAATGCCATGTTGCCTTAACTTCTCTACTTTAACACTTCATGCTGATAAGAAAAAATAATTGAAATACTTTTTTAAGTATGTAGCAAAAATTTTACTTATTTGATGAGGAAAATTGATATCATTGCACATGACATAAATATACTTATGCGTTTAACTTTTTGGTTTTATTTAAAGGGTATATTTATTGGAATTTTTTTTTTCCTTAGTCACATTGTCCTAATGCTTGCAGATGATATGGCATGCAACCCTAGAAACCCGAAACCAGCTACTGTGTTTAGTCACAAAAATATGGAGCTAAATGTGTATGGAGATGATGTGGAAGTGGATTATAGAAGCTATGAGGTAAATTGTTTAATTTAGTGACATTTTTGAAATATTGTTACGTTAAGCTCTGAAACAGTGGTAATATAAAATTGTCTTAGATCTACCATATGACCCAGCCATCCCACTCCTGGGAATATAAACAAAGGAAATGAAGTCAGCATATGAAAGAGTTATCTGTACCCCCATGTTTGTAGTAGCTCAATGGCTAAGATGTTGAATCAACCTAGATGTCCATCAACTGATGATTGGATAAAGAAAATATGGCATATATACACTAAGGAGTATTGCTCAGCTGTTAAAAAATAATAAAATCCGATTTTTTGCAACAAAACTGGATGCAACTGAAAACCATTATACTTAGTGAAATAAGCCAGTCTCCAAAAGACAGATATCATATGTTTTCTCTGATTTGTGGTTGCTTAATTGGCATCTTGTGATTTGATTGTTGTTTATAGCCCATGTCTATATTCCTGAAGAACAGTGGTCTTTCTACTTTTTACTTGTTGATCTCTTTAGAGGATCATCAAGCCTCTAATTATGAAGTAAATTTTAAGTGTGTTATTACAAAAAATTAAAAAAGAAAGGAAGAAAGAGGGAGGGAAGGAAAGCAGGAGGGTTATATTTGTAGAATTGTATCTATGAAATACATGAAATCTGTTCTCTTTATATTAATAAATGTAAACATAGAAAAAATTTTAAAAATAGAACTACAAATTTCAAAAAAGAGTTTTGTTACTCTTTTTTTTTTAAACAGGCTCTTTACATGAAATACAGTGTTTTTTTTTTTTTTTTTAAGATGTATTGATTTATTTAAAAGTCAGAGTTACACAGAGAGAGGAGAAACAAAGAGAGAAAGAGAGAGGGAGAGAGAGAAAGAGAGATCTTCCATGCAATGGTTCACTCCCCAATTGGCCACAACAGCTGGAGCTGTGCTGATCTGAAGCCAGGAGCCAGGATCTTCCCTCTGGGTCTCCCATGTGGGTGCAGGGGCCCAAGGACTTGGGCCATCTTCTACTGCTTTCTCAGGCCATAGCAGAGAGCTGGATCAGAAGTGGAGCAGCCGGATCTTGAACCAGAGCCCATATAGGATGCCGGTGCTTCAGGCCAGGGTGTTAACCCGCTGCTCCACAGTGCCAGCCCCACTCTTTTCCTTAATCTTAATTTTTATCCTTGATTCTCTATGGAGTTCAAGTTAAAGAAGCAATAAATGAATAAAACTGTTAAAGAATGAACATTATATTTGCTTCTATGTATTTTTTTAAAGATTTATTTATTTACTTGAAAGGCAGAGTTACAAAGAGGCAGAGGCAGAGGCAGAAAGGAGAGCGAGAGAGAGAGAGAGAGGTCTTCCATCCACTGGTTCTCTCCTCAAATGGCTGGAATGGCTGGAGCTAGGCTGATCCAAAGCCAGGAACCAGGAGAGCCCTCCAGGTCTCCCATGCAGGTACAGGGGCCCAAGTATTTGGGCCATCTTCTACTGCTTTCTCAGGCCACAACTGAGAGCTGGATCTGAGGTGGAGCAGCTGGGACTCAAACTGGTGCCCATATGGGATGCCAGTATTGCAGGCAGTGACCTTACCCGCTACACAACAGTGCTGGTCCTACGTCTATAAAATTTTAGTGATGTTTCATTTGTGAACTTTCTTTTATAGCAAGTATAATGTTTGTTTTTTATATTTGATCTAAAATTTGAAGTTTATTATTTTTAGTACATACGTTGTGACAAAGTATAATGGTTAACAAAAAACCCACCCCTATTTCCACTACTTAGTGATAACCATCTTTAATATTTTCAATATTTTTATGTGTATATGATTAAAACTGTAAATTAAGAAAATGTCAGTATGCTATATTTTCTTGCTTTGGAATTTTATTTTAAATTTAATAATTTTGGGTATGTTTAAAATTTGAAATCTTTCCAGATAATTCCTCACCTTTTACAAAGTCTGCCAAAAGCAACAGTTTTTCTTCTGCATTTTTAGATTTCTTTTGAAGCAACCTTAAAATTAAAAGGTACCTGTTTCTTCCTATGCTGCCCAGTTCCTTGAAAACATGGCCTGTATTCTTAATATTTTTATTGTAGGCACTTAAAAATGTTCAATGAATTAATTTTATGTGAATGTTTAATTATTTACTTGTTTATCTAGTTATCTTAAAATGTAAGCCAAAAATTTCCCTTCCTTTTTTGTTAGTCAACAGGAAGTTCTATTAAAACAGTTGGCATTTTGCTATTTTGTGGAAAAATGTAAATTCAGCAGCTTACTCAGCCACACGTATATACATACACATTTACATAACCATGATCTAGGAAAAAGTTCAGCAAGAAAACTGGTGAGGTTTCTAAAATTTAGATATGCATAATATATGACTTGGCTGTTCACTTTAAATTAGCATTTTACTCTTCCTGAGTTTAAAAATGCCTTCGAAGAATCTTGGGCTAAAAATTTCAGACTGGTAAATGTGATTTAAAGTGTTATAAGTTCTTTACATGTTACAGATACAAAGTAATACAGTGCTTTAAAAAATAAAGTCTTGGAAGATTATTTATGAAATTTTCTTTTTAATAGTTAATCTATAATTGACCAAGTTGTTCCACAGAAAAATTGCAATAATGTAGCTGAATTTATTTACAAATTCTTATATTTGGGGGCAGCTTTTTAGTATAACGATTGAGGCATTGCTTTGAGACATCTTTATACTTGGGATGCCTGCCTCCTGTATTGGAATGCCTGCATTTGAGTTGTGTCTTTGCTTCTGATTCCAGTTTCTGGGTAATGCACACCTTGGGAGGCAGCTGGTGCTAAGTCAGGTACTTGGGTCCTTGCCACCTATGATGGAGACCCAGATGGAGTTCTGTGTTCCTGGCTTGGGCCTGGCTCTCTCCGGGCTGTTCTGGGCATTTGAGGAGTGAACCAAAGATGGAAGAGCTTTCTCTGTCCTGTCTCTCTGCATTTTAGTATAGGCTGAGTAATTCATAGAGAAAGAGGATTTTTTTCAAAAAATTTATTTATTTAAAGATTATTTATTTAATTTTTTAGTTATTTAAAGATTTATTTATTTATTGTGAGCAACAAAGAGAGAGAAAGGGAGACAGAGAGAGAGAGACAGACAGACAGACAGAGAGAGAACTTCAATCCACTGTTAACTTCTCAAAGGGTGGCAACAGCCATGTCTGGGTCAGGCTGCAGCCAGTCACCAGGAACCCCATCTGGGTCTCCAATGTGGATGACAGGGGCCTAAGTATATGAATCATTTTTCTCTGCCTTTCCAAGGGTTAATGGGGAGCTGGTTTGGAAGTGGAACAACTGGGACGTGAATTGGCATCCCATGGTATTGGAAGCAGCAGCTTAAGCCACAGCACTACAATGCCAGCTTCTGAAGGAATGTTTTTGAAATTAAAAAAAAATTTTTTTCCAAGTTTCCTGTCTGATTTCTCTTTTTCTCCCCAGGTAACAGTGGAGAATTTTTTACGGGTGCTAACTGGGAGGATCCCACCTAGTACTCCTCGGTCAAAACGCCTTCTTTCTGATGATAGAAGCAATATTCTTATTTATATGACAGGTAACTTTGGGATTTGGTGATCTCATAATAGAATATATTGAAATTCTTTTCAAAGCAAATCTGCTTGGAGAGAAATTTAAGTACACTAAGTTATTTTTTGATTAAAATATTTTATTTGTCATGTCAGTTTTTTCATGTTCAGAGGCTGTATCTTGATTAAAAAAAACTTTATTTAAGATTTTACAAATTTCATGTAATTCCTACATAAGGTTCAGGAACGTAGTGATACTTTCCACCCTACCCTCCCTCTTGCCCATGCTTCCAACCTACTTCTTCTTCCCTCTCCTATTCCTATTCTTATTTTTTCAAAGATCTATTTTCAGTTAACTTTATGCTCATAAGATTAACCATACACTAAGATTTCAACAAATAATAAGAAGGAAAAAAATGCTGTCCTCAACAGTCAAGGTAAGGGCTGTTAAAAATCATGGCATCTCAAAGTGTCAATTCACTCCTATAGATACAGTATTACTTGAAATGGCATTTGAATATAGTACAAGTTGAAAATCCTGAATCTGAAAATCAGAAGTCTGAACTGCTCCAAAATCTGAACCTTTTTGAGCTCCAATATGATGCCACAAGTAGAAAATTGCACACCTGACTTCATATGAATAATTGTAGTAAAAATGCAGGTACATATAAAAATACAGTATAAAATGACCTTCAGGCTATATATGTATGAAAGGTGTATATGAAACTATGTCCTTATTATCAAGATACCTCATGTATACACACATACTCCAAAATCTGAAAATATCTGAAACCCCAAATACTTGTGGTCCTAAGCATTTCTGGTAAAGGATACACAACTTCTATGTCTTTGTGTGCTATTCCTATTTTCTGTTATTTTTACTGTTGCACTGATAAAGTTTGTCATCTTTTATTTGATATCCTAGTGTAACAACCTGCCTTCAGGTTTATTTTCCTGTTAATCATCTTCCTAAAGTGTTTAGTAGAAACTGGAACTCTGACCCTCCTCTGTGTAAAGCTTTATAATGATTTCCTACCGACTGAGCCACAGATTTTAGTATGATTAAGGATTACTTGAGTGTAGATACTTTGGCCTTATGTTAAAATTTGTATTCAGTTTTGTTTTGGAGTAGGACTCATGAAAGTGCATTGTATACACATACTCCCCAGATGTGAGATGTAACATATGAGCTATAGTAGTCTTTTGACTACCCTTTGAGAAATAGTGGTGATCAAATGCTCTGTAATATAATCTAGTTATATAATATAATATAATATAATATAATATAGTTATATATATAAATCTAGTATAATAGTGTATAATACATGTTATGATTTAGTTATATTGTTTATTTAATTTCAGTTTTAGTTCTTATGCTTTTCCTGATTCCCCTTCAAGCACTTGACTATCCTGTTCTCCAAACATGTGCTTAAGCAACTGCCTTTTCCTAATGATGTCCTCTCAGTTCTCTGTCTAACTGATTGATTATTCCTTATCTTTTTTAGTGTTAGCTCAGTGATTTTTTTTTTTAAATTTATTTGACAGGTAGAGATATAGATAGTGAGAGAGAGAAAGAGAGAAAGGTGTTCCTTTCATTGGTTCACCCTCCAAATGGCTGCTACAGTTGGCACTGCGCCACTCCAAAGCCAGGAGCCAGGTGCTTCTTCCTGGTCTCCCAATGTAGTACAGGAGCCCAAGCACCTGGGCCATCCTCCACTGCCTTCCCGGGCCACAGCAGAGAGCTGGACTTGAAGAGGGGCAACTGGGACTAGAACCTGGCACCCATATGGGATGCCGGTGCCACAGGCGGAGGATTAACCAAGTGAGCCACGGTGCTAGCCCCTAGCTCAGTGATTTCTTATTTTATTTTTAAGATTTATTTTATATATTTGAAGGAGTTAGAGAGAGAGAGAGAGAGAGAGAGGCAGAGAGAGGGAGAGGGAGAGGGAAAAAGACACTCTTCCATCTACCAGTTCACTCCCCAAATGGCTCCAGTGGCCAGGGTTAGGCCAGACAGAAGGCAGGAGCCAGGAGTTTTTCTGGGTCTCCTGTGTAGGTGCAGGTACCCAAGAACTTGGGCCATCCTCTGCTGCTTTCCCAGGCACATTAGTCTTGATCAGAAATGGAGCAGATGGGTCTTGAGCCAGTGGCTATGTGGGATAGTGGTGTCACAGGCAGCAGCTTAACCCGCTAAGCCACAGTACCAGCCCCAGTGATTTCTTTTTTCTTTATTTCTTTTTTTTAAGGTTTATTTATTTATTTGAAAGAGTTAAAGAGAAGCAGAGGGAGAGAGAGAGAGAGAGAGAGAATGAGAGCAAGAAATATGTGAAGAGAGGTCTTCCATCTGCTGGTTTACTCCTAGGATGGCTGCAGCAACCAGAGCTGTATCGTCTCCCACCCTGGTGCAGGGCCCAAGCACTCGGGCCATCTTCCACAGCTTTCCCAGGCCATAGCAGAGGGCTGGATTGGCAGCCGGGACATAAACTGGCACCCGTATGGGATACTACGGGCAGCGGCTTTACCCGCTATGCCACAACACCCCGACCTCTCCCCCAGCGATTTCTTTTTTAAATCTAAGGTGACCTTTGTCTCCAGTTACCTGGGATACTCCTAGTTTATACTGTTGTCCAAGTGTAATTTCCTTTGTTCTCCTTCAGAAGTGTTCTGGTATGAATAATACATTTTATAATTGACTTCCCAAAGACATTTGTCTTTTTGGTTGCCGTAGGCTTTCCTCTTTGCATTGTCGTATAATCCTTAGTTCTGTCATAGCAATCCATTTAACTTTCTATTTGGGTTTATTTTGCCTTCATTGCATGTTTTGAATTCTAAGATTCTTTGATTATATGTTTTTTTATCTTTTTATTACCAATGCCTGTCTTATGGTAGTATTCAATAAATTTGAATATGAAAATATTTTAAAAAGTTCATAGGAAGTTGAATTAAAATATATGTTCCTTATGTTGCAGAAAATGTTCTCAAGATCTATGCATTAAGAGTTCTCCAAAAATTTTTTGAAAACTATATATTAAGAGAAAATTATGCATGGTTTATAGAAGTTTTTTGCATCAATGCAAACTTGGCTTTAATTCCACTTTCCATGAACTTTTGAAGTACTCTCATATTTATCAAAAGATGTTCATACATTTTTTAATAGGGAATTCTGTATAATTGATGATTAAAAACTGATGTGAAATAGCTGCAGGATGACTCTTAGATATCACAGTGATATCACTACAGGACAGTAATGGTCTCCTAGTTAGTGACTTTTCTTTATAATGTTCATGTTTTTTAAAATATGATCAACTGGCTGACGCTGCGGCTCACTTGGCTAATCCTCTGCCTGTGGCACCGGCACCCTGGGTTTTAGTCCCAGTTGGGGTGCTGGATTGTGTCCCGGTTACTCCCCTTCCTTCCTTCCTTCCTTCCTCCCTCCCTCCCTCCCTCCCTCCCTTCCTTCCTTCCTTCCTTCCTTCCTTCACAGGCAGAGTGGACAGTGAGAGAGAGAGACAGAGAGAAAGGTCTTCCTTTGCCGTTGGTTCCCCCTCCAATGGCCGCTGCAGCCAGCGCCCCAGGCCGATCCGAAGGCAGGAGCCAGGTGCTTCTCCTGGTCTCCCATGCGGCTGCAGGGCCCAAGCACTGGGGCCATCCTCCACTGCACTCCCAGGCCATAGCAGAGAGCTGGCCTGGAAGAGGGGCAACCGGGACAGAATCTGGTGCCCCAACTGGGACTAGACCCCGGTGTGCCGGTGCTGCAGGCGGAGGATTAGCCAAGTGAGCCGCGGTGCCGGCTAGGTTGCTCCTCTTTCAGTCCAGCTCTCTGCTGTGGCCTGGGAAGGCAGTGGAGGATGGCCCAAGTGCTTGGGCCCTGCACCCGCATGGGAGACCAGGAGGAAGCACCTGGCTCCTGGCTTCAGATTGGTGCAGTGCACCAGCTGTAGCGGCCATTTTGGGGGTGAACCAATGGAAGGAAGACTTTTCTCTCTGCCTCTCTCTCTCACTGTCTAACTCTGCCTGTCAATATATATATATATATATATATATATATATATATATATAAAATCAACTTATTTATGAATTCACTCAGTAGAATTAATGAAACCAAGAGAATTTTCATTTGACTTTATCTGAAAGTGTAGTTTTATAGCTTGATTTTATTCAATGCATAAACTAAAGGATTTATAATTTTTTTTTTCTGATCCTGTTGGTACTCTTTCAGAATAACTTTACAAATGGAAGAAATTCAGTAGGTTAAAATAGGGTTTGATAAACTGTGCCCATGAATTGGCTGCCTATTTTGAGGTGAAGTTTTTTGTGACCCAGCAGGTTATGTATTTGGTGGGAGAGAGTAATATTTTCCCCCAACCAAAGCAGAGTTACTAACTACTTATGAGCTTGCATATATGCAGAGGGAAATGCTACAATAGGCAGTTTTTCCTACTTTGATGCCCAGTGGATGGTGCTTTTAAAAATCTGCACAGAGCAGATATATACTTAAGTTGATGGTAGTCTTGCTGATACCTTTCTTACTTCATGACTGAGGAAACAAATGTATACAATGATTATTTGCCTACCATAACCCAGTAAGGGACAGGGGTTTGAATTGGTAGACTGGCTGTATAATGTATACTTAAATGTCAGTCTTCTGAATAACTCTCCTGGGGCTATGGTCAGCGGTAATAATGACATCAGATTTAGGTGAGAACTGCACTTCCTGGTAGTAATAGTAGTCAAATTATACATAAGGAATTATTCTAGCTTACCATGGGACTGACTGGAGTCTTATCTTCTTTTGTTAAAAAAATTTGCCTGGAATTGAAAAGTTTTTATGAATGGAGTAAATTTCTTATATAATAATAGAGCTAGTGGAAGTGTAGAAATGTGAATTGCTGGAATTACATGATTGAAAACCCTTAGAGATATTCTATCTAATATTTTTTACACAGGCTATCACTATTTTCTTTTGAATTGGTATAATAGAAAAGCTATTTGTTTTCATAATAGATATTTTAGAGTATTAAAATTATATTAAATACTGCAAATAAATAGATGTTTGTATCTGGGAATATGTAATTTACATTTAAAAATGTATCTACTTGATCTTTTTGACTCTTTCTACCAGGACATGGTGGAAATGGTTTCTTGAAATTTCAAGATTCTGAAGAAATTACCAACATAGAACTTGCAGATGCTTTTGAACAAATGTGGCAGAAAAGACGGTAATTAGCAATGACTTTTTTTTAAAGGAAAATTAATATTGTTTCCCCTTGGTAGATTTGTAGCTGTATTAGCTGTATTTATTTATTTATTTTAAAGATTTTTTTTTATTTATTTGAAAGACAGAGTTACAGAGAGAGGTAGAGACAGACAGAGAGAGAAAGGTCTTCCATCCACTGGTTCACTCCCCAAATAGCCGCAAGGGCCAGAGCTGAGCCAATCTGAAGCCAGGAACCAGGAGCCTACTCAGGGTCTCCCATGTGCATGTAGGGGCCAAGGACTTGAGCTATCCTCCTCTGCTTTTCCCAGGTGTATCAGCAGAGAGCTGGATCAGAAGTAGAGCAACCGTGACTCGAACTGGCACCCATATGGGATGCGGTGCTGCAAGCCACTGTACTACAGTGCTGGCCCTGATTTGTAGCTTTTATTAGTATTTTAACTTATTTTCATTATCTGTCCTACTCTTTTAAATTTCTTTCTTTTTTTTTTTTTTTTTTTTTTTTTTTTTTGGACAGGCAGAGTGGACAGTGAGAGAGAGACAGAGAGAAAGGTCTTCCTTTGCCATTGGTTCACCCTCCAATGGCCGCCGCGGTCGGCGTGCTGGGGCTGGCGCACCGTGCTGATCGGATGGCAGGAGCCAGGTACCTGGTCTCCCATGGGGTGCAGGGCCCAAGGACTTGGGCCATCCTCCACTGCACTCCCGGGCCACAGCAGAGAGCTGGCCTGGAAGAGGGGCAACCGGGACAGAATCCAGCGCCTGGACCGGGACTAGAACCCAGTGTGCTGGCGCCGCAAGGCGGAGGATTAGCCTGTTGAGCCACGGCGCCGGCTCTTTTAAATTTCTTGTTTCTACTTAACTGAATTTTTTAAGAGAAAAATCTCAGGCTTATTATTAACATGACAGAATCTCTTGTTATTTAGCATCTTTTTTTTTTTTTTTTTAAAGATTTACTTATTTCTTTGAAAGAGTTACAGAGAGAGAGAGAGAGAGAGAGAGAGAGAGATCCTCCACCTGCTGGCTCACACCCCAAATGGCTGCAATGGCCATGGTGGGTCCAGGATGAAGAGAGGAGTCAAGAGCTTCCTCCAGGTCTCCCATGTGGGAGCAGGGGCCCAATTACTTGGACCATCTTCTGCTGCTTTACCAGGCACATTAGCAGGTAGCTGGGCCAGAATTGGAGTAGCTAGGACTAGAATTGGTGCCCATATGGTATGCCAGCATTTCAGGTGGCAGCTTAACCTGCTGCACCACAATACTGGCCTCCAGCATTGTTTTTCTGAAGGAAATAAGAGTCCCTTCAGGCAAGTTCTCTATTATTTATGGATATTCTGAACATCCGTGTATTTTTCAGCTTGTGCCTATTCTTTTTAGCATGTTTTGTAGTCCTCAGTGTAGTAGCAAGTGTTATTAATTCTTTGAGAGAAAATTGCTAACATTATGATTAGCTTAAAATTTGTGGCTTAACTCACATTAAGGTTAATATATTTATATTAATCCTCAATAAGTATCCCTTTAGTTGGAAGTTGTCATAAACATGAAGTTAAATGAATTTAAAATAGCAAGAGAGTGGTTTTTAACCTCATTACCTTTGGTTAACAGTTATGGAATTCTTTCTATACATATGGTACAAAGGGGAATGTCATGCTTAGTCTATGTTTGAAGTGTTTAAAATCTAGTGGAAAATAGAAATATATATACAGCTGTGCTACCAAATAAATATAAATGTTGAAATGTAAGCATAAGTGGAATGTGTGAAAGTGTTGAGGAGGAAGCTTTTTACTAGATTCTGGTTATGTCTTAGTCTAGGTTACCTTTATTGAATGCATACTAGATACTAGCGACTGTGTTTTACACGTACTGTGTTTAATTTTAAGAGCAACCCTGAAAGACAGATGTTATTATTTTTTATTTTTGTAATGAATAAACTGAAGGACAGATAAGTTAAGTAACTTGCCAAACTTTATACAGATAGTAGTGCCCCAGCTGGGATTCATGCCTAAGTGGTCTGATCCCAGAGCCTATACTCTTAATTGTGTTATTATATTGCCTTTTAGAACTTTATTTTTTTTTTTTTTGAAGATTTATTTTATTTGAAAGGCAGAGTCACACACACCCACACCCACACCCACCTACAGAGAGAGAGAGAGAGAGAGAGAGAGAGAGAATCTTCCATCCACTGGTTCACTCCCTAAATGGCTGCAACATCCAAGTTTGGGACAGGCTGAAGTCAGGAGCCAGGAACTCCATCCGGGTCTCCTGCAAGGATGGCAGGGCCCTATGTACTTGAGCCAAAGTACTCTGCCTTAGTAGGCTCATTAGCAGGGAGCTGGATTGGAACCAACCCTCCAGGATGGGATGCTGGTGTTATAAGCAGTGGCTTAACCTGCTGAGCCACAATGCTGGCCCCTGCCTCTTATAACTTTGGATTCTTCTGATCATTTAGGGCCTCTACAATTTGTTTCTGAGCAAATATGTTAATTGTGTCTCTGTCACTCTCTTGGATATTGTGGTTCAGTATTCTGTGCTATCCCTTCTAGGTGTGTTACTAGCTGTTTACCTAGACCCAGCTTATAAAAAGCGCCTCCTGGAATGTTTATCTCCTTCCTTTTTTCACCATCACTAACTAGCCAACTTACTGTAAATTAGAAATCTGATTATGTTATCGTCTTACTTAAAAAAAGCTTAAGTGTTGGGGCCGGCGCTGTGGGGTAGCAGGTTAAGCTGCTGCCTGCAGTGCCAGCAACCCATATGGGCATCGGTTTGAGACCTGGCCTCTCCACTATCGATCCAGCTCTCTGCTATGGCCTGGGAAAGCAGTAGAAGATGGCCCAAGTCGTTGGGACCCTGCACCCACACGGGAAACCTGGAAGAAGCTCCAGGCTCCTGGCTTGGCTTTGGATCTGCGCAGCTCCTGCTGTTGAGGCCATTTGGGGAGTGAACCAGCAGATGCAAGATGTCTTTCTCTCTCTGCCTCTCCTTTTCTCACTGTGTAACTCTAACTTTCAAATAAATAAATAAATAAATATTTTTAAAAAAAGAAAGTTTAAGTGGCTTTCTCAAACTTGTAAAAAAAATTCTAGATTTCATATAGGATATTTTACAAATTAACCCTACACTTTGCCTTTTTTAAAACCTATTTCCTTCCATTCATCCAAATTTAGTTTGAACTCTGTTGTCCTTTTCCCAAACATTTATACTTTTCTACAGCAGGCACTTTTTCCACTGCTGGAATGTGCTCTCCCTTCACGGCCTGTCAGCTATCACTTTCCCCTGACCTTTCTTTCCAGTTCCCTCTGTTCCTTTCTGAGTACTCACAGAGCACTTTAGCTTTGTTAGTCTCTTAGCTCCATGAGGGCAGAGATTTTTATATCCCTACCATGGTGTGAGGCACGTTATACTTTCAATGTATATTTGTAATACTTATCACATTCCTGTTTATTTGTCTCCTAGTTACATTTTAAATTCTTTAAGTATGGTGACTAAAAATATTTATATATATATATATTTCTGAACCTAGTTTAGTTTCTAAGACAATATAGCTGCAAAATAAGTATTTGTTGAGCTGACTGTTCAGGTTCTGAATCATGTGGCAAAGACAAGGGAGAGGGAAAGAGTTGGGGCAGCTACTTATAGCACAGCCACTACTCTCTGTTGACAGTGCTTTACTTTTAATTTTTCTAATGCCAAATTTATGTTGGAAATTCTAGTGAAAATTCTTCAAATTCTTAGCTACAGAGATAATTAAGATATTACTTAGTCATCTTATGAAAGTATTATAGAAATATTATTCAGTGTATGATTGATAGAATGATTCGTGTCAAAGATCTTATCACTTTTCTTTCAGCTACAATGAACTACTGTTTATTATTGACACTTGTCAAGGAGCATCCATGTATGAGCGATTTTATTCTCCTAACATAATGGCTCTGGCTAGTAGTCAAGTGGGAGAAGATTCTCTCTCGGTAGGTGCCTTTTCCCCATTTGTGAACTGCAGTTCTGAAGTCACTTAAATGCTTTCTCAATGTATTTGTTATTTCTTATTCATGGAATTATTCAACATTTTAGAAAAATTTTTACTACATTTTCAACATTTTGTTACAAAGGTACTATTAAACATATATTTTATTTATTTATTTTTTTTCCTTATAGCATCAACCTGATCCTGCAATTGGAGTTCATCTTATGGATAGATACACATTTTATGTCTTGGAATTTTTGGAAGAAATTAATCCAGCTAGTCAAACTAATATGAATGACCTTGTAAGTATTCACTTGATTTGAGTATAGCTTAAGGTAGGCTAATTTTACTGTGGTAAGTGAAGTGGGTTATTCTGTGCATATCAATGGACTACTGTTTCATATGTTGAACTGTGGCCTTTTAAACTGTTTTAAATATATCTTCATACTAGTATCTGTCTTTACCATGACAGGCTTAAAGCTGTAGTCCAGTTCACTTGTTATTCCTGAGGTACTTTCTGTTTTCATTCAATTTTTAAATTTTTTCTCTACAAGAAATGTACCTTTCTTGTTGAATTTATACTTCTGAGGTCAAAGCAGATCATGCCTCCTCCTGGACATCTGCCTCCATTCTTTGCTGTTAGAGTTTATTTTACCTTTTCAGATTCTCCATACAACTTTCTTTTTCTTTTGTTACGTTAATGAAGTCTTCTCTTTTATTGATCTTTTTAATTGTATTTCTCACTTAAAGGAAAACTCCTGGAAGAGAAGGACTTTATTTTACATATTTTTGAGTGTCCTGTTACTTCTAGTAGAGTCTTTTAGCATGACATGTTGTATTTAGTTTGAAAGGTTTTCCTGACTTTTTATGCTGCTTGTCTATTTTTAATTAAATCTACCTTGAAGTTGTTCTTGAAAGTAGGTATAATAAAAGACTTGATGGGCTGGAATTGTGGTGTGGTAGGTGAAGCCGCTGCTCTCTACTTGTGTCCTGTCTACTCTGCTTCTGCTTCAGCTCCCTGCTAATGGCCTAGGAAAAGCAACAAAATATGTTTCAAGTATTTGGTCCCCTGCCACCCACTTGGGAGACCCAGATGGGGCTCCTGGTGCCTGGTTTTGGCACCTTGCTGTTGTGGTCATCTTGGGAGTGGACCAGTGGATAGATCTCTCTCCGTCTCTCTCTGTTTCTCCCTCTCTCTTTGTAGCTCTAACTTTCAAATAAATGAATAAATCTTAAAAAAAAAAAAGAAACCTGAAAACACCAGTTCTAGACTGTATAATCACTGTATGCTAATGACTTTCACTTTTTTTCTTGCAAATGCATACCTTGTTCATCTGTTCAAACATTTCTTGAGTTTGCTAAGTGCCAAGGTCTGGCTGTATGCTAATGAAAGAATCAGACTCTCCCATCCAAGTACTAGCCAGGCCCAACCCTGCTTAGCTTCCGAGATCAGACGAGATCGGGCGCGTTCATGCTGAGTGAATTAAGCCAGTCCCAAAGGGACAAATATCATATGTTCTCCCTGATCAGCGACAACTAACTGAGCACCAAAGGGGAAAATTGTTGAAGTGAAATGGACACTGTGAGAAACAGTGACTTGATCAGCTCTTGTCCTGACGGTTGATGTACAATGTAATACTTTATCCATTTTAGTATTTTTTTTTTGTTCTAGTACCATTGGTTGAAGTCTGTAATTAACACACAATTATTCTTAGGTGTTTAAATTTTAACTGAAAAGTGATCCCTGTTAGGTTTTTGGAAAACATTATGCTGAGTGAAATAAGCCAATCCCAAAGGGACAAATACCACTTGTTCTCCCTGATAGGTGACAGCTAACTGAGCACCAAAAAGGAAACCTGTTAAAGTGAAATGAACACTACGAGAAACGGTGACTTGATCAGCCCTCACCCTGACTGTTGATGAGCAACTTGATATGTTATCCCTCTTAGTATTTTTTTTTTGTTTGTTCTACTTAATACTTTTGGTTGAATACTGTAATCAATACACAATTCTTCTTAAGTGCTGAAACTTAACTGAAAAGTGATCGCTGTTAAATATAAGAGTGGGAATAAGAGAAGGAGGAGATGTGCAATTCGGGACATGCTCAAGCTGACTTACCTCAAACGGTAGAGTTAGAAACATACCAGGGGATTCCAATTCAATCCCATCAAGGTGGCATGTACCAATGCCATCTCGCTAGTCCCAGTGATCAATTTCTGTTCACAATTGATCATAATGATAGGAATAAGAACCAAAGGGATCACATAAACAAGAACAGTGTCTGCAAATACTAGCTGATAGAATCAAAAAGGGAGAGAACGATCCAACATGGGAAGTGAGATACACAGCAGACCCATAGAATGGCAGATGTCCTAAACAGCACTCTGGCCTCAGAATCAGCCCTTAAGGCATGCAGATCTGGCTGAAAAGCCCATGAGAGTATTTCAGGCATGGAAAGCCAAGACACTCTCGGGGGGGGGAAAAAAAAAAACCTGAATGAAAGATCTCCGCGAGTGAGATCCCAGTGGAAAGAATGGGTCATCAAAGAAGGAGGTACCTTTCTCTGAAGGGAGGAGAGAACTTCCACTTTGACCATTGCCTTGTCTAAAAATGATCAGAGTCGGTGAACTCAGGGGGCTTCCATAGCCTTGGCAGCTCATGACAAGAGCCTAGGGTGATTCCTGATGCCATAAACAAGAGTGTCAATTTGTTAAGTCAACAACAGGAGTCACTGCACTTACTCCTCATGCAGGATCTTTGTCCTTAGTGTGCTGTACATTGAGATTTAATGCTATAACTAGTACTCAAACAGTATTTTTCACTTTATGTTTCTGTGTGGGAGCAAACTGTTGAAATCTTTACTTAATGTATGCTAAACTGATCTTCTGTATATAAAGAGAATTGAAAATGAATCTTGTTGTGAATGGAAGGGGAGAGGGAGTGGGAAAGGGGAGGGTTGTGGGTGGGAGGGACGTGATGGGGGGGAAGCCATTGTAATCCATAAGCTGTACTTTAGAAATTTATATTCATTAAATAAAAGTTTAAAAAAAAAAAGAATCAGACTCTGTTCCTGCCTATATAGTGCTTAGGAACAAAAGGAGAAATGAGCAGTTCTGTAGTGGTCTCTTATTATATAGAAACTTCTAAGGTAAATTTTAATTAATTAAAACGGTTCTGATACAAAACTTCGAAAACCATTGCCATAGACTATCAAATTTTACAGAAATACTTACTAGTCTTTTTTTTTTTTTTTTAAGATTCATCTATTTATTTGAAAGGCAGAGTTACAGAGAGGCAGACGCAGAGAGAGAGAGAGAGAGAAAGAGAGAGAGAGAGAGGTCTTCCACCTGCTGATTCACTTCCAAGATGGCCATAACGGCTAAAGCTACACCGACCCAAAACCAGAAGCCAGGAGCTTCCTCCAGGTCTCCCATGCAGGTACAGGGGCCCAAGGATTTGGGCCATCTTTCACTGCTTTTTCAAGCCATAGCAGAGAGCTGGATCAGAAGTGGAGCAGCTGGGACTCAAATTGGTGCCCATATGGGATGACAGCACTGCAAACGGTAGCTTCACCTGCTACATCACAGTGCTGGCCCTCTTACTAGCTTTTTTTTTTTTTTTAACTAAAGCTTTTATTTAATAAATATAAATTTCATAGGTACAGCTTTTGGATTATACCAGTTCTTCCCCCATACCTGCCCTCCCACCCCCACTCCCTTCCCACCTCCTACTCCCTCTCCCGTAACATTCTTCATTAAGATTCATTTTTAATTGTCTTTATATACAGAATATCAACTCTATACTAAATAAAGATTTCAACAGTTTACACCCACACAGACACACAAAGCATAAAGTACTGTTTGAAGACTTGCTTTACCATTAATTCTCATAGTACAACTCATTAAGGACAGAGATTCTACATGGGGAGCAAGTGCACAGTGATTCCTGTTGTTTTAACAATTGACACCCTTATTTATGATGTCAGTGATCACTGGAGGCTCTTGTCATGAACTGCCAAGGCTACAGAAGCCTCTTGAGTCCACAAACTCCATCAGTATTTAGGCAGGTCCATTATCAAAGTGGAAGTAATGTCCCCTTCTTTCCACCAGGATCTCACTCTCAGAGATCTTTCATTTAGGTCATTTTTTTTTTTTTTTCCACAGTGTCTTGGCTTTCCATGCCTGAAATCTCATGGGCTTTTTAGCCAGATCTGAATGCCTTAAGGGCTGATTCTGAGGCTGGAGTGTTGTTTAGGGCATTCATCATTCTATGACTCTGCTGTGTGGCCTGCTTCCCATGTTGGATCATTCTCTTTGTTATTCTATCTATTATTATTAGCAGACACTTGATCTTATTTTTGTGATTCCTTTGACACTTATTCCTATCTTTATGATCAGTTATGCACTTAAACTGATCGCTTTAACTAGTAAGATGGCATTGGTATCTGCCAACTTAATGGGATTTAGAGTCTCATGGCAAGTTTTTAGCTTTACCCTTAGCGGTAAGTCCGAGGGAATGTATGCCGAACTGTACATCTCCTCCCTCTCTTATTTCCACTCTTATTTTTAACAGGGATAAATTTTCAATTGGATTTAAACACCTAAAAATAATTCTGTTAAGTAAATATTTCAATCAATGATATTAAGTAGAAAAAATAGTGAAAAGAAAATAGTAAGCTTTTGACAGTCAGTACAAGGTCTGATCTAGTCATTGCTTCTCATAGTGTCAATTTCACTTCTACAGGTTTCCTTTTAGGTGCTCAGTTAGTTGTCACTGATCAGGGATTGTCTCTGTATATAAAGATTGTTGGTTTTTGTGTGTTGATTTTATATCCTGCTACTTTACCAAACTCTTCTTTGAGTTCCAATAGTCTCTTAGTGGAGTTCTTTGGATCCCCTATGTATCGAATCAGGTCATCTGCAAAGAGGAATAGTTTGACTTCTTCCTTCCCAATTTGTATCCCTTTGATTTCTTTTTCTTGCCTAATGGCTCTGGCTAAAATTTACGGTACTGTTATTTTTCTGCATCCTTGAGATGCATTTATTTGGGGCTTTTCCAATTTCTTGATGTTGGCATCTGTTGCTATAAACTTTCCTCTTAACACTGCTTTTGCTGTATTTCATCAGTTTTGATATGTTGTATTGTCATCTTCATTTGCTTCCAGAAAGTTTTTGATTTCTCTTTTGATTTCTTCTATGACCCATTGTTCATTCAGGAGCATGTTGTTCAATCTCCATGTGTTTGCATATGCTCCAGAGATTCCTGAGTTGCCTATTTCCAGCTTCATTCCACTGTGGTCTGAGAAGATGTTTGGTATGATTTTGATTTTTTTGAATTTGCTGAGACTTGCTTTATGGCCTATTATATGGTCATTCCTAAAGAAAGTTCCATACACTGCTGAGAAGAATGTGTATTCTTTAAGTGTAGGATGAAAACTTCTATACCTATCTGTTAGTTCCATTTGGTCTATAGTGTCGATTAGGTCTGTCGTTTCCTTATTGATTTTCTGTCTGGTTGGTCTATCCATTGCTGAAAGTGGAGTATTGAAGTCCCCCAATACTATTGTATTGAGGTCTAAGTCTCCCTTTAAATCCCTTAACATTTTTTTAATAGCCAGGTGTCCTGTAATTATGTGTATATTTTTATAATAGTTGCATCTTCCCATTGAATTGATCCCTTAATCATTACATGGTGCTGTTCTTTGTCTCTTTTAACAGTTTTTGTGTTAAAGTCTATCTTTTCTGATAGTAAGATGACTATACCATCTCTTTTTTGGTTTCTGTTGGTGTGGGATATCTTTTTCCATCCTTTCACTTTCAGTCTGCATGTGTATTTGTTGATGATATGTGTTTCTTTTAGGCAGCAAATACATGGGTTTTGTTTTTTAATCCATTCAGCCAGTCTGTGCTTTTTAAATGGGGAGTTGAGGCCATTTAGTGTCACTAATTGCTAAGTAATGACTTGCCCTGCCATTTTTCCAAAGATATTCCTAAGTTACACTTTGAACTTCCTTTGATCTTTTACTGAGAGATTTTCTTCCTTTACCTTCTTTCTTACTGATGACCATGTTTCTGTGTTTCTTTGTATAACACATCCTTAAGCATCTTTTTGCAGGGCTGGATTGGTGGTGACAGATTCTTTAATTTCTGTTTGTTATGGACGGTCTTTATTTTACCTTCTTTCACAAATGAGAGCTTTGCAGGGAATAATATTCTGAGATGACAGTTTTTTTCTCTTAGGACTTAGACTATATCTCACCATTCTCTCCTAGCCTGTAGGGTTTCTGATGAGAAGTCTGCAGTGAGTCTAATTGGAGAACTTCTGAAAGTAATCTGGCCTTTCTCTCATGCACATTTTAGAATCTTGTCTTTATGTTTCACTGTGGTGAGTTTGATTACAGTGTGTCATGGTAAGGTTCTTTTCTGGTGACATGCATTGGGAATTCTGAGTACTTCCTGTACTTGGATGCCCCTTTCTTTCTCCAAACCCCGGGAAGTTTTCTGCTAGTATTTCACTAAAAAGGCCTTCTAATCTTTTTTCTCTCTCCATGCCTTCAGGAATTCCTAGAACCCGAATGTTGTTTTTTTTAATAGTATCCTGTAGATTCCCAACAATATTTTTTAGATTTCTAGTTTCCTCTTCTTTTCTTTGGTTTGACTGTATACTTTTCCTGTGCTCTGTCTTCTAAGCCTGATATTCTCTCTTCTGCCTCACTGATTTTGTCTTTAAGGCTCTCCCCCACATTTTTTATTTTTTCTATTGAATTTTTCAGTTCATTTTGATTTCTCATCAAGTTCTCAATTTCATGTTCTATTGAATTCTTCATTTCATTTTGATTCCTCTTTAAGATCTCAATTTCATGGGAGAGATTTTCTTTCATGTCCTGGTTGGATTTCAGTAGTTCATGTGTTTATTTTTGAATATTTCTAAGTAATCCTGTGATCAAAATTTTTTGAGTTCCGTTTCTTGCAATTCTTCTATCATCATTTTCACAATCTGATATTGATGTGTTGTGTTCTTTTGGGAGCACTATGTTTTCTTCCTTATTGTTGTTTCTTTTTTTCACTTGTTGTTCAGCATTTGTGGAGATACCTATTGGTTTCTTCTTCTTCCCCCTTTTTTTTTTTTTTTTTTGCTGTAATGGCTTTCATCATTCTACTATGACTCTGTAGATAAGTGGATTGTCTGCTGCTTTCAGTGAATCTCTGGAGGCTTGTAGTGGGTTTGGCCAGGGAGCTTTGGTGAATTCTCCAGAGTTAAGGGTGTGGCTAAGGGACACACCCAAGTTTGGCATTGTAAATCTTCTATCTTTTTTAGTCAGAAGGGAAGTGTATTCTGCTAAGCTGAGCTCTTTTCCTCAGTGGGGACCAGTGCCTGAGTGCTAACCCCAATGGATATAATATTCGTCCGCTCTTCCCAAGGACCACACAAAGGATCTGTGCAGTCCTCAATATAAGTTCATGTTACCCAGCAATGTCTCTCACCAGGTAACCAGAAACAGCTGAGCTTGTGGCGTCTTCCATGAGACTGCTCAAAGTCTCAGCCATACTGTGGTTCCCCCCACACACCTCAGTTTTTTTCACAGTGCCAGTTCAAAAGCTTCAGAAAGTCACAAGCTCCCAGCCCCCCCCCCCCCCCCCCCCAGAGTCAGGTTTCTCTGCTTGGCTGATTGCCGGGTGCAGACACAAGCTGGCACAGCTGTTATGCATGTCCAAAATGGCATCCGTTCTATCGGCTTGTCACAGAACAACCTTTGTAAAATGATTGGAGAGACAAAAACATGTCTGTCCCATCTTTTTTTATCCTCCTCTATTTTGTCTGGTACACTTTCCCCCACAGGGCTTCAAGCATCGTTCCCTCTGGGCTCTTCCTGCCGCTTTTTCCACAGTGGCTTGGACTGCTGCAGTCCGGTCTCACCTCACTTTCCAGCGCTGGTACCGTAGGCTCTCAGCTGTTGGAGTTCCGAGCCATGGGCGCCCACGCTCTCCACATAGGTCCACCGTGTCCCTCTAATTTCGATAGAGTTTCCTCTGCCATTTTTCCTCTAACTCTTCTCTGAGACTACACTATTTCCACTTTTTAAAAACTATCTTCTCCTGGGCTAGAGCAGTAAATTCCCTCCGTACTCCACCAGCTTGGAACCTCTCACTAGTTTTTAAAGATGATATATATTGATTAAATCTTGATGTGAATTTAAATATTAAAATAAACTTTTTGATAATGCTACTTTATGTTAATATTATAATCTTCTAAACTCCAGGTACTTTAAAAGTTTATTCTTGTTGTTTGTTTTGTACATTGTATATAATGCATGACATATTATTTCAGAAGTTCAGAATCTCAAAGTGTGAATTTCTAATGGATTCTTTAAAAACACTTCTTCATTGAAATTATATAGGAAAGACTGAGGAAACTAAAAAATTGTTTTTATTGTTCACATTGCTATTTAGTTTTAAAAATTAAAAAAAATATATTTGAGAGGCAGAAAGAGCTAGAGAGAGTTCCCATATGCTCTTTTATTCTCTGAATGCCCACAGTGCCAGGGTTAGGAGCTGGAAACCTGGACCACAATCCAGGTTTCCCATATGGTTGGCGCGAAGAACCCAACTTCCTGAGCCATCGCCATTGCCTCCCAGGGTCTGATTTGGTGTAAAACTGTAGTCCAGAGCCAGAACCAGAAGTCAAACCCAGGCAACTCCCTAATGGAATGCAGGAATCTTAACCATTAGGCTAAATGTCTGCTGCCACTATTTATTTTTTAATGAACATTCCTCACAAATATCTCATCTTGCCTTCCCAGCTTCATTTAAAAAATGTGTTGATAGATATTTTAATGTTACTCAGTAAGAATGGTTCACTTTCTTTCAGTACAGTGATGCTGACATATCTCTAAGTCAGTTGTATAATAATACCTATTTCTGATGGATTACATGTGTGTAATAAAATTTTCTGAGTGTCAGCTACATTGGTTGCTTCAGTAGCAAGAAAATTAGAAGACTGATGATTAACCCCCTGAAAACATTTTAACAGTTAAAATTCATTTTAACGGTTGAATAACACATTGATAAAGTGTGTTAGTAAACGTGAAGTTTCTGGACTCTCATCCTGTTTTTCTCTGTTAATTTTTTTAAAGATATATTTATTTGGAAGTCAGAGTTACACAGAGAGAAGGAGAGGTCTTCTATCTGCTGATTCACTCCACAATTGGCTGCAACGGCCGGAGCTGTGCTGATCCGAAGCCAGGATCCAGGAGCTTCCTTTGGGTCTTCCTTGCGGGTTCAGGGGCCCAAGGAACTAGGCCATGTTCCACTGTTTTCCCAGGCCATAGTAGAGAGCTGGATCGGAAGTGGAGCAGTCAGGACTTAAACCGGCGCCCACATGGGATGCCATCACTCCAGGCGGCAGCTTAACCCAGTACGCCAGAGCGCCAGCCCTTTCTTTGATAATATTTAACTCTTATCTTATACCATCATTATACCGAATATTGCACTGTAATTGTATTTGTGATATTATTGCAAAGCCTTGAGCTTCTTGAATAAGAAGTATAAGGACAGTGCTGTATGCATCTTAATATCTGTAGAACTTCAGTGTATTATATGTTGTTTTGTCAGTTCTCAATGAATGCTTCCTGAACGTATGAAGGGACTTGACAACAATGCATATTTGTATGATTCCTTTAAATATAATGGAGGCTAAATGATTAAAATTTTTCTTGGAAGAGGTAAATTTTCAGGTTTGAAGGAAGTATAGCATACTACAGGGAAATGGAATTCCTGCAGATGCATGGTATAGAAGTTGGACTAATAGGGGATCTTTGGCTTTGGTAATAAACATATAGCCTGGCTAAAATGTGGAAATTGTGTAAATGAAGGGAATTTGAGTAATTAGAGTGCAAATTAGACTGAGTAATGTGGAACCTGTGGATCATTTTGTTGCTGAGGCTAAGGAAATCAGATTGAAATGATGAACATTCTTGAAAGAAGGAATGGTTTTATAAGTGGAAGTTTGTTTATTTTAGCAGCAAGAAGAAGAAGAAAATAATACAGCTTACTGTTTCCCAAGCTCATTTAACTGTTCTTTATTTTCTTCTGCTGGTGCCTAATAAACTACATTTTTCATATAGAATTCTCGAGAAACCTGCAACATATCTGGGACCTCAGTCTGTCCCTGTGTATTTTATCTTTTATGTTGTTTCTTCAACATTCCATCTATTGTATGCTTCCTGGCATTTTACTTTTTTGGGCTTCACCCATTCCCATCCACCCCCATCCCCTTCTTTATTTCTTAATTTAAATCTTGTTCTCTTCTTTGTATTTTATTTTTAAAATTTTTAAAGATTTAATTTATTTGAAATTTATTATTTATTTATAATAAAAGATTTATTATTTACTTGAAAGAGTTACAGAGGCAGAGAGAGAGAGAGAGAGAAAGAGAGAGAGAGGTCTTCTATCTGTTGGTTTACTCCCCAAATGGCCACAACAGCCAGAACTGGGCCAATCCAAAGCCAGGAGCCAGGAGCTTCTTCCAGGTCTCCTACACGGGTGCAAGGGCCCAAGCACTTGGGCCATTTTCTACTGCCTTCCCAGGCCATAACAGAGATCTTGATTTGAAGTGGAGCAGCTGGGACTCGAACATGCTCCCATATGGTGTGCTGGCACTGCAGGTGGCAGCTTTACCCACTGTGACACAGCGCCAGCCCCTCTTTGTGTTTTGTTGTAGATAACTGCATTCTTGATTGAGAAAGGCAAGGATTACTGGCAGTTCGATGTTGGGCAAATTGCTTAGTCTCTTTGAGCCTTAGTTTGAAGTGGAGATGTGGCTTTTATACACTTCTGAGTTATTAGTAGGCTTAAATGGGGTTATCAAGAAATTGCTTAGCACTGGGCTTAGAGCATTGTGTTTTATAAATTGTGGCTTCTCTGCCCTTCCCCCTCTTTCTGTCCTCATGTTGGGGAATGCCTCTGCATCTGGTCTTGTCTCCATATGAAGGTGGGTGCTGTGGGCCTAAGCCCTTACTGGCAGGCCTGTGAGTGCTTTATTTATGTACCTTGTGCTCAGTCAAGCTAGGTCATTTGCTCTGCACTTCTGTGCAGCTGCTCCCTTATTAGGAATGTTTTTATTACCCATCCTTAAATTGTGCTTTCCTTCAAAAAATAGCTTAAACTCTACTCTCTCTCTCTTTTTTTGTTATAGAATTTTTTTAAAAAAAATTTTACTTTATTTGAAAGGTGAAGGTGAGGGGAAGCTAGATACCTCTTCCATTTGCTGGTTCACTCCCCAAATGGCCACAATAGCCAGGTCTGAGCCAGGCTAATGCCAAGAGCCTGAAATGCTCTCTGGGTCTCACTTGTGGTTGACAGGGGCCCAAATACTTGAGACATCAACTGTTGCCTCCTGGAGTGTGCATTAGCAGGAAACTGAATCCAACATAGAAGAGCTAGAACTCAAGTCAGGCCTTCTGATAGGGTACAGAGGCCTCCCAAGTGACAACTTAATGTCTGTGCCAAACACTCTGCTATATGAACTTTTCAGAAGGAGGAACTCATCTTTCCCCTACCTTGCTATGTTTACTCATCTCTAGGTAGACTTATAGCCTTGAGGACAAGACTATGTCTTAACAGTCTTTGCATTCTCTGTGGAAGATAACAGTGTGAACTGTGTGTAACAGATATTTTTTAATGCTTTGCTTAATGAGTGAATATGCGTTTGTCCTTGTTAATTCACTGACGTGGACTATCACTGGTTATATAGCAATGAAGTGGTTTTCACACTGTGTTCTTTGGGGCACCAAAATTTGAGTGGAGGCGCCTGGAATTTATCTCCATGATAGATAAACTAAGAACATTGTTTGATTTATCAGATGACATATATTCACACAGTGGACAGTAAGGGGTGGCTGTAGCGGCCATTTGTGGGGTGAACCAATGGAAAAGGAAGACCTTTCTCTCTTTCTCTATCCCTCTCTAGCTCTACCTGTCCAAAAAAAAAAAAAAAAAAGAGTAAGGGGAAGGTGCAGTAAGAAGGCTATGCTTCAATTTCCTGCAATCCAGAAGATTTTAGGCTTTTTTTAAAAAACATATTTAGTTCCCTTTAATATTTCATTTGAATTTCAAGTTTGATCAAGGATCCTGATTACAAAATGTTTGAAAACCATCTGAGATGAATATAAATACAGAAAAAATTCTGTTGTCATAGTGTTGAGTGTGTGTTCTCATTGGATAAAAGGATTCAAAATATACTTTGTAGGAGAAGGTTAAAAAAAGTGAATATTTTTCCCACTATCTTCCCTGTTAATTGCAGTATAATGTTTGTATAGGATTCTTAGAATATCAAGAATTACAGTAAGTATGAAACTTACATCTATAAAAACAGTAGCTTCTTTAGGGTGGGAGAGCTTTAAAAATATTACACTACATCTACTCATTTGAGATTTGGGTTTAATAAAAGTTAAATGTATATGTATGTGAATGTTTTATATATGTATTTTTTTTCCAGTTCCAGGTATGTCCTAAAAGTCTGTGTGTATCTACTCCTGGACATCGCATTGATCTTTTCCAGAGGGATCCTAAAAATGTCCTGATAACTGATTTCTTTGGAAGTGTACGGAAAGTGGAGATTACAACAGAGACCATTAGTTTGCAACTGGATTCAGAAATCATGGAGAGCAGGTATTCATCTTCAACAACTATATGAGTAAAATACTCTGGCCTCATAATTTGTAAATGTTTAGGAAACATTCTATTAGGAGATGCAAGTTGGTGTTTTTATAAGTGAAATTACATGTTCCTACCCAGTATTTACTTTATGGTAGGTTACGTGCTTTTCTGATGTATGGACAAAAGTTTTAAATGTCATTGGGAAGCTAAGATCATGATTAGGGTTATGGGGAAGTCCCAAAATAGAATATTGGTAGTACAATTTGAGACATGTTAATAAGGTCTAAAACTTTCCCATACCTGGCTGTTTTAGAAACATACTTTGCTGTTGGGACTCTTGATAATTCTTTGGGAAACTGAATAAGAGATGGATAAGCCATAAATTCCCTTCTTGGGGGAAGGGATTGTGTATTAGTGAGCAGTGAATATGCATGTGTGTTTGTGTGAAAAATTGATGACTTTGGATATATGAATTTTAGAAATATTTGTAATTTTCAGCTTTTTCCTCTAGTCATTTTTGGAGGCAAAACACATTATTAGGATTAAATAATGGCTCAGTTAATAGGCATTTTCTTGAAACACAAATAATATATTTTGCTAGCCATTAAACTTTATTATTTGTGATTGATTAATAGTATCTTTTGGCACTCATACCCCAGAAGAAATTCTGGTTTGCCAGATGGCAACAAATAAGTGAAAATTTCAAAGCTTTATAATTGAACTTATTAATGTTGTTGAACTAAATTTTAAATATAGCTCCAAATACTTTTCCTTTGAAGAGTAAGAGTTGATACTACTTCTTCTTCTGGATTTTAAAAACCTTAGATTCCTTTCTCTTTTTAAAAAAGATTTATTTATTTATTTGCGAGGTAGAGTTACAGATAGAAAGACGAAAGAATGGTCTTCCATCTGCTGGTTCACTACCCAAATGGTTACAATGGCCAGAACTGGGCCAGTCCGAAGCCAGGAACCAGGAGCTGCTTCCGTGTCTCCCATGTGGGTGCAGGGGCCCAAACACTTGGGCCATATTCTACTGCTTTCCCAGACTGTAGCAGAGAGCTGGATTGGAAGAGGAGCAGCCAGTATACGAACCAGCACCTATATAGGATGCTGCAATCACAGGTTGCGGCTTAGCTTACTATGCCACAGTGCTGACCTTTCTTTTCTTATTTCATATAGCTGTTGGCTTAAAAATATTTAAGACAGCAGATAAGATCCTATAAAAATATCACTTTTGTTTCATTTAAATAACATCTTTCAAATTGCCCTTGTTTTTTTTTTTTTTTGTTTTTTTTTGTTTTTTTTTGACAGGCAGAGCGGACAGTGAGAGAGAGAGACAGAGAGAAAGGTCTTCCTTTGCCGTTGGTTCACCCTCCAATGGCCGCCGCGGCTGGCGCACTGCGCTGATCCGATGGCAGGAGCCAGGTACTTCTCCTGGTCTCCCATGGGGTGCAGGGCCCAAGGACTTGGGCCATCCTCCACTGCACTCCCTGGCCACAGCAGAGAGCTGGCCCGGAAGAGGGGCAACCGGGACAGAATCCGGCGCCCCAACCGGGACTAGAACCTGGTGTGCCGGCGCCGCTAGGCGGATGATTAGCCTAGTGAGCTGCGGCGCCAGCTCAAATTACCCTTGTAAAGTTGCTGAATTATACCTTAATAGCTTAAGTTTACTATGTCTTTTATCAAATTCATTTTATAATTTATCTTGAACTTAAGCCTACAACAGAAATATTTACTTTCTCTTAACTAAGCATTGCATTGATTTGTTTTATAGGCAAAGGACTATTTTTATACTTCTGTATATGTAATAAAAATGATTTCAGTGGAATTCTGAATGTTCTCAAAGAATGGAAAATTTTGGCTCTCCAATATCCCCCTGTATTGAAAGAAACATTTGTTAGTGTGGAAGATTGTCTTAATTTTTATAGTATTTTGAGTATCGAAAGCTAGATGTGAAGTATAATTGAATTAGAGCACCCTCTAGTGTTCATAAATTTCATTTAGGATGTTTTACCAGCTGATTTTGTAATCGTTGATATTCTTTAGTCACTTTTGAGAATTAAATTTCAAATATGCTTCAGCAATTTTAATGTGGATGGTCCAAATCTTGTCAGTGTACGTTGGTGCCATTTACATGCAAATATGAATAGTAACTGGAAGTTTATTTACAGAAAAGTATATTCATGAAGTCAGATATTACAAAAACTATTTTATTCATGCTAGAATATATAGTTTTTCAAGTATCAATGCAGTGTGATTAAAATTGGCACTTACATTTTTAAAATAATACTTTCTGCATGTTATTAGGGAAACAGTGCAATCCATTGGTTCAGATTGTCCATGTTTATATTTTGCATGGTAATGTACACTAGACTAAAATCAGGTGTCATGAACTTTAGTACATAAAACTGATTGGAGTAGCTCTGTGAAATAAGAGTCAGTTTTGTATGTTTTCTGAAATTTAGATATATTAAGCAAGATAAAATTATAATACTGCTGTGAGTCTCGTGTGCATGTATCTCTGACACACTTGATTTCATTTGGACATATAACCCAGAAGTAGGATTGCTGAATCTTACAGTATTTCTGTTTTAAATTTCTTGAGGAGGGCCTGCGCTGTGGCTCAATAGGCTAATCCTCCGCCTTGCGGCGCCGGCACCCTGGGTTCTAGTCCCGGTTGGTGGCGCTGGATTCTGTCCCGGTTGCCCCTCTTCCAGGCCAGCTCTCTGCTGTGGCCAGGGAGTGCAGTGGAGGATGGCCCCAGTGCTTGGGCCCTGCACCCCATGGGAGACCAGGATAAACACCTGGCTCCTGGCTTCGGATCAGCGCGGTGTGGCGGCCATTGGAGGGTGAACCAATGGCAAAGGAAGACCTTTCTCTCTGTCTCTCTCTCTCACTGTCCACTCTGCCTGTAAAAAAAAAAAAAAAAAAAAATTCTTGAGGAACCACCGAACTATTTGCCATTATGGTGTGTTATAAATTTATATTTCTACTGATTTTTCAAAGGTTCCTTTTTCTTCATATCCTTGCCAAAAACAGTGCTTGTTATATTTTGTCCTTTTGATAATAGTCATTCTAATAGATATGAGGTGATAGCTCATTATGTTTTTAATTTCTATTTTCTTGATGATTACTGGTATTTAACATTTCTTCATATTTCTGCTTATTGTATATGTGTCTTTTTTGAGAAATATTCATTCTGATCATTTGCCACTTTTTAAACTGGGCTGTTTTCTTACTGTTGAGTTGTTTGACTTCGTTATATATTTTGGATACTAACCACTTATAAGAAGATGTATGTTCTGCAGATTACTTCTCCAATTCTGTTGGTTTTTCTCTTCACTCTGTTGATTGTTTCTTTTGTTATATAGAATATTTTAGTTTGATGCAATTGCATTTATGTATATTTGCTTTTATTCCCTGTGTGTTTTGACCAATGTTTATTCTGTTCATTTTACAGCTTTAGGTCCTAAAAATAAATAGTTAATACATTTTAAGTTGATGAGATAGGGTTCATTCTTATTCTTATGCATATGGATATCCTGTTTTCCCTACACTCTTTATTAAAAGGACTGTCTTTTCCCCACCATGTATTCTTGGCACATTTGCTAAAGATTAGTTCACCATGAATACTTGGATTTATTTTTCGGTTGCTTGTTCTTTTCCATTTGTCTGTATATCTATTTCAAAGCCAATATGATGCTTGATTATTATAGTTTTGTAGTATATTTGGAAATGAGAAATGTGATACTTTCCATTTTGTTCTTTTTACTCAAATTTTCTTGGTTATTCAGACCTGTGTGGCTTCACACATATTAGAATTTATTTTTCTATTTCTATCTGAATTGCCCTTTTTAATTTTCATGGAGATTGCATTGAATCTCTAGATTGCTTTTGGTAACATTAAATCTTCAATCCATGAACACGGAATGTTTTTCTATTATTTTGTGTCTTCTTCACTTTCTTTCATCAGTATTTCATAACTTTAAGTGTACAGACCTTCCCTTCCCCTCTTTAATTAAATTTATTCCTGAGTATTTTATTTCATTCATTTATTTTTTGATGCTATTCTTTTTTTTTCTCCAAAGAAGCTGTTTATTTAATAAGTACAAATTTCATAAGTACAACTTTAGGAATATAGTGATTATTCCCATCCTATCCACCCTCCCACCCCCACTCCCACCCCACCTCCTCCTCCTCCTTCTCCAATTCCCAGTCCCATTCTTCATTAAGAAAACAAAAACAGAAACAAAAACCTATTCCTCGACAGTCGAGACAAGGGCTGTTCAAGTCATTGCTTCTCAAAGTGTCAATTTCACTTCTACAAATTTCCTTTTAGGTGCTCTATTAGTTATCACAGATCAGGGAAAACTTATGGTATTTTCCCTTTGGACTGGCTTATTTCAAAATGATTTCCAGATTCATTTGGATGCTATTCTAAATCAGATTGTTCTCTTTATTTATTTGGTTTTTTTTGACTAGTTGTTGTTAGTGTTCTGGAGATTTACAACTCTTGTGTTCATGGTATAGCCCAGATAGAGAATGAACTGTTTTCTCATTCTAAATTCTTCAGAGGTTTTGTGATTAGCCTAGCTTAGTTAAGTGTCCACTAGTGTAGCGGTCATGTAACACAAAATTGTAGTTGTGGGGGCTCTCCCTTTTTTAGAGGAAGTGAACCCACAAAAAAAAAAAAATGACTTGGGAGCCAGGCAGATATCCAAAAGGGTGGTAACATCAATTTCATTTAATGCACATGGTAACTGTATGAAGCAGGTATTATTTCTCCGTTTTACAGATTAGTAAAGCTTTCTGAGGCCCAGAAAGTTTAAGAAACCACATGTAATAAATGGTAGAACCAATATATGGTTCAGGAATGCATCACACTCCTAAACAATATATATATTCTCTTATTCTTTAGTAATTTATCCTGAGCTATTTGCCTTGCTTTCTTTTAAAATTAATCTTTTTTCCTATTACACATACA
Organism: Oryctolagus cuniculus; assembly: GCF_051225735.1. NCBI lineage: Eukaryota > Metazoa > Chordata > Mammalia > Lagomorpha > Leporidae > Oryctolagus > Oryctolagus cuniculus. Next base: position 95,276,412 of record NC_142873.1, read on the forward strand.
GAAAAGAGCATAAAGTATAAATTTTATAAAAGGATGTAACATACAAAAGTTATAAATAAATGAATTATCACAAAGCAAATACTTATTGTAACCACCAGAAAAATAGAACAATGCTGGTATGCTGGAAGCTCTGTATCCTTATGCTTCTTCCTATTCTCCTACTTCCTTTCTCTTCATTTTAGTTTGATCCCCCAGGCATGTATTCCTAGACACTCTGTTTTGCTTCTTTTGTTAATATTATATTTGTGAAATTCAGTTATGTTTTTGTATATAGTAGTAGTTTGTTCACTTTTTTGGTTTCTAAAAAATGAAGTATAATTTACTCACAGTAAAATTAGCTTTTTATTATATAGTTCTGTTGGAAAAGATACATACAGTTGCATAAGTACCACGTTGGTCTATCACCACAAGACAGTTCCTTATGCCTCTTTTTGTCCAATTTTTCCCCATGTCACTGGAAACCCCTGATCTCTTTTCTGTCTCCATAGTTTTGCCTTTTCTAAAATGTTATACAAATGAAATCACACACTTTTTGTCTTTTGAATCTGGCTTCTTCAGTAGTGTAATGCATTTGCAGTCCATCCATGTTGTTCATTTCTGAATAGAATACTTCTGTATGAATATACCTCAGTTTATCCATGCATCAACTGAAGTATATCTTACCCACACCCAGCTTCCAAGAATTATAAATAAAACTGCTATAAACTTTTGCATTCAAACATAAATTTTTATTTTATTTGAGTTAATATCTAAGATTGGGGTTGCTGGGCCATGTGGAAATGCATATTTAACTACAAGGAACTTCTATTTTGAAGAATTGTGTATTCCCACAGATAATTGCTCCATCCTGGCTGGTTCTTGGTATTGTCTTTTCTTATTTTCTAGTAGTTGTGCAGTAATATCTCATTGTGATTTTTATTTGCCTATCTTTGATGACTATGCACGGAGAACCTTTTTTCATGTGCTTATAAGTCATTTGTACATTTTTCACAAAGTACTGTTCAAGTCTTTTGCTTATCTTTTAAAAATTGGATTGTTTTCCTTACTAAATTTTAGAGTTGTTATATATTCTGGTGACATATTGTCAAATTATAAGTATTGCAAATTTTTTTTCCAGTCTGGTTTGCCTTTTGTTTTCTGATAGTGTCTTTTGACGAGTAGAAGGTTTTAAAGTTGATGAAGTCTATTTATCAAATTTTTCCTTTCTAGGTAATGGTCCTTGCCACAAGGAATCTTTGCCTAACCAAATGTTAAAAAGATTTTCTTCTAGAAGTTTTATAGTTTCAGATTTTATGTTTATGTGTATAATTCATTTGAATTAATTTTTGAGTATGGTAAAGGGAGAGGTTGGGGTTCATTTTCTTCATTGTGCATATCCAATTATTCTAGAAAATTTTGTTAAAAATATTCATTCCTTATTGAGTTTATTTTGGTGCCTGTGTCATAAATCAGGTATTTGGATCTATTTCTGGATTCTTATTTTGCTGTATTGAACTCTACATCTTTACACTTATATTAGTGTTTTGATTATTGTACCTTTAAACTAAGTTTTGAAATTAGGGGTGTAAGTCTTCTAAATTTTTCTTTTTCAAAGTTGTTTTGACTTTCACTAAATCAGCTTGTCAATTTGTTTACAAAAAAAGAAGATAGGAAGGAAGTAGGGAAGGGGATTTAAGAAGAAAGGAAGGAAAAATCTAGGATTTGATTTACTCTGTATATCAATCTGGGAAATATATGGACAGCTTAACAACATTGAGTCCTCCTATCCATGAATATATCTGTACACTTAATTGTTTCTTCTGTAATCTCTCTCTGAATTGTTTTATAGATTCTAGTGTAGATGTCTTCCTGATTTTTCACTAAGTTAATTAGGTGGTTGTTTTGTTTTTGAATACTGTACTAAGTAATTTTCCATGTGTTGCTTAAATATAGATATCCTCTGTGGTTTTTGTTTTTGGTGGAAATTGACAAACTGACTCTAAAATTTATTTGGAAGTGTAAAGGATCTACTATAGCATATATTTTTTTTTATCTTTTATTTAATGAATATAAATTTCCAAAGTACGACTCATGGGTTACAATGGCTTCCCCCCCATACCGTCCCTCCCACCCACAACCCTCCCCTTTCCCACTCCCTCTCCCCTTCCATTCACATCAAGATTCATTTTCGATTATCTTAATATACAGAAGATCAGCTTAGTATACCTTAAGTAAGGATTTCAACAGTTTGCTCCCACACAAAAACATAAAGTGAAAAATAATAGATGATTTTTTTTTAAATGATGATGAAATCAGATCAGACCTATTGTCATGTTTAATCCCAGTGAGAGTCAAGTTGGGAATTGATAATTTCTTTTTTTTTTTTTTTTTTTTTTACAGAAGATCAGTTTAGTGTACATTAAGTAAAGATTTCAATCGTTTGCACCCCCATAGAAACACAAAGTGAAATATACTGTTTGAGTACTTGTTATAGCATTAAGCCTCAGTGTACAGCACATTAAGGACAGAGATCCTACATGAGGAGTAAGTGCACAGTGACTCCTGTTGTTGACTTTACAAATTGACACTCCTGTTTATGGCATCAGTAATCTCCCTTTGCACCAGTCATGAGTTTCCAAGGCTATGGAAGCCCCTTGAGTTCTCCGACTCTTATCTTGTTTAGACACGGTCATATTCAAAGTGGAGGTTCTCTCCTCCCTTCAGAGAAAGGCACCTCCCTCTTTGAAGACCTGTTCTTTCCACTGGGATCTCACTCACAGAGATCTTTTTGCCAGAGTGTCTTGGCTTTCCATGCCTGAAATACTCTCATGGGCTTTTCAGCCAGATCCGAGTGCCTTTAGGGCTGATTCTGAGGCCAGAGTGTACTATAGCATATATTATATCATTGAGCGTATGGATGCTAGTTTACGCTGCTTACCAGAAAATTAAAATGCTCATATTCAATAGAAACATCTGAGTGTTGAATAAAATTGAACCTGAGGAATATGAAACTTTGTGATCAGGTGTTTCAGTGAAAATTGCTTGTAATAAATTGACATGATTATAAAACTTGATGAACCAGGGGGTCATCAGAATGGTAGAAATAACAGTTGATAAGATTTCTGCCTCACTTTTCTGCCTACAACTATATTTTTCAAGGTGATTAATTCCCTCATCAGTATAATTCTGTATTATCTGAAGTATCTTATTTGGCCATTTGTTTTATAATTGTTAATAACTGTCACTTCAGTTGTTTGAGAACTTGTTAAAATGTAGATTCAGTGGTTTATCAAGATACTAAAACTGGTAATTAAGTTACATATTTTGTCATTTTGCATACACATAAGATTCTTACTGTTATAGTTTCATATTGTATTGATTATTTTTATGAAGTTTTAAAAACAAACTTTATCGCTACCCATAATTAACAAAGACATCCATTGAGTTGCTTTTTAACTTAAGAAATCCATGTATGTAAATAGTATATCTCACAATTATGGTATGAATCACATTATACTTCTTTGTTTAAATACAACATTTCTGAAAATTAACTGATAGCTGTCCTGTTAATTAAGAGTAGTAGTTTCCAACTAATGTTTTTTACTATTTCAAAATATATTAAATGAAGTTAATTTAAATACTAAACATAAAGACCTGAAATTTTTGAATTATATAAAATATAAAAATGAAATGATATTATTTCTAAAATCATTAGAAGTGATCCATTGGTATGCTTAGATAATAAAATTCTGAATAATATGGAAAAATAGATCATGGATTGATTACAATTTCTCCTAATTCATTGATTCTATGTCCTGTGACTCCCCTGATTTCTAGACTATCTGTAATATTGCTGTACTCCATTAACTTAAACCTTAATATTCTAAATGCAATAACCAATCTATTTAATGTCTACAAGCAGACACTTCAAGGAATATTATAGCATAGTAATTATAAGTACAGTCATTGGAATCAGTCAACTCCTGCATTCAGATTCTATGCTGTGTAATTAACTGTGTAACCTTGGGAAAACTGCTTGACATATTCCCAGTTTCTCCATCTATAAAATAGGAATAATAACTCCACATCATAGTGATTAAGGAATTCATGTTCATTATAAAGCACTTTCTTCTGTGCCTCAAATAGTATAAAATGTTCAATACATTTTCAACATTATTGAGAGAACTTACCATATGCACTAACAAAGTCAAATTACTGCTAGTATTCTATTTATATATTTTTGCCCATTTGCTTAGATTATCTATGTTGCTTTTATTAATATGAATTACTTATTTCATATCTGAAGGATCTCATTTATAAAAATACTATAAAGAGTTGGGAAACCATTTCACCACAAGATGGCAGTAGTATTACATATGAACAGTCTAATTTTTTTTAAATGCTGGAGATTGAGGTAGGTTCTTTCTTCCAATAAATCAGGATACTTGTTTCTTCAGGCCACTGATAGAAGAAAAAGACTTTTAATATTGAATTGTCAGTTTTAAAAAAGATGGTAGGAATTTCTCTTTATATGTATGTTCTCTTTAAGATGCCCAACAGTATGGCACTTTACCCATTAAATAGGTAAATCTATAGGATTTAAAAATCTATAGTTTAAAAATCTATAATTTTTAATTTACCACTGTCTGGTGTATTTTTAGATATTAGTTTTACATATCATTAAATACTTGATTAAGAAATGGAAGGGTCAAAACTCAAGATGTTATATGTGAGGATTATTTATCAATTATCAGTAATGAAGATAACAATTTCTGAATGGGGAAAGTGAATTCAACTTTTAGAGAAATGGATTTATATATAACAATGTTAGTAGTTGTTAGGTAAAACAAGAGACAGAGGCATTTTATTAATAATACAAATCTGTAATCTCCTTTTGGAAACTGGTATTTTTATCGAAATCATGGTGTGCTTGTCACATGGTTTTCTAGTATTCTGAAGGTGAGGTGTTGCCAAATTGCCTTTCCTAGAGCTAGAAGGAATGTTTAATTAAAGACAATGCAATGTAGAAACAAGCACATGGTGGTCAGTGGACTTGGATTCACATTTTGGTTTAGTTACTTGCTCTGTGTCCTTAGGCATGTTATTTAATCTGTCTTAAACTCAGATATTTCATCTGCAAAAGGGTGATTTACTTTCTACCTTCACAGTTATTTTGAGGATTGAAGATAAAGTATATAAAGTGAGCATACTTTGTCAATACCTTTTTTGAAAGCTCACCATTTATAACTCGTCTCTGTTATATTGATGTCTTTCCTCCAGTGCAAGAGATATAGTGGGAGTGTTATATTTATTTGGTGTATTATAGCTCTATTTATATAGCTCGATTTACATTTTTATCAGCTGTGCCACATATGGCCTGTCCTGAATGGAATTGTTGTTAGCTTACCCTTTCCTACTTAACTGTATAGTTGACATTTTAAACTATGCCAGGACTTTATGCTTATTTTTTATCTTAATATTTATAACATTAGGTCATTGTTATAGCCTGTCTTTTAGAATACTCACTCTAACATTGCACCTGGGGAAGCAGCAGAAGACGGCCCTAGTGCTTGGGTCTCTGCACTCATGTGTGAGATCTGGAGGAAGCTCCTGGCTCCTGGTTTTGGCCTGGCCAGCCCTGGCTGTTGCAACCATTTGGGGAGTGAATCTGCAGATGGAAGAGCTCCCCCACCCCCTTCTCTCTCTCTTTGTGTCTCTCCTTCTCTCTCTGTAACTCTGCCTTTCAAATAAATAAATTAAAAAAGAAAAGCAGGAGCCTAAAAAATCATGTTGATTTTGGCTATGTTCTTTGCTATAACGAGTTAATATGTGAAAAAGGGAAATGTGTTTCTTCAGGAAACAAAAAATTTTGTTGACAATTGTCATTTGAGCTACAGATGACATTAACCTACTAATAATAACTAGTTCTATTTTCATGTTTCTCTGTTTTAAATTCTTATATCCAAAATTGTTGTCATCCTCAGTAATATACCAGACTTTGTACTTCCTTTAATTTCAAGCAATTGTGACATATTATTCTGTCTACTTTCATCATGGGAAGCACAGTACTAACATTGATATGGAATGCCACTTTCAATGAGAATGATCATTTTCATTTTAACTTCAATATGAAGAACCTTTCTGTGTTCTTTATCTGATAGTATCAGCTTCTAATGTTAATTAGTATTTTCTAGTATGATTTCCTAGTAAGTGAAAAACAAGTAAAAATTAATAAAATACAAGAATAAGAGTTATAGGATATGATTCCTGAATTTGTCACATGATAACTACTGGTCATCATGTGAATTACTACTGTTGGCTGGGAATTATTTTGCACCACACCATATTTCTAGTCAGAGGTTCAAAAATACCTGGAGTGAGCAGTATAAACTGGGTTTTATTAAAATGAGTATTATTAAAATGAGTATATCTTTATACCAAAGATGAGTATACTCATATTTAGAACATGTATATTGAGAGATAGGGGTGGGGGCAGGAACTTAGTATTTTAGATGTCTTTCAGCTGTTTTAAAGATTGCATGATTCCTTTTGCACTTTTCAAGATTGGTTTGATTTCTTCATTTGAAAGACAGAGTGACAGAGAGAGATCCTTTATCCGTAGGTTTACTCCCCAAATAGCTGCATAGCTGGGGCTGGGCCAGGCTGAAGACAGGAGCCAGGAACCCACCTGGATTTCCCATATGGGATTCAGAGGCCCAAGCACTTGGGCTATCCATCATCTGCTGCTTTCCCAGATGCATTATCAGGGAGCTGGATCAGAAGTGGAGTAGCTGGGACTCAAACCAGAACTTTGATAGGGGATGTGATAGTTGCAAGCAGTGGCTTACCCTGTGTGCCATAAAGCTGGCCCCAATCTATTGCACTTGTATTGTAAGGTACTGAGACAGATAATAATGAGCTTTGTGGTGAGACATAAAGTTGTAAATGATGTAATTACTTTGTATAAGCATGATATATATTTTTAAAGTCTTGTATCTAACTGAAGGTCAAGCTGTAACTTACACTTTTAAGAAGTAAGTGATGGTCATAATGATTTCACTTTAGTGTGCTAAAATACTATTAATATGTGTCTTCTAAATCATAGGTAATGATTAAACGATATCTTACATGGTTTTAGTGTTAAGGTTAATATTTTTTTATATTTCTTTGAAAATTAGGTACAGTGAAACCTTGAGTATCTAGAAAATTGGATAACTTATGGTAATAAAGAGTACATGAAAAGAGTAAGTTAACACAACACTAAATACCAGAAATCCCAGATGTAAAAGAGCAACTTGCTTTTTTTTTTTTTTTTTTTTTTTTGACAGGCAGAGTGGACAGTGAGAGAGAGAGAGACAGAGAGAAAGGTCTTCCTTTGCCATTGGTTCACCCTCCAATGGCTGCTGCGGCCGGCGCACCACGCTGATCCGATGGCAGGAGCCAGGTACTTATCCTGGTCTCCCATGGGGTGCAGGGCCCAAGTACTTGGACCATCCTCCACTGCACTCCCTGGCCACAGCAGAGAGCTGGTCTGGAAGAGGGGCAACCGGGACAGAATCCGGTGCCCCGACCGGGACTAGAACCCTGTGTGCTGGCGCCGCAAGGCGGAGGATTAGCCTAGTGAGCTGTGGCGCCGGCCAGAGCAACTTGCTTTTAATGATCTTTGGCATTCATAGCTTCAAATTTCATCAGTAAGAAGCTTTTCCAAATAAAAGAATGCCCTATAGTTTTCAGTATGAGTTTCAGGGTTTCACTTTTTCCAAAACAAGAAATTAATAAAAATGAGTTAGAGAAGTGATTTGAAGTTAATAATAATCAATTGATTTCAGTTTTGGAATTATTGCTGACTGGACTTTTAGAAAAACTCTTTGTAATAAAATGCCCAGATGCTGTTTGAATTACCAAAACACACTTTTAAATACATAGCCGAGCTGCCAAGGGAATAGGTGTGTGGAGACAAATGACATTGATAAATAGAGTTATTGGCTTTTCTCAGATTGAACTAGAACTGGTTGCACTCCTTTATTCAGTGGAAGGGGCCAATCAGGCTCTAACTTTCTAAATTGTTTTTGGATGGTAGCAGCTCTTATTCCAAACTTGCACCTTCCTCTAGCAATTGGCGACAAGCTCAGATTGTTTCCTTTTGGAAAGCCAGTTTAGATTTCCTATAAAAACAGACTATCAGTGGAGTGGAGTCCTCCAGATTTAATTCTCTGAAGTCATTTAAGATGGTAATTTCCTTCGTTGTCCAACCCATGATGTTTCCAACTGCATCTTGAACCAAACATGCCTTTATAAGGGACTTTGTGCCTTATCTTGCTGTTGACCTGTTTATTCATGAGGAGAAAATATTTCCAAGAGCCCGTTGCAGAATTGTAGCTCTCAGTAGTAAGCTTGGCTTTGCTTAATAGTAGGGAAAACTTCTGAGGAAAAATACATGAGGAACTAAGACCTAGGTGCTGTGTGAACATCGACAAAAGGCTGTCAAAATGATAGTTACTGATATAGAAACCTAGAGTTTTGAATTAGAATGGATTTGTGTGAGAGTCAGGACAAGAGACAATGGAACCATATGTGGATACTAGGGCTAAAGAATTGCATAAAACTACTAACTTCCAAGATTTTACCCTCAATCAAAGAGTAGAGTGAAACAAAATTTTACAGACTTTGTGGAAGAAACTATGGAAATGTCTCTGATATGCTTTGGCTTCAGATGGAGAATGGAGGGGAGAGGCTTCTATGAGAATATGTAACCTTAGTGATACTCTGACCTGGCTGAGAGTTGTAATTTCCTTCTTGCTGAAGAATTTTAGTTGAAAAACTCAGCAACAGTAATACCAGGTTCATAGGAATCCCAAGCAAGATAGAAGCAAACTGAAATTCTCTTTTGAGGAATCACCTTCAACTGAGGTTTGTTAGAGTCCTCACATATTAAGGTCTGCCATCACATGGTCATGATCTTAAATTGAAATCAGTTTGAGAATATAAGCCTCCATGAGAATGTTAGTTTTCTATTGCTGTATAATAAAATGCCACAAATTTAGTAGTATAAACTGTACTCATTGTCTCACGGATTGTGTAGGTCAAAAGGCTGGTTATGGGCTAGGTGTGTCTTTTCTAGAATCTCACTGGCTGAAATAAAAATGTCAGCTGATGCTGAGTCCTGAGTCCTCATCCAATCTTCTCTGTTGCTGGCAAAATTCATTTCCTTTCACATCAGGCTGAAATTCCCCTTTTCTCACGGAGTATCAACCAAGAATCATTCTTAGCTTCCACAGGCTGCCTTAACCGCTTACCTACGGGACCCACCCATAGGCAGTTTGCTTCTTCAAAGTTCTACAGTAGAATTTTTTCTTACTTTGAATCTTTCTAATTTTAGAAAGGACGTAGTCCCTTTTAAAAGATCACTTGATTAAATCTGGCCCACCCAGGCCTATCTCCTGATTAACTCAGTGTGAACTGATTTATGTAGGATCTTAATTAACATTTGAAAAATCTTCTTGAATTGGCACAATTGACATAATCTATAATCTAGTCAGAGGAAGGAGCTCCATCATATGCAAGGTCAGGATGTGCTCAAAGACAGCAGATTACAGGGCGTGAATACCAGGGGATAATCTTGAGGACCATTTCAGAGTTCCACCCACCACAACATAGAAGAAACATATTCAATCCATGGTTCATTTAATTTGTGTACACAGAGCCCATGGATATAGAGGGCTGACTGTATTTATAATGGGATAAAACTGTATCAGCAATAAACATCTTTTTTTTAAAAAAAAAAAAACCAGAAACCTTTTATTTAAGGTGTACAAACTGTGCATTTCATAAATACAAATTTGGAACATAGTGATTCTTACCACACTACTCTCCCTTCTACCTGCATCTTAATAGCAACAGGTACTAGAGCAACTAATGTACTAGGTACATTACCAATAATATATTGAGAGAAAAATAGCCGTCTTTTTAGAATTTTACCCATCTAAACCATTGTGCTGCAGCATTTAAGCTGTTGACTTTAACGCTTGCATCCCATGTTGGAGTTCAAGGCCCAACTGCTCTGCTTCTGATCCAGCTTCATATTAAAGCACCAGGGAAAGCAGTGGAAAATGACTCAAAATACCTGGGCTCCTTTCACCCATGTGAGAGACCCAGAAGGAACTCCATGCTCCTGGCTTTGGCTTGGCCATTGCAGGCATTTGAGGAATGACCCAGCAGATGGAAGATCTCTTTCTCTCTCTGTCTGCCCTTTTCTCTCTTCTTCCTTTTAAATAAATAAAATAAATATTTTAAAAATAAAGAATGAACGGCCGGCGCCGCAGCTCAATAGGTTAATCCTCTGCCTAGCGGCGCCGGCACACCGGGTTCTAGTCCCGGTCGGGGCGCCGGATTCTGTCCCGGTTGCCCCTCTTCCATGCCAGCTCTCTGCTGTGGCCCGGGAGTGCAGTGGAGGATGGCCCAAGTGCTTGGGCCCTGCATCTGCATAGGGGACCAGGATAAGCACCTGCCTCCTGCCTTCGGATTAGCGCAGTGCGCCAGCCGCAGCGCGCCAGCCGCGGCGGCCATTGGAGGGTGAACCAACGGCAAAGGAAGACCTTTCTCCCTGTCTCTCTCTCTCTCACTGTCCACTCTGCCTGTAAAAAATAAATAAATAAATAAATAAATAAAATAAAAAAAAGAATGAACAAAAATTATACTTCCAAAATACAAAAGATGAGCATTTTGTAGCACAACTTTACCTAAATGACACCTAAAGCAGTGTATTTCTGGAAGAAGGAAAATGAGCCAGAAGGGAGATTTGACTGAAAGTAGGAAGGCTGAGCTAATACATTGGCAAAGTGTGAATAAATTTAAACAACAAATTAATGTAGTTTATAATTATAGTAATAATAGTAATGACAATGCTGCTAATTATTTGGGGCAATAAGATAAATTTAGCAACAATATTATGTTAGAGAAGTGATTGATTTTTTAAAATATGAGATTTTCACTTTGTTTTGTTTGGGAAAAGGATCATAAATTTAAAATTAAAAAAAATTTTTAAATTTATTTGACAGGTAGAGTTATAGACAGTGAGAGAGAGAGAAAGGTCTTCCTTCCGTTGGTTCACCCCCCAAATGGCCGCTACGGCCGGCGCTGCGCCGTTCCAAAGCCAGGAGCCAAGAGCCTCTTCCTGGTCTTCCATGTGGGTGCAGGGGACCAAGCACCTGGGCCATCCTCCACTGCCCTCCAGGGCCACAGCAGAGAGCTGGACTGGAAGAGGAGCAGCCAGGACTAGAACTTGGTCCCATATGGGATGCCGGCGCTGCAGGCAGAGGATTAACCAAGTGAGCCATAGTGCCTGCCCCATGGGAAAAGGATCATAAATTTTACCTTCAGTTTGTGAGGTAATTTTGCTTTGTGTTTTTTTGATGACTTTTAAATGAATAAAGATAGAGGAAATAAGATCAGAAACAATACAAGAGAATAAAACAGAATTAGAAAATCCTTGAGAAGGCAGCAAGGAGGGTAGATGGAATATAGAAAAGGCAGAACAAATACATAGAAATTACAAAGGCAGAAATAATTTTACTTATTACAATAAATTTATAATAATCTTAATGCTTTAAGACAGATCATGATATTAAGATAAAAATAATTTTTACCTATACTCAGGAGATGTAATGGTATTAAATAGCTGAAAATAAAAAGATTACCAGGTAACTGCTAATCAAAAGAAAGTTATATAGGTATGTTAGTATTAGGCAGAGTAGACTTAATTAAAGAGCATTATTAAATATAAAGAGTATAACTAATGATAAAAGGTTTATCTTACCATGAAGAAAAATCATGTAAGCCTTTTTTTTTTTTTACAGTTATTTATTTATTTGAAAGGAAGGCAGAGTTACAGAGCGAGGGAAGGAGGGAAGGAGGGAGAGAGAAAGAGAGAGAGAGAAATCTTTCATCTTCTGGTTCACTCCCCGAAAGGGCCTCAATGACCAAATTTATACTTTAAGGCGAAAGACAGGGACAAGATGAGAACACAAGCTGTTATTCATCTGTTTATCATCATGGTACAAACTTCAACTAATGGAGTACAGTAGTAAAAGAGATAGGAGGTATAAGAATATGAAAGGGCTGGCACTGTGATATAATAGGTTAAGCTTCCTCCTGTGGTTCTGGCATCCCATATGGGTGGCAGTTCAAATCTGGGCTTCTCCACTTCCGATCCAGTTCCCTGCTAATGTGCTTGGGAAAGCAGTAGATGGCTCCTGCACCCATGTGGGAGACCCGGGAGAAACTCTTGGCTCCTGGCCTCAGGTTGGCCCAGCTCCAGGTGTTGGTAGCTGAACCAGTGGATGGAAGACCTATATCTCTGCTTCTCTCTGTCATGTAACACTGCATCTCAAATAAAAATAAATCTTAAAAAAAGAATATGGAAAATGAAAACTCATTTGCCCTTTTTAAAAACGATATAACAAAATCTAAGAGAATCTACCATTATTAAATTTATTTATTTTTATTTAATTTATTTTTTAAGGAATACAAATTTCATATGTACAACTTCAGGAATATAGTTACTCTTCCCACCATACCTGCCCTCCCACACACGCTCCCACCCCTCCTTCTCTCTCTCCCCTTCTCAGTACCATTCTCCATTAAGATTCATTTTCAATTAACTTTGTACACAGAAGACCAACTCTGTACTAAGTAAAGATTTTGAAAATTTGTGCACACACGCACACACACCAAAAAAACTTTGAGAACTAGTTTTACAGTTAACTCTCATAATACAACTAACTGAGGACAGAGGTCCTGCATGGGGAGTTAGTGCACAGTGACTCTTGTTGTTAATTTAACAATTAACACTCTTATGTATGACGTCCTTGACCACCCAAGGCTCTTGACATGAGCTGCCTAGGCTGTGGAAGCCTTTTGAATCCACAAAGTCCGTCAATATGTAGACAAGGCAATAAGCTAAGTGGAAGTTCTCTCCTCCCTTTAGAGAAAAGTATATCTTTCATTGATGACCACTTCTTTGCACTGTGATCTCACTCATAGAGATCCTTCATGTAGAATATTTTTTACTGCAGTGTCTTGACTTTCCATGCCTGAAATGCTCTCATGGACTTTTCAGCTGGACCAGGAAGCCTTAAGAGCTGCTTCTGAGGTCAGAGTGTTACTTAAAGCAATTGCGATTGTATGAGTTTGCTGTTTAGACTGCTTCCCATGTTGGAACATTCTCTCAATTTTAATTCTGTCCATTATAATTACCTAACACTTGATCCTATTTATATGGTCACTTTAACACATAATCCTATCTATATGTTCACTTTAACACTTAATTTGATCACTTTAACACTTAAGATGACATTTTTATCACCCAGCTTAATTGGATTTGGGGTCTCATGACAAATTTTTAAACTGTACCCTTAGAAGTAAGTGTTTAGGAATGTATGCAGAACTATATAGCTTTACAGTTACAAAGTTCCTCCTCCCTCTCCTATCCTCATGCTTATTTTCAATAGACTTTATGCACATACGATTAACTGTAAGTTAAGAGTTCAACAAATAGTGTGAAGAAAAAAAGATAAAAAAAAAGAAAACAAAACTGTTTCTCGACGGTCAATACAAGTCATCCCTTCTCGAAGTGTCAATTTCACTTCTACAGATTTCGTTTTAGGTGTTTTATTAGTTCTCACAGATCAGGGAGAACATATGGTAATTGTCCTTTGGGACTGGCTTATTTCACTAAATATGATATTTTCCAGATTCATCCATTTTGGTGCAAATGACTGGATTTCATTTTTTTTAATGCTGTGTAGTATTTTTTAAAGGTTTTTATTTATTTATTTGAGAGGTAGAGTTACAGACAGTGAGAGGGAGAGACAGAGAGAAAGGTCTTCCTTCTGTTGGTTCACTCCCCAGATGGCCCCAAAGCCAGGAGCCAGGAGCCAGGAGCCAGGTGCTTCTTTCTGGTCTCCCATTCGGGTGTAGGGGCCTAAGGACTTGAACAGCCAGGACTAGAACTGGCACCATATGGGATGCTGGCCCACAGGCAGAGTATTAACCTAATGTGCCACGGCACCGGCCCCAATGCTGTGTAGTATTACATAGTATATATATCTTGTAATTATTTTACCCAGTCTTCGGTTGATGGGCATTTAGGTAGGTTCCATGTCTTAGCTATTGTGACTTGAGCTGCAATAAACATGGAGGTGCAGATAACTCTTTTATTTACTGATTCATTTCCCTTGGGTAAATTCCCAGGAGTGGGAAGGCTGGTTCAAATGGTAGGTCTATGTTCAGATTTCTGAGGTATCTCCATACTGTATTCCATAGTGGCTTTACTAAATTAAATTCCCACCAGTGGTGGATTAGTGTTATCATTTTCCCTACATCCTTGTCAGAATTTGTTGTTTGTTGATTTCTGTATGAAAGCCATTCTAACTAGGGTGTGGTGAAACCTCCTTGTGGTTTTGATTTGCATTTCCCTGATTGCTAGTGATCTTGAACATAACATTATTTCATCTGTCTGTTGGCCATTTGGATTTCCTCTTTTGAAAAATGTCTGTTTAGGCCCTTGGCCCATCTCTTAACTGGGTTGTTGATTTTGTTGTTGTGGAATTTCTTGTTCTCTTTGTATATTCTGGTTATTAATCCTTTATCTATAGCATAGTTTGCAAATTTTTTTCCCATTCTGTCGGTTGCATCTTCAGTTTCCTGACTGTTTCTTTTGCAGTACAGAAACTTCTCAATTTGATGCAATCCCAGCTGTTAATTTTGGCTTTGACTGCCTATGCCTCCAGAGTCTTTTCCAAGAAGTCTTTGCCGGTGCCAGTATCTTGCAGGGTTTCTCCAGTGTTCTCTAATAATTTGATGATGTCGGGTTGTAAATTTAGATCTTTAATCCATGTTGAGTGGATTTTTGTGTAAGGTGTAAAGTAGGGTTCTTCATACAATGCATGTGGACATCCAGTTTTTAGAGCACCATTTGTTGAAGAGAGTGTCCTTGCTCCAGAGATTGGTTTTAGCTCCTTGGTCAATTATAAGTTGGCTGTAGATGCTTGCATTGATTTCTGGCAATTCTATTCTTTTCCATTTATTTTTGTACCAGTACCAAGCTGTTTTGATTTTAACTGCCTTGTAGTATGTCTTGAATTCTGGAATTGTGATGCCTCCTGCTTTGTTTTTATGTTGTGTAAGATTGTGTTTCCAATATAATTTCAGCATCATTTTTTTCTATCTGTAAAGATTGTCTTTGGTATTTGCTTGGTATTGAATATTATCTATAAATTACTTTCAAAATAATGGACATTTTGATTTTTCCACTTTTTTTAAAAGATTTATTTTATTTATTTGAAAGATAGAGTTACAGAGATAAGTAGAGACAGAGAAAGAGGTCTTCCATCTGCTGGTTCACTCCCCAAATGGCTGCAATGGCTGGAGCTGTGCTGATCCAAAGCCAGGAGCCAGGAGCTTCTTCTAGGTCTCCCACATGGGTGCAGGGGCCCAAGGACTTGGGCCATCTTCTACTGCTTTCCCAGGCCATAACGGAGAGCGGGATTGTAAGTGGAGCAGCTGGGACTAGAACCAGCACCTGTATGGGATGCTGGTGCCTAAGGCCAGGGCTTTAACCCACTGCACCACAACGTTGACCCCCGTTTTGATGATATTGATCCTTCTAATCCATGAATATAGAAGATTTTTAAATTTTTTTGTATCTTCTTCTATTTATTTATTTTTTAAGATTTTGTAATTCTCCTCCTAGAGATCTTTGACATCCTTGGTTAAATTTATTGCAAGGTACTTGATATTTTTGTAGCTATTGTGAAAGGGATTGATCTTAGAAGTTCTTTTTCAGACACGGCATTGTCTATGTATAAAAAGGCTGTTGATTTTTGTTACTGATTTTATACTCTGCTACTTTACCAATGTTGCTCCTCCGCGGGCTCGCGGGAGAACGACACCAGACCGGACGCTGTTGTTTAAGCTAATGACTCTGCGTTGTGCGCTCAAGTTTGCTCCTGTGCTAACCGTATTCTAACCGCATTCCACTTGGTGTGTGTCCGCATTCTTGTTATTCTTCTGGCGCGTGGTGTGAGATGTCTGCGGAGCCTCGCAGCGCATAAGCAAATTTCCCTGCGCCGCTTCTGTCTCACCTTTATAGTCCTCTCCCACCAATCCGTGCTCTGCTACCCATGTGCTGAGCACGCTGTTCTCCTCCAGTCAGAGGTTGGATCAGGAATCAGCTAATTGACGAAGCAGTGTAAGATTTGTTTACTCCCTCTCAGCGCCATATGGTGGGAGATCAGGCGCATAGAGTTAGTCTCAATAGTCTCAGTAGTCTACTCTCGGTAGCCTCAGTACTTATTTCGCCATGTTGCGGGAGATGGGCCCTGCTCCCCACAACCAAACTCTTTTATGAGTTCCAATAGACTCTTAGTGGAGTCTTTTGGATCCCCTACATACAGAATCATGTCATCGGCAAATAGGGATAATTTGACTTTCTCTTTCCCAACTTGTATCCCTTTGATTTCTTTTCCTTGACTAGTAGCTCTTGCTAATATTTCCAGGAGTATAAGGAATAACAGTGGTGATAGTGGACATCCTTGTCTGGTACCAGATCTCAGTGGGAGTGCGTCCAACTTTTCCCCATTAGTAGGATGCTGGCCATGGGTTTGTCATAAATTGCCTTGATTGTGTTGAGGAGTGTTCCTTCTATACCCAATTTGCTAAGAATTTTCATCATGATAGGCTGTTGTATTTTATCAAATGCTTTCTCTGCATCTGTTGAGATAATCATGTGGTTTTTGTTTTGCAGTTTGTTAATGTGATGTATCACATTGATTGATTTGCGAATGTTGAACCATCCTTGCATACCAAGGATAGATCCCACTTGGTCTAGGTGAATGATCTTTTTCTGATGTGTTGTTGGATTTGATTAGCTAGAATTTTGTCTGGGATTTTTGTACCCAGGTGGGAGACGTGGATAGAATTCCTTACTCTTGGCTTCAGCATAGTTCAGACCACTATTGGCCACTTGTGTGGGAATCAGAGGATGGAAGCACTCTGTCTCTGTCTCTTCCTCCCTCTCTCTCTAACTGCTTTTCAAATAAATAAATAAAATAAATAAATATTTTAAAAGTTATTATAGAATATATTGGAACACTGAAGTGAAAGGTAGACCATGTTGAGGTGAGAAGGGTAATTATCATGTCATTTCTACCAGATATGTTAATGCAAATTAATTTTTCTTAAATTTCCAATATTTAATTTCCAGCATTATTCTAAGCACTTCACATTTATTGAATCATTTAGTCCTCAGAACAGCTGCAGGATGTGTAATCATTTTACAGTTGACTACAGATGCAGGGAGGTTGTATCTTGTACAAGCAGTGCTATCTGTCTGCTTTAACCATTCCTGTATTTTTTCCTTCCAGAATTCTTTATGGAACTTAATAAGCTGCTGACCAAATTCATGTGGACTAGTTAAGGAGCAAGAATAGCCTAGGACATTTAGATGATTAAAGTACATGGGCAAAGGTGATGAAAGAGAGCTGTTGACTCTGTTACTAACACTCTCTATTTTAAAGTTGTAGTGACCAAAATAATGTAGTACTGGCTCAGTTGATGTAAATACATGTGTAACAGATTATAAATAAGTCCAAAAGAGATCTAAACATAGCAATATATGGCAGTTAGGGATTTACAAAAAATTGGAGGAAAGGATAGAAAAGACAAAAAGTTCACATTGAAGAATTGGATTGCTACACAGCAAAAAATAAGATTATATTTCTCTTACCACTGAACATAAAAACAAAGAAATGGATTAAGAATCCAAATGTAAAAAGAAACATCACAACTACTAAAGAATGTCTTTTTGATTTAGGATTAGGTTAAGATGTTATGCTACCCAGAGTATAATTTGAGAAGAAACAAACATTATTAAAGTTTACAGAAACAAAAGTAAAGTATCTGGAGTGGACCTTTACCCTACCACTGAAGATATCCAAAACTGAGGGTGGTATTGTGATATAGCTTGTAGAGCTGCTGCCTGCAATGCCTGCATCCTATATGTGTGTAGGTTTGTGTCTCAGCTGTTCCAATTCTGATCCATTTCCCTTGCTAATGGCCTTAGAGACTCAACAGATGATGGCCCAAGTGTTTGGGCCCCTGCCACCCACATGGGAGACCTTCATGAAGCTTTTGCCTCCTGGCGTAGAACTGGCCCAACCCTAACTGTGGCAGCCATTAGGAATTGAACCAGTGGATGGAGGAGCGTGCTCTCTCTCTCTCTCTCCTCACTCTCTTTCTCTGTAACTCTGACTTCCAAATAATAAATCTTAAAAGCAAATAATAAAAAGATATTCACATCCCACATCAGAGGACCTGCTTTCAATGCCTAGCTCTGACTCCTGACTTCAGCTCTCTCTGCCAATGCAGATCCTAGTAATTGGATTCCTGCCACTCATGGTGGAGACCTGAACTGTGATCTGCTCTTCCGGCTCTGGCCCTGACATATCCACAGCCATTGCAGGCATTTGGGGAGTAGACCAGCAGATGGAAGCACACTATTTCTCTCTCAAATTAAAAAAAAAAAATAATAATAAGTGAAATACTATACTTTGGAAAAAACAGCAACCTAAGTTAGAAGAGACAGTTTGGATGAAATTATTTGCAATACATGTCAAAAGAATTTCTGTCTGAATTATGTTAGTAACTCTGCATATTGATTTTTTAAAAAAGACAAGCTCAATAGGAAAATAAGCAAAAGAAGTACAGTTTGAAAAGGAAGAAAGACTTATGTCCAGTAACCATTTAACTGTTTTTTAGAAAGGAAATAAGGGGCCAGCACCGTGGTGCAGTAGGTTAATCCTCCGCCTGTGGCACCTGCATCCCATATGGGTGTCAGTTCTAGTCCTGGCTGCGCCTCTTCCAATCCGGCTCTCTGCTATGGCCTGAGAAAGCAGTGGAGGATGGCCCAGGTTCTTGGGCCTCTGCACCTACTTGGGAGACCAGGAAGAAGGACCTGGCTCCTGGCTTCGGATTAGTGCAGCTCTGGCCATTGCGGCCATTTGGGGAGTGAACCAATGGAAGGAAGACCTTTCTCTTTCTCTCCCTCTCATTGTCTGTAACTCTACCTCTCAAATAAATCAATAAAATCTTCAAAGAAAAAAAAATGGAAATAAAATTTAAAACTGTGAGAACCTGTTTTTTTTTTAAGGATTTTTTTTTTTTTATTTGAAAGACAGAGTTACAAAGAGAGGTAGAGACAGAGAGAGAGGTCTATAAAAGAAGTGAAAGGGACTTTTATATACTTTTTGCTTGTGGTGAAATGTTACTCTTCTTTTGACTTGTTTTATTCAGCCATTAAAAAAATGCAGAACTACTCCTAGCTCACAGGATATCCAGGTAGAGGTGATAAGCCATATTCGACCCCATGTATTTGGATGAAAATGAAGTGACAGAAATAATTTATTAATCTAGTGATTTATAGATATTTATATATTTTTCATATGTACAAGGATATCTGTGTAAAATTAAATTAAAATGAATGGAAAAAATATGTATCTCCTGATATATTTAGTAGCTTAGATACATGGAGGAGTATGCAGTGATTTTGACAATTGTTTCTCTGACCCTTTTCCTCTTGATCCTCTCTGTGATTTTAGATTTGGCTTCAACTCTACAAAGATAGTTCTTTATGTTTACAAGGTAATTGATTGGATGATCTTTTGGAAAACCCACCTGTAACTTATGCCAGACAAGAATTTCCTTCCAAAGTTCCTCAAATGAACACTAGTGCCTTGCTTTCCAGGATTTTATTATATAAACTTTACTGAGTTCATTGGGAGATACTCTTTTTTAACTAATATGTACATTTCTAATACTATATTGCAAAGTGCTGACAAATAAGGTACATTTCAATGGTAAGGCCATAAATTAGAGTAACCTTAGTTCTCTTGGGAGTTAACTTTTATTCTACTTCATATTATGTCTCTTTGTCTGGCTCAGAATCTTCCTAGTGGTTTTGGTTATAACCAAGGTTAACATTAGGGTCTGGGCTTTATGCTCCAGTTAGGTGAAGAGGCAACTGATTGAAGCAGGAGAGTTTTATTGAAAATAGAATATCAGAGAAATATTGTGTTCTGCAAACACTCTGTTTCAAAAAATAGTAAAATAAGGAATACAGTTTTTTTTTCATTTAGATTATTCCTTTATTAAATTATTTAAACAGACTCTATTAATGAAGTGATGAGGCTTAGGAAGAACGAGTGACCAGAAGTAGCAATCTTAAAAAAACACTATCTGGGATAATGGAAGACACCTTGCATGGGGGAGGATCAGACTTGGGGACAGTTGGAGTCTTGGTGATGAAAGGAAGAAGAGAGCACCATGAGATAAAAGCTAGATGAAAATAAGATCCTTACCCCTCCAAAAAAAAAAAAAAAGAAAAAAAGATCAATTGTATCCTCTTGCTCCCACCGCCACAGAAACCACCTTTGATAAAAAGAAGCTACATTTCATTCTAGCTACAGAAGAGGGTGCTGTAGAACTGAGAAACCTAAGAAACCAGCTTATCTCCCTTCTCCCTTATCACAAGATAATTTGCTATGGCTAATCCTGAAAAAAAGCCAATACAAGCATTCCTCAACAGAAACAGAAGCCAACTCTTGTACAAAGTTACTGTAAAACAGAAAGGTAAAATTGAAACCTTTCGATAAATTAGACACACACACACATATACACACACACACATAGACACGTGCATATGCACACAGAGTATGAAAACAGAAAAAGGAAAGAAAAACATGACAGAAGAATTCTGAAATGCTGCACTTGAACACAAATCATGTCTATTAAGTAAGCGGTTGCACTAGAAAAGGACAGTGTGAGTGATGCCCAAACATTTACAATTGAAATGGGCATACAGAAGGAAGACCTTTGAGACAAGAAGTGACAGAACTCAGGAAAGAAACAGACAAAAAACAAAAATCATTTTGGAAATAAAAACTAAATTACAGGGTGCACAAGGGGAGATGGATATTACCAAAAGTTAAGTAAGAGGCATAGACAATAAATATGAAAAAGATTCAAGAAAATGATACTGAAATAAGAAAAAAAGAATCGGAGAGAAAATGAAACACAATTTCATTATATTAAGGCTTTGAAATAGAAAAAGAAATGGAAAATGAACAGAAACAATATTTAAAATAATTAAATATTTTTTTCTGAAATAAACAAATCTGAATTTCTGTGTTGAAAAGACTTGTTTCTTGTGTACATAGGAGAATTGCACTAACAACCAGCTCTTAAAGTATACTCTAATGTTAGGTCTTGAAATGAAAGGAGAAAGACCAAAAAAAAGAGAAAAAACTCAAGTAAAAAAAATGAAGAATTTAAAATTAAAAATAGATAAAAAAAAGAAAGAAAACTTGATATTATGCTTCTTGAAGAAAACAATAAACATTTTTAAGAAATTATGAACATGAAACATTTAATAGATTGTGAAACACTAAATAAGTAAAATAATTTTTTTTTGACAGGCAGAGTGGACAGTGAGAGAGAGAGAGAGAGAAAGGTCTTCCTTTTGCTGTTGGTTCACCCTCCAATGGTTGCCGCGGCGGCCGACGCACCTCGCTGAATCGATGGCAGGAGCCAGGTGCTTCTCCTGGTCTCCCATGGAGTGCAGGGCCCAAGGACTTGGGCCATCCTCCACTGTACTCCCGGGCCACAGCAGAGAGCTGGCCTGGAAGAGGGGCAACAGGGACAGAATCCGGCACCCCGACCGGGACTAGAACCCGGTGTGCTGGCGCCGCAAGGCGGAGGATTAACCTAGTGAGCCGCGGTGCCGGCTAGTAAAATACTCTTATGTCCTAGTGATACCCATGTGAATTGCACTTTGGCTTTGGAAAAATGCTGCCTTTATTAAAATTTTCAAGCATATCTTGGATAAATGCTAAAATATTTAGATGTAAACTGTCAAATTGCAAATTACTTTCAAAAATAGTTCAACAAAAATAATATATAAAATGCTTGATATTTTATAACAATTATTTCATTTAAAAAGTTACTGAAAACAAATTGCAGGATTTTGTGTATTTGCATGCTTACAGAAATGCCTTTTATATTACTGAGAAACATTTTATAAGTAAAATCTATTCCAATTTTTTTAAAGATTTATTTAATTTACTTGAGAGGCAGAGTTACAGAGAGAGAGAGAGAGACATAGAGAGAGGTCTTCTATCGCTGGTTCACTCCCTAAATGGCCACAGTAGCCACAGCTAGGCAGATCCAAAACCAGGAGCCAGGTGTTTCTTCTGGGTCTCCCACGTGGATGCAGGGGCCCAAGTACTTGGGCCATCTTCTACTGGTTCCCCAGGCCATCAACAGGGAGCAGGATCAGAAGTGGGGCAGCCAGGACTGAAGCCGATGCCCAAATGGGATGCTGGCACCTCAGGTGGATGCTTAACCTACTATGCTACAGTGCCACTAGCCCCTATATTCCATCTTTTTAAAAAAATTTATTTGAAAGGCAGGGTTACAGAGAGAAGATGAAACAAAAGAGAACAAGCACATTAGCAGGGAGCTGGAACAGAAGGGGAGCAGCCAATACTTGAACTGGGGTGGGGGTTGGGCTGGGGGTAAGGGTAGGGGTTGCAGGGGGAGAGAGAGATTGATTTTGTATCTGCTGATTTACTTCCCAGATGGCTTGTACAGCTCAGACTGGGCCAGGCTGAAATCAGGAGCCGAGCCTGGAATTCCATTCTGGTCTCCCACATCATGGCTGTTGCCTGAGCACTTGAGCCATCATGTCAGTAGGAGGCTTGACTGGATGTGGAGCAGCTGGAACTCAAACTAGTGCTCATATGGGATGCTGGCAGCGTACCAAGAGGTGGTTTAGCCCACTGCACCACAGTGCAGGTCTGCAAGACTGAATGTTTTGAGACAGCTTTTTTCCCTCCATGATTAGTGGGAATCTTCAGGGTTCCCAAAAATTAAGTTAATTTTATGCTAATTCTGCAAGTTTTACAAAGTAACTTTACTTAGAAAAGAGGTTATTGAAACTCTTAAATCATATGCAAACTTTTGTCTTTATTTGTAAATCTACATTTTTCTTGGGAGAGATTCCAGAGTTCTCATCAAATTGCTTAACTGTAGCTCTAGAAAATTAGACCCATCTTGTTTCATTAATTACTCTAGGTAATTCAAAGTTTAGATTTTTAAAATCTAATTTTCATTATGTATAATTCACAGAAAAAACAATAAAGGAAATATTTAAACATGCTTAGTCTTTATTGTCTTAAAATTCCATGTTTATTTACTATTTCAGAAAATGTTGATAATTTGAAAAACTTGTTATCAATTTTGTTTGAAAAGATTTTTTATTTTAGTTTTCTGCCCTTCACTATTTACTGTTATATTAGGTATGCATTGTGTCATATTTGCATCTCCTATTCAGTGTAGGTCTTAAAGAAAATGTTTTCCATATCAAATAACCCCTGAGTTGTTTTTATTTCATTTTATTCATATATTCATGTATTAATTCAGCAGACATTTATTGAATCTTTATTATATGATAAACATCATATATACAAAGAAGAATAAAACATGATTTTTATGTTCAGGAATGTAAAAAGAAAGTGCCTGGTTGGGAATAAATTTTTAAAAAGAATAAGGGGAAGATGTTTTCCACACTGGTTAAGAAACTTCATTTCATGCTTGTAAAGTATGTCAGAGATCCTGGGTTTGAGTTCTGCCTTTACTCCTGATCCCAGCTTCCTGCTAACGCACACTCAGGAAAGAGCAGGTGATGATTTAAGTAGCTGGGTCCCTGCCATCCGTATGAGAGACCTAGATTAAGATTCTGCCTCCCAGCCTCAGCTTCAGTTTGGCCCAGCCCTAGTTGTTGCAGGCATTTTGGGAATGAACCAGTGGATGGGAAATCTCTGTCTCTTTCTTTCTCTTTCTCTCTCCTTTTTGAGTAAATAAATAAATAAGTTTTTTTGGTTTGTTTCTTAAATAAGCAAGAGAATTGGTGTTTGGTCCAAATAAATGTAACAGCATGGGAAAGTAAGAAATGTAACAGCATGATGGGGGAGGTGCAGGCCAGTAGCTGAATATGGCCAATGGTAGGCCAGAGCACAGAGATGTCGCTAGGGGGAAAGTTTGAAAGTGTTTGGAGCCAGATGTGAAAACCTTTAAATGATGTGATAAAAAGCACCCTTGACCTTACTCCAGCTAGAATGGCTCTAATACAGAAATCAACAAATGATACAAGTTGGAGAGGATGTAGGGAAAATGTACCCTGATCGACTGTTGGTAGGAATGTGAATTGGTGCATACTCTGTGGAAGACAGTATGGAGATACATGAGAAATCTGAATATAGACCTATCATGTGACCCAGCCATCCCACTCCTGGGAATTTACCCAAACCAAAATAAATCAGCACATGAAAGAGTTATCTGTACTCCCATGTTCACTGCAGCACAATTCACAGTAGTTAAGATATGGAATCAACTCAGATATCCATCAACTGTAAACTGTATAAAGAAATTATGGTGTATATATACACTATGGAGTACTACTCAGCTGTAAAAAAAAAAAAAAAAGTGAAATCCTGCCTTGTGCAACAAGATGGATGTAACTGGAAACCATTATACTTTGTGAAATAAGCCAGTCCCCCAAAGACAGATATGTTTTCCCCGAGCTGAGGTAACAGAGTACCTGAAATGTAATGTAAATGTAATGTATTGGAGTGAAATAGACATTTTGAGGTTCAATGATTGTTTATAGCCCTTGTCTCTTCCATTGAGGAACAGTGATTTTTTTTTCTCTTCATACTATTTGTTGAACTCTTTTACTTAGAGTAGGGTTAACTATATGATCATAAGTATACTGAAGTATTCTAAAAATAGATCTTTGTAAAAATTAAGGGTGAGAATGTGGGGGAGGGAGGAAGGGTTGGAGTGTGGGTGTGAGGTGGAGGGAGTGTCACTATATTCTTTAATCTGTATATATATAATCTGTATATATGAAACTTGTATAACTTAAATAAAATATAAAAAAAGAAGAAAGCATCCTTGAGGAACAGAGAGCTCTTACTTACCTTTAAGTCTCAGAGTGAAAGACAGGATCTGAGACCATTAAATAATGTTAGCTTATCTTATTACACTGTAATTAAATACAATCTGGATATATCTTTTATCATTAAAAATTTTTTTATCATTAAAAATATCATTTTTGTCATTAAAAGTTGTATTAGGTGATCTTTTAGAAGTTATTGGTAAATATTGATTATTTCCAAAACTTACATTAAATGTATATATTTAAAAATATTTCACATTTGTCATATTTAAATATTTGCCATATTTAAAAATGGTATTTTCTTAGCCTTCTGTTTTTTATTTTTTTTACAGCTTTAAGGAAGACCGAATGGATGAAGAGCTAATGGAACCTCTTAAATATGCTGAACAACTTCCTGTAGCTCAGATAATACACCAGGTTTGCTTTCCATTTTATTCTTTTGAAAAAAACAGGAGTTTTAATCTCTGAAAAGTAATTGCTTTTGTTAGGTTTTTCGGAATCAATGTGCTGTGGCTGAAAGGCATTCCAGGCTGTCTGTCCCTATTTAGACTGCACCTATTACTGTTGAAAGTCTCTTTCAAAGCACAATGGTAAAAGGCTACTTGCTGTGTAATAATAAAATTCTTACTTATATAAAATACAGGGTAAAATCAGAATTATCTTTTGTGTATTACTTAACAACAAAACTTAATTTCAGAAAACTTTCATTTTGAACCATTGTATATAGTACTTGTTAGTGACAAGGAAAAAGAACTGAAAAAGTATCACTTAGTATAATTTTTTGGAGTAGCTAAAAAGAAAAAACAGTCTTACCCTACTTTCTCCACCTCACCCCATTATCAACCCTTGTAAAGTGTAATTCTAAATGTCATATGGGCAATTTGTTCATTTCCAATTATAATGACTCTGTCATTCCTTCTGTATAACTATAATCTTAGAGAAGGCAGTGTTGTAAGTATTTAAGCTTAGACTTTGTACTGTAATTTTGACAACATATAACCTCTGCCCTGCTGGGCCAGAATCTAACAGTTTTAAATGGTCTGTTGACTAGAGTTACAGCCTTTAGACCTAGAAGATTTTTCAGAGCCTTTCAGATGATTGGAAATATTAAAAGTCTTTCCATGTCAGAATCTCTCAGAATTGTTATGAATGTTAATTTTTATTGTCAGTCTTTCCATATGTCATTTTCAATCAAAAGAATGTATTTAACTGATATGGGTCGATTAGAGGAAGAAGTCCTAGTTTGAGCTTATTAAAAGAAATAGAAGCTTTTTTTTAAAAAAAATTATTTATTTGAAAGTCTGTTATAGAGAGGGATCTTCCATTGGTTCACTCCCCAAGTGGCCACAAAGGCAGAGCCAAGCTGAAGCCAGGAGCCTTGAGCCAGGGCCCAAGCAGTTGGGCCGCCTTCCGCTACTTTTTCAGGGAGCTGGATTGTAAGTGGAGCAGCCCAGACTTGAACTGGTGCCCATAGCGTCCTTCCTTTTTAAGAGCATGGAAGCAGCTGTCACATTGTGCTCAAAGGAATGAGCTGTAGACAATTGGTAACAGTAAGTTCAGATAGCTACGCTACCCCTGTACCCCAGTCTTTCTTTAAAAAAACCTTCAAAGTCTGTATTTTAAAACCATACCCAAAAAGCTTATGGATGTGCCATAAACCCCGAGGTAGAATATAGTTTGCAATGAATAGTCCCCCTCCTGTCTCCCCACCACAGAGCTCACCTTATGAACCAGAGAGGTGCTGGTCACTTTTGGGGGACTCCTGCTTTTCCGACTACTTCTCTACATCTGCCCGTGCTCCTAATGAAAACAACCTGTTCAGTCCTCATCCCTAGCCAGGCTCCTGTCCAGTGGTTCACAAAGTGGACATTGCATCCTCTGCAAAGGCTATCCGTGAAATTTCCCCTTGGCACGACCATTTTGACATCTGAGTTCCTACAGGAGTAGAGTTCACGGCTCCTCTCTCTGTGCCTCATAAAAACAGTTCTTTGACTGAAAGGCCTGGTAGGCGAAGAAATAGAAGCTTTTACTTTAAAATGTTGGCTATGTAGATCTTTTCATCGACATTAAAATTTAGTTTTAAAATTCTGCAAGAAATTACCAAAAGCCGATCAGGAATTTGCTCCTCTGGGAAGCTCATCTGTGCTTGGTAATCAGGTCCAGTTTGTATGTCAGGAATTCCCTAGTGTTGTCAGAGCTTAAATGACCTAAGAGTCTGCAAATGTCACATTTAAAATTCTGTCTTCATGGCTGACTCTTGGCATAAATGAATTAAATAGCAGAGCAGGCAGCAAGTCAATATGTTCTTAACAGTAAGAGTGAGCAATGAAACAGTTTGTGGTTTGTTCAGAATAGGTAAATAGAATCCTCCCAGAACAGTTCTCCTAGAATAAAATCTGAAAGAGTAACCAAGAATTAACCTTTAAGATGGTTGATCAGATGAAATGTCAGTAGTATTTTTATAGTGTGAATGAACCAATAACTACCTGGTTTGTGTAACAGCTGCATTTTGCTATTATCCCTTGTGTGAATTTAAAGATGAAAATTTTTGACTCTGCTGAAAATTTTAGATTGTATTTTTTGCAAGTATAGGATACTGTATTAATTTTAATATTTAAGTTTAAACATAATTACAATTCTGCAGTACTTATTTTATAAAATTTGATATTTAAGAAGTTTTCTATGATATAAGAATTTAATTTATTGAATAAAATTAATTGTTCTCAAAACAAGTTGAAAAGGTCATTGTTAGTACTTTTTGTTATTGCCCTTTTTTGATAGTGCTACAGCTTGGAGACTATTACATTGGCCTGTCCAAGTGGTTTTTAAGAAACATGAGTAATGTTGCCAGAAGTTCACTTATAAGTGAATTATTTGAAAGTGACATTGTCCTTCAGGACTGTCAATTTGTTAAGTCAACAACAGGAGTCACTGTGCACTTACTCCTCATGTAGGATCTTTGTCCTTAGTGTGCTGTACATTGAGATTTAATGCTATAACTAGTACTCAAACAGTATTTTTCACTTTATGTTTCTGTGTGGGAGCAAACTGTTGAAATCTTTACTTAATGTATGCTAAACTGATCTTCTGTATATAAAGAGAATCGAAAATGAATCTAGATGTGAATGGAAGGGGAGAGGGAGTGGGAAAGGGGAGGGTTGCAGGTGGGCAGGACGTTATGGGGGGGAAGCCATTGTAGTCCATAAGCTGTACTTTGGAAATTTATATTCATTAAATAAAAGTTAAAAAAAATAATACTCATGATAATTATGTGCAGCCAATTCCACAAATATTTTTACACTTATAATATATAGAATCATAGCATTTTGCATAACATATCCAACCTCTACCTGTAACTCTGTTTTTAAAAAAATTGTATTTGTTTGAGAGTTAGAGAGAGACAGACAGACTAACAGACAACCACAGAAGGCTCTCTTTGTTGGATCATTTACCAAATGCTTACAATGATTGGTGCTGGGCCAGCTGAAAGCCAAGAGCCAGAAACCTAATACATGCCTCCTGTATGTGTGGCAGGGACCAAACCACTTGAGTCATCACTCACTCCAAAGGGGCACATTAGCTGGAAGCGCGAGTCAGGAGCAAAGGCAAGACTCAGACCCAGCACTCTGATATGAGATACAGGTGTCCTAAATGCCAGGCCACATGCCTGCCCCCCACCTCTTTTTATGAGAAATAATCTTACATCATACGTTACCTGTGTCATATTTTTTAGAATGTGTCTCTGCTCTATGACATAAAGTTATTTACATATCTTATATTTCTTACTCGATAATCCATCTAGACAGTCTTGATTTTTTGGTGTTTTTTTCAGCATCTTACCTTGTGCCATGTCTGAATGGATGAATATATAACAATACCTTAAAAGTCAGAACCACCACCTCTTTCAGCATCGGATGCTAGAGACTCTCAGTGGTAGCACAATTTAAAAGCTGCAGGTGAGATGGAGACTTTTGGAGCAGGAGCAGGGACAGATGAGCATATTGTGAAACAGGAATGAGTCTCAGTCATCTGAGTAATTCATTTCTTGTGTATGAAATTTAAGTTGCTTTTTATAGTCAAAAGCTAGTTAGGATTCTCATTGTTGCCATTTTGTACTGCCAAATTATTTACCATTTTTTTTTTCAGTTATCCTAGCAAAATACAATTTATTTACTTATTTATTTTTATTTATTTATTTTTTGCCAGTCTTTTTTTATTTAATATATGTAAATTTACAAAGTGCAACTTTTGCATTGTTGTGGCTTTTTCCTCCATAACCTCCCTCCCACCCGCAGCCATCCCATCTCTCACTCCCTCTCCCATCCCTCTCTTCATCAAGATTCATTTTCAATTATCTTTATATATAGAAGATCAACTTAGTATATACTAAGCAAAGATTTCAACAGACTGCACCCACAGAACCTCACAAGATATAGAGTACTGTTCGACTAGTAGTTTTACCGTTAATTCTCATAGTAAAACACATTAAGGACAGAGATCCTATGTGGGGAGCATGTGCCCAGTGGCTCCCGTTGTTGATTTAACAATTGACACTCTTATTTATGATGTCAGTAATCACCGGAGGCTCTTGCCATGAGCTGTCAAGGCAATGGAAGCCTTTTGAGTTCACCAACTCTGAACTTACTTAGTCAAGGCCATATCACAGTGGAGGTTCCTTCCTCCCTTCAGAGAAAGGTGCCTCCTTCTTTGATGGACTGTTCTTTCTGCTGGGGTCTTGTTCACTGAGATCTTTCATTCATTTCATCTCTCCTCTCTCTGTTACTCTGCTTTTCAAATAAATAGATAAAATATATATCTACAAAAAGTTCATGATTTTACTCTTATTGCATATGACACACTAATTTTTTAAATTTTTATAAGGAACTAATACCTGAGCTGTGGCTTAAAAAACACTTGGATTGGGAATCAATATGTATTGTATTTGGTAATTTAATAATGTAGTAGGTATTTAGTATAAAACAATTAAACTTTTATTTCATGTTGTATACATAATAAATTTATGCATGCAAAATAAAGAAAGACTAAAAAATCTCAGAGTAACATTTAGGTGTCTGCAAATGAGGAAGAAATTCTTAATGAATAGAAAAACCGGAAGATATATTCCGTTATGTGAAAACAATATTTTACATGATACAAGGTACCATAAAGTTAAGAGGAAAATACTAGAATCAAGGCAAATACATTTACAAAGAATACAATAGTAAATTGGCTACTCTCTATCTATAATATGCAAAAAACTGGAAGTTAAATGCAAACAAAACAACTCTGGGGAAAAAAAAGACAAAAGAGATGCAAAGCAATTTAGGAAAAAATAAAAATGGCCAGTGAATGAAATGAAAGATCCTCAAATGAGTAAGGGAATGTATATTGCAAATTCAATGAAATTATTTAATATTCATCAGACTGACAGTGATTTTTTTTTCCAAAATGATGCTTTTGAAAACAGTTTGGCAGTTCTTAAAAAATTTAAACAGTTTCCATATGACCTAATGATTCTAACTTAATTGTATACCAGAGACAAATGGGGACTTGCCTTTCACATAAAAACTTGTAAATGAATAGTCCTTGCAGCATTATTCTTATTAGGCTCAAAGTGGAAACAATGCAAATGTCCATGAACTGATGAATAAGTAAGTAAAATATAGCACATTCATACATTGGAATATTATTCATCAATAAAAAGAAGTGAGGTACAGTTACATGCTGGAACATGGATAAACCTTGATCACACAAATGTATTGTGTGGTATATTTATATGAAATGTCCAGACTAGGGGTAGATTTACTGCTAATGGTACAGAGTTTCCTTTTTTGAAATGATGAATATCTTCTAGACTTAGTGTTGATCATTGGCTAACTCTGTGTGTGAATATTCTTTTTTTCCCATGATATATATTTTCCTTTATTTTTTAAGGAATACAGATTTCCTAAGTACAACTTTAGGAATATAGTTATTCTTGTTAACATATCAGCCCTCCCATCCACACTCCCACCCCTCCTTCTCCTCCCTCTCCCCTTGCCAGTCCCATTCTCCATTAAATTTTATTTTCAATTAACTTAGTATACAGATGACCAGATCTATACTAAGTAAAGATTACAACAATTTGCACACACATACACACTCAAAACTGTTTGAGAACTGTTTTGAGAACAGTTAACTCTCAGTACAACTCATTGAGGACAGAGCTCCTGCATGGGGAGTTAATGCACAGTGACTCTTGTTGTTAATTTAACAATTAACACTCTTATGTATGACATCAGTGACCACCCAAGGCTATTGAAATGAGCTGTGTAGGCCACAAACTCTATCAGTATTTGGACAAGGTGATAAGCAAAGTAGAAGTTCTGTCCTCCCTTTAGAGAAAAGTACATCCTTCTTTTATGGCCATTTATTTCCATTGGGGTCTCATAGAGATCCTTCATGTAGAACATTTTTTGCCACAGTGTCTTGGCTTTCTATGCCTGAAATGCTCATGGGCCTTTCAACCGGACCAGGAATTTCTCAAGGGCTGAGTCTGAGGTCAGAGTGTTACTTAAAGTATAATGTAATTCTATAAGTCTGCTGTGTGTCCTGCTTCCCATGTTGGAAATTCTCTCCTTTTTAATTCTATCTATTATTATTGCTGTGTACTTGATCCTATTTATATGATCTCTTTAACACCTAATCCTATCTATATGTTCACTTGAATACTTAGTATGGTCACTTTAACAATTAAGAGGCCTTTTTACCACCAATTTTATTGGGATTTGGAGTCCCATGACTAGTTTTAAACTGTACCCTTAGAATTAAGTCCATAGGAATGTGTGCAGAACCATACAGCTTTGCAGTTACAAACTTCCTCCTCCCTATCTTATTCCTACTTTTTTTTTTTGCTGGGATCTATTTTCAATAGACTTTATACATGTATGATTAACTGTGTGTTAAGAGTTCAACAAATAGTATGAAGAAAAAATGATTAACAAAAAGAAAATGAAACTCTTCCTCGACAGTCAATACAAGTACAGTTTTAATGTTAATGTCTATTTTGTCTTAATATTACGATGGCTACACCAGTTCTTTTTTGGTTCCTTTTTTTTTTTTTTTTTTAAGATTTATTGACTTTACTTGAAAGTCAGAGTTACACACAGAGAGACGGAAAGTCAGAGAGAGAGAAAAAGAGAGGTCTTCCATCTGCTGGTTCACTCCGCAGTTGGCTGCAATGGCTGGAGCTGTGCTGATCCAAAGCCAGGTGCCAGGAGCTTCTTCCGGTTCTCCCATGTGGGTGCAGGGGCCCAAGGTCTTGGTCCATCTTTGCTTTCCCAAGCCATAGCAGAGAGCTGGATAGGAAGAGGAGCAGCCAGGACTTGAACCGGCGCACATATGGGATGCTGGCACTGTGGGTGTCGGATTAACCGCTATGCCACAGTGCCAGCTCCTTTTTTGGTTTCTCTTTGCATGAGATATTTTTCCATTTTTTCACTTTTAGTCTGTGTGCATCTTTCTTGGTGAGATGTATTTCTTGCAGTCAGCAAATAGATGATTTTTGTTTTTTAATCCATTCAGCCATTCTGTGTCTTTTCTCTGGAGAATTGAGACCATTTACATTCAATTGACTGTTGAGAGGTAATGACTTTGCCCTGCCATTTTTCCAAAAATGTTCCTATTTTTTACTTTCAATTTCCTTTGAACTTTTACTAAGAGATTTTCTTCCTTTACCTTCTTTTGTAGTGATGTCTATGTTTCTATATTTTTGTGTGCTGCACAACCTTAAGCATCTTTTGTAGGGCTGGAGGGGTAGTGACAAATTCTTTAAATTTTGTTTGTTTTGGAAGGTCTTTATTTTATCTTCCTTCATAATTGAGAGTGTTGCAGGGTATAATATTCTGTGGTGACAGTTTTTTCTCTTAAGATTTGGAGTATATCTTGCCTTTTTCTCCCAGGTTGTAGGGTTTCTGACTTGAAGTCCTCCGTGAGTCTAATTGGATCCACTGAAAGTAATCTGGCATTTCTCTTGTGAACATTTTAGAATCTTCTTTTTATGTTTTACTATGGTGAGTTTGATTACAATGTGTCATGGCATAGATCTTTTCTGGTCATGTCTATTAGGAGTTCCATGTGCTTCTTGTACTTAAATGTTCCTTTCTTTCTCCTACCTAGGGAGTTTTTCTGTTATTATTCACTAAAAAGGCCTTTTAATTCTTTCTCTCTTTCCACGCGTTCAGGAACTCCTAGAACTGATATGTTAGTTCGTTTTATAGTCCTATAGATTCCCAGCAGTGTTTTAGATTTCTTTTCTTTCTTTCTTTTTTTTTTTTTTTTTGGCAGGCAGAGTTAGTGAGAGAGAGAGAAAGGTCTTCCTTCTATTAGTTCACTCCCCAAATGGCTGCTATGGCCAGTACGCTGCACTGATCTGAAGCCAGGAGCCAGGTGCTTCCTCCTGGTCTCCCATGCAGGTGCAGGGCCCAAGCACTTGGGGCCATTCTCCACTGCCCTCCCGGGCCACAGCAGAGAGATGGACTGGAAGAGGAGCAACCAGGACAGAACTGGTGCCCTGACCCGGACTAGAACCCGGAGTGCCAGCGCCGCAGGCAGAGGATTAGCCTAGTAAGCCTTGACGCTGGCCATCGAGCACTTCTTACCAGTGTCACGGGCACCTCTTCAGTCCATACCACATTCCCTGTCTGTGTCTCTTTGCATTCTGTACATCTTGTTAACAGAGGCTTTCCATTATAATAATAAGTCTCTCTTGAGAGCAAGGGTTGCGCAGGTTTGTTGCAGCCTCCTAAAAAGTATTTGAGATTTCCTAATCTTGGGATTCCTTGCCTGTTAGCTAACACCTGTGCATAGCATCTACCTGGATCTCCCACTGCAGTTGCCTCTGTGAGACTTGGGGGATAAAGTGAACTGGTCACACATGAAGCTCATGCTGATGCAATAAAGTCCTTTGTCTTTGACAGGAGTCTTATGCCAGTCAACTAGCTAGTTTGGTAACTTGGAAATGTGGCATACTTCGGCCCCTTCAGAGTTTTAGACAATAACTAATGCGACCTAACATCTAACTAATATAATAAACCTACTAGAAAAAGCAGAGAGAAAACATGGAGGGGACAGTATATTAAACAAAGATTAGAAGAAATATTTTTCAGAATTCCATAGTTCATTAAATGCTCAGCACAATGAGTAGCAAGTGTATCCCATAATAAGGATCAATCTTTGAAATTTTACATCAGTAAAAAAATAAATAAATATTCCAGAATGAAAAGAAGGGTACAATAACAACAAAAAGAGTCAGAATATCCTCAGAGTTTCCCATAGAGCACTTGAAACAGGGAAGCTATCTCCAAAATATGTGAAAAAGTAATTTACTGCTTAAGAACCTATGTGTTTCCAAATCATCTTTCACGTATCACGATATTCCAAGTCTCAATAAATACTTTTTTCTTTTGTGTTTATCTCTACTCAAGAAATCACTGAATATTTGATTCTTTGAAGGAAAGAATAAAACAAAAAACCCGAAATGATACCCAGGGCATAAGAAATTGTTCACACAAGTGAGATTGCTGGTGAAATTCTCAGATTGATGGTAAAGGGGAGAAAACTTGGGGTGACAGCTGTGTAGAAGTTTAAAGAGTCAAGAGTTTAAGTTGGAGCAGGACAATAGAGGACTCGAAAATGGGCACATGGGATCAGTAGTATGATGCTAACTTGTCCAATGTGTTCGACCATAATAAGACAAGTTTTTGATTTAAGAGATTTACTTGTTGTACAAGATTGCTTTAGCTATTTGAGGCCTCCTGTGCCTCCATATGAATTTCACCATAATTTTTTCCAGATCTGAGAAGAATGTCTTTGGTATTTTGATTGGAATCGCATTGAATCTATAAATTGCTTTTGGGAGAATGGACATTTTGATGATGTTGATTCTTCCAATCCATGAGCATGGAAGATTTTTCCATTTTTTGGTATCCTCTTCTATTTCTTTCTTTAAGATTTTGTAATTCTCATCGTAGAGATGAGGTATTTGATTGTTTTGGTAGCTATTGTGAATGGGATTGATCTTAGCAGTTCTTTCTCAGCCATGGCATTGCCTGTGTATAGAAAGGCTGTTGATTTTTGTGCATTGATTTTATATCCTGCTACTTTGCCAAACTCTTCTATGAATTCCAATAGTCTCTTAGTAGAATTCTTTGGATCCCCTAAATAAAGAATCCTATCATCTGCAAAGAGGGATAGTTTGAGTTCTTCCTTCCCAATTTGTATCCCTTTAATTTCTTTTTCTTGCCTAAAGGCTCTGGCTAAAACTTCCAGTTCTATATTGAATAGCAGTGGTGAGAGTGGGCATCCCTGTCTGGTACCAGATCTCAGTGGAAATGCTTCCAACTTTTCCCCATTCAATAGGATGTTGGCCGTGGGTATTTCATAAATTGCCTTGATTGTATTGAGGAATGTTCCTTCTATACCCAATCTGCTTAGAGTTTTCATCATGAAAGGGTGTTGTATTTTATTGAATGCTTTCTCGGCATCTATTGAGATAATCATATGGTTTTTCTTCTGCAGTTTGTTAATGTGGTGTATCACATTGATTGTTTTGTGAACATTGAACCATCCCTGCATACCAGGGATAAATCCCACTTGGTCTGGGTGTATGATCTTTCTGATGTGTTGTTGCATTCTATTGGCCAGAATTTTATTGAGGAGTTTTGTGTCTGTGTTCATCAGGGATATTGGTCTGTAATTCTCTTTCAATGCTGCATCTTTCTCTGGCTTAGGGATTAAGGTGATGCTGGCTTCATAGAAAGAATTTGAGAGGATTCCTTCTTTTTCAATTGTTCTGAATAGTTTGAGAAGAGTTGGAGTTAGTTCTTCTTTAAATGTCTGTTAGAATTCAGCAATGACTCCATCCGGTCCTGGGCTTTTCTTTGTTGGGAGGGTTCTTATTACTGATTCAATTTCTTTCTCAGTTATTGTTCTGTTTAGAATTTCTATGTCTTCATGGTTCAATTTAGGTAGGTTGTATGTGTCCAGGAATCTATCCATTTCTGATAGATTTCCCTGTTTGCTGGCATACAACTCTATCTTTTTCTTTTTTTTTTTTCTTTTTTTTTTTTTTGACAGGCAGAGTGGATAGTGAGAGAGAGAGAGAGACAGAGAGAAAGGTCTACCTCTTGCCGTTGCTTCACCCTCCAATGGCCGCCGCAGCCAGCGCGCTGCTGCCGGCGCACCGCGCTGATCCGATGGCAGGAGCCAGGTACTTCTCCTGGTCTCCCATGGGGTGCAGGGCCCAAGGACTTGGGCCATCCTCCACTGCACTCCCTGGCCACAGCAGAGAGCTGGCCTGGAAGAGGGGCAACCGGGACAGAATCTGGTGCCCCGACCGGGACTAGAACCCGGTGTGCCGGCGCTGCAAGGTGGAGGATTAGCCTAGTGAGCCGCGGTGCCGGCCACAACTCTTCATAGTAATTTTTGATGACTCTCTTTATTTTTGTGGTGTCTGTTATTACGTTTCCTTTTTCAGCTCTGATTTTATTGATTTGGGTCTTTTCTTTTTTTTAGTTAGTTGGGCCAGTGGTGTGTCAATTTTGTTTATTTTTTCAAAAAACCAGCTCTTCGTTTGGCTGATCTTTTGTAATTTTTTTTATTCAATCCTGTTGATTTCTTCTCTAATTTTAATTATTTTTTTCTCCTACTAGTTTTGGGTCTGGTTTGCTGCAGTTTTTCTAGATCCTTGAGAGGCATTGAAAGCTCATTTGTTTGGTGCCTTTCCAGTTTCTTGATGTAGGCAGCTATTGCTGTAAACTTTCCTCTTAACACTGTTTTTGTTGTATCCCATAAGTTTTGATTTGTTGTATTGTTATCTGTAAATATTTCCAAGTACACTATTATGTATCTATCATCTATTTTTCTAGTATATGTCATATACCTGAAAGCAATCTATACAGGATTTAAGAATAACAATAAAATATGGTTGTACTATGTCTCACTAAACAATAAAAAAAGAGATTTAGTTGTAACTACATGGAGTAATATTAAACCAACAGAATAAACTGTTAACTAGAGTAATAGGATAGTACAGGAAAATAGTATCAGTATATTTTATGAGTCAGTTCAAACAATAGTTACATAGTTGTAATAATGAAATGATAATTGTTGAAAAATTTTCAACCTAAGGATGAGTTTACTACAGTATTCTATGAAAGTATCAGAGGTTTGGTGTGGCTCAGTAAATACAGAGTTTAAACCTCCCAGTAGTCTCTCTGTTCTTGGTCCTCATAATTATTAATCCTTTTGTGAAATTAAATTGATCTTTACTTTTTAGCCCATTCCTATATTAAGCAAGCATATATGGCAAGATTTAAAAAAGCTTGAATAGAGATATTTTGGTAATTCCTTACTTGAGGTTTAAAATGTGTGAGAGATTGCCGTCGCTGTGGCTCAACAGGCTAATCCTCCGCCTAGTGGTGCCGGCACACCGGGTTCTAGTCCCGGTCGGGGCGCTGGGTTCTGTCCCAGTTGCCCCTCTTCCAGGCCAGCTCTCTGCTGTGGCCAGGGAGTGCAGTGGAGGATGGTCCAAGTGCTTGACCCTGCACCCCATGGGAGACCAGGAGAAGCACCTGGCTCTTGCCTTCAGTTCAGCACGGTGTGCCGGCCGCAGCGCGCTGGCTGCAGCGGCCATTGGAGGGTGAACCAATGGCAAAGGAAGACCTTTCTCTCTGTCTCTCTCTCTCTCTCACTGTCTACTCTGCCTGTCAAAAAAATAAAATAAAAATAAAATAAAATAAAAATTAAAATGTGTGAGAGATTAAATTCTGGAACTCAACATCATGAAGTAGTTTTATCTTCATCATTAATTTAGCCCTTCCAGTAAGACAAAAGCTCTGTGTAAACAAAACCATAAACTTATGTATGTTTTATATGTTTAGAAAAACTTATTCAAATGGCTATTTTTGCTTTGAAATAAGAATATTATCTATTGTCTTTCTTTGTATGTTCTTAACCATATTCCAGGCCTTTTCTAGATCTCTCTATTTGAATTAACAGACTTCTTACATATCCTTTTTTGGTGACATTAGTAGATTGCAAGATTTCTGTTTTAATGCATCACTGCAAACCGTATGTGTGTGCAGTGGTATAGTATAATCTTACTGTTGTCTTATATTTGACAAGCTGCACAGCCATTACAGATTTAGTTTCTTGGAAAGAAGACTGGAGTGAACTTGTAGGCCCCCACTTAAAACCTAGATTATCTTGCACAATCTGGTTTCATCTGTTGTTACACCTTTTTAGTCCTAAATATTTTTTTTTCTACTATAACCAGTTCATTTAGTATCCTGGTGTGCCCATTGTCTTTCTTTGGGGACATTATTGGCATTTGCTAGGGCAGTTTTATTGTGTAGGCCCGCTGTGTGCATTGCAGGGTGTTTGGCATCTCTGATCTTTAAAAACACTGATTGCCAGTAGCATTCCTCAGTCAGTGTGATACCAAAAAATGCCCTCACCTCTTCCGAACTCTCGTGCTTCCTGTGGAGGGCAGTGCCACCTCCCATTGAGGTGCAGGTAATTATTTACCATGTCTGTTATGGAACCATAGTATGCTGTAGGAAATTATTAGCTATGACTGCCTGTACAAACTTTTATTTATATAATCCAGCCTCTTAACCTTAGAAGTGTGATCTTTCAAAATGTCTATAATTGAGAATCTCTTCTCACTTTTTGACTTTTTGAATGTTGCCTTTGACTCTGCAGTTCTAGCTCCTGTCATTATAAGGCATGGATTGGGGGTACATTTTGAGTTCTCCTGTCCTTGTTTATGATTACTCTTCTTCATTTTATTCTTCTATAACTATTTTGGCATTTTAATGTTTTTCAATTTGAGTAATGCCTACCCTATTATAGATAAACTTTACTAAAGGTTGACTGAAATGTCTATCAAATAGAAAGTCCTCTGATACCTTCTTTTGAAAAATGTAGTTATTGAATTATCGATATCTGGAAACTCATCAAAAGAGTGCTCAATCTATATCACTCTCTCTGCCTGGGGACTGACTAACTTATATTGCTTTAAAATCTTATGGAGTTTTCCCTAACCATAGAAACTTTAAGTGTAATGAAAAATAAAATACCGTTCCTTTGTTTTCATTGAGATTGTATGGCCAGTAATGAAAATTAAACTACTTGAAGGCTTGAGCTATTCTTTTAATTCAATTAGGATATGTTTTTAAATTAATATAAAGTAACCTTTCATTTTATAACTTATGACAGTCACTTCTAAAAATGCCACTTCTCAGAGAATAAATGGAACTATAAAGCTGTTTGATAATAGTGATCAAAATTTCAATAATGGTATTTCATCAGCTTTATCTAAGTTGGAAAGTTTTTGATCCATCCATAAATTTGTCATCATACTACTTTATTATATATTGAATTCCTATATTAGAAATGAAAATCTGAGCCTCATTAGTCATTAGTATTCATAAATAAAAGCAGATACTTGTTTCCATGAAATTTGTGAAAATTTAGAAAATGAGAATAGCTGGTGCAGCATGGAGATGGGCATGCTTACCATCCCTCTTTTTCCCCTCCCTCTGTTTTCTCCTCCCCCCATCATTTTCTCTCGCTCCCTCTCTCTCACAATATTCATATATTACTGGATTTTAATTCCCATTTATTCTCTCCCTTAACTCTCTCTTTATCTGCTTCATTTCGTTTTGTTATGCAGCTGCAAAACTTCTTATTTCACAATTGGTAATCATCATCATCAGAAAATAACTGGTACGTCTTTGTAGTACTACCTTATAATTTTTGTTTTATAAATTAAAAACTATTCTGAAATAAAATTTAAAAAAGAAAATAACTGGTGTAATTGAAGTTATTCCCATTTTCCACATGAATAAATGTATGGGGTTCAGAATAGTTTAACTAATTTACCTAAGATTTTCCATTTTGTAAGTAGCAAAGCCAGAAATTAAATAAATTTCAAAGTTGATCTTCCTAAGTACTAGGCCATACTTTCTCCTTATGGACATTTAAAATTTCTTAGAAAGGAATTTTGACCACATAAATTTGATAAATGAAATTTCAATAAGTCTAATTTACAGTCTGGCTATTTGAAGCCTTATTTTGGAAGAACTGTATATTCACAGACTTAGTTCAATTTTTTTTTATAAGGTGACTATTCCTCTCTATAATTCTATTTCTGATTTCCTTCTCCACTATAACTGCATTTGGCTCCCCGCTATGAAGTGAAGACAAGTAGAGATCTGTAGGAATGTGGATATAAAAATGATAGGGAAAGTGCTAAAGGTTGGCTTTGCTTATTTAAAACTTTACCTGCAGGTTATTCACTATATATTTTAAAAATTATTCATGTATTTATTTGAAAGGCAGAGTTATAGAGAGAGAGAGAAAAGAAGAGACAGACAGAGAGAGAGAGATCTATCCGCTGGTTCACTCCCCAAATGGCCACAACGACTGGAGCTGGGCAGTCCAAATCCAGGAGCTTCTTCTGGTCTCCCACATGGGTGGAGGGGCCCAAGTACTCGGGCTGCTGTCTTCTGAGCTGCTTTCCCAGTCACATTAGCAGGGAGCTAGATAGGTAGTGGAGCAGCCAAGACGTGAACAGGAGCCCATATGGGATGCCAGTGCTTCAGGCAGCAACTTGCCACAGTGCTGGCCCCAGATTACTCACTTTAAAAAAGAGTAATTTTTACCTTGTGACCTTCTATTTTGAGGGTTTATATTTAGTTATGATTCGTTAAGGTTAAATAGGCTGTCGTGAACTATCTAGAAAATCTAGCCACCATTTATAGCTTGAATTTCAAGCACATTTTTTCTGGGAAGGGTGTTGTGGTATAGTGGGTTAAGCTGCTGCTTGGTATGTCCACATCCCATGTTGGAGTTCCTGGGATCAAGTCCTAACCTCCACTTCTGATCTAGCTTCCTGCTAATGCACCTGGGATACAGCAGAAAATAGTTCAAGTACTTTGTTCCTGCTGCCCACTTGAGAGACCTGGATATAGTTTGAACTTCTGGCTTTGGCTTGGCAAGTCTCCCCGTTGTGGGTAGTTGGGGACTGAACTAATATGCGGAAGATATCTCTCTCTCTCTCTGATTTTCAAATAAATAAATAAATAAATAAATCTTTTAAAAAAGAACATTATGGGGCCGGCGCCATGGCTCACTTGGTTAATCCTCCGCCTGCGGTGCCAGCATCCAATATGGGCGCTGGGTTCTAGTCTCGGTTGCTCCTCTTCCAGTCCAGCTCTCTACTGTGGCGCTAAGGGCAGTGGAGGATGGCCCAAGTGCTTAGGCCCCTGCACCCACATGGGAGACCAGGAGGAAGCACCTGGCTCCTGGCTTTGGATCGGTGCAGTGTGCCGGCCGTAGCAGCCATCTGAGGGGTGAAGCAATGGAAGGAAGACCTTTCTCTCTGTCTCTCTCATGGTCTAACTCTGCCCGTCAAATATAAATAAATAAAAAAGAACATTATTACTGATTCCGTAAAACTGATAGCAAAGACAGTGTTTAGAATATAACTCATTCACTTGTTGAAGATTGCCTCCACTATTTTTTTTATCTGCTCCCCTCTACTATGAGCAACCTATTAGATGATGGAATGTCCACAGTTGGAAGAAAACTGAATGTCAAGGAACCCTGATGATCACTTGTGTGACTGGACCTTGAATACTTGAGAATTAGCTATACACAACTTAAACAACCAGTAATTGGAAACAGCTTGATAAGTACATCTTTCTTTCACAAGTCAAAGGGACTTAAAATTTGTCATATTTAGAAAGCAAACATCCCTAATGAATATGATATTTGATTCCTTCATACTGCTTTGAATATGAAGATATTTGGTAATTAACTTTATTCCCTTTGTATTACAATTTCATCATCTTAATTACCAAGACAGAAGGCTTTCAGAAAAGCTTTTGATGCTTTTTCACAGAGTGTATTATAATTTTTTCCTTTAAAATATTTTGATAAATAGTAAAAAGTTGTTAAGATATGTTTTTAAGTGGCTCTTCATTGTTTGAAACAATATCATAGAATCATATGGCAGTTCTAAATTGAGTTTTGGTCTTTAACTAGCAATCAGGGAAATGCAAATCAAAACCACAATGAGGTTTCACTTCACCTCGGTGAGAATGGCTCACATTCAGAAATCTACCAACAACAGATGCTGGTGAGGATGTGGGGAAAAAGAGACACTAACCCACTGTTAGTGGGAATGCAAACTGGTAAAGCCACTATGGAAGTCTGTCTGGAGATTCCTCAGAAACCTGA
The DNA here is from genome assembly GCF_051225735.1 of Oryctolagus cuniculus. Taxonomy (NCBI): domain Eukaryota; kingdom Metazoa; phylum Chordata; class Mammalia; order Lagomorpha; family Leporidae; genus Oryctolagus; species Oryctolagus cuniculus. The sequence continues at coordinate 95,318,749 of NC_142873.1, forward strand.
ATATAACCCTACCATTCAACCCAGCCATCCCACTCCTTGGAATTTATCCAAAGGAAATGAAATTGGGGGAAAAAAAAAAAAAAAAAAAAAAACGGTTTGCACCTTAATGTTTATTGCAGCTCAATTCACAATAGCTAAGACCTGGAATCAACCTAAATGCTCATCAGCAGTAGACTGGATAAAGAAATTATGGGATATGTACTCTATAGAATACTATACAGCAGTCAAAAACAATGAAATCTGGTCATTTGAAACAAAATGGAGGAACCTGGAAAACATTATGCTGAGTGAAATAAGCCAGTCCCAAAGGGACAAATATCATGTATTCTCCCTGATGAGCGACAACTAACCGAGCACCAAAAAGGAAACCTGTTGAAGTAAAATGGACACTATGAGAAACAATGACTTGATCAGCCCTTGTCCTGACTGTCGAGGAAAAGGTTACTATGAAAATGGACCGGCGCTGCGGCTCAATAGGCTAATCCTCCACCTAGTGGCGCCGGCCCACTGGGTTCTAGCCGGATTCTGTCCCGGTTGCCCCTCTTCCAGGCCAGCTCTCTGCTATGGCCAGGGAGTGCAGTGGAGGATGGCCCAAGTCCTTGGGCCCTGCACCCCATGGGAGACCAGGAGAAGCACCTGGCTCCTGCCTTCGGATCAGCACAATGTGCCGGCCGCAGCGCGCTGGCCGCGGCGGCCATTGGAGGGTGAACCAATGGCAAAAGGAAGACCTTTCTCTCTGTCTCTCTCTCTCACTGTCCACTCTGCCTGTAAAAAAAGAAAAAAAAAAATGAGAGAGAGAAATGAAAATGAATCTCAATGTGAATGGAAAGGGAGAAGGAACGAGAAAGTGGAGGGTTGCGGGTGGGAGGGAAGTTATGGTGCGGGAAGCCATTGTAATCCATAAGCTGTACTTTGGGAATTTATATTCATTAAATAAAAGTTTTAAAAAAATAAATAAAATGTATAATCACAACCAACCACATTTGATGACAAAGATCACCTTACATTTTAAAAATAAAGCACAAATATTAGGTAGTGTGAATGTATTTTACATGAAAACCTTCCTGTGGGGAACAATCCGGACTAGACTGAGTTACTGGAATTAAGACTTATTCTATGCATCTGCTCTCCCACAATATGGCGCTGGGAGAAGAAAACAGCTTCTACACAGGTGCCTCCAGTTCAGCCAATAAACTGTAGGACTTGCTCCTGATTGGTGGAGAGCAGCGTGCTCGGCGTGTGGGCAGCCGAATTAGGATTGGCGGAGCAGGACTATAAAGGAGGAGAGAGACGGCATGCACCGGGAACATCTAAGGGGAACATCTATCCGAATAACACCTGTGCAGCCCCCGAGAAAGCCGGCCGGCGGAGTGCCGCTCCCCTGCGGAAGTGGGGAATGTGGCCAGGGGGAACTGCCCTTCCACGGAGGTGGAAGGGATAGTAGCCAACCCGGGAAGAACCAGCAGCAAACCCGGGGAGGGCCGAGCAGACAAAAGAACAGCGCAGGGTCCTGTGTTGCTCCTCCACGAAGAGGGGGAGCGACATAATGGTGCCGTGACTCGGATAGGAAACCCAGGACGGATAGGAAACTTAGGACGGATAGGAAACTTAGGAGGGAAGAAACGGGAAGAAGTGGGAAAATACCGGAGAGAGAGACTAGCAAACAGCCTAGGGAAAAGCCGGCCGAAAAAGGTGCCGGAAGAAGCTATTGAAAGCCTAGGCATAGACTCGGATACGGACTACGGGGGGGAAGCTGGGAGAAATCTCTAAGGTCGAAAGCGAAAGTGAAAGCTAGAACAAACAGACTCGGACGCGGACTGTGGGGAGAGGCCAGGAGAAATGAGGGAGGAATATTGTTGGAAGAAAACTTAGGGAAACATACCGGGTAGAGAAAAGTGTTAGGGAAATTGAAGCTGCGGGGGGCAGGCCGAGGCTGAAACGAAAGCCACTTTGGGATTCTCAAGTTAGCCCGGGAATGGGGGGCGAAAAGTTGAAACCAGAAGCTGAAACGTAAGCCAGATTGGGATCCGTCTGATTAGCCCGGGGAGCAAAGGACGGGAAGCCAAACCGTGGGGCGGAGACGTAAGCTGGGTTGAATTCGCCAGGCTAGCCCGGGGAACTTAGATTGAATGCTAGTGGCGGACACGTAAGCTACGCTGTGTGACTCGCGGAGGCTGCCGCGCGCAGACAGAGCGTGCGGGGCTCAAGTACATAGGGAACGCGGGGCTGGCGTGAGGCCGTGGTTCATACGCGAAAGGGTTAAGTGCGAGACCGCGGAGTGTGCGCGCAAAGCCGAGCCGCACAGATGAGAGAGACGCGGGCTGAAGCGGCTCAGCCGGAAAACCGCCGAGAAGCAGCCTCGGGGCGGAGCCCGCCGGCAGGTCGAGGCGCCGGGAGGCCGCGGGGATAAGAGAAACAGAAGTTTAGAAGTAAAAGAGAAATAGGAATGCTGGAAGATAGAAGTAAAATGGGAGAAATAGGAATGCCCAGAGATAGAGAAATAGAGAAATAGAAAGGCCTCCCTACAACACAGCAATGTGAGAGCTTGGATTCGGTCTGCCTGATTAAGGCGGTAAGCGCCAGCAGGCGGCTCGACCAAAGTATGAGCCGCAGGTCACCGAAGACAGGCACGTATCAGCGCCTAAAAACCTCCTCACAACATGGCGAAGAGAGGACCCGGATTCGGTTTGCCTGATTGATAGGACTTGTAAGAACCTGTGGCAACTCTAGCAAGTAGAGCAGAGTGTGTGCCGCGGGACACCGAAGACAGGCGCGTATCAACGCCAAAAAAATAAAAAGAAAGGGGGATCTGTGGGGAACAATCCGGACTAGACTGAGTTACTGGAATTAAGACTTATTCTATGCATCTGCTCTCCCACAATATGGCGCTGGGAGAAGAAAACAGCTTCTACACAGGTGCCTCCAGTTCAGCCAATAAACTGTAGGACTTGCTCCTGATTGGTGGAGAGCAGCGTGCTCGGCGTGTGGGCAGCCGAATTAGGATTGGCGGAGCAGGACTATAAAGGAGGAGAGAGACGGCATGCACCGGGAACATCTAAGGGGAACATCTAAGGGGAACACCTGTGCAGCCCCCGAGAAAGCCGGCCGGCGGAGTGCCGCTCCCCTGCGGAAGTGGGGAATGTGGCCAGGGGGAACTGCCCTTCCACGGAGGTTGAAGGGATAGTAGCCAACCCGGGAAGAACCAGCAGCAAACCCGGGGAGGGCCGAGCAGACAAAAGAACAGCGCAGGGTCCTGTGTTGCTCCTCCACGAAGAGGGGGAGCGACACCTTCTTACTATTAAAATATATTTAATATGTAGAGCCGGCGCCGTGGCTCACTGGGCTGGTCCTCTGCCTTGCGGCGCCGGCGCACCGGGTTCTGGTCCCGGTCAGGGCGCCGGATTCTGTCCCGGTTGCCCCTCTTCCGGGCCGGCTCTCTGCTGTGGCTGGGGAGTGCAGTGGAGGATGGCCCAAGTACTTGGGCCCTGCACCCCATGGGAGACCAGGATAAGTACCTGGCTCCTGCCATCGGATCAGCGCGGTGCGCTGGCCGCAGTGCGCCGGCCGCGGCGGCCATTGGAGGGTGAACCAACGGCAGAGGGAGGACCTTTCTCTCTGTCTCTGTCTCACTGTCCACTCTGCTTGTCAATATATATATATATATATATATATATTTAATATGTTAAAAAATTCCTTGTAATTTTGCAAATGTGCCAAATATGAAGGTGTTTTATTTTTCTATATTCAATTATAGCAAAATGTGTCACATAGTTTCCAATATTTTTGTTTCCTCAATATATTTGTCTCAAGGATGGAGTATAACCCATAATATTAATGACATGAGTGTGCTTTAGTGGAGGATTGATGATTTTTAAATAAAAGTTAACTTTCTGAGGGTTGAAATAAATGGTAGTGGAGGTAGTGATGCACACTTTTCTAGAGCCAGGAAAGAGAAAAGTGATGTTAGTTCTCTAGCTATGTATTTGCACCAACTTCTAAGGAGGGGGAACTACAAGGGAGAAAAAAAAAAAAAAGACATTGCATAGTGAAGAAGGCAGAACCAAATTACTCATACCTAATGTGTCCTGTTAACATTATTTATAGTGCAGTAGGTAACATCTTATTTTTAAAATATAGACAGAAGAAACAGTGAGTAAGATGCACTGTTGCTCTTATCAGTTGACTGATTTTTATATAACCATTTTAATAAACTTGACATCAGTCAAACTCAGAGATCTACCACAATTTTAGAAGTACTAGTGGAGGTGCTAGCATTTGGTCTAATGGTTAGGATGCTGCTTGAAATGTCCACATCCTGTATTGGAGTGTCTAGGTTCAAATCCTGGCTCCACCCCCAATTCTAGCTTTCTGCTATTGTACACCCTGGAAGGCAGCAGATGAAGGGTCATGAAGTTGGGTCACTGCCACGTGTGCAGGAAACCTGGATTACATTCCCAGGTCCCTGTCTTTGGCCAAGCTTAATTCTGGCCATTGCAAGCATTTGGGGAGTGAATTAATGGATGAGAGCTCTCTTTGTCTCTATCTGCCTTTTCAATTAAAAAAAAATAAGTACCAGTGGAAAAAGAAGTAGTTTAAGCCCTGGGGCATCTCTTCATATAGAGATGAAGAAACTGTTTCGAAATACATATAATAAAATACAGGTCCCTTCAGGATCATGCTGTATACTTGGGAGTAGTTACATACTTATTTGTAGCAGATCGAAATTGTGTAACTGGGAGTTACTTAATCTGTCATCTGAATTGACCTGAAGTCACCTTAATGTGTTTCCTGATAAGAGTTGAGATTATCGTTTACTTTGAAGCTGATCTATTCATGTCAGAGAAGCTATATTTTATATTAGAGGAATCAATATCTTTAGTTACAGATTTAACATGCAAGATTAATTTTCATTCATTGTACCAATCATAATTGATAAATAACTGTATATTATTATTTCAATTGTCTCACATTATAATATCTGATAATTTTTAAATAAGCACAAGTTTTTCTTTTAAAATATTTTATTTTCTCCAATCTGCATTCAGTGGTATTCATCAGTATCTAATCTAATCAGTGTATTTTTAAAGTTTGTTTGTGTCTTTTTTATTCACCAGTTCTATATCCAGGTTTATTAATACTAAGTAAAAACAGAATAATGTCCATGTTACCTAGTTTTGATTAATTAAGGTTTTTCAAAAAAATTAAGGGTTTTCCTCAAGAAAACATAAGATACATATTAACAAATGAGGAATGAAGTGTTGTCATTTAATTTTAGTTATTTACTAGAATATGACATTTTATCTAGTTTATTCTGGAAAAAAAAAAGTAAGATCCCATCAGGATATTGACTTTTACATGGTTAGAAGGTGATTTTTTTTAAAAAAAAATCAGCATCCCTTAATCAGAAATGAGGAAAAAAAGGCTGTACAATTTTTTAGCCCATGATATTAGAAGTACAATTAGAGAACATAAGTAGATGAAATGTACAAGTAGAGAATGGCTGAGGCCATCAAATTCTGAGAATTGATATATTGCAATTAAAAGTCACATAATTAATCTATGTTATTAGAGCGACTCACTGTGCAACCATAGGTTGAGAAGTGAACTGAGTTTTTCATAAAGATGTGGTAATTCTTTTTTTTTTAGATTTTTTTTCAAGTTTTATTTGGTAAATATGGGTTTCCAGGGTGCAACTTTTGGATTGTAGTGGCTTTCCCCACTGCAGCCTCCTTCCCACCCACAGCCGTCTCATCTCCCGCTCCCTCTCCCATCCCATTCTTCATCGAGATTCATTTTCAATTATCTGTATACAGAAGATCAACTTGGTGTATACTAAGTGGGGATTTCAGCAGTTTGCACCTGCGCAGATGCACAAAGTGTAAAGTGCTGTTTGAGTGGTGGTTTTACCATTAATTCACATAGTGCAGCACATTGGGGACGGAGATCCTGCATGGGGAGTGGGTGCATGGTGGCTCCCATTGTTGATTTAGCAATTGACGCTCATTTGTGACATGAGTGGTCACCTGAGGCTCTTGTCATGAGCTGCCAAGGCTGTGGAAGCTTCTTGAGTTCACAAACTCCAAAGATGTGGTAATTCTTAATATTCAATATTAAATACAACTCTGAGGGTAGATTTGCAATGCTTATTTTCTCCAAACATTTTTACAGACTCTAGGTATAATTAGTCAGGACTGCTTTGTTGCTTCCTGCAGTCCGTTGAGTATTGCAGTAGAACACCATGAATCATGGTTTATTATAGGAAGTTGTTAACATATTTATTTTCCATCTCAATGTCATTGACTATTTAAGAACAGGTAGTATGCTTTTATGTTTTGCTGAAATAGTACAATTTGTTTAGTTTTTAAAACTAGTGTAATCTAGATATTGCATGGAGCTAAAAGCATAAAACCATCTTCCAAAGCTCAAATTTGCTGTTTATCTTACAGCACTGGGTTACTCTATTATCAACATCACCACAATCACCACCACCACTACTACTAGATGAAAGAGTTGACTTTAATTCAAGACAGAATTATAAAACTTATTTATTTATTTATTATTTTTAAGAGCCAGACAACTTTAAAACCATTCCTCAAGCAAGTCTTCACATTTTAAGTATATTACTTTGTTTGTGGTTTTGTAATTTCCAGGATATTTTATTTTATTTTACTACCATCTGATATGTTACTTTTTTGTGTTTATGTGATATTAATACAAAGAAAACATTGAATATAACTCATGGATATATTCTAAGAATATAATGGTATTCCTTTTCTTCTCCCTCCCTCTCCTTTCTTCATTCCTTCCTTGTTTCTTCTTTCTTTCTTTAGATTTTGAGGTAACATTATTTTTTTAGCTCACATTACACTCAAGGGCTTAATTTTCCATGAAATGAAGAGTTCAACAAGTAAAAAGAGTCTTGTTCAGTGGAAATATAATCAAGGGCTATACACAATAATCAAACAGAAAGATTTTTAAAAATAAATTTTTGGGGGCCGGTGCTGTGGCACAGTGGGTTAACGCCCTGGCCTGAGGTGCTGACATCCTATATGTGTTCAAGTTCCAGTCCTGACTGCTCCATTTCCTATCCAGCTCTCTGCTGTGGCCTGGGGGAGCAGTGGAGGATGGCCCGAGTCCTTGGGCCTCTGCACTCTCGCATGAGAGACTGGGAGGAAGCCCCTGGCTCTGGGCTTTGGATCAGCGTGGCTTCTGCCGTTGTGGCCAAAATGGGAGTGAGCCATTGGATGGACGGCCTCTCTCTCTCTCTCTCTCTCTCTCTCTCCCCCTCCCTTCCTCCCTCCCTCCCTCCCTCCCTCCCTCCCTCCTTCCCTCCTTCTCTCTCTGCCTCTCCTCTCTCTGTGTAGCTCTGACTTTCAAACAAAATAAAATAAATTTTTAAAAATAAAAAAAATTAAGGGTTTTCTACTTTAAAATGTGCCAATAGACATCTTAATTAAACATGTTTACATTTAGGAAGTGCTGTTCCATCCATAGCATCATTAAATTGACATGTAGTGATTTCATAGATATGGTATGCAAATTCAAAGTATTTTTTTTCTTCTTCTAAATAGCTCCCTACTATTATTAAAATGGTTCACATTTGCAATAGAATACTGGATTTAATCAGTACAAGCTATTAATTTTTTAGAGATCTCAGACTTATTTTTTTAACTTTTTTTTGGCATACCTTAGTTGACTGTCTGCTTAAAATAAAAGAATTATTCTAATTGACTTTAAACCTTACCTTGCCATCTTGAATTGGAATGGAAGTAGAAAAGGAATATTTTAAGAGCTTTGTCATTGATTAAATAGAAAGTTTTTATTCATGGAAAAATCATTATAAGTAGAACATGAAGAAAAAATTGTCTTTCTTATAGAAGTATGTTAAACATTTTAATAATGATTACTATAGCTAAATGTGACTTTATTTGTTTAAAAACACTTTGTCAAACCTTTTTTTAAAAGCAATTTAGTTTATGATCTTTATTGATACAGGAGAATAAAGTTCTAAAAAATTAATTTGACTGAAATTAACTTATTTCTCCCAAATGTGATTTCATTTAAGTTCTTACCAATATTCTGCTAAGTAATAGTTTTGTTGCCTTGGGCAATTTACTTATGTCTTTAAGGCTAGTTCTTCATCCGTAAAATAGGCTAATAATTTTTTGGTATGTGTGGGGGTAGTATTTCTTCTTTTCCAATCTTTCCCTTTTTTGTTAGTCTCTTTAAAATATTTTTTAATATTTTAATTTTTAATTAGTTTAACAGATTCAGAATGGTTTGTAGGTACAATTCTAAGAACATAATGGTAAGCACCTGCTCCATTCTTGACACTCAGCAGTGTTGTTTTTTGATAGATATTGACCATCTTCCTCATCCTCCTGTCCCCTTTTCCAACATTCTTCCCTCAAATTGAGGAGAATTTATTTAACAGCACAATTTTGTTTTTGAGGCAGAGGTTAGTTAAAATAAGGACACCATAGAAATCACTTAGGTAATGCATAGTTATTGGGAGGAAAGAATAGATCAGCAGATCTTCCGCCTGCAGCTCCGCACCTCAGGTTCTAGTCCCGAATGGGGCGCCAGATTCTGTCCTGGTTGCTCCTCTTCCAGTCCAGCTCTCTGCTGTGGTCCGGGAGGGCAGTGGAGGATGGCCCAGGTCCTTGGGCCCTGCGCCCGCGTGGGAGACCAGGAGGAGGCTCCTGGCTCCTGGCTTCGGATCGGCGCAGTGCGCCGACTGTGGCAGCCATTTTGAGGGTGAACCAGCGGAAAAAGGAAGACCTTTCTCACTGTCTGTGTCAAAAAAAAAAAAAAAAAAAAGAATACATCAGCAATTACCCTAAACCCTACATCTGTTAATTTAGGATGGCTAGGAATTTTGATGATTATTAGTGATCAGAATCAAATAAAGAATAATGTTTTGCAAATTTCATTGAAAATTTATGTATCAGTTTCTTTTAAAATCTGCTTGCTGCTCAAAGGAATGTTGTATACCCTTTGTAAAGAAAAACAGCCAGAATCCCTGTTAGAGGATTTTCACACAATTTTACTTTTAATTAATTGTTTTTATATTTCATCATTGGTTGCTTGTCTGTGCCATTATAATATAAGCTCCAAATATGTCTTGTCTGTCCTCACTGGTTTGTTCCATTGGCTAACCTAATATCTGGCTCATTAGGCACTCATTTCATGCTTATTGAATGAATAGTTGAAGGAATAAACCATTGTCCCATATATCTGATTGGTAAAACTGGGTATACATGTAGAAAAATTCATCTAACAAGAACACAGCTGTTGATATACATAAATAACCAGACATTTTTGGAGTGTGCATCTATTTTATTCTGCCTGTCTGTGTCTTAAATTGAAGGTGGGGTTTTATTGGCAGCATATCATGGGGTTTTATACTGACAACCTCTGCCTTTTAATTGGAGTGTTTAGACCCTTTCATTTCCAATTGTCAGTATGGTTAGATTTAAGTCCCGCATATTCCTATTTGTGTTTTATTTCTCCATCAGTTCTTTTTTTAAAAAAATTTTTTCACTTTTATTTAATGAATATAGATTTCCAAAGTACAGCTTATGGACTACATTGGCATCCCCCTCCCCTCTGATGACTTCCCTCCTACCCGCAACCCTCCCCTTTCCCGCTCTCTCTCCCCTTCCATTCATATCAAGATTCATTTTCAATTTTCTATATATACAGAAGATCAGTTTAGTATACATTAAGTAAAGATTTCAACAGTTTGCACCCCCATAGAAACACAAAGTGAGATATACTGTTTGAGTACTCAATATAGCATTAAATCTCAATGTACAGCACATTAAGGACAGAGATCCTACATGAGGAGTAAGTGCACAGTGACTCCTGTTGTTGACTTTACCAATTGACACTCCTGTCTATGGCATCAGTAGTCTCCCTATGCTCCAGTCATGAGTTTCCAAGGCTATGGAAGCCCTCTGAGTTCTCCGATTCTTATCTTGTTTAGACAAGGTCATAGTCAAAGTGGAGGTTCTCTTCTCCCTTCAGAGAAAGGTACCTCCTTCTTTGAAGACCTGTTCTTTCCACTGGGATCTCACTCACAGAGATCTTTCATTTAGGTTTGTTTGGGGTTTTTTGGTTGTTTGTTTGTTTGTTTGTTTGTTTTTTGCCAGAGTGTCTTGGCTTTCCATGCCTGAAATACTCTCATGGGCTTTTCAGCTGGATCCGAATGCCTTTAGGGCGGATTCTGAGGCCAGAGTGCTGTTTAGGACATCTGCCATTCTATGAGTCTACTGTGTATCTCACCTCCCATGTTGGATCACTCTCCCCTTTATTTATTCTATCGGTTAATATTTGCAGACACTATTCTTGTTTATGTGATCACTTTGACTCTTAGTCCTTTCATTATGATCAATTGTGAACTGAAATTGATCACTTGGACTAGTGAGATGTCTCCATCAGTTCTTAGTTCTTTTTTTGTTCCTTTCCTGCCTTCCTTTGGATTGGGTACTCTGAGTGATTCTGTTTTATCCCCACTACTGTTTTATTACTGAATCTAATTTGTTGTGGTTGTTTTAGGATTTATAATATAAATCTTTAATTTATCACAGTCTACTTTAAATATTATGTAACTTCATATGAATTTTAGTACAAGAATTTACAATAATGGATTCCTTCTCAGCTCCTCCTTTTACTTTCGGTTCGCCCGGCGAATTCACCTAAGGGCCTGATCATCCCAGAACTCAGAACCAAGTCATCTTCCCTCACTCGAGAGATGTGACACTCTAGAGACACCGTGTGGGCATACAGCCTGGACCAAACAAATCAAGGAAGTTCCCCACTAAGCACAGGACATACTTACGATCTGATACACCACTGTCTATTTGTCTAACAAAGGGAACCCCCTGAAAAATGCCATCAGCTTCTGAGGTGCTAGGAATTTACTTTGTTATGGCAGCAGTGCTGTGGGTGTCTTTCTTTTGGCTAGAGTTGGCATGGCGTGTTGTTCTTAAGCTCTCAAACATGGGAAAGATACCCCCCTCTCCGAAGCCCACACAGATTACCAAACATAATGAATTTGTGTGATAAGAGCCTGTCACTCCAGGCCTCTGCCTCACAGGCAACAATTGATGACTTAGGGACAGAGAACTCCGCCAGTGAAAATGACATGACAGCAAACAACGTAGCAATGCCTAGTCAGCCACCCCGCCCAAATACCCACAGGATGAACTTAGATGACCTCGAGGTGATAACCCACATGAGGTCATCCCATCCGCACCCAGTGAGGATCCCCACATTATGGCAGTCCCCAGGCACCCCAGGCTCTCAGGGCAGCCGCTAGACCCCATCCCACTCACATGTTTGCTGTAAATGTAGGAGTGGACGCAGAATTTAGGCCCTGGATTCCAACGCCCATAAATGACCTTACTATGCTAAAAATGGCTTCCCAAGAGTCAGGCCCCGACTCTCCCTACTTTGAACAGGTGCTCACACAATGGGCGGCCAACCTTCAAACTCATTTTGACTGGGTTATACTGCTCAAAGCACGTTTGTCAAGACTACAGTTCTTACAGTGGAAAGCCTCCTATGAGGAAGAGGCTGAAACCATGGCAAGGAATAATGCTGCCTCTGAAATTGCAGTAATCTTTGATATACTTATAAGCATATATCCTCATGAACATATATCCTCATGAACAGGCCCACATTGGAGTAGTTGCCTATTTTGATCAGGTCAGAGATTTGTCACTTAAAGCCTTAAAAAACATAAATCCTCCTAATTATAGTCAACTCTTTAGAAACCTAGTTCAAGGCCCATGTGAATGGTTCCCCGATTTCCTTGCCAGAGTCTTGGAGGCTGTAGAGAAAAGATTACTGCTTGGCCCTGATCAAGACAATTTGGTCAAACAATTAGCTTGGGAAGGTGCTACCAAAGAGGCAAAAGCTGCAATCGCCCCAATCTGTAATGAAGACATTTCTAAATGGATAGTAGCTACAAAGGAAGTAAACCCTGCTGACATACCCATACAGGCCCTAACTGCGGCCGTTAACAAACTGAACACAAGGAAGTATAATGACCCTCCAGTTTGTTGGGATGTCAGGAACGGGACACCTACGGCGAAACTGCCCAAACACTGACAGATGGGGCAAGCCCAAAACTCTGTGACCCAGATGTAAAAAAGGCTTTCACTGGGCAAAAGATTGTAGGACCAAGCCTTTAAACTCCCAGCGGGGTGGCCCTCAGCCCAGCAAGTAAGAGAGAGTCTCACCACCATTACCTAGTCGATGCCTATCTTCGATCTGAGGCCAAAATTGACCCTATATTTAGATGACATTGCCTTTGTGGGTTTAATTGATACGGGAGCAGATGCCACTGTCTTAAAAGCTAGGGATGCAAGAAAAATGCAACACTGGATGACAGTGCCTGGGCCTGACCTCCAAGGTGTTGGAGGATTAAAATTGGCTGATCAGGTCATCACGCCTGTAACGTGACGAGATGACTATGGAGATACGGGAACCATCTTTCTGCTAATTGCTGAGGTTTCTATGACTTTATGGGGGAGAGATGTGCTCTCACAAATGCAAGTGGTTCTTACTACGGATCACAAATCTCCACGAGCCAACAACTTTAATGGAGAGCCTATAATTAAGATTCACCCCCAATTCTAGGGGCCACTGCTCACCTCATACAAAAGCCAGGCCCAATCCCCATTGAATGGGAAAAAATAGGAAACATCTGGATAGAGCAGTGGCCAATATATATATATATATATATATATATATATATATATATATTTTTTTTTTTTTTTTTGGACAGGCAGAGTTAGACAGTGAGAGAGAGAGAGAGAGAGAGAGAGAAAGGTCTTCCTTCCATTGGTTCACCTCCCAAATGGCTGCTACGGCCGGCTGCGCTGATCTGAAGCCAGGAGCCAGGTGCTCCCATGCGGGTGCTGGGCCCAAGCACCTGGGCCATCCTCCACTGCATTCCTGGGCCACAGCAGAGAGCTGGACTGGAAGAGGGGCAACCGGGACAGAACCGGCACCCCACCCAGAACTAGAACCCAGAGTGCCGGCGCCACAGGCGGAGAATTAGCCTAGTGAACCTCGGCGCCAGCCAAGGACGAGCCAATATTACAACCCAAACTTGGCATCCTTAGAGAATTGGTACAGGAACAATTGGAAAAGGCGCACATCGAGCCCTCCACTAGCCCTCACAACATGCCCATTTTTGTGATACCAAAGAAACAGGGAAAATATAGGCTACTACAGGATTTGAGAGCCATCAACAAAATCATAAAAAAGATGGGAACATTCCAGGCTGGCATTCCCCATCCAGGGGCCATTCCTAACGGATACCACATAGTTAGCATTGATATCAAAGATTTCTTCTTTTCCATTCCCATCGCGGAGGAGGATAAGGCCTACTTCGCCTTTACAGTATGGGAGCCCAATTTCCAGCTCCCCGCAAAAAGATTTCAGTGGACAGTACTCCCGCAAGGCATGAAAAATAGCCCTACCATTTGCCAAAGATACATTTCTCATGTGTCTAGCATACTTAAAGATCAGTGCTTGGTCATACATTATGTGGACAATATCTTACTTGCTCACAAGAATGCGGCAACTCTGAAGACCTAAGTGAGACAGTAAGAAATTTACAATTCCTGGGTTTGTCTTTTGCCACAGAAAAGGTACAACATTTTCCCCCCTTTCAATTCTTAGGTTATCAAATCTCCTCCCATATATCTCCAATGGGCCCAAACCTAAAAGTCAAGCATAAATACTCACTTAATGAACTTCAGCAGCTATGTGGCCAAATCAATTGGCTGAAGCCCTTGCTTCCCCTAACACCTGCAGAACTTAGACCGCTATACGCAGTATAGTATTTGCCATAACCATATCTACCCTCAAGGTCCCCTTAGGAGTTATTTGGCAACAACATGGACCATTTTTTTGGTTGCACATAGCCTGGAGTGAGTGTCGTAAAATAGTTAACAAAGTAGTTGCCATCCTTATGATGAGACTTAAATTAAGATATTATGCCAATAAGATATTTAACACAGAGCCAGACATAGTGGTCCTACCCCTGTCACAATTAGAACTGTCAACATTGATGCAGAATACCATGCTCTTTCAAACTTTAATGATAAATTTCCCAGGATAGGTTGACAATCACCTGCCAGCGGACAGGCTACTCCAGACATTACAAAACTTAGAAATAGACTATCCAAAACATGCTTTCTCTGCTAATCAACCTATACCCATGGCACCGTGTGCATTTACGGATGCCAACAAGTCACTGCTTTGGAATAGTGATCAAATCCTCAACAGAAAAAGAGCCCACATGGAAACAGGGTCAACAATGGTATGGCCAAGAATCATGACTCCCATTGCTCAAAAGTAAAAGGAAAGGGGGAAATGTGGTGGAATGAGAAGGTCATGCAAAGATGGCAGCTGGCAACAGAAACTTCCTGACAACAGGCTGTGATTGGATGGTTTCAGAAACCACATGACAATGGAGCCTGACTGACAACAGGCTGTGATTGGATGGTTTCAGAAACCACATAGCAACAGAGCCTGACTGACAACAGGTTGTGATTGGATGGCTTTGGAAACCACATGACAATGGAGCCTGCCTGGCAACAGCCTGACTGGCAACAGGCTGTGAATGGATCACTTCGGAAACTGCCTGGCAACAGGGTGTGATTGGTTAGGGCATAGACCACCCCTTGACCAGATTGGCTGCCTTGGCTATATAAGCTGCTGTACCAACTGAAATAAATGAGTCTGCGGGCTGCTCGCTTCTGGCCTGCTTTCTCCCGGCTCCCAGGGTCTGTGTGGTGACTCTGTGCCTCTTGCCCCCACCACGCTCCTCCTCTCAGAACGAATCCACTGCAACACCCAATTCCTTCTTCTATCTTTGGTGCTGTTGTATACATCTATACTCTACACATTTTGAACCTCACAATATCTTATTTTTAGAGAATAAAATGAATATTTTATTATTTATTTTTATTTAAATCCATATATTTACTCTTTTTATCTTTCCTCACTTTTTAGTGTGAGTTCATATTTACATCTGGCATAATTTTCCTTCTGCCTAAAGAACTTCCTTTAGGGGTTAGCACTGTGGCATAGTAGGTTAAGCCTCTGCCTATGGTGCTAGCATCCCATATGGGCACTGGTTTGAGTTCTGGCTGCTCCACTTCTAATCCAGCTCTCTGCTAATTGCCTAGGAAAACATTGGCAGATGGCCCAGGTGCTTGGACCTCTGCCCCCCCATTGGGAGACCTGGAGGAAGCTTCCGCTTCCTGGCTTCAGATTGGCCTCGCATCCATTTGAGGAGTGAGCCAATGGATCTTTCTCTGTAATTCTGCCTCTCAAATCAATAATTTTAAAAAATTTTTGGAGGGCTGGCATGAATTAGCAGGTGAAGCCACCGCCTGCAATGCCTACATCCTGTATGGGCTCAAGTTCGAGTCCTGGCTGCTCTACTTTGATCCAGCTCTCTTCTATGGCTTGGAAAAGCAGTAGAAGATGGCCCAAGTCCCTAGGGCCCTGAACCGTGTGGGAGACCGGAGGAAGCTCCTGGCTCCTGGCTGCTGGCTTCAGATCGGCGCAGCTTTGGCTGTTGTGGCCAACTGGGGAGTGAACTAGTGGATGGAAGACCTCTCATTCTCTCTGCCCCTCCTTCTCTGTGTAACTCTTTCAAATAAATAAATAAAATCTTTAAAAATTCATTTAAAAAAAAGAACTTTTTTAACACTTCTTGTGTTAAAGTTTTGCTGATGTCGAATTCCTAAAGCTGTTTTACTGAAAGATGTTTATCTTAGTCTTTGAAAGGAGTTTTTTCACTTTGGTACATTTCCCCCAGACTTCTCAGTTAATAGTTTTTCTTTCAGCACTTTAAAGCTGCCTTTCTGTTGTCTTCTGTCCTCCCTGATTTCTGACAGCCCATCTTCAATCATTCTTATTTTTGTTCCTCTGTAGCAGGGGTCCACAAACTTTTTGAAAGACCAAATAGTAAATATTTCAGACTTGTGAGCCACATGATATCTGGTGCAGTTTCTCAGTTTTTGCTGTAGTGTGAGAGCAAGCAATAAATGAGTAAGCATAGTGTATATCAATGAAACTTTATTTATAAGGTCAGGTGGCTGGCACATGTGTTGTAGATTTCCAAACCTTGGTAACTAAGAACAAATCTGTTGATCTAATTGCTTTTAAGAGTCTTTGTTTATCATTGTTCTTCAGCATGATATCCATTTGTATCACTTTCTTTATTTCTTCTAAGTAGTTTTTGTGCTTTGTGGATGTAGTGATTTATGGTTGTAGAAATTTGGAATCTTTTCATTCATTATTTGCTGTAGCTATATTTCTCCCTCCCACTTAGACTCCTAATGCTTGAATGTAGCCCTGCAGTAGCTCACTTTTAAGTGCTTTGTCCTGCCCTTTTTCTTTCTGTATTTCACTCTGAATGATTTCTATGACTGTCTTACTCACTCTGATATTTTTTATGCAGAACCTAATCTGCTATTAATACCATGTAATGTAGTTTTCACATATCATAATTTAAAATTAGAATTACTATATGGAATTCATTCATATATTATATTTCTTTCCTCACATTTCATGTTTTCCTTTACATCTAGTTAATAGCTATTTAAGATCCCTGTCCTTTAAACCCATCATATGTTTCAGTATGGCTCTGTTTCTGTTAATTTTTCTCTTGGTTGTTTCATATTTTGTTCCTCTTTACATGTCTGCTTTTTATTTTTGTTTTAAATTGTATTCTAGGTAGTATTATATTTTGTTATTGTTGGCTTCTAGATTTGAGGGGGTTTGTTTCATTTATATAGTAGTGAGAAATTTTCTTCTAAGGCCTGTTTGATCTCTTTAAGAATTACTTTTGGGATAGACATTTGGCCTTACCATTAAGACACACTGGTCCCCCTGGCAAAGTTTTAAAAGGACCTATTCCCGAACATGTTGTTTCTTTCTCTCTACTTCTATCTCTCTCTCTTGATCTTTGTCTCTCAATCTCTCGCTCGCTTGCTCTCTCTCTTGATCTCTCTCCTACTCTCTCCTTCTTCCTCTTTTCCTTCATCATCCCTTCCCTCTGGATTTTTGGGTTTCCCCCAGTAAACTCTCTCCCTTAAAAAAAAAAAAAAAGATACACTGGTTCAGATGCAGGCATCCATGTTGGATTTCTGGGTTTGGGGCCACTTCTGATTCCAGCTTCCTGTTAATGTGCACCCTGGGAGGCAGCAGGGGATGGCACAGATGGTTAGATTTCTGGTTCCCAATTTGACCTGTCCCAATTTTGATCAAGGTGAGGATTTGGGATTGTGTCAGGGATAGCAGCTCTTTGTGATTCTGTTTATCTGTCAAATAAATAAATAAATCTAAAATTACTTTTAAGTAGTTTTAGGTAGATCTAGAATAATCTTTTTTAAAAAAATGTTTAATCTCTCAAATGTGTTGTTGGATTCAGTTAGCTATTATTTTGTTGAGGATTTTTGCATCCATATTCATCAGGGATATTGAGCTATAGTTCTTTTTCGTTGTTGTATGTTTTTCTGGTTTAGGAATTAAGGTGATGCTGGCCTGATAGAAGGAGTTTGGGAGGATTCCCTCCCTTTAAATTGTTTTGAATAGCTTGAGAAAAATTGGAATTAGTTTTTCCTTAAAAGTCTGGTAGAATTCAGCAATGAAGCCATCCAGTCCTGGCTTTTCTTCTTTGGGAGGGTCTTAACTACTGATTCAATTTCGTTTTGGTTATTGATCTGTTTTCATTTTTTGTGTTTTCATGACTCAATTTTGATAGACTATATGTGTCCAGGAATCTATTTCTTCTAGATTTTCCAATTTGTTTTTTTGGTTTGTTTTTTAAAGATTTATTTTATTTATTTGAAAAGCTGAGTTACAGAGAGGGGAAGAGACAGTGAGAGAGATCTTCCATCAGGTAGTTCACTCCCAAAATGGCTGCAACAGCTGGAGGTTGGCCAATCAAAGCCAGAAGCGAGGAACTTCATCCTGGTCTCCCATATGAGTGCAGGGTCACAAAGACTTGGGCCATCTTCCTCTACTTTCCTAGATACATAGTAGGGAGCTGGATTGGAAGTGGAACAACTGGGACTTGAACTGGCACCCCTATGGAATGCTGGCAGTGCAGGTGGCAGCTTTACCCACTATGCCACAGCACTGGCCCCTAGAGTTTCCAATTTTATGGCATATAGCTGTTTGTGGTAATTTGGATGATTCCTTTTATTTCTGTGGTATCCATCTTTACATTTCCTTTGTCATCTCTCATTTTATTGATTTAGCTTTCTCCCTTTGCTTTTTTTTTTTTTTGGTTGTGACAGTGATGTATCAATTTTGTTTATTTTTTCAAAAAAGCAGCTGTTCATTTCACTGATCTTTTGTATTCTATTTTTGGTTTCAATTTTGTTTATTTCTTCTCTAGTTTTATTTCTTTTCTCCTATTAATTTTGGGTTTGGTTTGTTGTTATTTTTCTAGATCCTTAAGATGCATTGATAGCTTATTTATGTGGTACCTTTCCAATTTCTATCTTTTTTTTAATGATTTACATATTTCTTTGAAAGGCAGTTACAGAGAGGCAGAGGCAGAGCGAGAGAGAGAGAGGTCTTCCATCGCTGGTTCACTCTCCAAATGGCCACAATAGCTGGAGCTGTGCCGATCTGAAGCCAGGAGCCTGGAGCCTCTTCTGGGTCTTCTACGCTGGTGCATCTCTGCTGTTCTCCCAGGCCATAGCAGAGAGCTGGATTGGAAGTAGAGCAGCCAGGATTCGAACTGCCCATATTGGATGCCAGCACTGCAGGCAGCAGCTTTACCCTCTACACCACAGTGCCAGCCCCTCCAATTTCTTGATGTAGGTAGCAGTTGTTATAAAATTCCCTCTTAATGCTGCTTTTTCTGTATTCCATAAGTTTTGCTGTTATATTGTCACCTTCATTTCTTTCCAGAAATTTTTTATTCACTCAAGAGCATGCTCTTGCCTCTCCATGTGTTTGCATATTTTTTAAAAGATTTTATCTATTTACTTGAAAGTCAAAGTTACAGAGAGGCAGAGGCAGTGAGAGAGGTCTTCCATCTGCTGCTTCACTCCCCAATTGGTCACAATGGCTGCAGCTGCACCGATCCGAAGCCAGGAACCAGGAGCTTATTCTGGGATTTCCACGCAGGTGCAGGGGCCCAAGGACTTGGGTCATCTTCTACTGCTTTCTGAGGTCATAGCGTAGAACTGGATCAGAAGTGGAGCAGCCGGGACTTGAACAGGAGCCATATGGGTGCTGGGACTGCAGGCAGTGGCTCTACGCCACAGTGCTGGCCCCGTTTTTGCATATTTTCTAGAGATTCTTAAATTAATTGCAGGGATGGTTCAACATTCACAAATAAATCAATGTGACACAACACAATAACAACTGAAAATAAAAATGATATGATTATCTCAATAGACGCAAAGAAAGAATTTGATAAAATCAACATCCTTTCACATTGAAAACCTTAAAAAAAAGGGGGGGGGGAATAGAAGGATCATTCCTGTACATAATCAAGGCATTCTGTGACAAACCCACAGCCAGCATCTTATTGAATGGGGAAAAATTGGAAGCATTTCCACAAAGATCCAGAATCAAACAAGGATGCCCACTTTCACCATTGCTGTTCAGTATAGTCCTGGAAGATTTAGCCAGAGCCATTAAGCAAGAAAAAGAAATCAATGGTAGACAAATTGGAAAGCAGGAAGTCAAATTATCCCTGTTTAAGATGACATGAGGGGCCGGCACTGTGGCGCAGTGGATTAATGCCCTGGCCTGAAGCGCTGGCATCCCATATGTGCGCCAGTTTGAGACCCGGCTGTTCCACTTCCAATCCAGCTCTCTGCTATGACCTGGGAAAGCAGTAGAAGATGGCCCAAATCCTTGGGCCCCTGTACCCGTGTAGGAGACCTGGAAGAAGCTCCTGGCTCCTGGCTTCAGATCAGCTCAGCACTGGCCATTGTGGCCAATTGGGGATGAACCATCGGATGGAAGAGCTTTCTTTCTCTCTCTGCCTCTCCTTCTCTGTATAACTCTGACTTTCAAATAAATAAATAAATCTTAAAAAAATGACATAGTCTATATATAGAAGAACCAAAAGTCTCCACTAAGAGACTATTGGAACTCATAAAAGAGTTTGGTAAAGTGGCCAGATACAAAATTAACACCCAAAAATCAGTGGCCTTTGTATATGTAGACAAAGAATTTCTAAGATGAATCCCATTCACAACATCTACAAAAAGAATTAAATACTAGAATAAAATTAAGGACATCAAAGAACTCTACAGTGAGAATTATAAAACTTTAAAGAAAGAAATAGAAGACACCAAAAAAAAAAGTAAAAGTCTTCCATATTTGTGGGTTGGAAAAATTAATATAATCAAAATGTCTATACTTCCTAAAGCAATTTACAGATTCTATGTGATCCCAATCAAAATACCAATGACATTCATCTCAGATATAGAAAAAAAGTTGCTAAAATTATATGGAAACAGAAAAGACCCTGACTAGCTAAAGTAAAATTCTACAACAACAACAACAAAAGCAGGAAGCATCACAATACCAGATTTCAAGACTTGCTACAGGGCAGTTATAACCAAAACAATCTGGTACTGGCACAAAAATAGACATATAGAACAGAATAGAAATTTCAGAAATTAGTTCTCACATCTACAACCAACTTTTCTTTGACAAAGAAGCTAAAATGAATCCCTAGAGCAAGGATACTCTCTTCTACTAATGGTATTTGAAAATTGGATCTCCGTATGCAGAAATATGAAAAAAGACCTCTACCTTATAGCTTTTTTGTTTAACCTATTTTTCACCCTTTCAATGTGGGCATGGGTGTAGTTTTTATTTTTATTTTTTTATTTTTTTTTTTTGGATTTATTTTATTTGAAAGACAGAGTTACAGAGAGAGGGAGAGACAGAGAGAGTTCTTCCATCCAATGGTTAACTCCCTAATCGGCTGCAATGGCCGGAGCTGTGCCAATCTGACGCCAGGAGCCAGCAGCTTCTTCCAGGTCTCCCACATGGGTTCAGAGGCCCAAGGATTTGGGCCATCTTCTACTGCTTTCCCATGCCATAGCAGAGAGATGGATCAGAAGAGCAGCAGCCAGGACTAGAACTGGTGCCCACATGGGATGCTGGCATTCAGGCCAGGGTGTTAACCTGCTGCACCACAGCCCTGCCCCCACCACCTTTTATCTTATACAAAAATCAACTCAAAATAGACCAAGAATCTAAATCTATGACCTGATATCATCAAATACAAGAGGAGAACATTAGGGAAATCCTGCAAGACATTGGCATAGGCAAAGACTCCTTGGAAAAGATCCCAGAAGCACAGACAATCAAAGCCAAAATAGACAGATGGGATTTCATCAAGCTGAGAAGCTTCTGCACTGCAAAGGAAACACTCAACAAAATGAAGAGACAACTGACAGAATCAGACAAAATATTTACAAACCATACAACTGATGAAGGATTAATATCCAGAATCTATAAAAAGGTCAAGAAACTCAACAAGAAAAATGAACCGTCTAGTTAGGAAATGGATAAAGGATTTGAACAGGCATTTTTCAAGAGAGGAAATTCAAATGTCCTAGAGACACATGAAAAAATGCTCAAGAGTGCTAACCATTTGGGAAATGCAAATCAAAACCACTATGAGGTTTCATCTCAACCCAGTTAGAAATGGCTCTCATAGAGAAATCAACAAACAATAAATGCTGGCAAGGATATGGGGAAGAAGGTATTCTAATTCACTCCTGGTGGAAATGTAACTAGTACAACCACTGTGAAAACCTAATGGAGATACCTCAGACACTGAAAGTAGATATACTATATGACCCACGTTTGGCCAGTTTCTGTGTCACTTAGTTTTCTATTGCTGTGTAACAATCTTAGTGATTTAAAACCATTATTTATCTCAGTTTCCATGGGTCAGAGATCCAGGCATGGATTAGTTGGTCATCTTCTTGGGCCTCACAACTTCAGTCAAGGCAGCAACTTTAACAGTGATCTCATCTGAGGCATAGGGTCATCTTCCAGGCTTACTAGTTAGTTCTTTGAGGTTGTAGGACTGAGACTGTTCCCTTCCCACAGTCCACTCCACCACATTTCTCATTTCTAAGAGGAGAGCATCTTGACTCTTCTAAGGTAGATGTCTTTCTGCCATCTGTCTTTGATATCTAAAATGTCTTTTAGAGGGCTTGCCTGATTATGTCAGCCCTTCTCAAGATAGTCTCCCTTTGGATTAATTGAAAGTCAGTGGATTCGGGACCTAAATTACATCCTCAGTGTCCCTTCATCTTCGTGCTGTAATGAAGTCTAATTACAGGAGTGATATCCTAATATATTCACAGATTCTGTCAAAACTCAATGGATATTTATTTTATGGAATATATATGATAGAGAGGGGAAATCTTTTTTTTTTTTTATCAGATAGAGTTAGACATTTAGAGAGACAGACAGAGAGAAAGGTCTTCCTTCCACTGGTTCACCTCCCAAATGGCCTTCATGGCCAAAGCTACGCCGATCCGAAGCCAGGAGCCTCCTCCTGGTCTCCCACACGGGTGCAGGGGCCCAAGCACCTGGGCCATCCTCCACTGCCCTCCCGGGCCAGAGCAGAGAGCTGGACCAGAAGAGGAGCAGCCGGGACTAGAACCCGGCGCCCATATGGGATGCCGGTGCCGCAGGCAGAGGATTAACCAAGTGAGCCACGGCACTGGCCCCAGGGAGAGGGAATCTTTATAAGTATCTTGGATTTCTGCCTATTATACTTTGACTTATGCATTCATGTAAATGAAATTCAAAGATATTTTAACAATGATTATTTTGTTGTAAAAAGTTTGACATTTATGCATTCTTTTTCCATAATACACATTTTCTATGAACTAGTCCCCTCATGCTAGTACTACAATTTAATAGATATAAATTATATTGTATATAAATTGACATTGAAAGACCAGAACTGGGGCCGTCGCTGTGGTGCAGCGGGTTAACTCGCTGGCCTGAAGTGCCGGCATCCCATATGGGCGCCTGTTTGATCCCCAACTGCTCCACTTCCAATCCAGCTCTCTGCTATGACCTGGGAAAGCAGTAGAAGATGGCTCAAGTCCTTGGGCCCCTGCACTCGTGTGGGAGACCCGGAAGACACTTCTGGCTCCTGGCTTCAGATTGGCACAGCTCCGGCTATTGTGGCCAATTGGGGAGTGAACCAGTGGATGGAAGACCTCTCTTTCTCTTTCTCTCTTTCTCTCTCTCTGCCTCTGCCTCTTCTCTCTCTGTGTAACTCTGACTTTCAAACAAATAAATAAATCTTAAAAAAAAAAAAAGACTAGGACTATAAATATTAGTGAACTCTACCACTCATAAAATAGTTGAAAGCTATTTTCTAAGTTTTATAAGTAATTAAAATGTAACAGCTTTTTATAATTAAAAATTGACAAATAGTAATTGCACATATTTATGTGGTAGGCTGTGACATTTCCATGTGTATATACAATGTCTAACAACAAGATCAGGGTAATGCATCTACTACCTCAGACATTTATCATGTCTTATTGAGAACATTCAAAATCCTTTGTACTAGCTATTTCAGAAGTATACAATTATTATTGTCAACCATGGTTATCCTTCTGTAATATAAAACTTTAGAAATTACTGCTTCTACTCAATCTACCCCAGTACTTGTTCAATATGCTGTTTCTATCTTCCTCCTCCACAGATTCGACAGGCCCTGGTAGCCACTCTTCTATTCTCTGTTTCTATGAGATCAACTTTTTAGCTTCCCCATATAAGTGAGAACATTTGAGGTCTTCTGAGTCTGACCTGTTGGTCAAATGACAGAATTTCATTCTTTTTTTATGGCTGAGTAGTATTTTGTTTGTTTTTACATACCCATTTTCTTAATCCTTATCCATCAAGGGACACCTAAGTTGATTCCATGTCTCTCAGTTGATTCCGTGTCCTGACTATTGTGGATAGTGCTATAATAAATTTGCAAATGAGGATGTTTCTTCAAGATACTGATTTTATTTCCTTTAGAAAATGGAAGTATCAGTGGGATTGCCAGATCACAAGGCAGTTCTGTTCCTAGTTTTTTTGTGGAATCTCCATAATGTTTTCCATAAAACATTATGTACCGCTTTACAATTTTCTATTTCCTTAGATATAATTTAACTGAACTGATACGTTCATTATGCTTTAAGAAAATAGTCTCACTGAAACCTTGGAGATTTTCTATTTGCTTACTAATAAATGCATACAATTTAAAAAATCTTCAGTTCTTCTTTTCATATAATTTTCATACTTAGACCTATGCTCTGTTAACTCTTGGAATTAGGTGGTAGCATTCTCCTAGGGACATGAAGAGGGAGTGCTGTTCATAATCGGAAGTGCAGTGTGTTGCTTAGCTACCTATCTTTGTAATTTGAAATATTAGGCATTTCGGTAAGAGGTAGCCCTTAAGCTTTTAAGTGTTTTCTCATGACACATTGCAGTGTTTTATGAATGCTTTTCACCGTTGTATTGGAACTGTTATTGTGAAAGGTTAAAAAGAAAGGGGAATGTATTTAATAGTAGTCAACAGAGCACCTTTACTACATAAAATCAGTCATTTTGTAAGAAGCTGCAGTGGACACAAATGAAATAACAAAATATGCCTTAACATGAAGTTACCTCAAATATAACTATACTACAGAATGTAATAATTATACCAATCTGTCACTTATTATAAGTAAAATCATTGTAGAATGTCTGAAATGTTGTATATGGGAGCTTTTCAAATAACTATATTGTTATACAGTAGCAATATCATTAAACACATACTGAAAAAGCACTTTTTATGTTGCTGTCATGCTATTCATGTTACTTCTTAAACTAGAATATCAAGTACTAAGCAGTATTACTGCAGTGCATCTCCTAATTTGGGAGAGAATAAATGAAAATTCTTGCAGGTGGAATCTTGTAATACAAATTTTTCCTACATATTCTCCCCTTTTCTCCAAAATAATTAAAGAAATAGATACCTTTGTAGAAAACATTTTCAAAAGTGTGAATAATTATACAAAAGAGATTGAGTTACCTGTAATTCTAATTCTCTCAGAGAAACAATACAGACTTTGCAGTGTTTCCCTAGTTTGAATATTATAGAAGTAAATATCAATTTCATATTCATATTGCATCTTTATTTTAGCATAAGCATCTTTTCAAATAATTAGAATTGTTTGTAAACCTTTCTTTTTTTTTTTTTTTTAATTTGAAAGGCAGACAAATGGAGGGCAGTTCCATCTGATAATTTACTCCCAAATACCCACAGTAGACAGAGCTTGGATTAGGCTGAAGCCAGGAACCAAAAACTCAATCTTTTTCTCCCACATGGATGACCGGAACTATTGAGCTATTCCCTGCTGCCTTTCAGGGAGTTGGAGTTGGGAACTTTAAAGCTGGGACTCAAATCTAGACACTGTAATGTGGGTCGCAGGTGTGTTAACTGGTGTCTTAACTCTAGGCCCAATGCCTATCCCTAAATACATTTTTTGACTGATTAATATGCAGATATATACTGTTATCCATACTACTATTATATATATAGATTGTTTCCTGTTTTTTATTATATACATAACCCTGAAAAGAAAATCTTTGTACAAAATCCTTGTCGACATTTCTGAATTTCTTAATGTATATCATGAAAGTGTTACAGATCCTAGGAATGAGAAGAAATAAACATTTTAAAGTCTTTGAACATGTCATTGGATTACTTTTCCTGAAAAATTGACTTATTATTTACTGTTTTTATTTTATAGAGGAAGCATTAGTTAATATGTTGTTTTGTTTGTTTGTTTTTTAGGATTTATTTATTTATTTGAAAGTCAGAGTTGCAGAGAGAGAGGTCTTCCATCCATTGGTTCATTCCCCAAGAGGCTGCAATGGCCAGGGCTGAGCCAGACTGAAGCCAGGAGCCAGGAGCTTCATCTGGGTTTCCCATGTGGGAGACAGGGCCCAAGTTATTGGTCGGTCTTCTGCTGCTCTTCTCAGGCCGTTAGCAAAGAGCTGGATGGAAAGCTGAGCAGCCGGTAAACAAACTGGTGCTCATATGAGCTTTGCACCCTAGGCTACAATGCTAACCCCAGTGTGCTGTTTTTATAGTTAAGAAGATTGAAGTTTTTCAAATATTAAAATCTGCCCCATTTTAACTTGTATACTTTAAAATTTGAGTTATGCCTGGACTGATCAGACATATTTCCCATATTAATAGTAATGTTAACAGAATTCTTGTCACAGAAAAGTTAAAATCATGGTTAAGGAGAAATTATGATCAACTTTCTATTAAATGAAAATCACTGTTGAAATAAACCATCCTTAATTATCTGAGATTAGATTAACTGCTTTGCAAATATGCCATAGGTAAAGTGCATAAAGCTCTTGAAAGATGTTCATCTCTCCAGCAGGGAGCAACATTTGATTGCCACTAATTGGTATATTTAAGAAGGAAAGGAGCCCACTTCAAATCTAGATTGTCCTGGGGAGCAGGAAGTATAGCAGGAAGCTAGGTGAGTTTGTCCCCAGATTCCCCCACAGCAGTTCCTGACCTGGTGACAGGTGAGGTCTGTCTTTCCAGGAAGAATTTAAGGGAGAGCTAAAGGTGAGCAGCATTGCAGCTCTCTTAAGTGAGGAAGGTGACAAAGAACATTCACAAAACTGACCTCTAGAGGACAGTAGAGCAGGAGTTTTATTTTAACAGCTTCATCAGAATCCAGTGCCAAGTACAGGTTGAGTGTGACAGGTGGCTGTGAAGTCCTTACTTTGTGGGGCTTGATTTTTCATTCTAGGAGGGTCAGTGAGATTATCTTGACAGACCTCTACCACCCCACAGAAGTTCATGGTAGACAAGGCTTTTGATCAGCTGCCCTTTATGCTATTCTTGTTTATAATAATGTTGGAGAAACCTGAAGCTCTAAGTGTATAAATGGGAACTGTTTCTGTTTTCCTATGATGAAAAGGATCAGGGTTCTTCTTTCCACATAGATTGTCACCTGAGTGAATGTATTCCATAGCTTTTGATGCATTAAAAAAAAAACTATAAAACTAAATGACTTAAAGTATCAGCCATTTATTTAGCTCCTATTGTGCAGCTTGGCAACTCATTTGGGTTCAGCTTTAAATGAGTTATGTGGCCTCATGGAGGTTGGCTGGTTTTTGACTGAGGGGACTTCTGTTCTTCCCCATATAATGTTTCTTCGTCCAGAAGCTTGGGCTTTTTCTCATGGTGGTGGCAGAGGTCTGAGTGAAAGCGGAAGTACACAGAGCCTCTTGAGACTACACTTGGAACTGTGGCATTATTGACTTGCATTATTGACTTGGCCCAAGGAAGTCCTACAAGCTGATTTAAGGGGTTGGGGAATAAACTCCACCTCTTGATGAAAATAGTTTTAAAGCTGCCTTGCAAAGGGTATGGACACAGGGAAGTGTGGAAAATTGGGGCCAAATTTGCCACCAATCTAACACAACTGGGTGACTGAAGGATTTGGAGGTGTGCTCAGAACACTATGTTCCTCATCAATGGGAGTTTTAATGTTGTTATCATAAAATAATGTCACCCAAATCCCTTTTTAACTCATCCTGTTGTCTTGGTGTATTATTTCCTTTTCTCTTTATACCATTATTTTATTTTCATTGCTTATTCAACTTTGTTAGAATTCATGCCAAATACATTTTTTCTGAAATTATCTTTTGGTTCCTTATTGAATTCTATTCAGACATATCTCCTCTGCTTCTTCAGCACGTAATTTCTCTCTCCTTTGTTTATTTTTCCTTTTTCTTTAGACGCTGTTGATTATCTTATCTGCCAGCAGAATGTGTGGCTGCTGCTCACTTCCCTCTTAGGGTTGAATGCCTTCCTAACTCTATATCTGAGGAACAGATTATTTTATGGTTCCCAGTGATGCAGGATGTCATCAAATGTGACTTTGTTGAACTAAACTAAGATCATCTTATGCCATGTATGTTTGGTTTGGGAACACTTTAAAATGGTGAAGTATATGGAAAACCTGTATTTATTAACATGAACTACTAGAAGGATTTTCCTGTATTTTTGTTCTCTGCAGAGTTTTTCTTGTGGATGTTGAACCTCCTCTTGTCTGCTTTACTGGGAATTGCATTTAATGAATGTACAAAGAGATGTGCCACTGGGGAGTGGGAATGACCAATAGAACTCTGGCTGCCTCATAGTGCCATCCTTCCACTACATAAACACATTGTCTCTTAAACAGCTGGTGGAAAGAGAAAGCAAAGTTAAGTTCCCTTCTCAGCTGGTAGAATTATTATGTTTCACAGAGCAGAGCATTCATCTGCCTGGGTTGTACCAATCAGAAAACTGGATTTTGCAGGGTGGGCATTTGGCGCAGCGGTTAAAATGCCACTTGGGATGCCTGCATTTAAGTCCTGGATCCACTTCCAATTCAAACTTTCTTCTAATGCGTACCCAGGGAGGCAGCTGGTGATGGTCCAACTAGTAGAATCCATGCCACCCCAAGGAGAGATCCAGATGGAGTTCTGGGCTTCTGGCTTCAGCCTGGCCCAGTCCTGGCTATTGTGGACATTTGAGAAGTGAACCAATGGATGGAAGATTTTTCTCAGTTTCTCTCTCTCTCTCCTCTCCCTTCTCTCCTCTTTCCAGTGTCCTTTCTCTCTCCCCTCCCTTCTCTCCTCTCTCCAGTGTCATTTCTCTCTCCCTCTTTTCCTCCCTCCTTTACTCCTTCCATCCCTCTCCTTTGCAAATTAAAAAGTGTTAAGTGCTACTAAAAAAAAAAAAAGAAAGAAAGAAAATTAATTGAGTCCACTGTTAATTTGTTTCTAGACCTGTTTCTGAAACTCAGATAGTGAAACAGATTTCTCATCAGAGGTTAGCTTAATTCTGGTGGAGGTGCTGTTGCCTTTGTATGGACAGTGATGAGAAGATAGGGAGAGCTGCACTGGGGGATTCTAATCATATGCCCTCTTAAACTGAGTCTAAATTATGTTTAATTAGTAATGCATTTTGTATTTTTTTTGGTACTCAAAAAAAGATCTGATGAGTGTACAACAAAGAAACACAACAGTTTCAAATAGCATTTTTGAAAGGCCAAGATCTGCTGCTTTTGTTATCTTATGCAGTATTATAATGTGAATTAATATACTATCCTATTATAGTTGTGAAATAATTGTGTGTATATGTGTGTGTGTGTGTGTGTAATCTTTCATTATTATTTATGAAGTTTGCTGTTGAGAACTATGGCTCTAGTGCTTTGCTTTTATCTTTGACCCTCATCTGGCCATTGGTAGTCTCGATGTGGCATGCATGCCTGTTCAGGAGGTTAAAGGACCAGAAAGTGGTGCCTCCAGAATTCTCTGAGCCAGCCAGCTGGCCCTAGGAATGACAGATCACAAAGCGGCTAGGGCTTATTGCTGCATCTTTGGAGAAATGGTAGTTACTTTCAAAGGTGGTGTTTTTTTCCTTAGTTGTCTTATCTCTGGCAAGTGTTGCTGGCTGTTAAGTTTAAAACCTAATGGTAGAATTACAAACTCAGGGAATCCATTTCATCAGAAAGTTAACTTGAGTTCCTAAAGCTGTAGAAATGAGACTTAATATTAACTACTTGATTGTTATGTACTTTAATGAGTAATAGAGCTTAAATGATCTTCACTTTTTTTTTAATATAACTTGGTTTAAACACTTTCTGGACTCTTTTAGCACTGATGGTCATTAATTTGATTTATAAAACAATTGTCTATAGCCTGTTATCCCCAGTTAAGAGTTTAATGCCACATTTTAACAATATTTATTTCACTTTTCTTCTGTAATAATATAGTTGTGGGGGGGGGGGGTTGGGTGGGGGGGGTCAGAATCGTTTGTCCTTAACCAGGAAGTTAGTGCTCATGAACTGGGCACCCAGGGAACATCTGCAGGGTGTCCTGTAACAGTGTGCTGCTACTAGTTACAAATAGTGCTGATCTTTTCCCAGTTTGTGGAAAAATAATTTTTAGGCTTAAGCTATTTTTGACCCTTTTATATTCACTATTAGAAAATAAGTGGGACAAAACCCAGTAGTAGTCAGTCATGTTTAGTGCACCTGCTTGTTTTTTTTTTTTTTTTTTACTTTTATTTAATGAATATAAATTTCCAAAGTACAGCTTATGGATTATAATGACTCCCCCCCCCCATAACGTTCCCTCCCACCCGCAGCCCTCCCCTTTCCCACTCCCTCTCCCCTTCCATTCACATCAAGATTCATTTTTGATTCTCTTTATATACAGAAGATCAGTTTAACATACATTAAGTAAAGATTTCAACAGTTTGCTCCCACACAGAAACATAAAGTGAAAAATACTGTTTGAGTACTAGTTATAGCATTAAATCTCAGTGTACAGCACACTAAGGACAGAGATCCTACATGAGGAGTAAGTGCACAGTGACTCCTGTTGTTGACTTAACAAATTGACACTCTTGTTTATGGCCTCAGTAATCACCCTAGGCTCTTGTCATCAGCTGCCAAGGCTATGGAAGCCCCCTGAGTTCACTGACTCTGATCATATTTAGACAAGGCCATGGTCAAAGTGGAAGTTCTCTCCTCCCTTCAGAGAAAGGTACCTCCTTCTTGGATGACCCGTTCTTTCCACTGGGATCTCACTCGCAGAGATCTTTCATTTAGTTTTTTTTTTTTTTCCCCCAGAGTGTCTTGGCTTTCCATGCCTGAAATAGTCTCATGGGCTTTTCAGCCGGATCCGCATGCCTTAAGGGCTGATTATGAGGCCAGAGTGCTGTTTAGGACATCTGCCATTCTACGGGTCTGCTGTGTATCTCACTTCCCATGTTGGATCATTCTCTCACTTTTTTATTCTATCAGCTAGTATTCGCAGACACTAGTCTTGTTTATGTGATCCCTTTGGTTCTTATTCCTATCATTATGATCAATTGTGAACAGAAATTGATCACTTGGACTAGTGAGATGGCATTGGTACATGCCACCTTGATGGTATTGAATTGGAATCCCCTGGTATGACCCTTTTATATTCACTATTAGAAAATAAGTGGGACAAAACCCAGTAGTAGTCAGTCATGTTTAGTGCACCTGCTTGTTTTTTCATTGATATATGCTTGTGATATTTGTATTTACATTACTTATTTCTAATGTAACTATGTTTAATGTTAGTCTGGAATTCTTACTATACTTAAATCATAACGTTTCACAGTTGTACAAAGAGCACTGAGACTTCCAAGAGTTTTGCTGTTTAATTGGTTTGAAAACTGCTGAGTTGATCATCTTGTAAGACAGCAGGAATTTTTATCATCATCATTATGTGTGTAGTCAGAAGCCATTGCAGACCCTTGATGGGAAGTAACACAAGGAAAATCAGATTTCATATAATGGAGCAATATTTGGGGGAGTTTTCTGGAAGAGGAGAGGTAGAGAGTGAAAATGGGTATAGAAATGAAGATAGAATACAACCTTGGCAAATGATATTGTTAGCTCAGATCATATCAAGCATTTGATTAGAAGTTCCTATAACTCTAGCATCATGATTCAAATTAAAATATTAGGGACCGATGCTGTGGAATAGTAGGTTAAGCCTTCACCTGCAGCACCAGCATCTCAATGGGCACCGGATTGAGTCCCGGCTGCTCTACTCTCAATCCAGCTTCCTTCAGATGGCCTGGGAAATCAGCAAAAGATGACCCAACTGCTTGGGCCCCTGCACCCATAGGGAGACCTGGAAAAAGCTCCTGGCTCTGGCTTTGGATTGGCCCAGCTCCAGCTGTTGCAGCCATTTGGGGAGTGAGCCAGTGGATTTAAGGCCTCTCTCTCTGTCTCTGTCTTTCTGTCTGTAACTCTACCTCTTAAATGAATAAATAAACCTTCTAAAAAATTAAAATATTAAGGTAGCTTTCTTTAGTTTAACAAGTTAATTTTGCGTTGATGAAAGTTAGACATAGTAACTAAAGCAAATTTTAGATTACAGTTTCTCTTTTTAATCTACTTTCAAATATGATTCTTCTATCATAAATATTCTTAGAATCTTGAACAATAATTCAGTAAGTATATTCCTAAAGAGATCATAGTCACAAGTCTATAGATACTGGAGCACAATGTAACTGTTGAAATGGAGAAGATGGGTCCTTGCTGAATAAGAAAACATTCAAGGCATTTGGCTGGGGGATAGGAGTGAAATAAGGGATGCAAAATGGACTCAGGCTTGGGCTCCAGGAATTTTTCAGGGATATGAATGGTAAAACAAATTCAATGTTAGTAGTAACAGTAGAAGAAATTATATATCGGGTGCCAAGAAAATAATATAACAGCTTGGAAAAATCTAAAGGAGTTGGTATTTGAGTTAGTTACTTTTGAATAGACAAAATGGGATAAAGAGCATTCTGCCTCAAGGAAGAAATACAGCCAAAGGCACTGGCCCCTAACACAAATATTTGTTGGGTAATTTAATAAATGGAATTGGGTAGCATTTGTTTTTCTGTTGATTTATTTGGTATGACACATTGAGTGTCTCCTGTGTGCCTGCTACTGTGGCAGGTAGTTATGGGATATAACAAGATGAATTTGAAAGAGTTATAATCCAGTAGGAGAGATGGATAAAACTGACAAATGAATATACAAATTCAAAGTGAGGAGGACGATTAAGTTACTGAGTAACTTAATAAGGAAATCTGGTTGGATTGGATAGTCAGAGAAGGCCCCTTTGAGAAAACTAAATATAAGCTGAAGGGGATCTTTGTTAGAATCTGATATACCCTGTGGGATATATATCCTGTTGGAAGCCTTTACCATTGTTGTTATTCTAGTACATATAATCTGGCTAAATTAAAAACACAACCTGTGAAATTTCTCTTTTTCATCAGTTTTTGCTTTATTGATTACTGAATTATATACCTATTGTTACTTTTGTTTTGCAGAAACCAAAGTTGAAAGATTGGCATCCTCCTGGAGGTTTTATTCTGGGATTATGGGCACTCATTATCATGG
Organism: Oryctolagus cuniculus; assembly: GCF_051225735.1. NCBI lineage: Eukaryota > Metazoa > Chordata > Mammalia > Lagomorpha > Leporidae > Oryctolagus > Oryctolagus cuniculus. The sequence goes on from NC_142873.1 coordinate 95,351,802, forward strand.
TTTTCTTCAAAACTTATGGAATCAAGCATATGAAGTTCATTTTTTAGACTTTGATAGATGAAGAAGAAAGCATGGAAGACTACAACCTTGGATAAAAATTTCTGTCATATGATTTTAAAGATACAATTCTCTTTGCATGAATTGGAGAAAACTATAAAGAAACTAAATTTAAATAAGCTGTTGATAACTAAAAGAAAAATAATTGTTAATGCAGTTGCTTAATGGCACCAATTATATTTCAACTTTATTTTGTGTGTTATAAAAACAACTGGGGCAGAGAAATGGGAATGTACTGATTGATTTTTTTTAGAATAACAATTTCCCTATATCTCCTGTTTATTCAAAAAAGAAAAAATTGTGAAGTCATGAAATTCTGATAGAAGCAACTTTTTAAATAATTATGTGTCCTCCTGGTCATTTTATTTTGCAATTATTTTCCCCAAGTGGAGATCATACAGGAAACCACTTTTATAATTTATCCTTTTTCATTTTACTATATATAATGTTTCCCTTTCATTGGATATTCAAGAATGCCTTGTGAACTGCTGCATAATACCTGTTATATGAGTGTGTAGTCCTTTATTTGACAGCCTTAGACTGTTGGACTACTGACCTTGTTCCCGAAGTTTTCCTTTGATTGATTCTTTATGTATGAACCTATTAACATGTTACTTTCAGTCACTCATAGAATTCTGTAGCTTTAATTATAAGATTAACAAATTGATTTCTTAATCTATGTCACTGACAGTCTCCAGTACCTTGTTTGTGGTCAGTGTATCTGTGACTTTGTAGCTGTTGGGAATTTTACATATTGATTGCTCAACAGAAGCACACTCCATTATTTTTGACTTCTAAGTGTTATAATCTTTCAGAATTGGTCACCTCCTTTTCAGTTTCTCACTTGAAACAGACATCCAGCAAAAACTTTTATTTCATTTTGTTTAAGATAAATCTTGCCTACTGGCAGGATCTGTACTTTGCCTGAAAACAATCCCATAAAATGGGTGACCTACTTAACTCTGTCTTCACATTTGACTAATGGGTTACACAGGCATTAAGTCCTTTCAATTTTTAAGCCTAACAGCCAGCTTCACATCTTTCCCATGGATATGTTATTGAGATTCTGCTTTCTGATTGTGATTTCTTTTTAAATTTTTGCATGTGAAGAGGGAAAGGGCTGAATGCTCAGTTCTCTTGTCTCGAGGAAAACCTTTATATGTGTTTTACCTATTTTATCCAAGAACTTATGTGTTCATCTTTATTCATTGTGGTTATCTGTCTTATAATGGTAGATAACGTTAAGAACAACTCATCCACCACCGTAAAAGCTCCTAAAAGCAATATTACTTAGAATTTCCCTTTTTTTTTAAACTAAATGGACTTTTATTTGTTTTAAAATCATTAATCATTCAAAGCTAAAAAAGTGTACTTTTTTTTTAAACTTTAACATTGATTACAGGATGAATGCCTCTGGTTATATTAACAATGGAGTTAATTTCCTTTGCTCTAGATAGTGTTCTATTTTTCCACAGAAACTTTTCATTTAAGGTGTAGAAACTTCATTCATTTAGTAAATAATTTGTTTTCCTTTTAGCACTTAAAATATTGTCCTTTAATAACATGCAAAATGGTCAGACTTTTTCACAGACAAGGGATTGAATATGTGTATCTCCCTTAGAGCGAATGATAAAGAGGCTTTCATTAGTTCTAAATCTTCACTTGAATTATTTATTTTATTGGTGTACCATACAAGAAGATAATGTGCATTTTCCACCAACTTTTTGAAGATCTCATGTAAATGAAGCAAGACAACTTTATCTGATTGTATAGGGGAGAATTTTTTTGTACCTATTTGAATAGCGTGGTCACAGTAGCATTAACAGACAAAAAGACTGGCCATGTCATCTTCCAGTCACTTACTTAAGGTCGTGAATACTATGGTGGAGTGGAGCGATTTAGAGAAGTAAAGGAATTATGATTTTCACGAGCCAAAGTGATTTAGCTAGAATAAAATGAAGCATACCCTGATGGTAAAGACTGTTAGAAAGTAAAAGAATTCTTCCTTTGAGGTTGTTAGAAGGTGCCTTTCTTACTTAAAACCAAACTGGGAAAAGTAATACTGGATATAATATACAGGATTAATTTTGCCTAGGCAGGACTTCAAAGGGCAATTATTTTTTCTCTGTTTCATTATTGAATTTTCAGAATATAGTTAAAGCAAAAGGCTTAAAATATGTTAAATGTTTAGCCCATGACCATAATCTTTTCACATAAGGTATATTCTGTCTTCAATAATAAGCAAATCCTCTGCACGGGAATATTGTAAGTGCAATTAAATGGCCTAGAGTTTAAATGATTACATAAAAGCACATCATTAAATGCATTCTGCTGGAGTCACAGTGAGCTAAACAATGGGAAGATGTTTGCTTTTTTGCCTTTGTCAGTGTTGTGCTGAGGATCTGATGAGATAATGTTATGACTAAACACTTTGGAAATCAGAAATACATGCTGATATTATATCCGTGTGGGAAGATGCCTGGGGCGGGGGTGGGGGGGAGTTAACGGTGATAGTGTCCCTCTTCATGTAGCACTTCTTTAGCTTTCTAAGCCACTCAATGTGTCTCTTGTTCTTCTCGGTATTCCTTTTCTCCTCCTCGATGGTATCCTTCAGGGAGACAAGATGTGTATAAATGGACCCCAGAAAACCTGTTCTGACATTTCAGAGAGGGACAAGGTGTAATGATACCATCCTGCAAAGGCAATCTGAGGGCAAACAAGAAACCCAATGATATGGATTTTAAAATTACAAAAGATATTCATTTGCAGCTTATGAAAGGAAAATGTAGTTTGCATGCAAAACTGATTACAATGGATCAAGGAAAATTAGAATTAAAAACAAAAATAATGCATGTATTTATGGTTTCAATTTTTATATATTCTCAGCTGCTTGGAAATGATGACTCCCACGACAAGCATAACTTAGCTTGTTTCTGCTTACTGAGTATTTTCTACTATGGTATATATTGATAACACTTCTTCCATTATGTATGTTCTATAGCAGAGTTACAGTTACTGTGGGAATCATCATTTGAAATTTCGACTCATGTTTCCAAAATATTCACAACAAATATTGTATTAACATAGAACGTTTTTTGGTGGATTTTACCAAAATTAGTCCCATCTGTAGTAGACACTGTTTTAACTTAAGAAATATTTTATAAGCATACTATAAGGTATGGCTATAAGATAATGAGATCTGTGTCCATTTTTGCTTCTTAGAATCAACTTTATTGTTTCATTGTCACATCTCAAACTTCAGAGCATTTGCCACAAAGAAAGTGGTTTTGTTGCTACTTTCCCTACCTACACATGTACCTGCTGCTTAAATTGGAAAACTTTTCAGTTCATGGCCAACACATCTTGGTGATAATCAGGCTGGTTTTTTTTTGGGGGGGGAGAGGGAGGGAGGAGAGGGTTAGGGGTACAAAAATTTATTGTTGTAGAAATGTATTATAAGCTATTTGGCTAAATTTAACTTTGTCAACTATAGGATAATGGGATTGATATAAATGGAGGTGTAACCAAGAAATAGGTTATTAAAAATTCATGAACTCCAAATATGGAAAGATTATACTGTCATTTTTGTCTTACCTATGCTGCTTGCGGTCTCAGAGTCAAGAAAACTTTCAGATTTGCCTGTGTCATAGAGTCTGCTTGTGGCAGCCCTAGGATATGATCCACATTCAGTTCTGGCTGTGCTAGAAGTTCAGGGACAGTGGCATGAGGATGTAGAGGTAAATTTCGTACATTACAGCAGGCAGTATGTCCTGTTTAGGACATGGCCAATGTTTTGTTCATCGCTGAGTGGGAACCTACCTTCCTACCTACCTTCCTGTCTTGCTTTAACCTTTATTCAGGGCTGCTTGCTTCTTCAAGAGTGTTAGCTTTACTTCTCCTAGATTGAACAATTCACTTCTGTTCTTAGCAAACAATATTTTTCTATGACAGTTTATTTTCATTTTTGTTCAGTGTTATCCAACAATTCCGCTCCAGACTTTTTTGCCTTTCCTGGATTTTTTTTCCTGTTTTAGCTGTAGTTTTCTAATGTCTCTATAGCCTATAGCTTGGTACATCCTCATTCCCAAACCCCAAAAGTCTGGATAATAATCCTGGTTCCCAAAGAGTGGATTCTGTGCTTCAGGAAGAAACCTCTCTTTTCCCAGTGTTGGAACTTTTTAAGTTTCAAATGATAAAAACTCATGTGGAGCAAAGGCAGTCCAACAGGGAATTCGCTGCAGAGGTATTATGTTACCTCATGTAAAATTCTTGTGGGACTGGGCTTGGTCTGCACCTCTTCAGGAGTTGGAATGTCACCTGGATTCTTTTCATTCTGCCTTGATCCCTCCTGGAAACTGTCTTTTTGCGTGTGGCTGGTGACTACAGAGCCTCAGAGCTCATTCTTCTACCATGAGAACAATTACTGTCTTCCTTTAATCCCAGTTACAAAATCTTGTGGAAGAACCAATTTACCTCATACTTTGTCAGATGGCCAAGGACTTGTAAGCACATAAAGATCTCTGTTGACATGGGGGAAGAGAGAGAGAACAGGAGCTAGGCAGTCACTCTTACTTTCTTCTAATTTGCTATTCAACAGGTGGCCCTGTAAATCCCAGCATCTGTAGCATCATCTAAAACTCTTTAAAATGCAGACTGCCAGGCCCCATCTGTGAATGAGAATCTGCATTTTAACCATATTCCCATGTAATTTGAATGCATTTGAAAGTAGGAGGAACATGGATCTATTATACCTTCCTAGACTCAATAGTTCAATTTTATCTCCTAAAAAGAGATTTTAAAAGAAGATTGAAAACACTCGTTTGTACAACAAAACAGCCATGGGTAGCATATTTTATATGTTAATTTACTCAGGCATCATTACCAGCTTCTACTCAGACCTTTTAAGACTATGTACCCTTCTCATTTTTTTGTTGTTGTTGTTCCTTCTGAGACTTATTCAAAATGTGATAAATACTTAAAACAGGCATCTGGTTAGCATTTATTGTGTGTAGTGTCTGCAACTTCTTCGATACTTCAAGAGGTGAGGGTAAATTCCTCTCCCCTTGAATGTGGGCTGATATTAGTAACTTAGTTTGATAAGTGAAATATGACAGAATAAGACTGCATGATTTCAGAGGGTAGGCCATACAAGGAGATAGAGCATCTGCCTTACTCTTTCTCAGCATACTGCTCTTGGAATGCAGCCACCATCCCCAGATGAAGCCCAACCCACCTGGAGAAGGCACGTTTGGAGGACAGCCCAGCCATGTAAGAGCCAGCATCAGGCTCCATGGATGCAAGAGGAGATTCCTGACTTCCTGACTGCAGCCACAAGGGAGGTTCCTAAGTGTGAACCACTTGGAAGATCCCCAGAAGTGTGAGAGGTAATAATGACAGAAAGGGTTATTTGCCCCACTGGTATAGAGTGGTTTGTTGTAACACTCTTAATGTGTTGCCTACTCTAGATGCTAGCAATGTGGCATAGTAGGTTAAGCTGCTGTGACTCTGGCATCCCTTAGGGGAGCAGTGTGAGTCCCGGCTCTTCTGCTTTTGATCCAGCTCCCTGCTAATACACCTGGGAAAGCAGCGAAGATGTCCCAAGTACTTGGGCTCCTGGATGGAATTCCTGACTCCCAACTTTGGCAGGTCCAACCCAGCCATTGTGGTCATCTGGAAAGTGAACCAGTGGATGGAAGATCCATTCCTCCATCAATGTTGCTCTGCATTTCAAATAAATAAAATAATTTTTTTTGAAAAATGTGTTCCCACTGTAGTAGATGCTTATGAGTGAATATAAACACGATTGTTCCTAAAAAGTCACAAATTGATTCTAGAAAGACATATATGAAAAAAGAACTTAGCAGGAAATGACAAGTGCCATTTAAGAGGTATATGATAGGGGCTGGCACTGTGGCTAAGCCTCTGCCTGAGGTTCCTGCATCCCATTTGGGCACCGATTCGTGTCCTGGCTGCTCCTCTTCTGATCCAGCTCTCTGCTGTGGCCTGGAAAAGCAGTGGAAGGTGGCCCAAGTCCTTGGGCCCCTGCACCCACGTGGGAGACCCGGTGGAGGCTCCTGCCTCCTGGTTTTGGATCATCTCAGCTCCTGCAGTGGCAGCCATTTGGAGAGTGAACCAGCAGAAGGAAGACCTCTCTGTCCCTCTCAGTGTGTAACTCTACCTCCCAAATAAATAAATAATAAATCTTTTTTAAAAATGGATAGGAAGTTTAAAGAGAAACTGCTTTTTAATCATTTCTATGTACATGAAAGTTACCAATATTTATTAGTGAAGGGTCAGAGAGCATGTGTAGTTGGAAGTGAAATGTGAATGATGGTTTAAAGACAACCAAATTATATTTATTTTTTCCCTTCTCCATTTTCTGCCATTGTTTCAATTTTCTTCAATTTTCTTGTCCCTCCAACTCAGTTCTTCCTATCATCATAAAGCTTTGCTTTGTAATCGGAAAATTAAATTAGGAAAGATAACCAGTTTGACTTCCAGCTCTATCTTCTACATAATTACGTCTTATTTTCTCCCATCCCACCTCTACCCTTCTGCTTTGGACTCAAAGGAGTGGACAACCCTCCAGCTATAGTCATTGGTCCCGTTCCTTCTTCTGGAATCTTATCACTAATATACAATCATCTCTCATTTCTTCCATCAATTTCTTCTTTGCATAGAACTGCTTTCCCTTATATTTTATGATGTTTAAATCTTCATCTTAAAATTTTAAAAAACCCCATGTTCTCTTCTGAATGCTTTGCAGGGCTCTGTTCTACTTGGTTTCAAAGCTATTATTTTAAATGAGGGGGCCAGGTTCACTGCCTGAGCCTTCCTGCCTTGCCTTCATTGTGAACACTCTGCAATTTAGCTTCGCTCCTACCACTCCCCTGAAGCTATTCTCTTTGCTGATAACAGCGACTCTCTCTTTGCCAAATATAATGTAGAATTTTCTTTCTATCCTTTCCACTTTTGTTTTATTCATTTTTAATTTACTTGAAAGGCAGGCAGACAGAAACAGAAAGAGTTCATCCATACTGGTTCACTTCCAAATTGCCTGCAAGAGCAGGACTGGGCCATGTTTAAACCAGGAGCCTGGTTCTCAATCTGTGTCTCCCATGTGGGTGGCAGGGAGAGCCACCACTTGAGCCATCACTTCCTGCCTCTCACAGTGTGCATTAGCAGGAAGTTAGAGTTGGAAACGGAGCCAGGATTCAACATCAGTCACTTCAGTATGGTACATGAGCACAAAGCACTCACAAAAAATCCCACTTTTAGAAAAACTTCCCTCTCCAAGGGGCTGGCGCCTCAGCGTACTAGGTTAATCCTCCGCCTGCAGCCCTGGCATTCCATGTGGACACCGGGTTTTAGTCCCGGTTGCTCCTCTTCCAGACCAGCTCTCTACTGTGGCCTGGGAGTGCAGTGGAGGATGGCTCAGGTGCTTGGGCCCCTGCACCCGTGTGGGAGACGCGGAGGAAGCTCCTGGCTCCTGGCTCCTGGCTGCTGCCTTCGGAATGGCACGGTTCCAGTCATTGCAGCCATTTGGGGAAGTGAACCAATGGAAGGAAGACCTTTCTCTCTCTCACTGTCTGTAACTCTGTCAAATAAATAAACATCTAAAAAAAGAAAAAGAAAGAAAGAAAGAAAGAAAGAAAGAAAGAAAGAAAGAAAGAAAGAAAGAAAGAAAGAAAGAAAGAAAAACTTCCCTCTCCAGAAAGCAGACATTCAGCCTAGTAGCTAAAATGCCCACATCTCACAGTGGAGTGCCTGGGTTCAGTTCTTGACTCCAGCTTCCTGCAAATGCAGATACTGGGAAGCAGCACTGATTGGCTCCTGCTACGCAAGTGGGAGACACATTGAGTTCCCAGCTCTTGGCTTCAGCCCTGTGGTTGTCTCAAGCATTGTGGGGTGACCAGCAGTTGCAGACTCCCTGTCTGACTTTGTATCTATCTGTCTCTTAAATAGATTAACTTAAAAGAATATTTCCCCTGCCTTCATGATCTTGGTATCTTCCTAGTTTTTCTGCACTTAGCACCTCCTTTCCAGTCTTCCAAGTGCTTCTGTTCAGTAGCCCACTCCAGATATTCTGCAGTTATTTTCCAAACTTCAAATTCTGCACTCTCTTTGGATATGCTCTTCCTGATCTATGATTTCCACATTTGCTTTGCATCATTGGCAGCCAACTTTCCTTAAAAAAAAAATTTTTTTTTTTAATTTATTTGAAAGAGTTACACAGAGAAGGAGAGGCAGAGAGAGAGAGACAGAGAGATCTTCTATCTCCTGGTTCACTTCCCAGATGACCGCAATGCCCGGAGCTGCATTGATCTGAATCCAGGAGCCAGGAGATTCTTCTGGGTCTCCCATGTGGGTGCAGGGTCCCAAGCACTTGAGCCTTCTGCCACTGTTTTCCCAGGCCATAGCAGAGAGCTGGATCAAAAGTGGAGCAGCCAGGACTTGAACCGGCACCCATATAGGTACTCTTCTTTTTCTATTTTCTTTTTTCTATTCCAAACCTTCTCTGAATGGTCACAGATTGTGAAGGTGTATGTCCTATGCAATGCTACCATAGAATATTCACTGCAGTGGAGGTTCTTATCAGGTGGATAAAATGACATGCTCTGTAGATGTCAGCTTCTTTTCCCAGCCATCCTGGTGATTGCTCAGTGGACTCCTGAAAAGTGATTATGGTGCAAGGATAGGAAATATGTTTGGACTGGGCAACTTGGACTTCCCCTCACCAATACTTGACCTGGCTAATGCTATTACTGAGTACCCAAGCTGCCAACTGCAGATAACACTGAAACCCACCCACCAACTATACGGTGCCTCCATTTTGTAGGAGTCAATCACTCAACTAGTGTTAGGTTTATGACATTGTTCGCTTTGTTCAGAAGGGTAGGTAGAAACACATCCTCACTGGCATAGACATATTCTGGGTGTGGATTTGAATTATCTACATTATGTGTGGACTCACAGATACCTTGCTTACCATCATGGCATTCTTCTCAGTACCGAGTCTGATCAAAGAATTCATTTCATTGCATGGGAAGTGCAGCAATGAGCCTAGACTCAAGGAATTAACTGAACTTATCATATATTCCATAACCTAGAAGTAGCTGACCTAATTGAAGATGGAATGCCTTACTGAAGACTCAATTATGTCACCTGTTGAGACTCTGAAAGGAGAGGGTTCTGTTTTGCAGGGTGCAGATAGTCACTGCATGGTATGGTTTTCCCCATAGCCAGATGCATAGATCTGGGAACAAGGAAGCAAATGTAGGGGTTCTGACCCTATTACATCATGGGTGTTTGCTTATTCTATCTGGAGACTTAGAGCTTTGCTAGTTTGGAAGTCTTAGCCTCCAACGGAGGAATGCATTCATCAAAGGCAAAATCAAATGGAATTTGATTCCACTGCATTTGAAGGAAAGATTGCCACCTGATCTTTACAGGCCGTTTATATCACTAAACCAACAGGCTGCAAATAAGGTGTTACTCTACTGGCTGGAGTGATTGATTCCAATTACCAAAGAGAAATTAAGTTGCTGCTACACACTGGGGATGAGGGGGGTTTTGTAGAATCCCTGGGATTCTCTGAAGCACCCTCTAGTAGTTCAATGGCCAATAGTAAAAGTTAATGGAAAACTAACAAATCTAAGCAAACAAAAACAGCAGGACAATTGGGTCTCTCTACCAGATAAAGAAGTAACCAACTGAATTTCTGGTGGAAGGCAAGAGAAATATACTTCAGAGGCATCAACTATAGTCCTACAGACAACTACTAAAGGACCAAAGTCACTTAGCATATTATCTTTGCCTATAATATGTGTTATGTGTATGCTACTTTCTTTTTTCCATTTTTATTTTTATACAAATTGTGGTGCTTAATCCTGTGATACAGTCTGTTTAAATAATTATTTATTTATTTGAAAGGCAGTTACATAGAAAGAGCAAGAGAGTGAGCTCCCATCCAATGGTTTACTCCCTAAATGACCTCAATTGCCAGGCTGAAAACAGGAGCCTGGAACTCCAACCTTTTCTCCAATATGGGAGGAGGCAGCCCAAGTCCTTGGGCCATCTTCCAATGCTTTCCCAGGCTCATTAGCAGGAAGCTGGATTGGAAGTAGAGCAGCCAGGATTTAACCAGCACTCTGATATGGGATGCTGGCATCACAAGCAATGGACTAACCTGTTGGGCTACAATGATGGCCTTTTTTTTTTTTTTTTTTTAATTTCAGCTTCCACATGTAAGGGACAGCATGCAGAATTTGTCTTTCTGTGTCTGGTTTATTTCTCTCAACATGATAGCCTCCAGTTCCAACTATTTTGCTACAAAAGATAGAATTTCATTCTTTTTTATAGCTGAATAATGTTCCATTAAGTGTGTGTGTGTGTATATATATATATATAATATTTTCTTTATCCATTTACCAGATGGTGGATACCTTGGTTGATTCTACATATTGGCTATTATTTTTTTTTGAATTTTTTTTAACTTTTATTTAATGAATATAAATTTCCAAAGTACGACTTATGGATTACAATGGCTTCCCCCCCCATACCGTCCTTCCCACCCACAACCCTCCCCTTTCCCACTCCCTCTCCCCTTCCATTCACATCAAGATTCATTTTCAATTATCTTAATATACAGAAGATTAGCTTAGTATACATTAAGTATGGATTTCAACAGTTTGCTCCCACACAGAAACATAAAGTGAAAAATAATAGATGATTTTTTTTAAATGATGATGAAATCAGAGCAGACCTATGTCATGTTTAATCCCAGTGAGAGTCAAGTTGGGAGTTGATAATTTCTTTTTTTTTTTTTTTTTACAGAGGATCAGTTTAGTATGCATTAAGTAAGGATTTCAACAGTTTGCACCCCCATAGAAACACAAAGTGAAATATATTGTTTGAGTACTCGTTATAGCATTAAATCTCAATGTACAGCACATTAAGGATAGAGATCCTACATGAGGAGTAAGTGCACAGTGACTCCTGTTGTTGACTTTACCAATTGACACTCCTGTCTATGGCATCAGTAGTCTCCCTATGCTCCAGTCATGAGTTTCCAAGGCTATGGAAGCCCTCTGAGTTCTCCGACTCTTATCTTGTTTAGACAAGGTCATAGTCAAAGTGGAGGTTCTCTCCTCCCTTCAGAGAAAGGTACCTCCTTCTTTGATGACCTGTTCTTTCCACTGGGATCTCACTCGCAGAGATCTTTTGCCAGAGTGTCTTGGCTTTCCATGCCTGAAATACTCTCATGAGCTTTTCAGCCAGCCATATTGGCTATTATTGACAGTGCTGCTATAAACATGATGGGACAGATATCTTTGGTACAGTGAGTATATCCCAGTAGTGGGATTACTGAATCATATGGCAAGTCTATTTCTAGTTTTTAAAGAAATATCCATACTGTTTTCCATAGTGGCTTTACTAATTTTCATTCCCACAGTGTATAAGAGTTCCCCTTCCTTCACATCCTCACCAACATTTGTTATTTTCTGTCTTTTGGATAATAGCCATTCAGACAGGGGTGAGATTTCTCATTTTGATTTTGATTTGAATTTCTCATATTGAGCATTTTAAAATATATTTAATAACATATATTATTTAATATATTTGTTGACCAGTTGTATTTCTTTTATAGAAAAACTATTCAGGTCCTTTGTCTTTTTCTTAACTGAACTGGTTGGTTTTTTTTGTTGTTGTTGTTGTGGAGTTTTTTGAGTTGTTGATACATTTTGGATAATAATCTTCTATCAAATAAGTAGTTTTCAAAAATTTTCTCTCATTCTGTCAGATGTCCCTTCACCATATTTGTATCCTTTGCTATACAGAAACTTCTGAGTTTGATATAATCCCATTTGTTTAGTTTTGCTGTGGGGCCTTATCCAAGAAGTCATCATCTACACCAATGTCTGAAGTGTTTCCCTACTTTTTCTTCTATCAAGTTCATAGTCTGAGGCCTTAAAATTAATTATTTGATCCATTTTGAACTGATTAATGTGAATGGTGAGAGGTAGGGATCCAATTTCATTCTTCTATATATCTCCAGGGGCAGTAACATTTATTGAAGAGACCTTTCTTCAATGTATTTCTGGGTATTTTTGTCAAACATTAATTGACTGTATGTACATGAATTAATTTCTGGGCTCTCTATACTTCCTATTGATCTATATGTATATTTTTATGCACTTCCATATTGTTTTAATTATGAAAGCTTTTGAGTATGCTTAGAAAGGAGGTATTGTGATACCTTGAATTTTAGGATTATTTTCTTCTAGTTCTGTAATGAATATATTGGTATTTTGATAAGGATTACATTGAATCTGCAGATGCTTTAAGAGTATAGACATTTTAATTCTTACAATCCATGAGAAAGGAATATATTTTCATTTTCTGTGTCCTTGATGATTTCTTTCATCAATGTTTATAATCTTTCTTGTAGAGATCTTTCCCTTCTTTGGTTAAATTTGTTTCTAAACATTTGAATGGCTTTTTTGAATGGAATTTTTTTTCTGATATATATTTTGGCAAATTCATTATTGGTGTATAAGAAAACTACTGTATTTTTGGTATTTTTGTATGTTTATTTTGTAATCTACAACTTTACTGAATTGGTTTATCAGTTCTAACAGCTTTTTGGAGAACTGTTTAGATATTTTCATATACAACAGCTTGTCATCTGCAAGCATGTTGACTTTCTCTTTCCAATATCAATGCCCTTTATTTCCTTTTCTTACCTAATTTCTCTTATTAGTACTTCCAATATTATATTGAAAAAGAATGTTATAGTGTCACATGTTTTCATGATGTTTACTTCCTCTGTAAGACTCTCTTTAGAATTTCTTTTAAGGCTGATTTGGGGGTGATGAATTCCTGTTTTTGCTTATCTGGAAAATATATTATTTCTTCCTCACTTCTAAAGGATGTCTTCACTGGATATAGTAGTCTTCTTGGTAGTTTTTTTTTTTTTCTTTTAAGACACTTGAATATATCATCCCATTATTATTTTGGAGTTTCTGATGAGAAATTTGCTGTTAGTCTAATTGGTTTTCCTTTATATGTAATATGACACTTTCTCTTTTTTTTTTCTTTTTTTTTATTTTTTAGACAGGCAGAGTGGACAGTGAGAGAGAGAGACAGAGAGAAAGGTCCTCCTTTTTGCCATTGGTTCACCCACAATGGCCGCTGTGACCGGCGTGCTGCAGCCTGTGCACCACGATCCGAAGGCAGGAGCCAGATGCCTCTCCTGGTTTCCCATAGGGTGCAGAGCCCAAGCACTTGGGCCATCCTCCACTGCACTCCCGGGCCACAGCAGAGAGCTGGCCTGGAAGAGGAGCAACCGGGACAGAATCCAGAGCCCTGACCGGGACTAGAACCCCGTGTGCTTGTGCCGCAGGCGGAGGATTAGCCTATTGAGCCATGGTGCCGGCTGGCACTTTCTCTTACTGTCTTTAGAATTCCCCCCATGTCCTTAACTTTTGGTAATTTACTACATATGCCTTGGAGAAGATCTTTTTATTGGTTGAATCTGCTTGTAGTCCTTTTAAACTTCTATATCTGGATGTTCATATATCTTTCAAGACTTGGGAGGTTTTCAACTACTATTTCATTTAATAGGTTCTCAATGCCTTTTTCCTTCTATTCTCTTTTGGGAATCCACATAATAAAAATATTTGGTTGTTTAATGGTACCCAATATTTTGCATAGCCTTTCTTCATTCTTTTTAATTCTTTTATCTTTATTTTTGTCTGGATTATTTCAAAACTCTTGCCCTCCAGATCAGTAAATCATTCCTCTGGTTGGTCTATTCTGTTGCTGAAGTGCTCAACTGCATTTTTTATTTTATTGATTGAGGTTTTCAGCTTCAAAGTTTCTGTTTGGTTCTTTTTAATGAACTCTACCTCATTAATGAATTTCTCATTCATGTCACCTATTGTTTGATTGTTATCTTTGAATTCTATTTCAGACATTATATAAATTTCCTTCAGATTAGGATCTATCTGTAGAGGACTGTTGTGTTCTTTTGGAGATGTTATGCTTTTTTGCTTGTCCATGTTTCCTATGTTCCCATGTTGACATCTCTGCTTCTGGTGTAATAGTCCCTTCTTTATGGAGTACGTTTTGTTAGGAAAGTTTTTTTGTTTTTTTTTTTTTTTAATGTGGGATGCAGGGTATCACTTGGTTTGTTGTTGCTTTGGCTTTGGTTCTAGGTGAGCCTAGAAGTGTAACCTCTGAGTGATTTGTTTTGCTTTAACCAATGTCAGCAGTGTCTATAAGTAACACAGTTGTCTATTCTGCAGCAGTGCATGGAGGTCTAAATACATCTTTGAAGTAGAGGCGGACTTCTTAAGGTGTATATCTTCAGTCTTCAGAAAGTTCGGTATCGGTTACACTCAAATTTATAATAACCTGAGCCTTGTTTTTGATGCTGAGAGACACCAACATTGTGTCCCTTGTCCCACTGGGCAGACCTGAGTGATGTGGGGCTTTTTGCACCAATATCCATGGCTCTAGAACTGTGTGAAGTAGATAGGACCTTCTCTAGGTTCTGCTGGGAGACAGGTGCTGGGTTTTATAGCACCAAAAGCCCTTACTTCCAGAACTTAGCAATGTGGAATGGGGACCCTGCTGTGGATCTACATGGTAACTGCAAGTTATCCTGGAGATTGTGCACTGGCAAGTATGAGTCTGGACAGGTGAAATGCAGCAGATTTTTCCCTGGGTCTCACAGGGTAAATGTTGATGCATCTGAGGAAATTAATAATAATTCTAACAGTCCTGGTCCTGTGGAATGCTGTGGGGTCATTACCTACGTCTCCCAGGATTACAGTCAGTTGTGTTGGGAATGGTGGTAGTTACTTGCCTGAAATAGCATCTCAGATAGAGCTCTCCAGATACCTCAAGTGAGTATGAGTTACTCCAGAGATTGTAATACCAACATCAACAATACCAGCTCTGTAAGGCACTGATGGAAATGTCTCCCAATTCCCACATGACATGCAAGGGTGATGCTGGCTGGTGTTTGTGCCTTGGGTTCCCAGCACTGTAATCTAGGAGGTGCAGAGGTAACTTCCTCCAGTCTCATCCTCTTGAATTTTATCTAAGCTGCTCCTGGTGCTAATGCCAAGAAACCAAGAGGAAACCCCCTGAATAACACATAGGGAGTGAGCTCAAGCCCAGGGTCTTATCCCTAGAATTCTCACAGTCACAGGCCACAGGGTGTCTGCTCTCTGCTCTGAAAAGCACCCTGTTCTGGCACTAGTGGCTTTTGGTAGCAGCAGAACTGCTCGCTGTCCACTAGAACAGAGTTCAGTGGTGAATCTACCATAGTGAATTGAGGCTGGCACTTTAGCAGGGAGGGAACATTTGGCTTTCCTATGTAGAGCTTAGACACCAACCAGTTCCCTAGGCTAGACTTGAAGTTAGTGGGGACCATGGAATTCTGACACAGGACTGCCAGTGGTGGGAGCCACAGCACCTTCTTGCCTCTTCCCAACATGATGCTGTTCCCTGTCTGAAAGCTGGTGGAGTAGGTGCTGAGGCAGCTGGTGGCAGTGCTATGTCTGTCCTCTCTCTTTGCTGTCTTATAGAGTCTTTTTGCTCTTCTATCACTTCTTTGCTGGAAATTTCTCTCAGTTCCCTCTGAACACAATCCTCGCTATGTTTTTCTGGAATTTCTCTGTGGCTGAGATGAGTGCAGTTTCTCACTCTTCAGCCATCTTTGATCCTGTCATGATATTTTCTTGGTCTCTTGATTTATATGTGTATTCTCTTCTTGTTGTTAAAAAACACATTTGGAAAGTTTATTTTCCTTTTGTTAAAATATATATCTATTTGAAAGTCAGGGTTCCAAAGAGAGAGGGAGAGACAAAGAGAGAGATCTCCCATCCACTAGTGCACTCCCCAAATGGCCACAATGGTCAGGACTGGGCCACACAAAAGCCAGGAGTCTAGAGCCTAGAACTCCATCCAGGTCTCTCAGGTAGGTGACAGTGGCCCAAGTACTTGGCCATCTTCTGCTGCTTTTCCCAGGCACATTGGCAGGGAGCTGGACAGAAAGCAGATCAGCTGGGACTTGAACCAGTGCTTTTATGGGATGCTGGTATTGCATATAATGGCTTAACCTGCTCTGCCACAATGAAAAGGTTTTTTCTTTTTTTTAAGCTTTTATTTAATATAAATTTCGAAAGTACAACTTTTGGATTATAGCGGCTTTTTCCCCCATAACCTCCCTCCCACCCGCAACCATCCCATCTCCCACTCACTCTCCCATCCCATTCTTCATCAAGATTCATTTTTAATTTTCTTTATTTACAGAAGATCTACTTAGTATTTATTAAGTAAAGATTTCAACAGTTTGCACCCAAACACACAATGTATAGAGTACTGTTTTAGTAATAGTTTTACCGTTGATTTTCATAGTACAACACTTTAAGGATAGAAATCCTACATGGGGAGTAAGTGCACAGTGACTCCTTTTGTTGATTTAACAATTGACACTGTTATTTATGACGTCAGTAATCACCGAGGCTCTTGTCATGAGCTGCCAAGGCTATGGAAGCCTCTTGAGTTCACCAACTCAAGAGACAAGGCCACAGTCAAAGTGGAAGTTCTCTCCTCCCTTCAGAGCAAGGTACCTCCTTCTTTGATGGCCATTTGGAAAGGTTTTTTTCTAAGTTGTTTCTTATATGTCCAGTATTAGAAGTTTACGTAAGTTTTCTCTGGAGGATTTCAATATAGTTACATGACAAAATTTTTAAAAATTGCTTTGTAGCCATATGTTCACTCTATAATGGGTATATTTTCTACTTTCTATCTGACAGAGTCTTTTTTAAAAAATTATTTTATTTATTTGAAAGATAGAGTTATAAGGAGAGAGTTAGAGACAGAGAGGGACAGAAAGATCTTCCATCTCTTGGTTTATTCCCTAGGTGGCCACAATAGCCAGGCCTGGGCCAAGCTAAAGCCAGGAGCCAGGAGCTTCCTCTGGGTCTCTTACATGGGTTGCAGGAGCCCAAGTGCTTGGGCTATCTTCTAATGCTTTCCCATGTGCATTAGCAGAGAGCTGGATCAGAAATGAAGCTGCCAGGACTTAAACCAGCACTCATAGGAGATGCCGGCATCCTAGGCAGTAGCTCATCTCACTGTACCACAATGCTGGCCCCTGATACGATCTAAAGACAATATTCAGTGGAACAGCAGATTCAGTGAATGCTGGGTAAATGCACTTCCTTATTTTGGTTTCTTCATTAAAGAATAGGGATATTTTGTTGGGTCGATATACAGCATTCTTTCATTGTATAGAATTCAACTGTATGAAGAACGGTGATAGAGTAGCCAAAGGAATCCACTGTTCCAGTTACTGATTCCTTATCTTTCAGCTCCACATCACTCCTTGCTGTTCTATGGGAATGGAATTGAACCCTTTAAGGATATCTTCAGAGTGAACCTGATGTTAGCTTTGTCACTAGAGCATGCTGGAGGAGGGTTGCTGGTAGATGAATCTTCTCTTCCTGTTCCTGGTATCCTCCTCTTGCAGTGTGTGTGTGTATGTGCACATACATGTGTGCATGAGAGTGTGGTTCTTGCAGTGCCCAACACCTGGTAGCACAGCCCATCCTCCTGTAGGCAGCTTCATAAGGAAGGGCTACCAGCAAGGCATCTCCTTATGAATGGCTGCCTTGGGCAATCTAGCCTCAGCAGCTTTGCAGTGAAATGCAGTTGGTGGGCAACTGCACCCCTCCTTGGCCATCTACATCATGGAGTGCTACTGGCTGGACACTTCCCCCTGACCAGTATTCCCCACTCCCCTCCAGGTGACTTTTCAGTAAGTTTTTGAGACATGGCTCCTCCTTGAGATAAGCTTTCTACCAAATCCCACTGAACGTATCTGCCATCCAGTGAGCTTCACCATGCCTTCTCCAGAGATGTCTGGACCTCAGCCCATGGAGTGAGAAGGTCTCTCCCTTGTGTTTTTTCTCATTCATAGGGGTTGCCACCTCTCAGTTTTTAAAAGATTTACTTATTTTATCTGAAAGGCTGAGCTACAGAGAGAGAGACATAGAGAGGGAAAGCTAAAGAGAGAGATTTCTTTCATTTGCTGGTTTACTCCCCAAATGGCCGCAATAGCCTGGGGCTGGGCCAGGCAATGCCAAGAGCCTGGAACTCTGTCTAAGTCTCCAAAGTTGGTGCAGTGGTCCAAGCACTTGAGCCATCTTCTGCTGCCTTCGCAGGTACATTAGTAGATTGGATTGGAAGTGGAGCAGCTGGAACTCGAATCAGTACCCATATGCGATGCTGGTGTTATAGATAAGGGGTTAACCAGCTGTGCCATGACGCATGCCTCTCCTCTCTGCTTTGAGTTCTTTTTATCTCTTGCTAGTAAATCCTCCATCCCTCTAATGTCTTGCTTAAATCACCGTGTGATGCATGTCTCCTGATTGGACTTTGACAGATACAGCTTCTTACAGAAACCAGATGGCAGTAAGAGGTGACATCCTTGTTCACATTCATTTTTTAAAGGTTTGTTTATTTATTTGAGAGGTAGAGTTAGAGACCGAGATAGGGAGAAACAGAGAGAGGAAGAGACAGAGAGAGAGAGAGAGAGAGGTCTTCTATCTGCTGGTTCACTCCTGAAATTGCTTCAATAGCCAGAGCTGGGCCAATTGGAGGCCAGGATACAGGAGCTTCCTCTGGGTCTCCCAAGTGGGTGCAGGGGCCCAAGCACTTGGGCCATCTTCCACTGCTTTCCCTGGCAATCTTCAGGGAGCTGGATGGGAAGTGGAACAGTTGGGAGAACCAGTGCCCATATAGGATGCCTGTAGTACTGCAGAGGGAGGCATAACTTACTACAGCACAGGGCTGGCCCCTCACAATAATTTTTATTGTTCAGATTATTCTTCTTTAAAAAGAAGAAGCCCACCCTATACCCCTACCCCAAAAGAGTCAGAGCCCATTCTTTGCCATCTCATTCAGAAGGCCTCCCTGGAGATATCAACTGAAGGTTGCAAGATGAATGGGGCACCACCTCTGACATGGTTCTGGCCCGTGGCATTGGCCTGGTGATGCACACAACTATCATATACGAGATGTCTTCAAAAATTCCTAGAAAATTAGCATTGTTTAAGAAACTATATATAGATTTCAAAGGTTTTTATTCCCCCAAAAAAGCAATTTTATGCATATTTTTAGCTAGTTTTCATTCAAGAAAAAGAGAGCACTCCCTTGTACTGGTTTACCCCCCAAATGCCTGCAATTGATGAGGCTGGGCTGTGGCTTAAGCTAGGAGCCCCATACTCAGTCTAAGTCTCTCAAATGGTAACAGGGATACAATTACTTCAGCTTTCACCTGCTGCCTCCCAGGGTCTGCATTATTGGACAGCTCCATTCAGGGGCTAGAGCCAGGAATAGAACGCAGATACTCCAATAGGGATCCTAGATATCCTAAATGACATCTTAACCCGCAGACCAAAATCCTGCCCCTCCATGAACTATCTGAAGTGACTTCATAGATTGAAACCACCCACCAGTCTCATCAGCTGACTTTGTTTTAAAAAGCCCTGATTCTTCTGGTCCGGGTAGTTTTTCCTGGCTCTGAAATTAAAAATAAAAACAGGGAAAAATGAGATAAGGGGAATAAAAATTTAGATGTTAAAATGAGAAGCTAAGACTCTAAAGGATATACTTATGAATAAAGTAAATTACAAATTGGAAACAAAACTCTTTTCAAGTGAAAATAATAGAAGGAAAAATTAAATTGAAAATAAAGAGTAATCCAGGTAGCTGAAACATTTTAAAGGAAGATTAAAAATAAGCTCACATTAGTGAAAGAATATAACATTCTGTAAGTGCTAAACAGTTAGAGAACAAAACAACTAAAAATAAATACAGAAGATAAGAGATGAACAATTTAAAACATGAGAACATTTTTCTAAAAGGCAAATTACCTGCTTTTAAAAGACATCTAGCTTTTGTTATTATCCAAACATTAACACAGCCACAAGTTCCAGTAGCTTGTATCTGTGGCTTTGATTTCCAAGGTCAGGATCTTGGCAAAGCACTCTTCAGAGTCCCATTGGAGTAGCAAGCAGTTAAGAATGTTTAGCTCTTCTATTTCCTCATTCTCCAAAGGCTCCTGTCTCCTCTGATTGCCTGGTTTTTAATTCAGTATCTTGTAGAGTTGGGTATGGAAAGAGGCTAGAGCAACACATGCCCTTGCTTGGCCAGCCCTGTTTGCTGTGGCTCTAGGAGCAGGCCTGCCGATAAATCCTTTACTACCAGCCTGGAAACCCAGGAGTAGGCCTATAAGGATGTGGATTGCCCAGGTATCTCCTGATGCTGAGGTTGCTGTGTGTCCTCCTTTCTTTCCCTCACACTGCTGGCTGCAGCTCAAGTAATCAAACTGCTTTATAATATATCTTGCCCCAGGAAAAGGCACATTAGTATTTTTCATACCTTTTGGTTAGAACCTACAGTAAGAAATACTTTTCCTACTCTTGACTCAGTACATATATGTGTGTATATACATATCTATAGGACTGAAAAGGCAATTTTACAAAACAAGTCCCTCTCTATCATTTTCTATTCTTTTGTATTCTGTATTATGGAATTGTCTCAAATGGGAGCTAGATCAAAGGTTTTCAAAAAATATTTGGCTTTCATATACCCTAAAAATGCATGTTACATTGTGTTTCCTAATGTATATATAAGCATATGCATGTACATAACTAAAATAAAATCTTACAGAACAATTATGAGTCTTCTTTCATGTAGTACACCTTTTAATTTTCTACTCTATTGTGTTACAGTTCTTAACTATATCTGCCTCTAGTTGCATCTCCAAGCTTCCCACTAACAGTGATAGCATGGAGAACCACAGCCAAGGAAAGTAGTCAGCAGGGTGGTTTAATAATCATACACATTTTAAAAAATATTTTTATTTATTTATTTGAGAGGTAGACTTACATAAAGAGGAAGAGACAAAGAGAAAGGTCTTCTATCCACTAGTTCATTACCCAAGTAACTTCAATAGCCAAAGCTTGGCCAGTCCAAAGCCAGGAGCCAGGAGCTTCTTCTGGGTCTCCCACATGGATGCAGGGGCCCAATGACTTGAGCCATCTTCTACTGCTTTCCCAGGCCATAGTAGAGAGCTGGATTGGAAGAGAAGCAGCCAGGGCTTGAACTGGTGCCCATATGGGATGCCAGTGCCACAGTTGGAGGCTTAGCCCACTATACCGCAGCACCGGCCCCCATACACATTTTTGTACCAACAACATACTTAACTCCTCCCTCTTGCTGATTGGATCTATAGTTTGCACCCTTGTTCCTCTAATGCTTATGAAGTATGAATACCTTGTATATGAATGAAAATCTCTTTCTTTGTGGTATATACAATAGAGGATGAAGATCTAGGACCCTGGTGAAGAGAGCTCCAAAAGGGTTTCTAGAAGGTGGAGACATTGAATGTTCGACACAGGTTTCTCAAAAGTGGCAGAACCAACACACATATACCTTAATAAAAAGTAGAATTTATTTATGCAGCTGAATCTCTAGTAGAGATTTGTCTTCAGGTTCAGTTTAATCCAGGACATGATGACATTCTGGGACCCATTTCTCAGTTCTGTTTCCTCTCAGATGGCTTTGCTCTCAAGGTGGTTCTTCTTGTGGTAACAAAAACTGAAGCCCTCCTGAACGCTAAAGGACCATGAAGTGAGGTGAGAATGTGTGGGAGGTAGAGGAGAGGAGTTTGTATCCCTTTATAGGATCATGTTTCCATCTCTATTTATTGTCTCTGGAGAGACAATCAATGGACATTAAAGAGACAATAAATGTTTCCATCTCCATTTATTGTATCTGGCCAACAAGTTTAAGCCAGTGAGGGCCTGTCCCCTGGAGCTACATATAGAGCATGTCCCCCATAGAGTGGGCTGATTTTTCCAAAGAACACATGGGGGATTGTGTGTGAGAAGATGGAGGCTGGTGTTTACCCCCAGGGAGCCTTGAAGGCTGTGTGGAGAGGGAGAAAGAGTTTGATTGGGGAGCTGTGTCAACAGTTGGAGATTCAAAGGAGGATACAGTGCTTTATTTGGGAGTAGAAGCTGGCATGAAGCCTGGAGCCACCTTTGTTCCTCTGGAGCATAAGCATACACTGGGAGCAGTGGGAGGTGAGACAAGCTGGTAAGGCAGCCTGTGGGTTCTGAAGTCCGGGCTACAGAATGAGGACCACATCCAGCAGCTGGTCATTCTCCAGAGAAACGTCTTAAGTAAAACCATTACTTTCAGACACTAATTTTGGAGGCAGAAAGGACTAGAGAAAGACAGTCCTAGAACTTCACACTAGTCCCTGCAAGAGTTCAGTGAATGCCAAACAGTGAAGCTGTGATTGTGGAGGGAGGAGGGAACTTACTGGGAAGCTCTTGGCTCTCTGCCTCATAATCCCAGGAAACTTTAAATAAATGCTGTTGACTTACGCTGTGTAGAAGAGATCCTTTAATATTTAATGACATTCAACAAAGATTAAATAAATTCAACAGGCTTTGCTTTCCAAAAGAAATCACCTTTTGGAAGAAAAACAAACTAATGGTTATGCGACTCATTAACCATATCAACCTTATCAAATGGTTAAATTACTCTGTAGTATATGAGAGAGAAAAATACCACCACTTCTAACTCACCAGACAAGCTCCAGAGGCCTCCCTAGAACCTTGTGGTCACAATTCCTCTCCTCCCTCTCCTACAGAATGAGGTTCCAAAGGTGTTGTTTCAGCCTTGCACTCTCCTGTGTGCATCTTTGTGGCCTCTAGCTTTTGGTCAGTATGACAGAAAGCTCTGGCAGTTGAGTGAAATAATTTCCCAAGCACCTGTAGCTGGATTTAAGCACTAGAGATACAGAGATGAATCTCAGCAAAACCCAAAAAAAGGAGGCTCTATTCTAGTGTGTCAAATGAGATATTTGTAGAGTGCAATGGGAGGAGAGGTCAGCTGTGTGTGGCAAGAATAAGAAATGTCTCACATGAGAGAATCTTTAATAGTGAGTCTTAGAAAATAAGTAGCCAGAGAAGATGGGTGGGAAAGAGGAGAGCCATGGGGAAGTGCTTCCCTGGCAGATGGTTGTATTCACCTGGTAAGGCCATAACAACTTTGACCTCATGGATGTCTCAAGAAATCTGTGGCCATTTCTTTAGAGCATGGTTAGAGCTCCGTTCCAGTAGCCTGAATCCAAACCGTTGGTTCTACCCTTGCTCAGTTTGGGACTGATTATTCTAGTGAAAAGCAATGTGCAGATTGATAGTTTTTCAGGAGCCTTTCACATGGTCTTTTTTTTTTTTTAAGATGTAGTCATTTATTTAAAGGCAGAGTTACAAAGAGGAAGAGAGAAGGAAGCTTTGGAGCTGTGCTGATCTGAGGTCAGGAGCCAGGAGCTTCTTCTGGGTCTCCCAAGTGGGTGCAGGGGCCCAATGACTTGGGCCATCTTCTACTGCTTTCCCAGACTGTAGCAGAGAGCTGGATCAGAAGTGGAGCAGCCGGGACTCGAACTGGCACCCTTATGGGATGCCGGTACAGCAGGCGACGGCTTTATCCGCTACGCCACAGTGCCGGCCCTGGTGTTGTTTAATTCTTACAATAATGCTGTATGATAGTAATGATAGGAAGGATGCTAGTTCTATGGAAATCCTCAAGAGGCACTCAGCCAGGAAGGGCGTGGAGGGCGGCCTGGGAGAAGTTGTGGCTCACAGGTCTGTTTGCTCCACTAGTGTACATGGATGTCACCTTCTCTGCTTGCTGGACTCTGTGTTTTCAGAGTTGGATCAGATTTGAGAACTGGGGCTCTTTGCTGCTCACAGTGATGCCACCACTTCATTTTATGTATCAGTCATCCTTACAGTTTTTCCATTTGCTTGATGAAGAAACCATTATAGATAGAATAAACTGTACACACACAGGCACACACACATACACACGTATCTGGCAAGAATGATGACAAATGTATGGTAAATGATGTATGACAGTAAGAATACAAGTTTACACTGATAGTTATACTGAGAAAAAGGAGTAATGTTGTAGAAATTGAAACATTGACATTTAATGTGATTTTGATGTCTTTCTTTAAAGGAAAACTTTTATCAGAAGAAAAAGTTTTTACTCTTTCTAGAACTCTGTAAGTTCATTCATTACATCCATGCTTAATGAACTTCAGTGATACACTGCTAACATTGCCAAGTCCATACCCTTCAACTTGAGATTCAAGGTGTATTTCACCACAGGCTATGTTCCTAGTTACACATCCAAGCTGTCTTCCCCACCCCTGTAGTTTCCCTCCTCTGTCCCTGCTCACTTCTCTCTGCTTACCTTCAGTTTTCAGCCTCCTCAGTGAGACCTACTGCTCTTGACAGTACTCTCTGTGCTGAGAATTCTTGGCAGTAAGCCAAAACATCTTCTGAGGACTAAAGCCTTGATGTGATATGTGATATGTGATATATGGTGGGCACAAATCTCTTGCCAGTAAACTCTATATAGGTCTTCTTTCACCTTGTGAGTGAACCTGGATGGATGTACCTCCTTTTCTAGGTATACTTTTTTAATAATTTAATTGATTAATTAGTTTGGAAGGCATAGACAGAAAAACACACACATACACACACACATCTTCCCTCTGCTGATTCACTCCCCAAATGCTCACAATAGCCAGGACTGGACCAGACCAAATCCAGGAGCCTAGAACTCAATCCTGGTCTTCCTTGTGGGTGGCAGGGACCCAAGCACTTGAGCAATCGCCAACTGCCTCCCATGGTGAGCATTAGCAGGAAGCTGAATTGGAAGCAGAGCTGGGACTCAACCCAGGAACTTCAATATGGGATGTGGATGTCCTAGGCCATGACTTAACTGCTGCATCAAATGCCTGCTCTTAGATATTTTATACAAAAGAGTAGCTCTATTCTCTTGGAGGGCCTGTAGGTGGGTGGGCTATTTCATAACCATCAAGCCCATACCTGATTACAACCTCAAAGAAGGACAGGTACTGAGAGTGAACAGTCAGGGCATGGGATTTCATCAAATTAAAGAGCTTTTATATAGCAAAGGAAACAATCAACAGAGTGCAGAGACCACAGGAAAAGGGAAAATATTTTCAAGTTATACATCTGATAAGGGATTAATAGCCAGAATATATATGGAGCTCAAGTAACTCAATGGAAAAAAAAAACCAAATAATTCAATTTAAAATGGGAAGTAGATTTAAACAGATATTTCTCAGACAAAACCATAGGAATGGCCAACAAATCCACAAATCCAAACCACAATGAGATATCACCTCATTCCAGTTATATGGACTGTTTTCAAAAAGATAAATGATAACAGTTGCTGACAAGGATGTGGAGAAGAGAGAGCCTTGCGATGTTCTTGGTGGGAATATAAATTAGTACAGCATTTGTGGAGAACAGTATGGAGATTCCTCAAAAACTTAAGACTAGAACAGCCACATGACTCAACAGTCTCACTACAGGGTATATATCCAAGGGATATGAAATTAGTCTGTAAAGAGACATCTGTATTCTAATGTTTATTGAGGCAAGATTCATCACAATAGTCAAGAAATGGAAACAACTTTTCCATTCACTAATGAATGAATGAAGAAAACATGCAAATAATGGGATACTGCTCAGCAACAGAGAATGAAATCTTGCCATTTGCAGCAACTTGAATGGAACTGGAAGTCCTTATGTTAAGTGAAATAAGCGAGCACAGAAAGACATATATCATGTGATCTTCCTCACATGTGGAGCCTAAGAAAAGGTAAATCATAGATGTAAAAAGCTCAATTGTGGTAACCAGAGTCTGGAGAGAGAAGAATAGGAAAATGTTGACTAACAGGTACTAAGTTATGGCTAGCTAAGAGTAAGAAGTTCTGGAGTTCTCTCCCAAAGTAAGGTGACTATGCATAATGTTGATGCATTGTATATTCTCATATATAAAGAAAAAAGTTAGAATACAAGATTTTGAATGTTTATGCCCTATAAAGAAATGTTAAAGGAGGATATGGGTATATTTACTCTGATTGTACACTCTACAATGTGTATGTGTGTATATTGAAACATAACATGGAACTCTATAAATACATACAATTTATTTAAAATTTTTTTAAAAAGTAAAGCAAGTCATAAAAGCAAACACACAAGCAAGCACGCACGCCCCCACTTCAGTGCCTTGTCTCATCTTATTCCTTGTTAAAAATGCCAAGGCAGTTAAAAGAAAGACTCATATGTCTCTTGAAATCCAGGGAAGGAAGGAGGCAGGTGTGTTGGCCAAAGAGGTGAAAGGACATGGTCTGATGCAGAGAAGAGGAAGCTGAGAACCATAGCAGAGAACTGCAGGGCAAGGGCAGGCTCTCAATGAGCCCAGCGTCATGAGAAAGGGCTTGGAGCATTCTATGTTTGACGGAGAACTTAAGAGAAGGAATACAGCGTTCAGTGTGTGCTAACTTGGTTTTCTTTTTTAGGTTGGTGACAGGCCATGGGGATGATAGAGACAGAGAATGTTTGCATCGCAGTAACATGACTGAAAAAGTCTTCCTCTGCATCCATGAAAAAGAAATGGTGAAATCTGCTGTGAATCCCAATAACAAGCACCAGGTGGACAAGTCACATCCAAATTACCAGCTTTCTATTAATATCGGAAAGCCTTAGCTGCAATGCCATCTTCTAATAATACACTTATGTACTTCATGTTTGGCATAAACAATAAGGGATGCAATATTGTTAGAAATGACAGAATTAAAGTGACTTTAGCAAGCAGATACTGATATCATTAAGTTGAATGTAGATAACTGTTGAGTTTTATTTAGGCTGTGTTCTGAAATTGATGTGATCTGGTCTATAGGAGTACAGGCAGATGCTGCTATGGGCTGAAGGTTTGTGTGTCTCTGAACCCCTCCTATTCCTGTGTTGAAGCCTGTTCCCCAGTCCAATGGTATTGGCAAATAAAGCCTTCAGGTGGTAATTAGGCCCTGAAAGTGGAGCCCTCATGAATGTGATTAATACTCTTCCCCTTCCCCGCCCCAAAGGCAGAGTTCAAAAGGGAGAAACAGAGGCCAGTGCCGTGGCTCACTTGGTTAATCCTCTACCTGCGGTGCCAGCATCTTATATGGGCGCCGTGCTCTAGTCCCGGTTGCTCCTCTTCCAGTCCAGCTCTCCGCTGTGGCCCAGGAAGGCAGTGGAGGATGGCCCAAGTTCTTGGGCACCTGCACCAGCATCAGAGACCAGGAAGAAGTACCTGGCTCCTGGCTTCGGATCAGCGTAGCTCCAGCCATGGTGGCCATATGGGGGATGAACCAATGGAAGGAAGAACTTTCTTTCTGTCTCTCTCTCACTAACTCTGTCAAATAATAATAATAATAAAGTGCTCAGAAAGGGAGAAACAGAGAGAGAGGTCTTTCATCTGCTGGTTCACTCCCAAAATGGCCACAATGGCCAGGGCTGGGCCAGGCAGAGCCAGAAATTTCATCTGGGTTTCCTATGTGGGTGTAGGGGCCCAAGCACTTGGGCCATCCTGGCTGCATTCCCAGGCACATTAGCAGGGAGCTGGATCAGAAGTGGAGTAGCCTGGAATAGAACCAGCACCCAAATGGGATGCTGGCACCACAGACAGCTGCTTTACTTGCTATGCCACAGAGCTGGCCCCAGATTAATAATATTGTAAAAGGAGGAGACATAAGATCATTCTGCTGTACACCACACGAAGGTTCAGAAAAGAAGTTGGTCCCTTTTAAACAGTGATCTTGGACATCCCAGTCTCTAAAACTGTAAGAAATGCTTGTTTAAGCCTCCCAACTTATGGCCGTTTCTTATAGTAGCACAGACTTCATAAGATGCTATCATCCACTGTAGTGGATGATAAGAAAACTTGCTGATTTGAAAATCCATGTAAAATATTTTTAATATCCCACTATAGTTATTTTATATTGGATATGTAATCCCAGCCTCTTTTTAAAACAATATTTACTTATATATTTTATAGTAAAATATTTATTTATTTATTTATTTTACCCAGAAACCTTTTAGTTACCTATACACACTTTATGCATTTCATAAATACAAATTTAGGAACATAGTGATTCTTCCTACCCTACCTTCCCTCTCTCCTGCACTCACATCCTTTTTCTTGTTCCCTCTCCTATTCCTATACTTATTTTTTACTAAGATCTATTTTCAATGCATTTTATACACATAAGACTAACCCCATACTAAGTAAGAGTTCAAAAAATAATATGAGGAAAAAAAAAAACCTGTTCCTTAGCAGTCAGAACAAGGGCTGTATAAAGTCATCACATCATCACATCTTGAGATGTTAATTGAAATTCTATAGATTACATTTAGGTACTTTATGAGTTATCACAAATCAGGGAGAACATATGGGACTTGTCCTTTGGGACTGGCTTATTTCACCAAGTATGATGTTTCTAGTTTCATCCATTTTGTTGCAAATGACAGGATTTCAGTTTTTTTTTTTTCTTACCACTGTGTAGTATTCTCCATTGTGTACATATCCCACAATTTGTTTATCCAGTATTCAGTTGATGGACATTTAGTTTGATTCCGTATCTTAACTATTGCTGAGCTGCAATAAACATAGGCATATAGATAACTCTTTCATATGCTGATTTCATTTCCTTTGGTAAATTCCCAAGAGTGGGATGGCTGAGTCATATCCTAGGTCTACATTCAGATTTCTGAGGTATCTCTATACTGTCTTCCACAGTAGCCGTAGAAGTTTACATTCTCACCAACAGTGGGTTAGAGTATCTTTTTCCTCATTTCTTCACCAGCTTTTGTTGTTTGTTGATTTCTGTATGAAAGCCATTCTAACTGGCATGAGGAGAACCCTCATTGTGGTTTTGATTTGCATTTCCATGGTGTCTAGTGATCCTAAGCATTTTTTTATGTATATGTTGCATTTCCTATTTTGAAACATGCTTGTTCAAGTCATTTAGCCCATTTCTTAAGTGGGTTGTTTGTTTTGTTGTTGTAGAGTTTCTTGAGCTCTTTATAAATTCTAGATATTAATCCTTTATCAGCTGAATAGTTTGCAAATACTCTCTCCCATTCTATCAGTTGCCTTTTCACCTTCCTGAGTGTTTCTTTTGCAGTGCAGAGGCTTTTCAATTTGATGTAATCCCATTTGTCAATTATGGTTTTGATTGCCTGTGCTTCTGGGGTCTTTTCCAAGAACTCTTTGCCTGTGCCAATGTCTTGCAGGGTTTCTCCAATGTTCTCTAATAATTTGATGGTATCAGGTCATAGATTTAGGTCTTTGATCAACCTTGAGTGGATTTTTGTGTAAGGTGTATGGCAGGAGTCTTGCTTCATACTTCTGCATGTGGAGATCCAGTTTTCCGGTTTTAGCTACTGTGTCAAAGATAAGTTGGTTGTAGATGCATAGATTGATTTCTGGAGTTTCTATTATCTTCCATTGGTCTAAAAGTCTGTTTTTGTGTTAGTACCAGGCTGTTTTTTTAAACTTTTATTTAGTAAATATAAATTTCCAAAGTACAGTTTATGGATTACAATGGCTTCCCCCCACAATAACTTCCCTCCAACTCGCACCCCTCCCATCCCCAGCTCCCTCTCCCATTCCATTCACATCAAGATTCATTTTCAATTATCTTTATATACTGAAGATCCATTTAGTATATATTAAGTAAAGATTTCATCAGTTTGCACCCACACAGAAACACAAAGTGTAAAATACTGTTTCAATACTAGTTATAGCATTACTTCACATTGGACAACACATTAAGGACAGATCCCACATGAGGAGTAAGTACACAGTGACTCCTGTTGTTGACTTCTTAACAATTTGACACTCTTGTTTATGGCGTCAGTAATCTCCCTAGGCTCCAGTCATGAGTTCCCAAGGCTATGGAAGCCTTTTGAGTTTGCTGACTTCGATCTTATTCTGACAGGGTCATAGTCAAAGTGGAAGTTCTCTCCTCCCTTCAGAGGAAGTTACCTTCTTCTTTGATTTATAACTTCCCTGTGCTATGTCTTGAAATCTGGTATTGTGATGCTTCCAGCTTTGTTTTTGTTGTATAAGATTGCTTTAGCAATTTTGGGTCTCCTATTTGTTCATAAGAATTTCAGCATCAGTTTTTTTCTGTAACTGAGAAGAATGTACTTGGTATTTTGATTGGTATTATATAGAATCTCTAAATTGCTTTTGTTAGTATGGATTTTTTTTGAACTTTTATTTAGCAAATATAATTTTCCAAAGTACAGTTTATGGATTACAATGGCTCCCCCCCCCATAACTTCCCTCCTACCCACACCCCTCCCATCTCCTGCTCCCTCTCCCATTCCATTCACATCAAGATTCATTTTCAATTATCTTTATATACTGAAGATCCATTTAGTATATGTTAAGTAAAGATTTCATCAGTCTGCAACACACAGAACATAAAGTGTAAAATACTGTTTCAGTACTAGTTATAGCATTAATTCACATTGGAAACACATTAAGGACAGATCCCACATGAGGAGTAAGTACACAGTGACTCCTGTTGTTGACTTAACAATTTGACACTCTTGTTTATGGCGTCAGAAATCTCCCTAGGCTCTAGTCATGAGTTCCCAAGGCTATGGAAGCCTCTTGAGTTCGCTGACTTCGATCTTATTTAGACAAGGTCATAGTCAAAGTGGAAGTTCTCTCCACCCTTCAGAGCAAGGTACCTCCTCCTTTGATGGCCCGTTCTTTCTACTGGGATCTCACTCACAGAGATCTTTCATTTAGGTGGTTTTTGTTGTTGTTGTTGTTTTTTTCCCAGAGTGTCTCGGATTTCCATGCCTAAAATACTCTCATGGGCTCTTCAGCCAGATCCGAATGCCTTAAGGGCTGATTCTGAGGCCAGAGTGCTGTTTAGGACATCTGCCATTCTATGAGTCTGCTGTGTATCCCACATCCCATGTTGGATCGTTCTCTCCCTTTTTTATTCTATCAGTTAGTATTCACAGACACTAGTCTTGTTTGTGTGATCCCTTTGACTCTTAGACCTATCAGTGTGATCAATTGTGAACTGAAATTGATCACTTGGACTAGTGAGATGGCGTTGGTACATGCAGTCTTATGGGATTGAATTGGAATCCCCTGGCACATTTCTAACTCCACCATTTGGTGCAAGTCCGATTGAGCATGTCCCAAATTGTACATCTCCTCCCTCTCTTATTCCCACTCTTATATTTAACAGGGATCACTTTTCAGTTAAATTTCAACACCAAAGAATAAATGTGTGTTAATTACAGAGTTCAAACAATAGTATTAACTAGAACAAAAAATACTAAAAGGGATAAAGTATTAAATTGTACATCAACAGACAGGACAAGGGCTAATCAAGTCACTGTTTCTCATAGTGTCCCTTTCACTTCAACAGGTTTCCTTTTTTTTTTGTGGTTGGTCAGTTGTCACTGATCAGGGAGAACATATGATGTTAGTATGGATATTTTGATGATATTGGTTCTTCCAATCCATGAACATGGAAGATTTTTTCCATTTTTTGTATCTTCTTATATTTCTTCCTTTAATGTTTTGTAATTTTCACTGTTTAGGTCTTTGGTGTCCTTGGTTAAATTTATTCCAAGATATTTGATTTTTTGTAGCTGTTGTGAATGGGATTGATCTTAGAAGTTCTTTCTCATGGGGTTGGCACTATGGCATAGTGGATAAAAGCCATCACCTGCAGTGATGGCATCCCATGTGGTTGCCAGTTCGAGTCCCAGCTGCTCCTCTACCAATTCAGCTCTCTGCTATGGCATGGGAAAGCAGTAGAAGATGGCCCAAGTGCTTGGGCCCCTGCATCCATGTGGGAGACCTGAAAGAAGCTCCTGGATCCTGGCTTCGGATCAGGCAGCTCCAGCCATTGTGGCCAATTGGGGAGTGTATGGAGGATGGAGGATCTCTCTGCCTCTCTTTCTCTCTCTGTGTAACTCTTTCAAATAAATAAATCTTTAAAAAAGAGAAAGAAGAAGGTCTTTCTCAGCCATTACATTGTCTTTGTATACAAAGGCTATTGATTTTTGTGCATTCATTTTATATCCTGTTACTTTACCAAATTCTTTTATGTGTTTCAATAGTCTCTTAGAGGATTCTTTTGGATCCCCTATATATAGAATCATGTCATCTGCAAATAGGAATAGTTTGACTTCTTCCTTCCTAATTTGTATCCTTTTTATTTCTTTTTCTTGCTAATGGCTCTGGATAAATCTTCCAGGACTATAGTGAACACAATGGTATGAGTGTGCATCCTTGTCTGGTTCAGGACCTTAATGGGAATGCTTCATACTTTCCCCATTCAATAAGATGCTGGCCATAGGTTTGTCATAAATTGCCTTGACTGTATTAGGAATGTTCCTTCTATACCCAATTTGCTTAAGTTTTCCATTATAAAAGGGTATTGTATTTTATCAATTGCTTTCTGTACATCTATTGAAATAATCATATTGCTTTCATTCTTCAGTTTGTTAATGTGATGTATCGCATTGATTGATTTGTGAATGTTGAACCATCCATGCATACCAGTTGGTCCACTTGAATGAACTTTCAGATATGTTGTTGGATTCTATTGGCTATTTTGTTGAGGATTTTTGTGTCTATGTTCATCAGGGTAAATGGTCTGTAGTTCTCTTTTTCTTTTGTATCTTTTTCAGGTTTAGGAATTAAGGAGTTTTGGAATATTCCCTCCTTTTCAATTGTTTCGCATAGCTTGAGAAGAATTGGAGTTACTTCTTCTTTAAATGTCTGATAGAATTAATTGGTGAAGCCATCTGGTCCTGGGCTTTTCTTTTTCTGGGAGGATCTTTATTACAGTTTCAATTTCCATCTTGGTTATTGTTCTGTTTAGGTTTTCTATGTGTTCATGACTCAATTTTGATAAGTCCTGTGTGTTCAGGAATCTATCCATTTCTTCTAGGCTTTTGGCATTCTGGTCTTTGGAGTAATTCCTAATGATTCTTTTTATTTCTGTGGTATCTGTTGTTATATTTTCTTTTTCTTCTCTAATTTTATTGATTTTGGTCTTTTTTTGATTAGTTGAGCCAATGGGGTCAATTTTGTTTATTTTTTCAAACAACCATCTCTTTGTTTTGCTGATTTTTTCAAATTTTGTTTCAATTTTGTTTATTCTCTAATTTTAATTATTTCTTATCTCCTATTAATTTGGGTTCTGGTTTGCCATTGTTTTTCTAGGTCCTTGAGATGCATTCATGGCTCATTTATTTGATACCTTTCCAATTTATTGAGGAAGGCAGCAATTGTTCCAAACATTCCTCTTAACACTGCTTTTTCTGTATCCCATAGTTTTGATATGTTGCATTGTTGTCTTCATTCATTTCCAGAAATTTTTGATTTCTTCAATGACCCACTGTTCATTCAGGTGAATGTTGTTCAGTCTCCATGTATGTGCATATGTTCCAAGATTCTTGAGTTATTGATTTCCAGCTTCATTCCATTGTGGTCAGAGAATATTGGTGGTATGATTTCAATATTTTAAAAATTTGCTGATACTTGCTTTATGGCCTAGCATGTGGTCTAATCTGGAGAAAGTTCCATGCACTGGTGAGAAGAATGTGTATTCTGCAACTGCAAGATTGAAAGTTCTGTAGATATCTGTTAGTTCCATTTGGTTTATAGTGTTGACTAACTCTGTTGTTTACTTGCTGATTTTCTGTCTGTTCACTGCCCAAAGTGGAGTATTGAAGTCCCCCATTACTACTGTATTTGAATCTATGTCTCCCTTTAGATCCATTAACTCTTCTTTTAAATAGCCAGGTGACCTATAATTAGTTGCATATACATTTATTAAAGTCACATCTTCCTGTTGAATTGATCCCTTAATCATTACATAGTGCCCTTCTTTGTTTCTTTTTTACAGTTTTTGTGTTAAAGTCTCTTTTGTCTGATATTAGGATGGCTATACCAGCTCTTTTTGGTTTCTGTTAGCATGGAATATCTTTTTCATCCTTTCACTTTCAGTCTGCATGTCTCTTTGATGGTAAGATGTGTTTCTTGTAGGCAACAAATAGATAGGCTTTGTTTTTCAATCCATTCAGCAAGTCTGCATCTTTTAACTGTAAGTTGAGGCCATTTATATTCAAGTTAACTATTGATAAGTACTTACTTGACCCTACCGTTTTTCCATGAATATTCCTATTCTTTACTTTGGATTTCCTTTGTACTTTTACTGTGACATTTTCTGCCTTCATCTTCTTTCATAGTGATGACCATGTTTCTGTGTTTCTGTATGTAGCACATCCTTAAGTATTTTTAATTCATTCATGGATTTGCTTCAGATTACTTCTAGTAATCCTATGATAAATTTTTTGAATTCCATTTCCAGTATCTCATCAATCTCTTCATCTTCACATTCTAGTTTTGAAGTATTGTTATGATCTTTTGGAGGCATGATGTTGTACTCCTTATTCTTTTTTCTTGAATTTCTGTGTTTATTTTTAGGCATTTGTGGAGATACTTGTTGGGTTTTTTTAGCCCCTGTTATGGCTCTTATATTTGGACTGTCTCTGTGGTTTAGTGAAATCTCTGCTCTTTCAGTGAACATCCAGAAGTGTGTGCTGGTTGTAGCCAGTAAGCTCTGTTTAGTGCTCCGCACGAGAGGAGTATCCAAGGTGATACTCAAGTTAGGTATGATAAATTCCCTCATTTTATTTTTTATTTATTTATTTTATCAGAAGGAAGGGTTTGGTCAGCTCTGTTGGTGTAGTCTCATGCTCACCTCTCTTCCACGGCAACTAATGCCTGAATGCTAGCCCCAGTATGTGTAATATATGTCCATACCACCACAAGAACCACACAATGGATATGTGTAGTCCTCAGTGTGGGCAGAGATCCTATAGCAATGCCCTCCCCAGGCAATGAGGGAGCCCCAAGTGTGTGGAGCTGCCCACAGCGACTGCCCAGAGACCGAGCCGCATCCTGCACCCTCTCACACAGCCACAGTTTTATCACAATCCTAGCAAACAAGGCTTCTACAGTCATGGGCACCCAGTCCCTGTCAATTCTCCCAGCATCTCCTCTCGGCTAGTTGCTGAGCTACAGATACAAGCTGATGTAGCTATTACATATGACCAAAATGGCCCCTGGCCTCTCTCAGCTAGTTACAGGATGCCAGTAACTAGGTGATCAGGAAGAGAGAAACATGCCCTCTTTTTCCCCTTTAGGTTGGCAGGTACACTGTTCCCCACAGGGTCCCAAGCCAGACTCATGCCAGGCTCTCCTCGCAGATTTATCGCTGGTGGCTTGGGCTGCTGCAGTCTGGTCTTACCTCACTCTCCAAAGCTGGTGCTGAGGTTCTTGGCTGCTGGGGTCTTGCATTGTTTCCATGTTCCTGTTATGTGTCTACACTGTCCATGTACATCCACAGCATCCCTCTAACTTGCTGAAGTTTCCACTGCCATTTTCTCCCTATCTATTTTCTGAGATTGCACTCTCTTACTTTTTTTAAAACTATCATCCCGTAGACTAGAGCAGTAAGCTCCATCCCTATTTCACCGTCTTGGAATATCCTGTATTTATTTTTTATTTATTTATTGGAAAGCAAGAGTTAGAGAGTGAGATTGAGAGAGAGAGAGAGAGAGAGAGAGAGAGAGAGATATCCTCCATCTGTGTGTTCACTCCTCAAATGACCACAATCATGTCTGGGCCAGGCTGAAACCAGAAACTAGGAATTCCATCTAGGTCTCTCATGTGGGTATCGGGGGTCCTAGTACTTAGCCCATCTTATGCTGCTTCCGATTCCAGATTCCTGCTAATGTGCATCCTAGAACACAGCAGGTGATGGCTCAAGTACTTGGGTCCCTGCCAACCATGTGGGAGACCTAGATTGAATTCCTGGCTCCAGATATCCACTTGGCCTAACTTCAGTTGTTGTGTGCATTTGGGGAGTAAACTAGTAGATGGAAGATTTCTGTCTGTCTCTCTACCAAGCAAAATAAAAATAAACATTTTTTTATAAAAAGAGTGCAAAGCTTTTTGAAGTTATATGATTTATATAAGGAAATATATGTTTATTTTGGTGCGAAAATTTTGAAATGTGCAAATTTTTTTCATAATATGAATTTTTATGAACTATTTGAAGTACCATCACACAAGTTAAGATCACAGTGAAGCATAATTTATATACACCAGCTGGGCAAAAACTTACAGTCTGGCAATGCTGAGTGTTGGCAAGGGTATGGACAACTGCTGTTAGGAATAAAAGGGGCCCAGTCACTTTGGAGGAAAAAATTGGCAATATTGTGTGCATATGGACAATTGTACTCACTAGCACAGCAATTTTATTTGTAAGTATATTTTGTAAAAAATTATTGCACACATGTATGGGTACTAGAAGAACTTTCTAAGAATATTCAGAAAAACATTGAACCTATGCAGTGATTCCAATGTGATTTGTCCCCAAAAGGTTTATGTGTTGGGATCATGGCCCTCGGTGTGGCATTTTTGGGAGATGAGACACATTTAAGAGGTGTGGTCTAGTAGGCGGTCATTAGGTCATTGGGGCTATCACCCTAAAAAGGTTAATGCTGATCTTGTGAAGTGAGTTAGCTATCCCATGAGAGAGTTGTTATGGAAAGAGCAAGCCTGGCCCTCAGATCCCTCTCTGGCTTCTTGTCTCATCGCGTGTTCTCTTCCCCACACTTCCCCACCGTTGTGATACCAGCTGCCATAAGACCCTCACCAGAGACCAAATTGGTAGGGTCTCCTAATCTTGGACTTTCAGCCTCCAAAACTGTGAGCTAAATAAATCTTTTTTTAAAAAAAGTAAAAAGGCATTTTGTTATAGCAACATAAAACAGGCATATTAGTAACAAGCAGAAGACCCAAATGTTCACTGACAAAAGAATGGATAAAAATAAATTATGATGTATCCACACAATGGCATTATACAAGAGTGAAAATAATCAAGAACTCTATGCAAAGAAAATGAATAAGTCTTTAAATAAAGCAAGTTCCAGAAGACTCTACACAATTGTTCAAATAGTTATAATGTTTACAAATATGTAAAACTAAAGAGTATAGTATTTATAGATTATATGTAATAAAACTATTTAGAAATCATGAGAATGGTAAATAGAAATTCAAAGATAATAGAAGGATAGTGTCTGCTTCAAGATTTTGATGTCTGCTTCAAAATTTGCACAATTGTCACATTTTGTTTGGTATGTATCAAATATTATTATGCAGTGATTATTCTAATAAAATTGTTACCTATAAGATTACAATTCTGTAATAAGAACATGGTGACCAACAAAAGAAACTGCACAGATGCACTGGTTTTTAATTGCCTTTCCCACTTAATAGTGGTAAGACCTTGGGGGAGTTACAGAAGTGTCTTGTACCTCAATTTTCACATCTGTAAAAGGGGAATGAAAAAAGAACCTAGTTGATGGGATTGTTGTGAGAAGTAAATGAATTTACACACATAAAGTACTTAGAGGAAAGCTTGGTACAAGCATGCTGTTTGTCCATTTTTGTCTTCATCACCCTGAGGCCCAAATGCACAGCTTCTCTTTGTCTCAGTTTGCTTATTTGCATCAGGATAATAGGATTATGGGGAAATAATATGAGTATATATGTCACGAATGTTATTTGCAAAACACAGTAGATATTCAATGGATAAAAATGTAGTTGCAAAGGTTTTGACTCACTTTCATGGGTTTCCTATATTTGATTTTTTTGTTTATTATTATTTTTTATTTTTATTTTTTGACAGGCAGAGTGGACAGTGAGAGAGAGAGAGACAGAGAGAAAGGTCTTCCTTTGCCGTTGGTTCACCCTCCAATGGCCGCCGCGGCCAGCGCGCTGCTGCCAGCGCATCGTGCTGATCCGATGGCAGGAGCCAGGTAATTATCCCGGACTCCCATGGGGTGCAGGGCCCAAGTACTTGGGCCATCCTCCACTGCACTCCCTGGCCACAGCAGAGAGCTGGCCTGGAAGAGGGGCAACTGGGACAGAATCCAGCGCCCCGACCAGGACTAGAACCTGGTGTGCCAGCGCCGCAAGGCGGAGGATTAGCCTAGTGAGCCGCGGCGCCGGCCCCCTATATTTGATTTTAAAATTAAATATCTAGCCTCATGCTAAAGAACTATAGCCTTGAGGTGATTTATGTAGTGAGTGAAGACATTTTTTTAAGTGTAGTTACATGTGGCTATCTTTCCTAGCACCCCTGCTAGAATTCTGTTTGAAATCCTGTTACAATGTCTTTTAATATTTTATGAAGTAACATTTTGTGATTGTAATAAAAGTATTGAAAATATGGGAAAATCTATATAATTCTATCTCTTCAGAAATAAGTACTCAACTCAGTTTAATGTAGTGTCTTGTAGCTTTTCCCCTATGCTTTAAAAAGTGAAATTAAGATCACACAATTAAGTAAGTATGTGGAAGAGCCAGCAATGAATGAGAGGTGTTCTGAAAAAATCCACATATCCAAGAAAGCAATGGTTATGATTCCTCTCGGGGGCAGCCACTGGCTGTGAATTCACCTTTACTGGAGCTGTGAGGTCCCTAGAACCAGGTGTTGGCCAGTAGTGATTCAGGAGCCTGGGACACTCTGCCAGGGACACCTTTTTCCAAGAATTCTTTCTCCTCATATTGTGAAAACGTTAAAACCAGTTTTGATTGTTTCACTGGCACAAAAGGATTTTGGTTTTTTTCATTTTGTTCTTAAGATAAACATGCACTTAATTTTTATACATCCTTAATAACCATCAGTTGGATTCCCAATAGCTTTAGGAGGCTGTCAAGGTTAAGTTAAGTTACACCTTGTCTCAGTTTAGCCCTTCTTTTGTTAAATCAAAAAGTCAGAGCCTGAGCTGCTTTTTTGCCCTTCTGCTGATGGTGTAGCATTTGTCAATACTAAATTTAATTTCAACTAAGACCAGTGCATGAACAGCAAAAACATAAAGCTTGTTAACTTGACTTTGTCTGTGTGCTCCGTACAGCCAGCATTAGCAAACCTAATGAATTCAGCAACATTATTCTATCCAAATCTAGGTCAGCTATGTTGATTAAAAAATTATAAGATTAAAGACTGGCCCTATAAAAACCCACTTAAAATTTAATTATATCATAAGCTATTGCATCTCTTGTACTTATAGAATGTATTTTACACCCAATTACCAATGCAGTGGGTCAACATTAAGAGATCATCATCAACAACAGACATTTATTGAGCGCCTATTGTGTGCAAGGCACTGTACAAGGTATTGGGCTACAAAAACAAAGGAGAAATAGTCCCTGCCCTCAAGGAGCTTACAATCTAATTAGACTCACAGGACACATACATACAAAGACAAAGAACAATCCAAGGTAGCATATAATGTTAGGGCACTGAGTAGAAACCAACAAGATTTCAGCCTTTTTTGCATTTGCATTTCAATACCCTGAGTAGGTGGGGGGTGAGTAAGCTAGAATAGAGGGGCTACTCTTGTTGACACTCTCTCATCTCTTTCCATGCCAAAGTATCTTCTGGCATGTGATAAAACCTAGACAATGGTTTACTCCCCTTCCCCCCCACCTCCCAGCTCATTATAGTTCTTGAGGTGGCAATTAGACAGGGTGACCTCCTGTCCCAGTTCCAGGACTGCCCTAATGTTAACATTGAAAGTCTATGTCTTGGAACTCCCACCTCTACACTCCTCTCGCAGTCTTGGGAAAACAAGGAGGGTATTTCTGAAGTACCTTGTTTGTTGCCAGATGTATGCCTCCCATCTATGACAGTCATTACTCTGGCAGTCATTACTCTATCTGTTCCCCAGATAGTTCTCTAGCTAAGAAACCTAGGAGGAAGACCTTAACAACCACAAAGACTGCTGGTGTAGACAAAAGAATGACAACTCAGACGGAATGGGTCCCAAGAGAGATGTGAGGATGAGAGGAATGATTGAGCCAGTTATGAAATATGTCGTGTGTTGCATTATTGCATCTTTTCCTAACACTGTCAAATGAGAATGTGGCACAGACTCTCTCAGGGTAGGTCTACTTGACATTTGGAATCACCACTCTGAACCCAGGATAGACTCCTAAAATGACGCCACTCTACAGGGGCAAATATTTGGACAGGTACTAAACAGGTACAAGTGCATTTAACTAGCACTGCCTTCATCCTAACAAAATTTCTACTTTTCCCTTCCACTATTCAGCTAGCATTCATTAGCTTATAAATGAATCATTTTAACTTTTCAAGGGGGAGTTTATTTCAAATGAGATAATTTCCCTTCATTCTAACGTAATTCAGGTAGATCAGGGATGGAGAGAACTGCAGAGCAAGAGCAATTTAAGTTGGAAGGTATCTGATAAACAAATGTGGTAATAACCTAAAGATTCCAAAACACAAATGTGGTAGTAACCTAGGGATTCTGAGAAACCACATGAATTTCTCTTTTAGGTTCAATACTCTGTTATATTTGTTTGCTTTTCAAGAAAACATCTAATGCTGAAATCTTAGCATGTTGGACATTTTAGAAGTGCTCTAGTTTTATGTCTAGCCCTTAGGAGTACACACCAGGGTTAGCGAGGCACAGGGACTTAGTTGCCAAATACCCATTAACAGTAATGGAAATCACATAGCTAAATCCCCATGCAGCACGCTGAATATTTACCTCCTAATGTTCTTTTAATGTATGTTTTCTTGGGTGAATATTTACTGTAGAATATTAAATGTGAGATTCCTCTTTTTATGGGCCATTTGCAGTGATTGATTGTGTTTGTGAATCCCTGTATCTTTGCCCATAATGGCTATCTATTGTAATGGCCTCTGCCAAATGTTCTTGCGTTGAAATAACAGAAGCCATGGATCGACCAGCTGTGGGATTGTATTACCTTGGTCTTAAAAGCTAGGAGGGAGCTCATGACACAGCTGGAGAGAGAAGAAAAAGGTATGTTGCAGGAGTGTGTGACTTGGGCTTCAAACACAATCCTATCCAGTGAAGTTGGTGAGGTCTGTAAATGTGGTTTTGTAGTCATCTTTTATATCAGAGTTTATATTGAATGGTGTTGAATGATGTTAAGACTGACAGTCATGAAATGATAGTAGCAAGACAAGAATTCAATTGCCCACAACCATGTCCATCAGCACAATCTATCAGAATTCTAGGCATTTCCCTTCATGCTGTGATAAAGCATCTATCCAAGCAATAATTTCTTACAATTATTTACACCACCATTTTTTTAAAAAAAAATGTGAACTCACATATCCTAGCTACATGTGATGTAAAACATTTCCCAGTGAAGACAGGATTCTCAGAATTTGGTTGCTTTTCACTCTTTTGAGTATTGAAGAGGGAACAGTTACCAAAAATGGAATTATCATGATTTAAAAAAAATCCCTAAAACCTGAAATACACAGACATATGAGATACTATTAGATAACTATATTTAGTTATATCCTTGCATGTCTCAAATAGTCCATACAGATTTCCAAGAATAGAGAATTCTTAAAAGATTCATTTACATCTGAGTAATAGAATCTACCCAAGTGACTGTAAAGTGGTCTGTAGATAATTGTACTGAATTCATACACCTTTGCAGACCTTCAGAAAATACGGTATTCAGAGTCCATGCTGCCTAAGATTATTGGAAAAAAATTCATAGTCCCTTCAAAAACTAGGAGAAAATTTAAAGACTGTGTTCTAGTTTGTTTTCATCAGCCATTTCAACTTTACTGGCTTTTAACAGCTCAAGCCACATCACCCTAATACCAACTTTGGTTTTGCTGTGTGAACACTTGGATTGTGTTTGTATTTCAACAATGGCACTCTATAATTAAGAGTACCAGTTAGTGTAAGGGGATGGAACCTCATTACTAATTTTAAAAGGAGAAAGATGTGGTAATGTGAGTGACCTTTAATCATAAGCCAGGTCATGTTCTATAAAACAGTGTCAGATTCCATACATAATATTTGCTGGTGCCTTCAAATTTGAAATTAAAGAAACTAATGCCTCCTAATCCTGGTATAAGGAAAACACTATAATATTTTTAAAATACTGTTTTTGTACATGACTCTTTTTTAAATGAAAATCTATAATACTAATTTATCTTGTCTCTGCATACTGTAAGTCCTTCATATTCCTTCAGACCAGGGAATGGTAGTGAATATAATCTAAGAAGATTTGCAGAGAGTATAAATAGTTCGTAGAATAAGCGAGTTATCTGATAGGAAATCTCTTTGTATTCTTTTTTCACAGAAGGTCAGCTCCTCCCTCTTGTAGACAGAAAACACCGCAGAAGTAAGTCTGTGGTATGTGGATGTGTGGTCCTTTCAGAGAAGCAGGGGATAGATTTTAGCTAATGGAATTGCAGGAAGAAGTATGTTTTTAACCACAAGAGGGTGATTACTAGCATTATGGAAATATTAATGCTCCCCCCATGTTCCTACTATTGTTGTAGTCTGATTTTTCCAAGTATAAAGTTCTCAAGTGGGTCAACAGGAGGCTCATAGAATTGTAGATTCAGAATAAAACCTTAGAGGTCATCTGGTAGGGTGATATCACCCTACTGAAGAGGAGAAACTAAGGCATTCAAGAAGCTACTTACATCACCTATTATTCAAGAAAACTCTCTAAGTTTTATCTTGTTAGCATGTTTTTGTTTTAATAACACAGTTTTTGGTTTTCAATTTTGTCTTTTTGGAGCAGTTCTGCACATTAGAAAATGTTGTAGCTATTC
Source organism: Oryctolagus cuniculus (assembly GCF_051225735.1). NCBI lineage: Eukaryota > Metazoa > Chordata > Mammalia > Lagomorpha > Leporidae > Oryctolagus > Oryctolagus cuniculus. Next base: position 95,394,592 of record NC_142873.1, read on the forward strand.
TTACTATGAACAAGCAATTTGCCTGAAGCCTAGGTGTTCAAAGAATGCAAGACAACATTTCCAAGTCAAATACCAAGTGCATGCTAACAATGAGTATTGTGAACACAGTAACTCATCAATCCAATTCTAGGCCATTTTCAAAAATCATTCAGGATTAAAGAGTTAGGAAGAATAAATCACCACAGAATCATAATCTATAAAAATACTGGCCTAGAGTGCACTAAAAAACTCTCAATAAATAAATATTGGACATTTGCTTTATGAAAGTTAGTGGAGATGTGCTCTTCAGAAATCAAGTCCATATTTTCAGATTGCTTTGTACAAATCACACATACAGAGTCCAACAGATGACAAAGGTTACAGATCAGGTTAGAATACAACTGGATAGAAAAATGTCTTTTGACATGGTATTTTTATAAAGGAATGTGATTATTCTTGTTGAGTTGCTCATGTTTCGGTTTCAAAGGCAATACTTAAAGTGATCCAAAATGTTTTTAGCCAGGGTAGCATCAGTGAAATGAGTGTTGAGCGCCTAAGGTAGCCCCTTTCAAAGAGGCAACACTCATTAGGATGGATTAATTCTGGTATTTTCCCTTTAAACCAACTGTACTGCCTGTAGTCCTGGGACATAGGCATCTGTCCATGGTACTAGAGGATTGAAACTGTTTTTTGCTACCTGTTCCTGTCTGGTGGATCAGGAAGTCCAGCACCCCTGTGTCTGGTACAGTGGGTATCTGAGATTACAGCCTGGCATGCTCATTTCTCAGAACGCAGGTTTATTTTCAGGATGATTTATAGCAAGTGGTTCTGGTTTCCAGTCTGGCTGAAAAAAGTGGATATTGAATGTCCGTGCCCAGTTCTTAAAGACTCTCTTCTCTGTGATAAAGCGGTGATGACTGCCCTTCCGTCCTCGCTCATGGGAGAGATACATTGTACATTCATCAGGTCCAAAAGGCTCATAATAATGATAAGGGACGGAGAGGTGATTGGGATCCCTGTAGGAGGAAAAACGAGATAACTGATTAAAGCAAAAAATTTTTTTTCCTTTGACTGACTCAAGTAAGATGTTATCTTTAATAAGCTGATAAGCACAAATCATACTTTCTAGTTAAATGAATTTCAGGAAATGGTTTTTCTGATGTTTAAGCAATAAACAAGTAGAGAGGTTTTGGGGTTGTTAAATAAATGCAATGACCCTCAGTCTCAAACAAAGAGATTAAATCTGTGTTGTGGGTAGTCAGGCTTCCAGGATGGAGACATAACATATCACTAAAGTACCACTGGAGTTCCTACTTCCGCTCTTGCCCCCTTACAGTCTGTTTACACCAGCAGCTATAAAGGTATTTACAAAGAACAACCATATCATGCCCCTCCTCCACTTCAACCCCTCAAACCCTGCAGAGGCTTCCGGTTATACAGAGAGCAAGGCATACAAGACGCTCCATGAACTGGCTATTCTCCAGAGTCTCCTAATTCACCTTACTTGTTCACTATGCCCTGGCCATATCTGTCTTTCTGGTCATTTGCTTCAGGTCCTTTGCACTGTTGGGAACATTCTCTGCATGAGTTCTCTCCTCATCACTGGGAATAAACTCAGATGTATATCCCTCACAAGAGGCTGTTCCTGACACCTACTCCTTTCACTTCATCACATCTTTCTTTTCTTTATAGCATTAACTGCTCTCCAAAATTGCTATTTTTGTTCATTTATTTATTGACTGTTCACGAGGGGAGAGATTTGTTGTATTTCTGGAATATCACCTGGTAGATACTCAATAAAAAAAATTTTGGAATTTCTTGTTACTGAAAATGATTTAAATGGGCTCAGCAGCTAAACAACAAGCTTCTAAAGACATTTTCTCATCCAAGTCTGGGAAATAGATTTCTTAATTTGATCTCATGGAGGAACAAGGAAGATATCAAGTCAGACACTTCTGTTTTTCTCTTATTGCTCTAAATGGTTTATGTGTAAATGAATTCCCCAAGAAGTTCATGGAAAATGGAATTAAAAGATCAGTTCATTTTGCTACAAAATCTTTTGAAATCCATGCATATTCATAGTGAACATTAAGTCAGTCCAAAAATTTTACGTTGTCAATCTCTTGTTGGTAGTCTGGCAATCCCAAAAACTTTTGGCCTTTATATCCCCATCTCAGCCTCAAACAAGAAACATTGGCTCATTTCTTTAAGGCAGTGTATACAGGAATAACATGCCAGGATGGTGGTGGTAGATGCCCTTGTTGAAGGGTTAGCAGACTATTTAACTCCCAAAGAGTACTGATCTAAGACTGGTCTCCACTCTATGTCTACCCCATTTTTTTTCTGTCTTTTAAAGAGTAGATGAAAAGGTTAGTCAAGGTTTCTCAGAGGACAATCTTTCTATCTTGAGTTTTGCTCACCAGTACACCTTGCTGAAGAGCGCAAAAAGAGAAAAGGCGCAGGCTGCCCAGCTTCAGAAGAATCACCTTTCAAGGCTGATGACCTGGGGTTCCCTCTCCAGTTGCTTAGGCTCTCCTGCAGGTCTCATAACTTGATTCCCCACCCCCACCCTGATTCTCCTCCTGCTGGACACCTACCTGTGTTTTCAGAGGAGATCAATACACAAATGGCGTTTAAAGCAGCAACTTTACTGGGGTCAAAGATTGAAGTCTTTTATCATGAAGGGTATCGAGTTTGTGGTTCTGACAATAAACATTTGAGTGGCTTCTCCTCTCAGGGTAAAGTTCTTCCAAGAAGAGAGATTTTTTTTGTCATGTAGCATCAAGACATTTCTCATTCCACCTTGGATACTGTATTGAATTAACATTTTGCATCTCTAACATGCCTATCTCAGAAATCTCTGTGTTCTATTGTAAAACTGTGGACTTGCCTGTCTGATTATTGCATAGTTCACTAATTTACTTACTTTAGAACTGGGATCCCTGTAACATTTTAATAAATGTGTTATAAATACAGAAAATACTGCTAGGAGCAGTCCAGTATAAAGAAGGAAGTCAACAAAAAGGAAGAGAAAGTTCTGAGACAAATCTCCCCAGATTCATGTAGCATAATTTGGGTAAGCTGCCAAGGTCAGCCTGCCATGGTATACTTAGGGTTAAGCTCCTGTTCAATCACAAGGCAGTCTCTAAATCCGGTCCATCTAAGTTTTGGACACATTATTGGCATTAGTCTGACTAAAGAAACAATTAGGTTTCTAAAAATATCAGGAGATTGATTAGACATCTAGGAATAGAAGGTAATTGGAAACCAGCTAAAGGATGCTATAGGATCAATTTCCTTATTCAGGAAGACCATCTCTTTCAATGGAAATTTACCTGGCTCTATATTGGTCACCTAAAGGGAGAATTGAATTTCTGTATTTGGTTGTTAAGATTTCAGAGATATCCAAATAAGTTATTTGTGTAACTGAGAGTTGTTGTTACACTGGAAATTTTGTCCACCTGGCTGAAAAGTGCTTTGCTGGACTTGGAGAGGCAGAGCCTGGAACTGCAGGACCAGCTCTCAGGCCCTGAGAACTTAAGGTCCTAATTCCTGAGGTCTTTCTCAAGCCCACCTTTCTAAAAGCTGCCTTTTCTCCCTCCACCTGACTACAGTGAAAACCACCGAAAACATCAGCAGAATTTCCACAGGAGGAGGCTGTTGTGAAAGGAAGGATTCTGGTGCCCAAGCTCCTGTTTGGGGCCAAGAGAAGCCAAAGGAGAGGAGTGTGGGCTGAGGGTAGACAGGAATATGGGCACCGATGTGCTAACCTCCAGTGCAGGAACAAATCCTGCTAAATGTGCAAATAAAGATTTTTCTTAAAGAGAAAGTAGAGGGGAGAGTGAAGCAGCTAATATTTAGTGCAGACAGAGAACTTGAAAGAAGCACCATGCATGCACTCCACAACCATAGATTTTGGTTTACGTGATTTGGTAAGGGTCCCAGGTAGGGATATTTTTAAAAAGTGCCATAGCATCAAAATAAATAATGGTAGCATTGAGTTATAAAATCTATGAAATGAAATAAATATCTATGAGTCCTTGATGATTTCAGTAAATAGCTGAATAAATAAATAAGGGAGGAGAAGAAACAGCATTTCATTATAGAAGCGGATAAATGCAGAAAGAATGAAGGAATAGAACATCACCCGTAGAACAGAGCAGCAATTGTTGTGGGCAAGATGCACCAATGAACAGAATATTTTGAGAGGGGGAAATGAAGAGAAATATATTATTTGCATACTCCTAAAATTTCTCCCCGAAGGTATTTATGAATTGCAAGGGAAAACTCAGAACTTTAGAATGTGGGTAAACTTAACAGACATCACTTTAACCAAGCGATCAAAGTCGCCATTGCCAGATAAGTCTTACTGACATTATGTACTTCCTGATATGAGATGCTGAGGAGGGCTCATTGCTTCTGTGGCAGTCTCCCTAAGAAAGCATAACCTCAATCTACTCATGGGGAAGTTACCCAAAGCAAAGGACATTCTACAACATCCTGACCAGTACTCTTAGAAAGAGTCAAGGTCATGGAGGACAAGGACAGATTTGGAGAGATTAAAGAGACATGATAAGTAAGTGCAAAGGGACCTTGATTAGGTCCTAAAGGAGACAAAGGACATTAGGGGAAAAATAGGTAAAAATCTCAATAAAGCCAGTCATTCAGTTGAGTCTTGTACTGATGTTCTTGCTTTTGATAACTGACCCACACTTATGCAAAACATTAACATCAGAAGAAGCTGGAAAAAGGGTCTATGAATTCTGCCACTTTTGGAATTTTTCTGTGCCTTAAAATGAGTTGAAGCAAAAATATATATAAAATATGTATCTTTATAATAAATATATGAGGACCCTTCAAAATGTTTGTGGGGAAATGGAATTAAAATTAAAATTTATTTTGTGCAGAATAGTTTGAAGTTGATGTGTAGTTGTTTTATATTATGTATTTCCCATGAGCTTTCGGAAGGGCCCTCGTAGGCTCGCCTTTACGTCTCTGTTTCCCTCTAAGGCACGTTTTGCTGCTCCTGTTTGATAATGAACGCCTGGCACCCAAGTAGAGAGTTCTGTGCCTGGCTTTGGGCACACACCCTCGACCATGTCAGGCTAGAGTGCAGGGTTCAACACTCCACATATGGTAATCCTCACAACTTTCCCCTAAGAAAGGTAGTATCCCCACCCCTATTTTACCGATGCGAAAACCCAGGCACAGGAAAGCTGCAGATGTTTCAGAGCCAGATATGGATCAAGACCTGTTGCCAGCAGACCGTGTACTATCAACAGGGAAGTTGTGGGTCTTAACAGAACTCCTGTCCTGTGGGTGGGGATTCTGTATTAATGGCAGCCTGAGGCTTCTGTGGGAGCAGCAGTGGCACATGATCGTGCCTCATTCTTTCAAGGTCCTTGCTGCAGAGGTGCCCTGTGTGTGGTGCCCGCTCTGTGGAGCTGGTAAGAGAGGATGTCAGACAGAGGCCTCACACTCATTACAGTTCTCCCCACTAATATTCATGGCAGCAGGGGCAGCTGAATATTTGTAACATTCCACACTTGAATCTCATTTGTTCTCATTTTTCCCTCATCCTTCTCCTTTAAAACAGAACACAAAAGAATTCTCTGACCTTCTTCTAAAGAAGATTAAAAAAATCCCTTCATTATGGACATATCCTAAAGTGAAGTAACAGTCTTATTCTTGAAGACACAGAGGTGGCAAGAAGAATCTTAACAAACAGGCCTTGTAAAATCTCCCACCTCTCAGTTTATTACCAGTAGATCACATACTCTTTGTCCAACCATATTTCTCCACATCTATTGACTTTTTCAGCATCTTTGTATAAAATATGTATGAATCCCTCTTTTTTCTCTTCTTTTCATTTAAGATTTATTTTATTTATTTGAAAGACAGAGTTGCAGAGAGAGGTAGAGACAGAGAGAGGTCTTCCATCCTCTAGTTCACTCCCCAAATGGCTGCGATGGCTGGAGCTGAGCTGATCTGTAGCCAGGAATCAGGAGCTTCTTCTGGGTCTCTCATGTGGGTGCAGGGGCCCAAGGACTTGGGCCATCCTCCACTGCCTTCCCAGGTGCACTAGCAGGGAGCTGGATCAGAAGTGGAACAGCCAGGACTTGAACCAGTGCCCCTATGGGATGCCGGTGCCACAGGCCAGGGCTTTAACCCGCTATGCCACAGCACCAGTCCCATGGATCCCTCTTTCTTAGGGTCTTCATTTCTGAAGACTCCAATGTCCCAGAAAACTCATATTAAGTAAATGTACTTGTTTTTCTGTTGTTACTCTTTGGGTATAGGAGCTCAACCATGAACCTGCTGGTGGGTGAGGGAAGGAACTTGTGGGGAGCAAACCGGACTAGACTAAGTTACTGGAATTAAGACTTATTCTATGCATCTGCTCTCCCACAATATGGCGATGGGAGAGAAGTAAACAGCTTCCGCACAGCTGCCTCCAGTTCAGCCAGTAAACTGTAGGACTTGCTCCTGATTGGAGAGCAGTGTACTCGGCGTGTGGGCAGCCGAGTTGGGATTGGTGGAGGAGGACTATAAAGGAGGAGAGAGACGGCATGCACCAGGAACATCTAAGGGGAACATCTGAAGGAACGCCTGTGCAGCCCCCGAGAGAGCCGGCCGGTGGTGTGCCGCTCCCCTGCGGAAGTGGGGAATGTGGCCAGGGGGAACTGCCCTTCCACGGAGGTGGAAGGGATAGTAGCCAACCCGGGAAGAACCAGCAGCAAACCCGGGGAGGGCCGAGCAGACAGAAAGAACAGCGCAGGGTCCTGTGTCGTTCCTCCACGAAGAGGGGGAGCGACATAATGGTGCCGTGACTCGGATAGGAAACCTAGGACGGATAGGAAACCTAGGAGGGAAGAAACGGGAAGAACTGGGAAAATATCGGAGAGAGAGACTAGCAAACAGCCTAGGGAAAATATCGGAAAGAGAGACTAGCAAACAGCCTAGGGAAAAGCCGGCCGAAAAAGGTGCCGGAAGAAGCTATGGAAAGCCTAGGCATAGACTCAGATACGGACTACGGGGGGAAGCTGGGAGAAATCTCTAAGGTCGAAAGCGAAAGTGAAAGCTAGAACAAACAGACTCGGATGCGGACTGTGGGGAGAGGCCAGGAGAAATGAGGGAGGAATATTGTTGGAAGAAAACTTAGGGAAACATACCGGGTAGAGAAAAGTGTTAGGGAAATTGAAGCCGCGGGGGGCAGGCCGAGGCAGATACGAAAGCCACTTTGGGGTTCTCAAGTTGGCCCGGGAATAGGGGGCGAAAAGTTGAAACCAGAAGCTGAAACGTAAGCCTGGTTGGGATCCGTCTGATTAGCCCGGGGAGCAAAGGACGGGAAGCCAAACCGTGGGGCGGAGACGTATGCTGGGTTGAATTCGCCAGGCTAGCCCGGGGAACTTAGATTGAATGTTAGTGGCGGACACATAAGCTACGCTGTGTGACTCGCGGAGGCTGCCGCGTGCAGAGAGAGCACGGGGCGTGAATAGATAGGGAACGCGGGGCTGGCGCGAGGCCGTGGTTCAGACGCGAAAGGGTTAAGTGCGAGACCGCGGAGTGTGCGCGCAAAGCCGAGCAGCGCAGATGAGAGAGGCGCGGGCTGAAGCGGCTCAGAGCCGGAAAGCTGCCGAGAAGCAGCCTCGGGGCGGAGCCCGCCGGCAGGGCGAGGCGCCGGGAAGCCGCACGGAGCCGTGAAGCTGCCGGCAGGGCGAGGCGCCGGGAAGCTGCAGGGATAAGAGAAATAGAAGTTTAGAAGTAAAGTGAGAGAAATAGGAATGTTGGCAGACAGAAGTAAAATGGGAGAAATAGGAATGCCCGGAGATAGAGAAATAGAGAAATAGAAAGGCCTCCCTACAACACTGCAATGTGAGAGCTTGGACTCGGTCTGCCTGATTAAGTGAGGCGATGAGCACCTGCGGCGGCTAGCAGCTTATGCGCCGCAGGTCACCGAAGACAGGCACGAATTAACATCAGTAAGGCTTCCCCACAATACAACAATTAGGAGGCTTGGATTCGGTCTGCCTGATTAAGGCGGTAAGCACCAGCAAGCAGCTCGACCAGAGTATGAGCTGCAGGTCACCGAAGATAGGCACGAACCAACACTAATAAGTCTCCCCCACAATACGGCAATGAGAAGGCTTGGATTCGGTTTGCCTGATTGTTAGGGCTTGTAAGCCCCTGCAGGCAGAGCAGAGCATGCACTGCAGGGCACCGAACACAGGCACGCATCAGCGCCTAAAAACCTCCTCACAACATGGTGAAGAGAGGACCCGGATTCGGTTTGCCTGATTGATAGGACTTGTAAGAACCTGTGGCAACTCTAGCAAGTAGAGCAGAGTGTGTGCCGCGGGACACCGAAGACAGGCGCGTATCAACGCCAAAAATAAAAAGAAAGGGGGATCTGTGGGGAGCAAACCGGACTAGACTAAGTTACTGGAATTAAGACTTATTCTATGCATCTGCTCTCCCACAATATGGCGATGGGAGAGAAGTAAACAGCTTCTGCACAGCTGCCTCCAGTTCAGCCAATAAACTGTAGGACTTGCTCCTGATTGGAGAGCAGCGTACTCGGCGTGTGGGCAGCCGAGTTGGGATTGGTGGAGGAGGACTATAAAGGAGGAGAGAGACGGCATGCACCAGGAACATCTAAGGGGAACATCTGAAGGAACGCCTGTGCAGCCCCCGAGAGAGCCGGCCGGTGGTGTGCCGCTCCCCTGCGGAAGTGGGGAATGTGGCCAGGGGGAACTGCCCTTCCACGGAGGTGGAAGGGATAGTAGCCAACCCGGGAAGAACCAGCAGCAAACCCGGGGAGGGCCGAGCAGACAGAAAGAACAGCGCAGGGTCCTGTGTCGTTCCTCCACGAAGAGGGGGAGCGACAGGAACTTACTTTTTCTCCCCTAGAATACCATCGAAGGTTGACCCTGCTCCTGGGTTTGTGGCTTGACCATCAAAAATGGAAACATATCCCAAAGACAGCATGTGGTCTTTGCCTCTCTCTCTCTCTCTCTCTCTCTCTCTCTCTAGACTCTCAGACACTCTAAACACATTTCGATTCTTGGCATGGTACCTGCCTATTGTAGGTAGGAAGCGTTTGAAGAATGGTTGCATTAACAGCTGTCAAGTGGCTGGCTTGTATTGTAATTGGGCTGTATGGGCAGCCATTAGGGATAGCATGTAGCATTCAGATGAAAATGTTCAACAGCAGCCCTTCCTAAACGCCTGTCTCAGGCCCATGAGATTCACTTGGCCAACTTCAGTGTTTTTGATTGAGTTCTTGCCCTTAGAGCCTCTTTAAGAAGTATCACAGCTGGGCCGGCGCCACAGCTCAATAGGCTAATCCTCTGCCTGCAGTGCTGGCGCACTGGGTTCTAGTCCTGGTCGGGGTGCCGGATTCTGTCCCGGTTGCCCCTCTTCCAGGCCAGCTCTCTGCTGTGGCCCCGGAGTGCAGTGGAGGATGGCCCAAGTCCTTGGGTCCTGCACCCCATGGAAGACCAGGAGAAGCACGTGGCTCCTGCCTTTGGATCAGCGCAGTGCGCCGGCCACAGTGGCCATTGGAGGGTGAACCAATGGCAAAGGAAGACCTTTCTCTCTCTCTCTCTCTCTCTCTCTCTCTCACTGTCCACTCTGCCTGTCAAAAAAAAAAAAAAAAGTATCACAGCTGCATACCTTGGAAGCCTGTGGAATGACACTTGTGGGTCTGGGACACACAGGACATCAAGAGCCTATAGCAAAGAGACAGAGTGAATCACCTGAGCCCCACCCAAGCCCCACAACCCAGGCACCTCAGGCGGTGCCGTACATCTCATAGTGGAACAATGGTGCCCACAACCCAGAGACTGGAAAGAGTTGACCAAAGTTGGAAGAAACCATAAGCATTGAGGAAGAAATGCCTCAGTATATTTGAAGTATATGCCGTAGACTGTAAGCCACTGGGGGATATTACTATTCCACACCACCTTCTGAGAGCACCCCCTTCTGCAGGGCAGACTGTCACCAAGTAGGAACTCTCCCTGTCACTGACACTGGCAGCTTTATTAATGTTCACTAAGTAATAATTCCAGCAGAATCAACTCTCTGGCATTCATGATACCTTTGAGATGTCCTTCACATTATGGATGAAATATTAATTTAGTTCCATGACAGTGATCACTCTGAATCATTACCCCACTAATTAATACTGAAGAAATGATGGGTAACAGAGAGTTGTAAACTTGGTAATGTGCTAAGTATGACTGGAAATAAGATTATTAGGTGGAATTTAAATGCTAGACCCATTATCATCACAAATAATTTACAATGGAGAATGAGATTAAAAATACGCACCGTAACTTAGTTTGGAAAGCAATGATAACAGACCTTTTCACTGCAATTTATAGTCCATCCAGAGAGGATGGATTGAGCTTCCTGTGTGGAGATGGCAAGATTTAAGGGCCTACTATCCACAGAATAATATATTTTGATGCTCTCTCAGTGCAACATGGCATTAATATTCTCCAGTTTTCAGAACACTGATGAGCCCGAAGTCTGGTGATGAAGGCAGGTGGGGCGGGAGGTGGGGGGAGGGGCTGATGCCTGAACTCTTCTCTGAGAATTCCAGGCTGGCGGTGGCTTGCAATAAAACATGATGGCCACCATTGACTTCTGGGGATCCCTCAAAATATGAATTTGCCATTTGCTCATTACATTTTTCATTCACCTAGCACTTTTGGCATTATGATAATAAGTCTAGAATTAATCTCTCAAACACCCCCCAAAAAATCTTTTTGTTATCTATTGTTGAACCAATCTATATTGAGTATAAACTGTGTGCCAGACACACACGGCGATTGAGTCATGCCCCTCCTCCCAGGAGCCCAGAGGCAAACAAGGGAGATGGGGCAGGTGGAAACAGAGGAAGGCCCATCGCACCCAGAAGGTCTGGTTCAAGTCAGCAGTCAGGGAGGGTGTGAAGAGGAGCAGCTGCTGTCTCTGACACAGTGGAATGAAAGGTTATAGATGTGCTTTTGAGCACAGGAGTCCTGGATTAAAATCCTAGCTAGCTCTGCAACTTATCTGTTCCATGACCTTGGCTAGCTGTCTCATGCCTTTTAGCCTCATATGTAAAATGGTGAGAGTAAAATGTCTTTTTCATAAGATTATTAAAACAAACTTCAATGAAAGAATGCATGTGTTCATGCTAAGCACAGAGCTGGCATGAGCTATGCAGACAAAATGTCAGCCATTATTATTATAGTAAAGAATGGTCATCAGGTAGATTAAAAAACGTGGGGTGTGTTACAGTGGGTTAAGACACCACCTACAATGCTGGCATCCAGAATGAGCTTTTATTTATTTATTTTTTTTGTAAACAAAATTTACCTTATCTTTATTCCCTGACCCAGAGATAGTCATTGTTAATGTTCCAGAGTCTGAGCTTTCCGACTTTTCTTTGTGAACCACCACCAAAATTGTAAGTGATATCATGTTATGTCCACTTCTCATGGCATGGTTAATGCTCGCAGGACTCCAGAGACACATGTAGAGGGATCACAAACTAGGCCCAGTCCTCTGTTCCTTGGTAGGTGTGGTTTGATTCCCAGCTGCTTCATTTCTGATCCAGCTCCCTGCTAATGCACCTGGGAATATAGTGGAAAGTGATTCTAGTGCTTGATCCCCTACACACATGTGAGAGACTGAATGAGATCTGGGGTCCTGGCTTTGGTCTGGCCTAGTCCTGGCTGTTATTACCACTTGGGGGAGTGCAACAGGGGATGGAAGTTTCTCTCTCTCTCTCTTTCTCTCTCTCCTCCCCCTCTAACTCTGCCTTTCATATAAATATAAATGAATCTTAAACAAAGAAGAAACTGGGGGTATGAGCTCTTCAGGGCAAGGGCATCGGGACTGGTGTCTGTAGGGTGAGTTTTTTTGATAAGCTTTTCAGAATGGCTAAGATATATCTGTGACTACAGAAATGTGATTAGAGCAGCACGCAGAAACAGAACTCTGAAGGGCTCATGTGCTAAGCTAGGGAGTGTGAACTCTGTCCTAAAAGCTTTGAGGGAACAAGTGAAAACCTTGAAGTAACAGGGCCAGATTTGTGGTGGTATCTAGCAGCACAGGGATGGTTGGTGAGGAGGAAGACCAGAGTGGGAGAGAAGCAGGAGGTTTTATAGAAGCAAATGAGCTTCCTGCTCAAGTGACTTTTGGTCATTATTAGACTCTGCCAGGTTGAGTAAGAAATGTCACTCATCTGCCACCATGCCTCTACTTCCACGGGTGGTTTTAAATATGAATATGGGGATATCATTCTTGCCAAAGAATCTACGTGCCTGACAGTTTTAGGGGCTACTCGAAGTTTTCTTGCCAACAAATGACTGACGGCTGGAAGTAACTCAGGCCCTTGGGTGGGCTGAGGTGGCCAGACCTCCAGGCAAGCTGGATGGAAAATGACAGTTCCAGCTTGGTAAGGATGAACATTCTACCCAGGCTGTCTGGGAGATCAAGCACTTGGGGCCTGCTTAGCTGCTTTTTCTCCCCCAGAGTATAATTCAGGCTCCTCCTCCCTCCCTTCTGCATCCCCTCACTCAGGACCAGGTCGGTCGCTGACCATCCCTTTGGGCACCACCACAGGGCAAGTATAGTGCTTTGTTTCTCTGTGCTCAATCTTCCTGGCAGTAAGGAGGTGATGAGTAAACTCTCCTGAAAAATGTGTGAGAATTTAATTTAGGCCTGAAAGCAGCACGATTGCATCTTACTCCAGAGGTTGTCAAAGTCCTTATCTACCAAGGGATCTTTCACTGGGAAGAAATCACAAGAGCCCATTTGTAAAACAGATCCAAGGGAGTCCGTTGTTGATCAAGTTGGGTGTGGGTGGGGGGAATCTCAGGTTCTTTGGCTGCAGAGAAATGCAGATTCCTCCAAGTCCACTTCAAAGCCAGAGGCAGATGTTCCAAGAGAACTCAGTGGTCTGATAGGCAGAGAGTGAATATTTTTTCTTCTCTTTCTCATGAGCACCACTGTCCCTCATGACTGGATTGTGGTCCAGTGAGACTTGGGGCACTGCAGGCAGAGACGGCCTCATGTGTCTTTGATTACCTCCCCAGTGCCCAGCATGAGTTAGTGGAATGAATGAAAGTCTCTGTGATATATTTAGCTAATGACTTCTTTTGAGGGTACTAATTGCATCTTAAGTTCAGAAACTGCCAAAAATGAACAGTTGGCTCTCCATTTCCTTGCTGAAATCATGGATTGTGTGGCTAACTTTCAGTCCACTGGGGGACAGGGAACTTCAGAGAAGCAACAGAATGACTGGGTACATTATGGGCAGTCCACATGATGTCCCACAAGGAGCTGGGGGCCATGGGAAGCCAATTCTCAATGGGGAAGAAAATTGAGGTCCTGTTCACACAAAGATAACACGTAGCCCTCCCTTTTCAGGAACCAGGCCCCCCTTACCAATGAGCATTGATCATTCATGCTCTTGGGCTCTTCTGTAAATTGTGCTAATGCATACCCACACTTGAAGATCACCAAATCCTCCTGCCCTGGTAACTTTCTGTGTGAATAACATACCCTGGCAGAGCGCTAGGCACTGCTCCTCTACCATCTCCTGGAACTCTCAGAGAAACTCTCAAGGCAAATATCATCCTCAGCATTTTACAGACACAGAAGCTAAGACTTCAGGACACAGTCATTAAGTAACTTGCCAGGGCCTCTAAGGCTCAGTGAGGTCAGATAACTTTGCCAAGATCACAGTTTCTGAGAAACCAACATGGTTATTTTTCATTCATATACAAAACCCTCCACCACAGCACTAAAGAGAGAGAAGAGGATAAAGTCACTGACTGACTTAATAATTGGGAAGCATCTGCTGTATATTGGGACAGTACAGATCTACAGCTCTGTGCAGTAGGGTCCCAGTCCTGAACCAAACACACAGAGCTCCCTGCCCTCCATGAGGTTATGTTTGAGCACGCTGGACTAGTTTCAGCTGTGCTCTGTCACAAAACTGTGCCTAATCTATTTGGGTCCTGGTGGTGATATCTTATCTCCTTAGGTTCTAGATCTCATGGCACATGGATCATGCTTTGGGTCTCTAATAGTTCTCAGCTTCTTTTAAAATAAAGACAACAGGGCAATAGACTGGTAGCAGGACTTATACATTAGTATTTCATTCTCACATGGCAGATACTGTTTGTAAAGGTCTTTGGACTCTTACATGAGTATTGCAAAAGCTGCTTCCTTTCACAGTCACATGGTAAGTGGTAAGTGACTGTGGTCACTTTGTTTTTTTTTTTTTTTTGCCCATGGTCTTTTTTTTTTTTTTTTTTTTTTTGTGGTAAGGCTTATCATATGCCTGTAGTAGGCAAGTGTTCTGGTCTATTTTTAAATCTTTTTCTCTAAATTTTCTGTCTCTCTTTTTCAAAGATGTATTTATTTAAAGTGGGGCCAGTGCTGTGGCATGGATGGTTAAGCCTCTGCCTGCAATGCTGGCATCCCATATGGTGCCTGTTCAAGTCCCAGATGCTCCACTTCCGATCGAGCTCCCTGCTAATGCACCTGAGAGGGCAGTGGAAGATGGCTCAAGTGCTTGAGACCCTGCAATCACATGGGAGACCCAGAGGAAGCTCCTGGCTCCTGGCTCCTGGCTTCAGCCTGGTCCAACCCTTGATGTTGTGGCCATTTGGGGGAATGAACCAGTGGTTGGATGATCTCTCTCTCTCTCTCCCCCTCCTTCTTTTTATGCTTCTATCTTTCAAATAAAAAAAAATAAATCTTTTTACAAAGTGAAGATGTGAGGAACAAGGGCATCAGTCTTGCTGCTCTGGGCTTCCCTGCTGAGCCTCCGCCAGACTGGCATCATGATGGCTTGGAGGGGAAGAGCAGGATGCACTCTCCAGCCCTAAGCCTCTCCTCCATGCATTCCGGCAGAAGCTGGGCATAGGCATCCTTTTGAACCATTCTTGCTGAACATTGTCTTGTGCACATAGCTATGGGATCTTTCTGATGGTAGCTGAGGAACAGAAACTCAGAGCTGGTGGCAACATATGGTGCCTTGACATTATCTTTTTTTTTTTTTTTGACAAACATTATCTTAATTTCCTTGTTAGTATCATTCAATGAATTGTTTCCATCCTACTGTACAGGAAGTCCTAATGAACTAATTCTGAGTTAGAGAAATGACAGGTTAACTTGACTTTCATTTGTTTTCCATGATAAAGGAATACTCTTTGAACACTCTAAGTCATTAACATTTCAATTTATTCACGCTTTCTCTTTCTGGCATCCTAATGGCAACAGTATGTAATTACATCTGCTGTAAAACCATCAGTGTTGACAGGTCCTTGCATGTCTGTAAGTGTTGCCCTACTGCCTTTGTTAGCCTGTTGGTCTGCAGAGGCAGATTGCTTCTTTATGGCATGCTACCTACTTTTTGCACCTACACTGTTTAAAAAGGAAACAAAGCCAGTGAATTAAATGCTGAGGAACTGGGTGAGGATCCAAGCTACTTGCCTCGTGCTTGGTAAGTCCTAGGTGCTGTTGCAAACACTTCACTTGTATTCACTTGGTGTATCCGCCCCCGACCTTCTGAGGCAGAGTCTGTTGTCATCATCACACCCACTTGTACAGCTGAGGAAGCTGAGACGTAGACAGATCAAGTGATTGCTCAAGGTCACACTAGTCTGGTAAGTGCCAGGCTGGCCTTCACTCCTGGGCAGTCAGTCGGGCCCCGGCATAGGAAACCCATCAAAAGTTGGCTTCATCCCTACCTTCCCTTCTCCTCTGTGACCTTTTATAAGTTGGCACTGCTGTTGCTTTGGATCTTTAGGCTATAAAAAGTGGCAAAATGCTGATGCTGTTGCCATGGTTTGAATGTCCTCACCCAAACTCAAGGGGAAATTTCATCTCCATTGTGAGGTGTTTAGAGGTAGACGGGTGGGATTTTTAGATTAGGTCATGACAGATTTACCCTTGTGAATGGAGGTGGATGAGGTAAGGAGTTATCTCTAGGGTGGGTCTGTCATTAAAGCTGGTTTGGCTCTGTTCTTCCTGAATGTGTCCTTCCTGCCTTAAGGTGCCCCGGGCTACTCCAGACTCTGCACTATGTCCCCAACAGCAGATGCAGCCCCTTAACCTTGGACCCCGCAGCCTTAGAACCATGACCTGAATAAACCTCTGTTCTTTATAAACGACCCAGTCTCTGGTCTTCCATTACATAGCAACAACAAACAGACCAACACAGACATGGTTAAGTGCCCTTTCTCATCTTGGCTTTAGACCTTGACTTTCTAGTTTTTGCCTGAAGACACAGAGCCTTTGTGTTCTTGTTAGTTTAAAACACATGAAAGTTTAGGCAAGCATACATTTTAATGAGCAAGTTTAAAAATGTCCCCCATCCCAAGTCTGACCACTTGAAGATCAGGGCATTAGGCGTTCCTGAAAATTAGGGAATTTTTTTAAATTGATTGTCTGCAGTACTTTCAATTATGGGTGATTAGTGGACTTCTGCAAATCAGGCCCTGAATTTCACTCAGAGAATCTGTTGGAACACACCAAACTCTGAATACAAATATTCCCAGAGGGGACTTAGGTAGCGATAGAGATGTGCGCATATTTCCTTTAAAGAGATACATCAAAATAATTTGCTGGTGTTTTTGGCCATAAAAGTACAAACTGAGGCTATTGGTGTGGCAAGGGAAAGGAGCCTGGAGGAGTATTTTAATTTTAGAAAGCAGGCCTCACTGTCAAAGGAATTACCCTCTTTAGTTCATTAGAAAATTATCACATCCTTTCAAATGAGAATAAAACTGATATTTCTTAATGCTTGTTCTTCGTTAGTATTATGTCAATTATTGCACTACTTTCAGGTGATAAATATTCAGAGGATAAATGAAGCCCACAAGATGGATTAATTCTCCATCAGTACAAACAAAAGCTTTCAATATTTTATATCACATAATTAAATGCGGTTTGTTGTTTCTAGAACCAGAACTTGGGACATGCTAATTAATTGCTTCCAGAAGACAGTTAGGTATGTCTCATGGTTGATATTCAGAATCAGATTATTTGTAAACACTGTGCAGCACTGCTGATGATTTACATTCACAGAATAAATCCTACCTGCAGAAGTCCGGGGGCACCATGCCATAAACATTGATCCTGTCACAGAGTTCCAGTGCAATCGTCATGGTGAACCAGCCAGTGCTCAGCCAAGTGTTGGAGATCTTCCTGGAAGGAACCAAAATTAAGCCTGCCAACTGGTAGAACTATCATTACACCAGGCACAATTATAGCTACTACCATCCTGAATCCATCCTGGAGTAAGGCTGACCATAAACAGACGTGCTCTTGCTCTTTATCTTTCACCAATTAGTAGATATCTGGAATTTCACCAAATTGAAATATCTTAGCAATATTACCATAATCATTAACTGGCATCGATTCTCCATCATGATGGATTTTTGACACTAAATGATGCTCAAGGGACTTCTACATCCTCAAAGTCTATGGCCAAAGTTTCGATGTTCAGTTGTGTGTTAGCCTAACTCAATTCCTTGTAGATGGTAATGTCTGCATGACAATTCTTTAGTAACTAGAGTGCTTGACTAACTAGAAGTTCTCAAAGCAGGCTAGATAATGAAGAACTTATGAAATATGAATAAACATGTGGATTTGAATATCAATCAATATGTTGTTCAATCAATCTCAGAGTAAAAGGTTGCTTTCAAGTAAACTAATTAATACCAACATCTTGATTGAATGTCTTTCCTTATGAAGAATACTCTCATTTAGGAAGAGGTTAAAGACCAGAGAAAAAGGGCCACAGAAATCCTAATATTTAAATGAATATGTGCTGTATTTTATCTCCAAACATTCAGGGCCCTTTGAACATTTTTATTAAAAGGCCAAAAACTGACAAAATTTAAGGAATAAGTCCATGCATTCTACCATTCATTACTTTGCCCATTCACAATCAGTACCTAGCCTCATCCATGTGCCATGCCTATGGATAACCGTGGAGACATTAACATCAAGGTCTAAACTGAACGTGTGAGAACAACTCATTGGTCTACCACACTGTGCTGCGGCTGACATTAATTTCAATTCATCGGGGGTTGCCACTTTTACTTTTTTTTTCAGTGCTTATGGCATGCCTCATTAGCCAGTTTCAAATACCTTATCCCCAAGGTCAGACTGTCTGCCTTTGTCCAGCCATAGCACCATATGTGATGTGAATAACAGAGTTGCAGAAAGCCTTTTCTATGTGCACTGTGTGGCCCCCTTCTTTCAGGAGCAGGAAGATTTTTGTGTTCAGCACTTTGCATTATTTCCATTTGACATAGGACCAAAGAAGAAAAAAAGAAAAAAGAGAACATTTTAAGGAATCCTTTGTTTTGTCAAATATCTGACAGGCAAGGGTACTTTTGGTTATTCTGGAGTTCATGGCTTCACCTTTCTAGTTCTTCAGCCCCTTCTCACTCACTCCAGGCTCCCCTACATTCTACTGTGTCCTGACCCAGCAACGTCTCAGAAGCCAAGGGGGCATTAGAAGTTCATGGAAAATGCATGTCCTAAAAAACACCATGCATGGATTTCAAATTATTTTTTGCAGTAAAATAAGCTTATCTTTTAATGTAATTTTCTATGGACATTCTGAAGCCCCCTCATACATACAAAAAGCTTAAAACAATGGGAATCTCATGTGCTTGAATCTTACCTGGTTCTAGCATGGACAACTGGATGATCTGAGGCAGCTTATTTCTGATCTCAGACCCTTGATTTCTTATCTATAAAGTGGAAAATGGTAGCTCTATCCTCTAGGCTCTTTGGGAACTAAATGAGAGGCCATCTATGAAAAGCATCCTGCTTGAGGTATTGATACATCCAGATCCCTTCCTTCTATCTTTGTTGCTTAGGTGGAGCAAATGAAGTAATTCAGTCATTTCTGTCTGTGCTTTTTAGTATCCATGAAGAGAGTCCTTCCAACACTCTGCTGCTGGGTTCTTGCAGGAGCCACCATCAGTAGTCAGGACACTAATTACAAAATTCAGTAGCCTCCAGCTTACAGAGGTATTAACAACTCCTTTTGTTCTCAGCAGAGCTATATATTCATAAGGCATTCGAGACTGAAGGAACCAGGATGGAGCAGAGTTGAGTGAATGGTGAAGGCTAAGGGCAGAAATGCTTCCCTTAAGTTAGAGCCTCTCTTCACTTCTGTGCTGTGACAGTGAACTCGACCAGTCGGTCTAGACCTAGTCCAAGTGAGTGCGTTAACCGGGAGGAAGTAGGATCCATGAAGTGAATGACAGCTTCCTTGAATTGCCAAGATCCTGATGTGGGAATCCAGGCAATAGCCCCATTTACAGCTAGTGGAAACACCAAAGGGGATTTTTCCCAAGGGGCATCCTTTTGGCTCTCCTTTGCATAATGCTGGCGGGATCACCAGCCACAGCATGGAATCTGGAAAGATGTGGCTCTACAGAAAAAAAACTTCATGAGTAAAAATGGGGGAAGAATACAAACTAGGACTAAAGAAACTAAAGTGAAGAATTCTGTAAAGCACCACTTAAAATTCCTCAGACTTCCTAAATAATAGCCTTCTGGTATCACGTGCTACAGAAATGCAACTGCTTTGTACTGTCTTCCTAAAAGGATTTGAACTCTTTTTCCAACAAAGGAATATCTACTGTTTTTACACTTAATCAACTGTAATGAAAGAATATAAAGAGCTGTCATGTGCTTATTAGGGAAAATTATCAGATATTCTTTTATATGATGAAGTAACACACTGAGCTGATAATTCTATAGTGCACACTAAATTACAATTAAAGGCCTTTCTGCTCCACCAGAATCTCATTTATAATCTCTATGGAAATATTCTTCCTGCAGTTATTTCATTTATGCTTCCTTTATCTAATTACTATAATATTGGTTCTGAATCATATTTTCCTAATGTACCCTTATTCAATTATAAAGTTATTTTCAAGTACAGTTACTTTCTAATATCAAAGAATACCACTTGGCCATCTATGTCATTTGTCATGCTTCTTAATTGCAGATTGCTCCTGAGCCATTTTCCCCTTCCAGTTTTAAGTAGAATCAAACTTCTATAAATCCAAACTTACTGAATAATCCAATGTCATCAAAGTATTAGTCTGAAATGAATGTTCTGATCTTGAAATATGCAAATTAGATATTCCACACTCCTTGTAACTTCAATATATGCTACCGTTTTGTTGGGTTTTGAGAAAAACCACACACAGAGGAAATACTGTCACACACTAAGTCTTTTGTGCTTTAATTTACAGATTTAACTTTGTTGTGAAGGGCTGTTTCTGACTTGCTTTTTTCAGCTTATATTACAGCAGGCTACCAGTCAAGAATGTAGACACATAAAAGTCTTGGGTGAGTACAGTACTAACTTTTGAAAGACAGTTTCCTAAAGGTGACTGGCACAGTTTGTAGAAGTAGCATGTACTTAGTCACTCTACAAATCGTAAGTGTGATTCTCCTGAGTAGGGACTGTGTGGCCCTAAGTAAGGTGGATGCTTGCAGAAAGAATCGCAGTAGCCAATCCATGAAAATCTGGCTCCTTTCTCATCAGCTGGGACTACCAGAGACATAGACATGGTCAGACTTTAGTGAGTAGGCTTTGTCTTTTAAAGATTTTATTTATTTATTTGAGAGGTAGTGTTACAGACAGGGAGAGGGAGAGATGAGAGAAAGATCTTACAAATATTGGTTCCCTCCCCAAATGGCCACAATAGTTGGAGCTGGGCTGATCCAAAGCCATGAACCAGGAGCTTCCTCCAGGTTCTCCCACATGGGTGCAGGGGTCCAAGCACTTGGGCCATCTTCCACTGGTTTCCAAGGCCATAAGCAGAGAGCTGGATCAGAAGAGGAGCATCTGGGACACAAACCAGTACCCACATGGGATGGCGGCACAGCAGGTGGAGGCTTAGCCTACTATACCACAGTGCCAGCCCCCTAGGCTTTTTCTTGATATGGGATATTTCTTAAAGATCCTAAGTGGCCAAGTCTTTAAATGATGAATTTAAAATAAAAAATCTTATAGGAGATCTAGAGCAATGTGTAATTATCCTAAATAGCTAACCCTGCAGCAGAGTTTCACAAGAAGTTTAATTTAGCAAATAGTCATTACCCTAAAAAAAAAAAATGAAAGAAACAAGTGTTTCCTATTGAACAGGCAGTTTCTACTGATTTTGAATTTTCCAACAAGATAAAAAACGAAATAATTCCAGGCACATTCCACTCCTTTGTCCCTTATAAAATGCTTTCTTGGCTAAGGACTCACTCAACTGATGGGCAGTCTCTGTATTTGTGGGTTTTAAGGGCAATGCCTGCTTGGATTTTGTGGCATATTGTGCTGGTGACCAGGATGGCCAGAGAGACCCAATGGCAGAGCTAGCCTGGGGTTTGCTGGGCCCTCCATGTGCCAACAGCAGCTTTCTCTCTCCTGTCTCTACCAAACTCCAGCCCACTCCTGCCAGGCCAGCCCTCACGAAGTCACAGTCAGGAGGTTTCCAGGATGTAGAAAAGGTAGCTCCTTCACACAAAGAATCTGGGGACAATGGACTTTAGTCTTTCTTTAAGACTCTGTTCTCCAAACAATGTGTTTAGTACTTTATGCTCCTTATTTCAGTCATCTCTGTATTTCTTAAGATAAAAACAGGCTCAATAGTATTTTTCTTCTTGTATGAGAGATGAATGATATGATTAAATCTACGTTGATTAGAGAGCCTGTGTTTTAGAATTGAAGAAGCAAGGACGTTCAACTTTGGAACAGGCCACCATGTTCTTTTCACATGTGAGGTCACCAAGTGTCTAAAAGGTTAGCCAACCTGAGCAAGGCCACACACCTGGGGAGAGATGGAACCAGACCTCCAACCCACAGCCATGTATTTGGGCAACTCCATACCGCTGCTCTCAACACCGAGCTGTCCTTTATCCCGTCTAGGTTTGGGCAGCTCGTAATCCTTCATCTCTCAACTTCCCCTTGTGCCACCCCATCCAGTCTTTCTGATCGCAGCCATGGGGGGCTTTTCTCCATCCCTCTACATGTTCCCTTATGTGTGATTTCTTGGATGCTAGGGAGGTCTCTCTCTTCTCTTCCCAGTTCTTTCCTTGGATAAATACAGGATTCCTTGGTCTGGGTCTTAGGTTAAACACACCTTTTTGACAAAATCTTTCCCTTATCTCCTAGAGAAGTAATTTTCAAAAATTTTCAAACTAAGGTGAAAAATACATCTTAAATCATAATTAAGAATTACATGAAGGATCTTCAAAAAGTTCACAGAAAATACATATTGCAAAATAACTGTGTAACATTTGAAATTTTTTTGCACCAGCAAACACAAGCATTTTGAAGGATTCCTTTATATATTTTTCATTTCATTTTATTTTTAAGCATGTAATTCAGTGATTCTTTTTTTTTTTTTAAGCACATTCACAGGTGTATACCATTAACTCCAGAACATTTTTCCTGGCCTCAAAAAGAACTTGACATCTATCTGTTTCTAACAAAGTGGAATAAAATTTTATGAAACAATACTTGGCCTTACTATGTGGGATGAATGCTGAAATTGTCTGTTCTCTTCCATTCCATTTGATTCTACTCCATTAGAAAATAATCTTTCAGGGTGTCACTACATTGATTTCAAGTTTCATGACTGGGTTATTACAAAACATGGCCCTAGGTCACGCAGTGTGTCTCTACTCCGCATGGTACAGCACCATTCTCTTCCCCTGGATGACCCTCAGCACACTGGTCGCTACCTGGTGAATGTCTATGCCTTTATTTTCTTGTGGGGGGAGGGGGACAGGATCTTGCTTTTGACTGTATCCTCAGTGCCAGGTGCACTGTTGAGCAAGTAGTTGGTGTTCAGTAAATATTGGTTTGACTGAATAAATGCCTTTGGAGAGACGAGGAAACCCACACACTTCTTTCTGATTAGTGTTCACACAAGCAAAATGAAATGCACCAGAGCTATTATATTGCACTTTCTACCAATATAGGCCAGCAGCTGGGAAGCTTCTTTCTCAGATATAAAGATTGGGCCCTGAATTATCCACAGAATTGTCCCAGTGCTTCATTTCACTTTGCTGTTATTTTACCTTGAGTAGCCACGCCACCAGGAGAACCCTTCCTGTGACCACTGCTGATGACGTCATCAGCAAGGGCTGCGACGAAACCCTTAGCGGAAGCTTTACTGGTGGTGAATCAGCCGACAACCATCGGTCCTCCCCTCCCTGCCGCCTCAGCCGCCTCCTCCCCTGTGCCTCTGTACCTGTCTTTGCCCGTCTCCTGCTTGAAGAGTTCATCGAACTGCAGCATCTTGTGGCGCGTGATCATGAAGGCCTTCAGTCGCGGCAGCACTTGGCTGAGCAGCTGCAGGTTGTTGTAGACCTGGCCTTTGCCGTCCCGCCGCATGTAGCTGCTGGGGCCCCAGAAGATGAAAACAGTGCCTTGGCTCACGTTGAGCAGATCGTGGCGGTTGCGGAGGATCCTTTGGATGCTGGAGTGGGCGATGACCCTCAGGCTGGTGCGATTGCCCACATCGCGCCCGTAGCCGCGGGTGGGGGCATCATTCATGCGGATGACACACTCTGTCTGGTCAATCTGGGGGCCTTGGTGACTGCGCAGCAGATGCCCTGAGCTGGTCACCAGGGCACAGTCCCTGCAGTGCATTTTCAGAGGCTGAAAGGCATGAGGAGAAGGACATTGTCAGGGGCAAAAGGGCTTAACCCTCAGGTGGCACCAGCAGGTCACTTCCCTGCCTCAGGAACAGGGCACCCACCTTCCTTCTCCCTTCTGCTCTGGCCTCATGGACCCACACATTGTCTTCTACAGTGGTGACAGGGAGCAAAAGGCAGGAGATAGAGAAAGCAAGCAATGACCTGTCAAACACTGAACTGGGGTTTTGCAGACGTTAAATGACCAAAACAACACATCAACCAGCAATGTTGCTCTGATACTTGTTTTACAGATGAGGATACTGAGGCTTAGAAATGGTGAGAAATTTATGCAAGGATTCATACCTAGCAAACAAGGAAGTCGCACTTTCTAAAGGACTAGAACTCTCCGAATCCAAAGTTATCACCAAGTGAAATCAAGGACTAGACTGCCAATTGTTGTGGAAACAGAACTCACCTTATCGTGAGTTAAGCATTTATATTAACATTCTTGAGTGCTGTACAAATACCTTTACCGTAAACAAACAGCGTCTTGGAATTACACGAGAAGTGAAATGCAGATTGTAACCCCTTGAAAATCTCAAGTTCATGTCACAGACCTCATCCCGGAATCACAGGGGGGTCTGTCTCCTTCCTTCATCTGCATTGAACACATGTCCTGAGAAGGCCCTTGGCTAGTAGTGTCCACCGAAGACAATGCCAACAGCCGTGTTCAGTTCAACACCCTGAACTCATGATTTGCGCTATGAACACCTACGTTCTAACAAATTAAACATTCTCTTGTTCATGTTTAATGAGAAGTACCTTTTAGCTGCTATTTGAAGATCATGTAATTAAGGCCTGAGGCCAAGGCCAGGAAGTGCACAAGAAAATGACAGTCATGATGTTCTGAAGGAATGTTGCACTGTTGGATTTTCCCCAGAGCTCCTGCCCTTCTTCTCTGTTAACTTTGAACAGGGCACACTGGTTCCCTGCACAGCCTCAGGAAATCGGATCTAATTTAGTGCTACATATATTCATTTTTATATCTACTCTGGGAGTTTCCTGAGCCATGGCTCTGTCTTCAAAACCAGATCAAGAGCACCTGAGGGCAGCCACCTGCCTTGTTTCCACAACCTACCAGCTATGGGACTTGGTGAGAGACTAACCTCCACCACTTCAGTTTTCTCGTCTCTAACTGAGGATAAACTCTCCATTCTACCTAGATAGAATTAAAAAATTAAGATACCCACAGTATTAGACTGAGACATTTGAAATTGCCAATATTTGACCTGTGAAATTATAATTGCATATTGTTGAACCCAAGCCTTATCATAGGATCTGTCACAATAATCACTCAGTAAGTGAAAGGTATGTTCATAGAATGTTCAGAGTGGGGAACATTGTTGCTATTCACTGAATCCGTACTGAACACCATGGGTTGACAAGACACATTCACTTGTAAATGGTGAGAATCTCCTCACTCATTTAACACCCAATTACTCTTGGGTTCTAGGCACTGTGCCAGGCAGAATGCAAAAATGGGGAAAGCAGAACTCCTCAAAGCTTACACTTTAGTGAGGGACACTGGATCAGTAAAAGAGTGCATTAAAGTGTGAGAGAATAAAGGCAAGAGTGATCAATTAGCTGATATTTATTGAGTGCTCTTCATGTGCCAGGCAGTGTTCTGAGCCTTCTGTGTAATTGTATTAATCCTTCAAATAATCCTGTACTACATTATCATCCCAATTTTACAAATGAGACTATCAAAGCATAGTACAGGGAAGCAATTTGCTGAAGATTAAACAAGAAGCGGCAGAGCTGGGACTTGAACCCGGGAAATCTGACTACAGAGCCAATGGAATTGACCATTGTACAGTGCGGTGGAATAAGTAGAGTAAGTGTAATGGGACGTTTGCCTAACTCAAAGCCTGCCTTATTTCATCCCAGTGAGAAACTTGGTGATGCTTTCTTAGTCAGCAGTATTGCTATTACTGCTCTGAGGGCACAGGGTTGGGTGGGTGCAGTGAAGGGACAAGGATCTTGTAGGCAATGCTGTATTCCTCAGGGGAATCACTGACTAGGATGCTGAGTCCAGGTGGTGAAATGTGCAGTAGCCTGTGCTTCCTTTTGAGGAACAGCCACACTCCAGATGATCAGAAAGTGGTCTTTGTTTCCCCTAGGAAATGGCTAGAACCTGGAGTAAGGAGTGTTCTGAACCCCCTGGGTGAACTTCTAGGGCAAGGGGCAATTTCACTGGCCAAAGGATGGGGGAAATACATAACATTCTTATATGCACATCCCATACTTAGATGCTGAAGAGGGAGAGTTTTACAATAATTTATTCAGTGGCAGAGTCCCCAACATGTGCTGGGCACTGAACGTGCTGCTGTTGATCAAAGGATAAAGTTCCTTAAGGAGCCTTATCGTGCAGGGAGAGGGTGCCCCAGATCAAACACTATAGGACTGTGCAGACAGCACTGTCATATAACCCCAACAGAAGAGACTATTTCAGAAAGGAGGGAGTGAAATGGAACCTTTCATGACACAAATAGACCTTTGATGATTGTTCTTCTGGTCAGCAACTCCTACAGGTCATCTATGTCCTTATGAAATCATGAGTGATTCTCCTGGGCACCATCCTTGACCAGTGGTGCATCATGTGACAAGCAGTTAAGAGAAGTTCTCTTTATTACCAATATCTTCCTAAATGCACACAGATTTGTAGTGTAGCAAGTTTGGAATAGATCTCTTTATCTAAATTTCTGTATAAAATATATCAAGCTTGACACATCTGTCATAAATTGCAGTAGTCAACTGGTCATCAAGTTATGAGTTTCTACAAATGCCAGTGATAATTTTCTCTCAGAATAACCTGGGCCCAAATTGTTTCAGTAGAAAGAGTTCCCTATTTTCCTTTCTTTCTTCCTCCCTTTTCTTCCCTTTCTTCTTTCTTCTTTCCTTTTTTCTTACCTTTCTCTCTGTTTTCTCTCTCTTTATTCCTTCCTTCCTTTGTTTCTTTCTTCTCTTTTTTCCTATGTACTTTCTAGGTTTTAATCCAGGTGTACATCCTTATAATTCTTCTGGAAATACAGTTTTTTTTTATAGTTGCACATTATATTTGTTAAATAAAATATGCATCCTACCTTTTACAAAGACTGGTTTCTTTGTTTTTTTTTTTTTTTTTTGTTTGTTTTGTATCTTTAAAATAGATTGTTGTGGCAGAGTTCCAAGATGGTGGAGTAGGGAGGGATCTTACTGCTGTAGTCTAGGAGAAGATTGTTTAAAAAAAGTGGAGAGAATGCAGTCTCGCGGAATAGTTAGGGAGAAAATGGCAGAGGAAACTACTCAAATTAGAGGGACACAGTGGACCTATGTGGAGGGCATGGATGCCCACAACTCAGAACTCTAGCAGCTGAGAGCCTATGCACCAGTACTAGAAAGTGAGGTGAGACCAGACCACAGTAGCCCAAGCCACTGGCTTGGAGCCACATGGGGGAGAGTGCACCTGCCAAACGAGAGAAGAAAATAAAGAGGGACATGTTTGTCTCTCCTTGAGCACTTTACAACAGTGTCCTGTAACAAGCCGATAGAGTGGGCACCATTTTGTACATACTTAACAGCTTTGCCAGCTCATGTCTGTGCCCAGCAACCAGCCTAGTGGAGACTCCTGATGCTCGTGGGGAGAACTGACAGGGGACTAGGAGCTCGTGACTGTGGGAGGCTTGTGTGCCGGGACTGTGAAAAAGCCTGAGGCCTTGTGGGAGGATTCAGGGTGAGGCTGGGACTTTAGGCAGTCAGTGTGGGAGATGCCACATGATAAGAGCTTCCTGGTTACCTGATGAGAGATGTTGTTGGGGAATCTGAGCTTACACTGGGGAGAGAACTAATCCTTTGTGTCAACCCAGAATACTATACCCTGCAAAGCTCTCATTTATGAATAAAGGTGAAATAAAGACCTTCCATAACAAACAGAAATTGAAAGAATCTGTCACCACCCATCCAGCCCTACAAAAGATGTTCAAGGATATGCTTCACACAGAAACACAGAAAGATAATTATCACTACAGAAGAAGGTAAAGGAAGAAAATCTCTCAGTAAAAGTTCAAAGGAAAGTCAAAGTAAAAATATAAATATTTTTGGATAATGGCAGGACAAAGTTGGTACTTACCAATAGTCATGTTGAATGTAAATCGTCTCAGCTCTCCAGTTAAAAGACACAGACTGGCTGAATGGATTAAAAAATAAAACCTATCTATTTGCTGCCTGCAAGAAACACATCTCACCAACAAAGATGCACACAGACTGAAAGTGAAAGGATGTAAAGAGATATTCCATGCCAAATAAACCAAAAGAGAGCTGGTGTAGCCATCCTAATATCAGACAAAATAGATTTTAACACAAAAACTGTTAAAAGAGACAAAGAAGGGCACTATGTAGTTATTAAGAAACAATACAACAGGAAGATGTAACTATGATAAATGAATATGCACCTAATTACAGGACACCTGGCTATTTAAAAGAAATGTTAAGGGATCTAATGGGAGACATAGACTCCAACACAATAGTAATGGGGGACTTCAGTACCCCACTTTCAGAAAAGGACAGATCAACCAGACAGAAAATCAGCAAGGAAACCACATCGTTAATTGACACTATAGACCAAATGGATCTAACAGATATCTACAGAACTCTTCATACTACAGTTTCAGAATACACGTTCTTCTCAGCAGTGCATGGAACTTTCTCTAGGGTTGACCAGATAATAGACCATAAACCAAGTCTCAGCAAATTCAAAAAAATAAAATTCATACCATGCAGCTCCTCAGACCACAATGGAATGAAGCTAGAAATCAGCAACTCGTTATCTATGCAAACACATAGATGCTGAACAACATACTCCTGAATGAACAGTGTGTCACAGAAGAAATCAAAAGAGAAATCAAAAACTTTCTGGAAACAAATGAAGATGGCAACACAACATATCAAAAAGTGTTAAGAGGGATGTTTATAGCAATAGGTGCCTACATCAAGAATTTGGAAAGGCACCAAATAAATGAGCTATCAATGCATATCAAAGAACTAGAAAAATAACAGCAAACCAAACCCAAAACTAGTAGGGAAAAGAAAAAATTAAAATTAGAGAGGAAATCAACAAAATTGAATTAAAGAAATACAAAAGATCAGCAAAGCAGGAGCTGTTTTTTGAAAAAATAAACAAAATTGACCCACTATTAGCCCAATTAACCAAAAAAAAAGATAAAGAAAACAAAAAAATCAATAAAATTAGACATGAAAAAGGAAATTCCATTGGTTCACCCCCCCAAATGGCCGCCACGGCCGGCGCACTGCGCCGATCCGAAGCCAGGAGCCAGATGCTTCCTCCTGACCTCCCATGCAGGTGCAGGGCCCAAGCACTTGGGCCATCCTCCACTGCACTCCTGGGCAGAACAGGCGCCCCAATCGGGACTAGAACCCAGTGTGCCAGCACCGCAGGCAGAGGATTAGCCTAGTGAGCCGCAGTGCTGGCTGACACTGTCCTTTTGAATGTGGAAAAATTGGAAGCATTCTCACTGAGATCTTGTAGCAGACAAGTATGCTCACTCTCACCATTGTTATTCAATGTAATCCTGGAAATTTTAGCCAGAGCCATTAGACAAGGAAAAGAAATCACAGGAATACAAATTGGGAAGGAGGAAGTCAAACTATCTCTATTTGCAGATGTCATGATTCTATATATAGGGGACCTAAAAGACTCCACCAAGGAACTATTGGAACTAATAGAAGAGTTTGGTAATGTATCAAGATATAAAGTCAATACACAAAAATCAGCAGCCTTTGTATTCACAGATAATGCCACAGTTGAGATTGAGCTTCTAAGATCAATCCCATTCACAATAGCTACAAAAAATCAAGTACCTTGGAATAAATTTAACCAAGGGTGTCAAAGTTCTCTACAATGAGAATTACAAAACATTAAAATGAAATGGAAGAAGATACAAACAAATGAAACATTCTTCCATGTTCATGGATTAAGAATCAATATAATCAAAATGTCCATTCTTCGAAAAGCAACTTACATATTCAATACAATACCAATCAAAATACCAAAAATGTTCATCTCAGATCAAGAAAAAATGATGCTGAAATTCATATGGAGTCACAGGAGACCTAAAATAGCTAAAGCAATCTTATACAACAAAAACAGAGCTGGAGGTATCATAATATCAGATTTCAAGACATACTACAAGGCAGTTATAATCAAAAGAGTCTGATACTGGTACAAAAATAGATGGATATACCAATGGAACAGAATATAAATGCCAGAAATCAATCCAAGCATCTATAATCAACTTATATTTGACCAATTAACTAAACTAATCCCTGGAACAAGGACAGTCTCTTCAACAAATAGTGCTGGATCTCTATAAGCAGTAGTATAAAGCAAGACCCCTTCCTTCCACCTTACACAAAAATACACTCAAAATTAATTAAAGATCTAAATCTACAACCCAACACCATCAAATTATCACACAACATAGGGGAAACCTTGCAAGATTTAGGCACGGGCAAAGAATTCTTGGCAGTCAAAGCCAAAATTAACAAATGGAATTACACCAAACTGAGAAGTTTCTTTACAGCAAAAGAAACACTGAGGAAAGTGAAGAGGCAACCAATAGAATGGGAGAAATTATTTGCATACTACACAGTTGATAAAGGATGAATAACTGGAATATAAGAGATCAAGAAACTCCACAACAACAATGGACTAAAATAGACATTTTTCAAAAGAGGAAATCCAAATGACCAACAGACTCATGAAAAAATGTTCAGGATCACTAGCTGTCAGGGAAATGCAAATCTGAACCACTGGGAGGTTTCACCTCACCCCAGTTAGAATGGCTTTCATACAGAAATCAACCAACCACAAATGCTGGTGAGAATGTGGGGAAAAAGTTACCCTAATCCACTGTTGGTGGGAATGTAAACTGGTAAAGCCACTATGGAATATAGTATGGAAATACCTCAAAAATCTGAATATAGACCTACCAAACTACCTAGCTATCCCACTCCTGAGAATTTACCCAAGGGATATGAAATCAGTAAACAAAAGAGTTATCTACATCTCCACGTTTATTGCAGCTCAATTCACAATAGCTATTACATAGAATTAACCTAAATGCCCGTGAACTGAGGACTGGATAAAGAAATTATGGAATGTGTCCACTATGGAATACTACACAGTGGTAAAAAAATGAAACCTGGTGTTTGTAATTAAATGGAGGAATCTGGAAAACATCATATTTAGTGAAACAAGCCAGTCCCAAAGGGACAATTACCATATGTTCTCCCTGATCTGTGAGAACTAATAAAGCACCTAAAATGAAATCTGTAGAAGTGAAATTGACACTTTGAGAAAGGATGACTTGAGCTGCCCTTGTCTTGACTGTTGAGAAACAAGTTCTTTTATTCTGTTGTTTTTTCTATTTTTTATACTATTTTTGAATTATTTACTTAACATAGAATTAATCATATGTGTACTGTAAAGCTGTATAGTTCTGCATACATTCCTACAAACTTACTTCTAAGGGTACAGTTTAAAAACTTGTCATAGGATTCCAAATCCCATTAAACTTAGTGATAAAAATGTCATCTTACTTGTTAAAGTGATCATTATTAAGTGTTAAAGTGAACATATAGATGGGATCAAGTGTCTAGTAATACTAGATAGAATTAAAAAGGAGAGAATGTTCCAACATGGGAAGCAGTCCAAACAGCAGACTCATAGAATGACAATCACTTTAAGTAAAACTCTGACCTTAGAATCAGCCCTTAAGGCTTCCTAGGCTAGCTGCGAAGCCTGTGAAAACTTTTCAGGCATGGAAAGCCAAGACACTATGGCAAAAAATGTTCTACATGAAGGATTTCTGTGAGTGAGACCCCAGCACAAAGAAGTGGTCATCAAAGAAGGATGTAGTTTTCTCTAAAGGGAGGAGAGAACTTTCACTTTGCTTATGGCTTTGTCTAAATATTGTCAGAGTTTGTGGACTCAAAAGGCTTCCATAGCCTAGGCAGCTCATGTCAAGAGCCTCAGGTGGTCACTGCCATCATACGTAAGAGTGTTAATGATTAACTTAACAACAGGAGTTACTGTGCATCAACTCCCCATGCAGGACCTCTTTAGGTGTGTTATGAGAGTTGACTGTAAAACTAGCTCTCAAACAGTTTTTGTGTGTATGTGTTTGTGTGTGCAAATTGTTGAAATATTTACTAAATATAGTTGGTCTTCTGTGTACAAAGTTAATTGAAAATGAATCTTAATTGAGAATGGGACTGGCAAGAGGAGAGAAAGGAGGAGGAGGGTTTGGGATTGTGAGTGAGAGGGCAGGTATGGTGGGAAGAATAACTATATTCCTAAAGTTGTACTTATGAAATTTTTAGTCCTTAAAAATAAATTAAAAAAGAAAACTAATTAGGAAAGAAAATAAATATAGTAAGATAGAGTGTTAGATTGATGTTTTTTAGGTATTTCATATTGGTTGAATTCCTTGGATCTGGACTTTATATTTCTCTTAAGGCAGCATCAATACAATGGTCAGAGTTTTTCTGAACAAGAAAGTGTCATATTTTGTGTACTGTAAATGTGATTAGAATAAACCTTTAGAACAGACAAACAACAGCAAAAAAAGAGGGTGTGTTCAGTGGCATCAGAGGCCACAACAGGACCAGTGAAACAAGACTTGGAGCATGTTGCTTAGGTCTGATGACTTCAGGAAAAATGGTCTCTGTTGGGCCGAGGTGATACAGTCTGACTGTGGCTAGCAGGAAGGAAGTATGGCTGCAAAGGATTGGTAGAGTTGATGGTGGAGCTCAGCAGATCCATGGGACTGACTCTCACACTTTTAGGGTGACCAGATTACTGAGTTTGCCAGGGGTTGTCTGGGTTTTAGCATTGGAAGTTCTGCTTCCTGAGAATGTCCTGGGCACCCCAGGATGTTTGGTCACTTTAATAGTAATTCACAGAGAAACCCCATTAAAAATTTGCTGCAAAAATGATAAGGGACATCTGTAGATAGTGTGCTATTCCATCATGAGTAGGGCCAGAAAGCTGGAATCTTTAGCTGACTTTTTCACAAATGAGGGAATTAATTTTCTCATTCATTTCAAACAAAGAAAAGATCAATGAGATACTTGTGGCCAGGTGACATTGATTTGTTCATTCATTCAAAAGACCTTTCCCAAGCACTTAATATACCCCTGAGGTTCTGTGTAGCTCAGTACATGTGCTTCATAAGGTTATTTTGTCAGTTCTTCTCAGGTCCCCAGAGGCTATGGGAGCCTGCTTTTTCTCATGACACTTACTAGAATCATCCTGAATTTTCTTGATTGATCTATAATTTCAAGACATCGTGAATATTGTCACTGAGGAAAACATTCTGAAGAAGGGTCCCCACAGCATCTCTTTCCCCCAGCGTTAACTGTTCTGCTGTGATTTTCACAGGTCAGGCTGATTGACCAGTGAAACCCATGTCATTTAGTGACATTACTGGGGACCTCATGTGCTCTCTCTTCTCTGTCTTCAGCCCGTAGGAGGCCAGCTGCAAACCCTGACAGGCAAGGCCAAAGTGGATGCACCATGTTGACCCCTTGAGATCACTGGGCACCATCAGAGCACATGGGGTCCACCCTGTTCTAGAAAGCCTTTCTTCATGGTTCCTGCCCACCCACCTGAGCTCTGCGGTACTGATTACTTCGGATACTAACACCCATTCTTTGAATTGCACAGATGCACCAAACAATGCCAAAAAGATTGAAGTCTGAATTACGCCTTAAGTGCCTTTTGGCAAGTGGTGCCAATAAAATGACAATAGCTGTTCTAAACACAATGCTACACTTTTAGCAACTGAGAAGAGCATGTACCAAAGTCTGAACCATTTCCAAAGGAGGAAATGAAGTCTGGTCTCTGCATTCTGAGGGACTGATGATGCCTCGGAAGCAGAATGACTAAGAATTATGCACACGGTGTGACCTTGTTTCTCAGGATGTGCCCTGATTCTCTGAGAGAGCCATGTCCCTCTGTATCTCAATACTCTTAGTACCCTTTTATGTCTTGATGACATGGGTAGAAATATTCATGCCCTGGTGAGTTCAGATTCTGGATGCAGTATTTGCAAGTTCTTCCCTTAAGCATTCAGATGCTGGTTGATGAATCAGTAAGCAGAGCGCGGGACCGTGAACTCGGGACTCTGCCCATGAGCCTGTGAGATAGAGCACAGCCAAGAACGCAGGAAGGGAGGCAGCCTCCGGTGGACTTGCTGTCCAGCCAGATCTTTTCTCTGGCTCCTTCCTCACAGTATTCAGTCTCCCAGATTCTTTGGGACATTTTCTTTAAATCTCAGGCGGTGAGATTCTCTGTTCATTCATTAGTAGGAAACAGGGTCACCCATATTAGGTTAATCTTGATCATCTGTCTTCCATCCTGACACGTTAAAAGCATTTAATTAATACTGAATAGATAGATGGATGGATAAACGAGTAAATGAAACCCAACCTCTAAACCTTTCTGTCTTCTGAGAAACCCTATGTCCTGAGACACAAAAAAGTAGATGGGATGTAAAGCCGTGATAACAATTTGCCTACAACCCCAGCCCTTGTTGCTGATGCTACAGAGAGAAGAATGGGGAGTGAGCTACAGAAGCCTTGTCAACAGAGAAAGAGGCTGCGACCAGTTGCCTCACGGCAACCTCTGGATCCAGGGAGCCATAATGGCCAGAGCCCAGGTCACTGCTTGGAATTAATGGCTGGCGGGGAAAATGGCCCAGGACACGGTAAGGGCCATTAAGCCCAGCCAGTTATTAATCCCCAGTAAGAGCTTGATGCCAAGGTTATCAGAGCTGTTGTGAGGTGAAAACTGCCAGGAAAATCCACAGCACAGGGAGGAGTCACCCATCTCCAGGTAACAGATGCTGAGAGCCATGATCCCGGGCTGCACAGGTGAGGGTAAGAGCACAGGGCTGCCCAGCACCTGTGGGAGCTGAGTGGGCTCTCCAGAGGGTGTGCACACATGCACAGACCCAGAAACTGAACACATGGAACTTGCTATTTATTTTAATGTCACTTTTGCTCTTGAATGTTTTGTGAGCATTTGCCATCACCCAGAAGCTACGACAGTGTCTGCAACTTAGTGGGAGGGCTCATGCATATTTTAGAATGTGTAAATGAATATCTCCCTCCACCAACCCCAGATGCCTTTCTCCCACCAGAAAACAGCACAACAACTCAAAATCAGGCACCGGGGCAGCATGACAACTTTCATCACAACAGACTCCTTCGGGCTGTGGCGACGAGAGCAATACCTCTTGGGCGAGGGAGCTCTGGGAATCAAGGTCTGATTTTCTGTCACCATCCGAAGACCAAGAGCAGAAGGAATTCTCTCTGTGACCCAGCTGATGCCTCCAGAGCCTTTCTTAAGAGAATAGAGCAGACCAAGTCAAATTAAACTTGACACCTAAAACACTCAGTGATGTCCTTGCAAACATTTGCAGCACGGCAATCTCAGGCTTCACTTTGTAAAATTCTGATTTATTTGGCAGAGGGAAGGGTACTTTAGAGCATAATGCCCATTAGCTCAGTAATGAGCCTGCTCTTGCTCTGGGAGCTGCCTCCTGGTCTGGAGCAAACATCAGATATATTAAACAGCTTCAGGTGTTTCGAGAATCTCTGCACTTTCCAATCTGATGTTTTCCTGTAATTACTGGGCTTTCATTAGCTGTCAATCTAGCTCAGGCTGACACGGTGTAGGCCATGCCGATTATTTAATGTGATCCACTAGAAAAATGTTCCTCTTCCAAGCCTCTCCTTTCCCCTTTACTTGACAGCAAGCCTCCACCCAGCCTTCATTGGCAAGAAGACTCCTGTCTCCTCTGGACTCCACCTTATCTGATTCTCACCTATTGCCTGGCAAAGGTTGGATGAATGCCAAGCGGAAGTCAGAACTGAGCAGCATTTAAAATACAGCCCTGGGAACCCCTGACTTTGTGTGTTGGTTTTTTTTTTAATTTATTTGAAAGACAGAGTTACAGAGAGAGGCAGAGACAGAGAGAGAGGTCTTCCATCCGCTGGTTCACTCCCCGGATGGCCGCAATGGCCAGAGCTGAGCCGATCTGAAGCCAGGAGATAGGAGCTTCTTCCGGGTCTCCCACATGGGTGCAGGGGCCCAAGGACTTGGGCCATCCTCTACTGCTATCCCAGGCCATAGCAGAGAGCTGGATTGGAAGAGGAGCAGCCGGGACTAGAACCGGCACCCATATGGAATGCTGGCGCTTCAGGCCAGAGCTTTAACCCATTGCGCCACAGTGCTGGTGGGAGCCCCTGACTTTGAATCTGTTTTTCCCACTCCTTAGGTGGGTAATTTGGGGCAAGATTTTGCTTAGCTTTTCTGAGCTCCACGTTTTTCTTCTGTAGCATAAACATATCTAAAGCCCATCTGAAAGGGCAAGAATGCAGGCAGGCATTTGGCACAATGGTTAAGATGCCACTTGGGGTGCCCACATTGGAACATCTGAGTGTATTGGAGTGTCTGAGTTCAAGTCCCTGCTCTCTTCTCAATTCCAGCTTCCTGCTAACATGTTGAGGGGCAGTAGATAATGGATCAGACATTTGGGTCCCTGTCACCCTCATGGGAGAGCCAGATGGCATTTCTGGCTCCTGGCTTTGGCCTCATCTAGCTGTAGCTGTTGTGGGCATCTGGGGATTGAGCAAGTAGTAGGGTGTTTTCTCTCTCTTTCTCCCTCTCTTGTCTGTTTCTCTGCCTTTCAAATAAATTAAGGAAAAAATTAAAATTTGCTTTCTTAAAAAGAGAATTTTGCCATCTTGATTGACAACACATCCTCTATTCAGCTGCTCAAATCAAAAATTCAAGGATGGGCCGGCGCCACGGCTCACTAGGCTAATCCTCTGCCTGTGGTGCCGGCACCCCAGGTTCTAGTCCCGGTTGGGGTGCCGGATTCTGCCCAGTTGCTCCTCTTCCAGTCCAGCTCTCTGCTGTGGCCTGGGAAGGCAGTGGAGGATGGCCCAGGTGTTTGGACCCTGCACTTACATGGGAGACCAGGAGGAAGCACCTGGCTCCTGGCTTTGGATCGGCACAGCGCACCGGCCATAGCAGCCACTTGGGGGGTGAACCAATGGAAAAAGGAAGACCTTTCTCTCTGTCTCTCTCTCTCACTAACTCTGCCTGTCAAAAAAAAAATTCAAGGATCTTTTTTTTTTTTTTTTGAGGTACTTCCCTATTGTTTCCCACAGCAGCTGTCCCATTGTATTTTAAATTTTTTCCTCTATTTGAAAGATAGGCAGAG
This sequence comes from Oryctolagus cuniculus, assembly GCF_051225735.1. NCBI lineage: Eukaryota > Metazoa > Chordata > Mammalia > Lagomorpha > Leporidae > Oryctolagus > Oryctolagus cuniculus. The sequence goes on from NC_142873.1 coordinate 95,431,608, forward strand.
CTAGAATTAGAATGAGAGCAAGAGCAAGTGAGAGATGGTTGATTCATTCCTTTAATGTGCTCACTAGTCAAGACCAAGCCAGGCTGAAGCCAGGAGCCAGGAAATCAATCCAAATCTTCATAGATGGCAAGGACCCAAGTACTTGAGTCATCTTTTTCTTCCCAGGGTACATTGTAGCAGGAAGAACCTGAACTCAAAGGCTTTTTTGTTTTCCCCCCCAAAATTTATTTATTTAAGTCAGAGAGAGAGAGAGAGAGAGAGAGAGATCTTCTATCTGCTCAATCACTCCCCAAGTGGTCACAACAGCCAGGGCTGGATGAGGCCAAAGTCAGGAGCCAGAAGCTTCTTCTGCGTCTGTCACGTGGATGCAGGGGCCCGAGAACTTGGGCCATCTTCCACTGCTTTCCCAGCACATTAGCAGGGAGCTGGTTTGGAAGTGGAGCAGCCAGGACTCAAACTGGCTCCCATATGGGATGCCGGCATTGTAGCCAGTGCCTTAACCTTCTATGCCACAGTGCTGGCCCCAACTCGGCATTTTAGTTACTGTGTCAAGCGTCTGCTCCTAAGGACCATTCTTGATAACCTCGCTCTCTCTCTCTCTCTCTCTCGCTCTCTCTCACTTTTTACTTCCCTTACAACTCATTTAATCCTCTTGGATCAGCCTACATTCATCCCAAATTCTATCACTTCTCATTATCCCCACTACCTCCATCTACAATAACATCATCCCTCCTTAGCTTCTGCAGCAAGGATAGCTCTTAACTTTACTTCCCTTACTTTCTCTCTCCCTGACATTTCAGCCTCCATGAATCTCCTGGCAGGCCCTTAAATATGTAAATCAGATCACATCACTCAGCTGCTCCAAACCTCCTGTAGCTTTCTATTATACTGGGAATAAGAAACCAGAGTTTAAGCAAACTCTGTGCCACGACCCACCAGCCCTGCACCTTCTATTCTTGTGTATCGTTCCAGCATCCTCTTGCACAATGCATCCCCACTGCTTGCTGTTGGAGGTGCCTTATGTTGGCTGCTCCCTCCCACAACCTACTCTTCTGATCACATCCTTCAGGTGTTACCTAGGGAGGTCTTACCTGACTATTCACTCTAAACCAATCCCGTCTCCCATCTGCTGTCACTCTCTCCCATTATTCAGGCTTATTTTTTTAAAACTCATATCATTACTTAAAATAATCACAACTATTGATTGTATTTATTTTTATTCTCTTTCTCTTTTCTAAGATGTAAGCCCCACAAAATTTAAGGTTTTGTCTTACTCACATTGTATCTTCAACAACAGGAACAGCATCCAGGACGTAGAAGGTGTTCAGCAAATATTTGTGAATGAATAATTGAATTACAAGGCATTGTGCAGCACTTGCCCTACTACCTGGCACACAGTGCTTTTTGTATTTAAGTTTCATGATTGTGTTAGTAATCAGTACTTTTTTTTTTTTACTGGATTGCTAGGTTTTAATGTCTAAAGCAGAGTATTTAGAATGGTGTGTGTAGGTCATAATCACCTGTAGCAATAAGCGACCCTCAAAGAGAGGCTGAGGAAATTCCATTAGTTTTTTAAATTTAATTGTATTCTATTTTTAAAAGGCCTTTTTAAACAGCTTTATTGAGATATAATTTGCATCTATAAAATTCACCCATTTTAAACATGAACTGGGCAGCCATTACCACAATCTAATTTTAGAACATTTTTACCATCTTGAAAAGAAACCTCATGCCCATTTATAGTCAATTTCCATTACATGTCCAGCCTCAGGCAATCACTGATCTACTTTTTGTCTCCACAGATTGGCCTTCTCTGGACATTTCTCATAAGTTGAATCCTACAATACACAGTAGGCCCCCCTTAACCACAGTTCCACATTCTGCAGTTTTACTTCCCATGGTTTCAATTACCCATGGCCAACTGTATCCAAAAATATTAAGTGGAAAATTCCGGAAATAAGGAATTCATGTTTTAAGTTGCTTGCTATTCTGAGTAGTGTGATGAAATCTGGCATAGCCTACCAGGGATGTGAATCATCTCTGTATCCAGGGCATCCATCATGTGTCTATTCATCACACCTCTTATTCACTTAGTAGCCGTCCAGGTTATCAAATTGACTGTTGCAGTATCACAGAGCCACCCTTACCTAGTAGCCTCACTCAGTGTCACAACATCTGCATCATTCACTTCATTTCATCTCATCACATAAGGACTGTATCATCTCACATCATTAACAGAAGGGTGGGGACAGCAAAACTGGGATTTTTAGAGAGAGAGAGAGAGATCACATATGTTTTAATACAGTGTATTATAATTGTTCTATTTTATTATTAGTTATTATGATCAATCTTTTACTGTGTCTAATTTACAGATTAAATGTCATCATGGGAATATTCTCACATGTATAGGAAAAAGCATAGTCTATAAAGGGTTTGGTACCACTCTCATCTTTGGGCTTCCACTAGGGCTCTTGGAAAGCATGTCTCATGGGTAACTGGGGACCGCTGTGTAGTCTTTTGTATCAGGCTTAATTCACTTGGCATAATAACTTTGATATTCATCCATCCTGTAGCATGTATCAGCACTTTGTTTCTACTTGTTGCTATAATATCTCATTGTATGCATATACAATCTTTTGTTAATCCATTCATCAGTTGATAGAATTGGGTTGTTTCCAAGTTTTGGTTATTACTAATAATGGTATTATGAACATTCACATGCAGATCTTTATGTTGACATGTGTTTTTAGTTCTCTTGGGTGGATATTGAGGTATGGAATTGTTAGATCATGTGATAATTTTGTTTAATCTTTTGAGAAATTGCTAAACTACTTTCTAAAGTGGCTAAACCATTTTATATTCCCACTCAGAATGTATAAGAGTTTCAATTTCTTTTATTTTAAAGTTTTTTTTATTTGAAAGCAAAGGTACAGAGAGAGGACAAGAGACAACAGAAAGAGAGAGAGAGATGGCATTGGTACATGCCACCTTGATGGGATTGAATTGGAATCCCCTGGTATGTTTCTAACTCTACCGTTTGAGGTAAGTCAGCTTGAGCATGTCCCGAATTGCACATCTCTTCCCTCTCTTCTTCCCACTCTTACATTTAACAGCGATCACTTTTCAGTTAAGTTTCAGCACTTAAGAAGAATTGTGTATTGATTACAGTATTCATTCAAAAGTATTAAGTAGAACAAACAAAAAAAATACTAAGAGGGATAACATATCAAGTTGCTCATCAACAGTCCCAGTGATCAATTTCTGTTCACAATTGATCATAATGATAGGACTAAGAACCAAAGGGATCACAGAAACAAGAATAGTGTCTGCAAATACTAGCTGATAGAACAAAAAAGGGAGAGAATGATCCAACATGGGAAGTGAGATACACAGCAGACCCATAGAATGGCAGATGTCCTAAACAGCACTCTGGCCTCAGAATCAGCCCTTAAGGCATGTGGATCCAGCTGAAAAGCCCATGAGACTATTTCAGGCATGGAAAGCCAAGACACTCTGGGGGAAAAAAAACCTAAATGAAAGATCTCCACGAGTGAGATCCCAGTGGAAAGAATGGGTCATCAAAGAAGGAGGTACCTTTCTCTGAAGGGAGGAGAGAACTTCCACTTTGACCATGGCCTTGTATAAATATGATCAGAGTCGGTGAACTCAGGGGGCTTCCATAGCCTTGGCAGCTCATGACAAGAGCCTAGGGTGATTACTGATGCCATAAACAAGAGTGTCAACTTGTTAAGTCAACAACAGGAGTCACTGTGCACTTACTCCTCATGTAGGATCTTTGTCCTTAGTGTGCTGCACATTGAGATTTAATGCTATAACTAGTACTCAAACAGTATTTTTCACTTTATGTTTCTGTGTGGGAGCAAACTGTTGAAATCTTTACTTAATGTATGCTAAACTGATCTTCTGTATATAAAGAGAATCGAAAATGAATCTTGATGTGAATGGAAGGGGAGAGGGAGTGGGAAAGGGGAGGGTTGCGGGTGGGAGGGACGTGATGGGGGGGAAGCCATTGTAATCCATATTCTGTACTTTGGGAATTTATATTCATTAAATAAAAGTTAAAAAAAAAAGAAAGAGAGAGAGAGATAGAGAGAGAGAGATATCTTCCATCTACTGGTTCACTCCCCAAATGGCTGCATTGGCCTGAACTAGGCCAGACTGAAGCCAGGAGCCTAGAGCTTCTTCTGGGTCTCGCACATAGGTGCAGAGGTCCAAGTACTTGGGCCATCTTCTGCTACTTTCCCAGCTGCATTAGCAGGGAGCTGGGTAGGAAGTGGAGCAGCTGAGTCTCCACCTGGCTCCCACATGGGATGCCAGCATCACAGAGGGAGGCTTAACTTGTTATGCCACAACCCTGGCCCCAAGAGTTTCAGTTTCATACATTCTTAGCAACCCATTATTGTCCCTTTTTGATTATAGTCATTTTAATGAATGAGAAGAAGTATTACATTGTGCTTTTGATTTGCATTTTTCTAATGGCTAATAATGTTGAGTGTCTTGTCATGGGCTTATTTATGCCATTACTGTCAAGTTTCTTATCTCATCTCTATGCTTCATCAACCATGTCCAAATAACTGCCACCAAAAGTAGGTGATTGTATTGAACTTTGAGTGTAGTACTTAGCTGACTTCTGCAGGAGTCTTGTGTGCATTGGAATCACTAGCCAGAAGAGTGTGGGTGGTCTTCTAAGCCAAGAATAGAAGGAAAGAAGGGTTACATAATCAACACCCTTAAGTGTGGGGAGGTAAACCCAAAGTAAAAAGGTAGGTAAGCTGTGGCTAGGCATATTTTTAGATTGTAATCAAACTTTGCTCATTAAAATTAGACAATTCATTTTACTTGCCCATATTGTTACAGGAATTCTGAGTTGGTTCTTTGACTCTTGATGATGAAAAATTACAACGTGAACAAAAACAAATGGGGTTGAGCAGAGTAAGCGAAAGTACATTTCATGTAGAGACTCCTGCTTGCTGGAATGGGGGGGGGCTCCCCAAGGGAGGAATTTGTTCTAGGTCTGGGTATTGGGAGCTTATATAGGGACTGTGTATCAATTGACCAGCTCTTCTACAAAGTTCCAATATATCAGGGAGTCACTTTTTTTCTCCCTTCTGTCTCTCTGGTAGTGGTCATGGTTCCTGACCAGTTAACAAACGTTACCATGTTGACCACTTGAGATGTGACAGTTGAGAAATATTGTTGACCTGAGCAATTAAGGTAGGTTATGTCAACCTGATGAGTTGCTAAGCACTTGAGACATGCTGCTTTGTGATGTGTTCTGGTGTGATGCCAGAGCCTAGCTTCTCATAGGGTTATCTATGGATATAGGTCCCGTTGTGATCCCTAAATATCAATCTTTACATTTTCTTGGGACAATACTTTTTGTCTAAACAGCTGACGTCAGGTTTTGTACAAACACCTGGTCCTTTATTCTCACAGAGGTCTTTCCTAACTGGCTGTTAACCCTTTAATGCCTCACAATATCTCTGGCAGAAATCTCACATATTATCCAATAATTCTCCCAGTGTGATCCCCAGGACAGCAGCAATAGTCAAGGACTTGATAGAAACACAAATTCTTAGGGCTCACTCCAGATCTCCTGCATCAGCTGTTCTAAGAGGTGGCCCAGGTCTTTGTATTTTAATGAGCCCTTGAGAATTCTGATGCATCCTCAAGGATAAAAACCACTGGGCCAGCCTACAACCCTCATTTAACAGAAGAAGCTGAATTCAGGGGATTATGAGATTTACTCAAGACCACATGTTAAAGGCAGCACCTGGGATGAATCCCAGGTCTCCTCATTCCTAAAAATCTAAGAAAACACATCTACATTCATTTTGTATGAATGTATAACTTTGACTTGTCGAAGTTACCGGTGACTCACTGAAAACAAATCAGGAATTGATAGCACTTAACAGGCAACCTAAAAATGGAGTTGGTTTTGTGGAAACTGATCTTTGAGAAGGAACATCCTCTGTTGGGTGTGTTGTCCCTGCTCTGCAAGGCTGTCTGGCTCTGCACCACCTGCCTGCTGACTAGAGTGAGAGACCTGGCACAGCCCCCATTATGGTACCAAATGCTTCTGCTCTGTGTGTCACTAGGGGCTGCTCTTGGTCCAAGAGGTGGACAACTGAGGCCTCTTGTAGGCTAGCACAGTCTCTTCAAGGCCAGCCAGCTAGGAATCTCCTCTTTGTAGTGGGTTGAATTGTGCATCCCCCAAAAGATGTATTGGTATGTGAACCACAGTACCTGTGAACTTGACCTAATTTAGAAAAAGTTTTTGCACACACAATTCAGATGTAAGTCAAGCTGAGGTCATACAGGATTAGGGTTCTCAGTCCAATCAGAGAGGAAGTTACAAGAGATGTAGAAACACAGACACACAAGAACACCCTGTGATGAGGAAGGCAGAGACCAGAGAGATGTCTATACAGGCAAGGAACACCAAGGATTCACTGGCAACCACCAGGGGGCTGGAAGACACAGGGCGGATTCCTCTTTAGAGTCCTTGAGGGAGTAGTGTCATGCCGACAGCTTGATTTCCAGGCTCCATAACTGTGGGAGAATACACCTCTGTTGTATGATGACTCCCCAGGTTAGAGTGACTTGTCCCACCATCCCTAGAAATTAACACTTTGCTATCAACAAGATCACTAACCTCTGCCCAACACCATTCACCAGCATCACCACTCTTACCCTTGCTATTTCTTCCCCCATCTGTCAGCTTTCACCTTGATGGCTCATTCCTGGCATAGCCACCAGAATAGTGTTTCAAAGCATAGCTCACGCCGGTGCCACAGCTCACTAGGCTAATCCTCTGACTAGAGTTCTGGTTGGGGTACTGAATTCTGTCCCCGTTGCTCCTCTTCCAGTCCAGCTCTCTGCTGTGGCCTGGGAAGGCAGTGGAGGATGGCCCAAGTGCTTGAGCCCTGCACCCGCATGGGAGACCAGGAGGAAGCACCTGGCTCCTGGCTTTGGATTAGCACAGCGCGCCGGCCGTAGCGGCCATTTGCGGGGTGAACCAATGGAAAAGGAAGACCTTTCTCTCTGTCTCTCTCTCTCTCTCACTGTCTAACTCTGCCTGTCAAAAAAGAAAAAAAATAAAAAGCATAGCTCACCTCACCACCGTGCCTGGCTTATAGAAGAAAACTCAAGTTCTTTCCCTGGTCAGAATCTTATTGGCCTGATAGTTCTCACCTCATTGCCTGCTCCCTCTCTCTTGCTGTCCTTCTCCAGACCTGCCAACTGCCCATCTCTTGCCTGTTCCTGGGAGACAGCAGATGTTCTTTCACTGATCTCCAGCCTTTGCCTCTCCAGCTATTTCATATGCTTGACCTCTTCTCATCTCTCAGGTCTCAGCTTAAAAACCATCTCCTCCAAGAGGCCCTCCCTGTCTGCCTCCTCTACTTATATAACATACACTAATCACTCAAAATGCCAATTAAACATTCACCTAACATGCCAGGCAGTTTTGTGAGCACAGAAGGTACATGATGGAACCCAATCCTAAAAGTAGCCCTGAGAAGCAGATTCTACCATTCTCTGTATCAGATGAGGAAGTCAAGGCACAAGTAATAGTCTGTCATGATCCTGAACACAAGCCTCAATGATTTAACACTATTATTTCTTCATTGTCTGTCCCCAACCATTAAAATGGGAATTCCAAGGGGCAGGGATGGCACACGGTGCAGGTACATGGCACACAGCAGGTGCACAAGGGAGAGCTAAAGAGATATCTTGCTACATCACTGCCTTTCTTTCTTGGCAAGCAATTGATGATTTTCCATCGTCTGACAGGGGTCAGTGGGAAAAACCAGCTTTGAGAGCCCATTTCTGCCTGGAATGCTGGCACACTGGTTGATGCTTTGCACTGGCTCACCTTGGTGCCTTCAAATAACTCCCTGATGTGATTTCCAACAAAAGGTCACTCATGTGCAATACTTCCTCCAGGAGGAGATTGGACATAAAGGCCCCCTGTGCTCATTAAAACAAACAAAAAGCTGCATTTTCATTATAGGAAGGTGAGATTTAATGTGACCAGACAAGCCTGATTCCACAAAATTGACTTCTTTGGCCTCTGCTGCATTTGAAAAGGCCCCAGGATAAACACAGCATGGCCCCAAATCTGGAAAGATAACTGAGAATTGATTGTCAAATTCAAGACAATGATGAGAACCTAGAGTTCCATATATAGCTGAGGAATCTGAGTTCCATATATAGCTTAAGTGAGGGAGGAAGCCATAGTTTCTGTTGACCCATTGAGAAAAAAAGTTTAAATGAACAGAACAATGTATGATGTTAAAGTGTAAAGATTACCAGCTTGGGAGTTAGACTTGGGTTGAAATCACAGTTCAGTCTCCTACTGGAATGTGATTCTACATTGTCAGCCTCAGTTTTCTCATCTGTAAAGTGGCCATGATAGATATTCAATAAGGAATAGCTATATATATATATTATTATGCCTTAATTTTACAGAGTTGAAAAAGAGCCCTCTTAAGTAATTCAATACCCTCTCTTCATGTCCAGTCACTCATTTACCCTGTTGACATTAATCATTTTGATGCACCTGAATGCTTCCCCCATACCATCTCTGGTTTGACTCACCATTGTCTTCAGCTGATCACTGCCGTGCTCCCTAGCCAGTCCTCTTGCTTCCATTTCTGTCTACACCAATTAGAGTGGCCTTTCTAAACTGCAACTCTGCTTAGTATGGCTAAATGGCCTCCTTTTGCTTTGAGAATGAGGTACTTCTAGTGGTTAACCAAGCCCTGATACCTCACCTAGTCCCTCTGGATCTTCCTCCACTTACGGTTGTCTATACTCAAGTCCCAGACAGTAGCTTTATTGGACCTTGTATTTCCATGTGACTCCAAGTGCCACCATTCATAAATCTTTGCCTCAGGGCCTTTGTACATGATTTCTCCAAAGCCTGAATAGATCAAAACAGCAATAACTATCTTGCAATTATTTTGTGGCTTAACTAAGATAATAATACTATTCAAAATTTCCTTTCTTGCCTTCTCCCCCATCTATAACTTTTGTAACTGCTTCAATTCTTATTCAAAGGATCACTCCCTTGGGAAAACTTCCTTAAATTCTGCACTCCATTCCTCTTTTTGTAATTAATTGTCATTATATCTAAAATCATTGAATCAATGTCTTTCTTCTCTACAAAATTACAAGGTTCTTAATAACTTGTTTCATGTCTGTTTTAGGTTTAGATTACCATAGTATTCTTAGTGCCTGCCACACAGAAGATACTCACTAAATATTTGTTGTACAAGTAACTAAATTAACTATTGCAGGGAAGGGGAACATCCCATTTCCATCTGATTTGCCTAAAAAGAGATTAAGAAATAAGTTTATGCAAAATAAAAAAGAAACTAAATTTGGAGGCAAATACTTATTTTTCTCATAGAAGGCTGAGTAGCAAAACTGAACCAAATTACACTATAACCTGACTTCAAATCTTTTTATATCAGCAGAAGGGTTTCCAGAATGAGTTACCATGTGAGGCTCTGGACACTGACTATCGCCAAGCAGCAAATAACCAGATTGTGCCAGTGTTGACACTTTGGTTCTCCAGCTGATGGTTTGTTTATTGAACTGCCTACTTAAGGGGCTCTGGGATAAGAATGGTCATGTGCAGCCTGGATAACAACTCAGCACCCCAGCTGGAAACACATGAGTAAACAAATTCATAATTTTTCACTTTGCCAAGCTCAGTAAACTCCATCTTGATGAGCTACTAGCAAGGTAGCCATTAGTTAAATAAATAAAGCATGAGACCAGGAGCAGGGTTTCTGATGCAGGCATGAGCTACTCATTTGCTGACCATTGATGGACATTAACCATGATGTACACACTGGGGAGATACTTTACCACCTGCTTTAATATTGCTAAACATGATGCGTCCTCTGGGTGACAGACAGGCTTACTCTATATTAGTGAAAAATCACATTTTCTTCCTTTCCCTTTTCATTTGCTTAACACATAGATACTAAGCACCTACTGTTTATGTAATGGAAACTCTTAGGCAAGTTGCCCAGTACAAAACTGCCGTCAGTCCTCTGGCTATATCCAGACTTGGCGAGGGGTTGTAAAATACAAGGAAGCAGATTCCTGGCAAGAGGAGACCGAGGCATCCCAGCTCCTTCAGGAAGCCTGGGAGTGAGGGAAGGCAGACAGGATTGATAGCTTCAGAGAGTTTCATGGTTCAGGACTCTGAACCCCTCCCCCATTCTGTTTTTGAGAAAGAGGGAAGCTTTTAACCTAGTCATCTCCCATTTTTTATTATCTTCTTCAGCTTCATCCTTTTATAGTAGATCTTTCTTCTCATTCTGCTCAAGCACATTAACAGCTTGAGACTTTCAGGAGCCTGACTCTTGGCTTTAGCCATAATCTCCTTGAAAATGTCACCTTTTTTCTAGTTCTTCCTCTGTCTGGATCTGGATTCCAATTCTCTGGAGCCCTGTGGGACATTTCTATTTCTATTAACAGTGCCAAAACTAGGTCTCAGAAGGGCAAAAATAACAACAATAATGACCACCAATTTTATAGAGAAGCATTTATTATTGTTACTACCTCGGCTAATTCTAAAGTAAACCTGTAAGACACATGTTGTCTTGTATTTGAGGGAAAAATGGGGAAGTCAAATCATTCAAGGTCACAGAGTTTCCAAGGCAGACCTTGTGTTGGCACAAAGATCAACAACACTTCTGAGTGCGTGTATACGCTTTCCACCACAAGGCACAAAACAAAATGAGTGGAAGGATTGAAAACAGAAGGAGACTAGACTTACATTCTAAAGAAAGATGAGCTCAAGAGGGGAAGGACTGGCAGATCACAATGTTGAGAAATGTGTAAAGGAGAGGCACTAAGACACAGGGATGGTAAAAATCCTGGGGGTCCACAAAGGTTAAAGAGAAATCTTGATGGGACTGCCTAGAATTCAGGAGGCCTTCAGTGCTAAAACAAATATTTCCATGCCACTCAAAAGCTGTTGGAATACAACATCCTGCTTTACGATAAATGACATTCACAGTGGCGATCCTGAGTCATCAAGAAAAGCTTAAATTACGTTAAGCTTTGTTCACTTAGGTGAGAACGCATAAAATCAATTTGGAACCTTCAAAAGTAATTTAGACAAATAAGATTTGGTGCTAAAAGGGCCTGTGCTTATGTTACTTTAAGCTGCATTTGCTCATAAAGCTCATTCCTTAGCCAGGCTTCAAAATGAGGTGCTAGACGATGAAAAGTTATTGCTGAAGGATAAACAAGCTTTCTTTCCTCACTCAGGTAAACTAATGATGGTTAACTTTCCATCAAAAGTGGTGCTTCCCCTCCAGGGTGTAAATCATGTTTGGAAGTGGCTGCCCAGTTAGGGACTGCATTCCCAGTGCCCAGGCCTTTAGGAGAAAACCATGTGCCATCTTGTCTGATTGCAGCAGAAATCATGGGAAAAATGCAAGAAGCAAGTGCCTCCTCTGTCTCTTCTGAAGGCAGAAAACAGAAGTCTCATGTCAAGGGTGGAGTGCCAAGCAATTAAAGGAGACTAAGTCCTTGGATAACTAGTTGGGTGAGAGACATTAAGATTGCCCACTTTTGCAACCATTTTAACAAGAAAAGTAGATTTTGGAGGTATCTATTTGTGACAGCAGAAATTTAATGCAAATATTATATCAGGCAGTCAGGAAAGTTTCTTTTTTCCACTTATTTTACTAGGTGGAGAGCATCTGGGGATCATATGTTCTTTCTATCTTTTTAAAAGATTTGTTTTATTTATTTGAAAGTCAGAGTTAAAGAGAGAGAGAAGAAGAGATAAAAACAAATGTTTTCAACCTGCTGGTTCATCCCCCAAATGATCACAATGGCAGGGCTGGGACAAGCTGAAGTCAAAAGTCAAGAGCTTCATGTGATTTCCAAGTGGGTAGTAGGGGTCCAAGCACTTGGACCATCTTCCACTGCTTTCCCAGGCACATTAGCAGGGAGCTGGATCAGATTAGAGCAGACAGAACTTAAACCAGAACCCATATATGATGCTGGTATTGCAGGTGGGGACTTAACCTGCTATACCACAATGCTGGCCCCTATATGTTCTGTCTAAAATACAGTTCTGATGCCACTGCTCCTGTTCAATGACCCACTGTAGCTCTCTATTACCTACAGAGGGAGAACTGCACTCCTAAAAGTGACCCTTAATGGTTTGTCTATCAATGATCTGTTTCAAGAACTCAGAATTCCCCAAATTGGGCCACTATTCACTTATCCATATACGTCCTGTCCTTCCCTTTGCAAAGTGGCAGACACACCTCCATCTGGTGGTTCTCCTGGCTGTCTCAGGTCTAGCCACTGAAAGTCAACCCTCCCTTCCAGGTCCCATGCAAATGCCATGGGCTCAATAAAGTTGTCCTTAATCAAGATTGCCTGGATTCAAATTCCACTACTTATTAAGTTTCCTTTTCTCAGCTTCCCTGTGTCTCCGCTTTCACATTTACAAAATAATGGTAATGAGAGAATACATCTCATAGGCTGGGAGGATTCAATGAGCAACTCTATAGAGGAGCTTCCACCCGTTCATGTGCCACCAGCAGAACCCACTTCACCCTGCAGTTATTTCTGAGCCAATCTGAACCTTTCGTGTGTCATGTCCTTGGGAGGCAGAACAACTTTTGTCTCTGTGTCACACACTGTCCCACAAGTTGCCATAGGAAGTACCCAGTAAATGTTGGTTGAATGAATGAATATATGAATTTGTGAAGCTGCAGGAACTGAGTTTCTTCTTTGCTGTCACTCAGGCTTCATCCAGAGGAACCATGACATTTTCCTTCAGCTTGAACTCTAATTGGAGAATGACAGATCCTTTTTAATCTGCTCAAAATTTGAAGAGGCTCTGATCACTCTTCCAACTCCAGTGAAGGTGTCTTCTCCTTGATCATGGAGTACCTGCTTTACTAAGATTTCAGCTTTGAAAGAACAAGACTTAGTGAGTGGCTCCAGTCAGGGTGGGGCAGAGGAGCCTGCTTCCTCTTCTGTGCTTATCCCTAGACATGGCTGAGATTTCAGAGATACTCAGGATTCGCTTTGAGAAACCATGAAAGGGTTAAATAATTTGAGGCTTCAAGGACTAAATATCCTTTAGAGCTGACAGTGCAGAGGCCCAGGGCAGAGGCCGCTGAAGGAAGTCATTGTTAAATATGGAGGCTGACAGACCGCATTCCCGGTTGGGCTGGCCCCGCTCATTTTTACTTGCACTCAGGGCTGCTAGGCTGTTTGTTTCAGAAATAAGATTCACTTAGGAGGGATCCCAGAACTGCAAATCAGTCTCTTGTCAAGCACAGGGGACACATTCTCTAGAACACTACTGGAGTTAAAAAATATGAAAACAATGAAACTCCCCCACTTTAAAAGTGACATTGCATATTAAATTATTTCACTTCCTAATGATCTCTTCCCCTTGGATAGCACATAGAAGCTCACAACAATACAGCAAAGCCAAACTCATCTTCCAAGTCTCCAAATCTGCCACTCTTTGTTCTACATGGTGAGGGTCCCAACTCTACCTGGATACACAATCAGAAACCCAGGAGTCACACCAAGCCCTCCTTTCCTTCTCCACCCCAACCAACCCATCATTCAGTCTGTTATCCTTCATCCCAAATTCCTCCCAGCTCAGTTCTCATCTTTCCATCCCCTCTGTCAACACCTCAGTTCAACACCCCAGTCTCTATCCCCGAATAACTCCACACCCTGATTGATTTGCCAATGTAGATGCCATGTGGATGTTATCTTATCCAGAGAGTCTGACATACAGTGGATGTTCAGTAGATGACCATGGAAGAGACCAATGGGAAAGTAGACCTTTGCCTCTTCCCCCAGGACCAAGCCTCTGAGTCTGGGTTGTAAGTGTAAGGAACTGCCAGCACATTTCAATCCATCTTCAGCATAAAGGCTAGTACTAGTCTTTGCTGGAAGTGACCAGAGGGCAGAGAATGTATCATTTGGGATTAATTGCATTCTAGGACCTTGAAAGGATCCACAAGCCCTATGCAATGGGAGTTGGTGTTGGTACCAGTTGCTTGCCTTGGTGTCTTTGAAATTCGTTACTTCCTGTCATTGGAGCAGAGATGAAGAAACTCTTCTGTGAGCACCATTCTTCCTGGACCTCCATTGCTTGGGGGAACATGCAGACTAAGAAAAAGAGTTATTGGGTGGCTGATGACTCTTACCATTGTGCCCACAGTCTAGGATTCCTCTCTGCCTTGCTCTTGATCACATTAGACCTAAACAAACTCCAAAGTGCATTCCACAGAATGGCATATGTACCCAACACATCCCCATTCACTCATTCAACCAAATAGTTCTTTAGTAGTCTTCTATGTTCTGGAAACTGGGATAGATGCTAAGGATACAAGAATGAGTCAATCTGACAGAAACTCTACCATTATGGAGGGTACAAACAAATTGAGAAGACAGACAGTAAATCGATAAACAAGTAAAACATATCTACTTGTTGACACCTGCTGTCCTTTCTCTGCTGACTTTGCAGAGCTCTGCTCATTCTACTGCTCCTTGGCACAAGGAATCAGGGCTGTATTTCCCCTACCAGGGGAGGTGCTGAGGTTAGCCCTCTGAACCCCTCTCAATGACACCTCTGTGGTCCAGTGCCAAGGCTGGCAGTAGGCCCTCAAGATGAATGAGTCCCAACTCCACACAAAGAAAGCCCAGCCAAGACACATGAATGTGTGCCATTTAGACAGCAATTTCAAATGCAGTCGGCCATGCTGTGCCCTTATATGTAGACAGCATGGTTGGCAAAAAACGAGGAGGAAATTAACACAAAAAAAGCTCAGGCTGAGCCACAGATGCTCACAGGGTCTGAGCAGGAAGGTCCTCTCTCCCAGCTGACGGGCCAGAGTCCTTTACTTAATCAGATCTTCCAGGGCTTTCTTCCCAAGAATATAGTAGCTAAGTGGACACAATATAATATATATTATTAATATACAGATATATCGAGGCTCACAATATAATATACATTATTAATATACATTATATATTAAAGTAATATACAATAGATTATATTTATAATAAACCAGAAAGAGCAGCCCTGGGGGGTGAAGGAGTTTGCCCATGGCTACCCAGTGAGTCAGGGCCAAAGCCAGGACCAGAAATCAGGTTACAATATCCAGCCAGTCCCTTTCTCATTTTGTGATGCTTTCTACTAACAGAAAATCTTGGGGGATAATACTTTTTCCTGAAATCATGTCTGGACAAATCTGCCCCCCTCCCAGGGGATCAGAGCTACTGAAGTGCCTGTATTTACCTGTTTGCCACCTGTGCAGGTGGCTAGGTCTGTGGCTCCTGGCAGTAGCAGGCAGAGGCTCTGCAACAGAAAGGAGGAGACTGTCTGCAGTGGACGGGGAGGCTGAGCTGGGCTGGCTGACCTTGACATAATAGCTAGATCTTGAACTAGCAAACTACATCTTCCTTCAGCCCCTTCTCCCATTGTCATCTTCTGTGCATCATCTCCACATGACTCCCCATCGCTCACCTCATCACATCATCAGCACCTTTATGCAGCCTGCTTTTCTGCCACGCCAGCACCCCACTGTAGCTACATATGCATCTCATATTCCAGACCTTTCTTACCCAGATTTCCTGATAAAAATCAATCTACATCATGACCCACTTTTGAAGACTATGTCAGGGACCCCCAAGAGAACTAATTGCCACAAAGGACTTGTGTCCAGGTATAAGGAAGCAATTCTCTAAGTCAAGAGTGACTGTCATCAAAGACAGAGGTACTTTTCTCTGAAGAGAGCAGAGAACTTCCACTTTGCTTGTGGCTTTGTCTAAATACTGACAGAGTTTGTGGATTCAAAAAGCTTCTATAACCTAGGCAGCTCATGTAAAGAGTCTTGGGTGATCACTGACATCATATATAAGAGTTAATTGTTAAACCCATGCAGGACCTCTGTCCTCAAAGAGTTGTGTTATAATTATGTCTAGGTGCTTGCAAAAGATGTAACATTCTTGGGTGCTTTTTTAAAGTTAATTAAGTTTATAAAGAAAAAAAGAAGTGACATTAACTTCAAGATGTATTGACTTTGAACAGTCCTTGTCTCGACTGTTGAGGAACAGGGTGTTGTTGTTGTTTTCTGTTTTGTTTTGTTTTGTTTTTTGGTGCAAATTGTTGAGCTATTCACTTAGTACAGAGTTGGTCTTCTATGTATAAAGTTAATCAAAAATGGATCCTAGTGGAAAATGGGGCTGGGAATGGGAGAGGGAGGAGGAGGCGGGGTGGGAGTGTGGATGGGAGTGCAGGTATGGTGGGAAGAATCACTATATTACTAAAGTTGTACTTAGGAAATGCATGAAGTATGTGTTCCTTAAATAAAATATTTCTTTGGGGGAAAAAAGGTGACTGTGGTGAAATATCAGGTATTTTAGCATCCTTAGTAGAATGGGGGTGGGGATGGGGTAAAAGGCATCAGAATCAATGGGGCTTTCTCAGCACCTCTCAACGCCTAGGGCAGACAGAATCCAGAAAGGGGGAGTACTGGCAGCAGGGGTCAGAGACAGAAGAGGGTAGAAAGGGTGGATGGCCAGGGAGATGATTTGCCCAGTGTTGGAGCAAGTGGAAAGGTGGGCCATGGCGGGTGGAGTTGGGAGATAGGAAACTTCTCCCCATGCTTAGCTGGACAGCTGGGGATTCAGGTGCACTGTGGACTGTCAGGTTTTGTAGGGCAGGGCTGGAAGCTGCTGAACAGCCTGTGTATGCATCTCCTCCTTCCCAGATACCATCTTAGCCCAGACTTCACAGCCAGCACCCCTACCCCTGCCATACTTGAGAGCTCTTTCTGAAATGTCAAGAATCAGATGCTGCTCTTGGGCCCTTCTCTGGCTTTCCAGAAAACACGGTATCAGAGGTGAGATGTTGACCCAATCTACATCACATCACCTGCAATCTGAGGCCCTGAGGCATACACTTCTTAGCTCACCCCTGGCAGGACCCTACCTGCTGCCCTTGGCACCCCGTGCATCCTACGTTGTCCCATGCCCGTGTGAAGTTCTGATTATTTGAAGAAGTGAAGGTAGTATCTACATTCATTCATTCATTCACTCATTCAAAAAAAATGTCAACTTTGCTGGGGACCACACTAGCTACCGAGGATACAATGAGAGTAGAAAAGCCACAGCTGCAGCCACCAATACATACTTTAGTGGGGAAGAGAGATTTTAAAGAAATGATTGCACCAGCACAGAATTACAAACTGCAATAAATGCAGTGAAAGCAAGTGTGGCTGCTATGCAAGCATTCTCCAGGGAGCGGGTCCGTTCTGCTGCTGAGGCGACAGGATACAGTTGTGTAGCCCTGGCTTCTGAGAAGCCCTCCGGTTTTCAAGTCCACACCGGGCAGGCAGCTCTTTCGGCCACTGCCCCGGGCCTGTGAAGCTGCTTATTGCCTGAGCTCTCTCGGAACCATTTCCATAACAGTGACCCCTTTATCCATTCTGCTTTCTCTGTTCGATGTAACTGGGTCTGAAGTTTAAAGCTGAAATAGAAAACAAGCCTGCCTGGCCTGATTTTGCCAGCATCAGCCCAGGACACCTGCCGATGGCCTTCAGATGGCTTCATCCTCTCGGTCCTTGTGAAGAACTCTGCCACTGCTTTGTGGCTCATGCTGTGCTGGTCGGCTCCAGAATGGCCCGGTTCTCCCAGACCCCCACCCAGGGCCTCTGGATTCTCTGCACACTGTCAAAGATAGTGGCAGGAAGCATGGCAGACACAGACACAAAGGCCCCTCCTATATCCTAACTTGGAAGGCTTCTGCCTCCTCCTGCGCCACCATTGCTGAGACTGTCCCGGATGCAGGGCTGCTCTTATGGGGTCTCCCCCCTCAACTTGGGTCACCCCACAGTTCCAATGGCTCTGGACTCTCTCATTGGACACTGCTTTCTCAGCACAATCCTTGGGTTACTTTCCATGGCTCTCAGCGGGAGCCTGTGTGGAATGGGTTGAAATGCATCTGTCGGTGCCCAGGCCCTGCCTGACTCCATGGAGAAGTAGACTGGGCCACAGTCACTTTGTGCAGAGCTATAGCTAAAAGTGTGCAAAGAGCTTTTACTTAGTTACATGGAAAAGTTTGTTGCTGTTATACGCAGGCAAAGCTCCCAGCTTACTAGCTTGTTAGGGCTATCACAACAAAATAGCAGACCACGGGGCCTCAGCGATGGGAATGTGTTTTCCCATGGCTCCTGAGGCTCAAAGTCCAGGACGAAGGTGCTGCACATTTGGTCTATGGTCTGCCTTCTCACTGCCTCACCTGGTTGCCCCTCAGGCTGTGTTGTCTGCGTCCTCATCGCTTCCTCTCATAAGGATGCCAGCTGATGGGATTAGGGCCTCCTGAAAGACTCCATTTTCACTTAACTGTCTCATTAAAGGTCTTGCCTCCAAATACAGTTCCATTCTGAGGTCATGGGAATGAGGACTTTGATATCTACATTTTGGAGGGGCACAGTTCGGTCCCAACACCTGAAGTGCTGGGAAACCTTTATCCAAAAAGAAGGCTGGTGTCAGGGCAGGAAATCAGCTTCTGAAACATCACCTTTCCTAGAGGCATCACACTTTCCGCTGTGAGGACAAGATTGAAAACAAATTCAGTGTTTGAATATTTGTTTTCCACAACAGAAATTCAATCAGGATCGTTTCATATATAACGGAATTTTTCATTTAGAATATAGAACAAACCTAATTTCATAACTCTGTTTTACTGGGTCACAGTGTGCCCGTACTGAAGTGTGAATGACAGCCTTTTCCTCTGGACTTCCTGTAAACTCATTAGCGAGTCATGACTCCAGCCTGGGTTGCTGAAGTTTGAGTCCCCTAAGTCCCTTCCATGTTCTGAGTGCAAGGCTTCGTTTCCAGGACACACCAAATCCAGGACTTTTGCAAGTGAGCATTGCATTACAATGGCTTCCTTGGCCTGCATATTTGTGGGGTATAGACGTCACATGAGAAACCAAAACTTTTCACAGCACACTTTACTGGGTCTGGAGAAATCAGACTTTAACACTGAAGCATATGTTAAACAAAGAGGTACCATTGTCTTTTGCTAAAAATTTCAGGGACTCAGTTCCCCAGGAAGAGTGAGTGGGTCTATTATAAAGCAAGTTTCTGCTTCTGTGAGGGGTTTGCAACCACACTAATTTTCTGTTTTCATAGAACTGATGGCAAGCAAGAGCTTTCATTAGAGTAATTAAAATACCACTCTCCTCAGAAGAGAGAAATGATGCATGCTGCGCTTCTAGAACTGGCCAGGTCCCAAATAGCACTTACCTAGATGTGCATTTTGTTGGCTGGGAAAAAAAAGACTAATGGGGGGCACAGCATGGACTGCTGATTGACAGCATCTGCCTATGAAAGGCATTTCTGTTCTTATTGGGGGTCTGATTACACGGTTCTCAAATTCCCCCTTAAGCCTCCTGAGATGTGTGTGAGGTGCAACCTTGTAAATTGTCAGCACATAGAAAGCTAAGATTTAGAGAGTGGTTTCCACTGTGCATCCTATAAAATGTGTCCCACGAGGAAGATTAGTATCAATCACAGGCTTATTGGAGAGGGAGATAGGATCCAATGATAACCTGGCACCATCAGCTAGAGTAATGGTCTAAGAAGCAAAAGCAATCAGAGAGGAGAAAGGGATATCCACAAAGAAAGACAGAAGTAGAAAATCGGAGTGCAATGCATCATATTGATGAACAGGAACTGTTATCCAGGACAAAAGCTCATGTGAACAATGGAGGTGCTCACACAATGGATAATGCCTATTGCTTATCTTAAGGAGAATGGGAGGGGACACACGTGTCACACAAAGCAGCCTGACTCCACATACAGCAGCACCAAGTGTAATGAAGTCATTACACCCAGGTGTCTTACCTGTGCTACCTCAGGATCATTTCTAATTTCAAAAGAGCAGCTAGCACTGTAGTTTCATCAATAACTCCATCTTGGAGGCAATAAAAAGACAAAATATCCCAGCCCCAGCCAATTTGGTTAGGTGGAATCTGTAGAATTATGCTGGTTGTTATTCCTCAGGACATGATAAGAAGGATATGGAGGAAAAGTTTGACTACTTTTTTTTTTTCAAAGTTTTTCATGTTTTGAAATTATTTGGAGGCTAATTCCCCTTGTACTAAATGTGGGCTGATCTTGGAGCCTCCACTTCCAATGACCAGAATGCAGTGAATAATGTCACAGTGGTTAATGACCCTGTGACTCCTGAGGATAGATTAGAAGTAGCAATATAACTTCTGTCTGAATTTCTCTCTTGGATTGTTCCACCATGGAGAAAGCTCAGACAACACAAAAGGCTGTTTGCAGATGTTCTGGTCCATAGTTCCTGCTGAGATCCCAGCCAACAACCAGCATCAGCTCCCAGCGATGTAAGGCAGCCTTTAATGACTCTATTTCCAGCCACAGTCTACCTGCAACCACAGGAACCCTACGAGAGACACTGAGGGAGGCCTATCTGGCTGTGTTTGGTCAACTCTCAGAATTCTGGGAAATAATAATAAATGATTCTTGTGTTATGACACCAAGTTAGGGGTGGTGGTTTGTTAGTGATTCCTTCAGTAAGAGGCATGGCACAAAGCAGAGTAAGTGCTGGCTAAAGATAGCCAATGTGGCTGCTGGCTACATACCCATGTAGACCTGTAGTTCATTAGAATAGCATTATAATAAAATTACCATGGCTGACATTCCTGCTACCATAGTGCACCTGAGGCCATGACACTCCTGAGAGTCCCAAGAAAGAGCAAAGAAATGGATGGGACTCCACCCTGCCCCAAGCTTTCCCTCTAAGAATATTCAAACTCTGTCTCAGACACCCCTCCCCATGCCTCTAGATCATACAAGTGGATGACCCTGAACCTTGTTGAATATGGCTGCACTTCTGCAAGTATGTGCTTTTGGTTTGCATGCAAATAAATTCTGTTGCTTTGCTAAGCTTTACTTATGTCTCATCCTTGAATTCTTTTTGGTATTAGAAATAAGAACCTGGACCCCACTGCCCCATCTGATGACATCTTGACACAGCAAACCTATTATGCTAAATTCCTGGAATTATGAGCAAATCAACACATTTTAAAAAAAGTATTTTATATATATAATACTTACTTAAAATATATATAAAATACATCATACTTATATATTATATATGACATACCGAGAGAGAGAGAGAGAGAGACGGACCTCTCCTATTCATTGGTTCACTCCTTAAATTTTTGTAGTGACTGGGTGTAGGCCAAAGCCGGAAGCTGAGAACAGAATACAGGCCTCCCACATGAGTAGCAGGGACTCAACTACTTGAGCAATCACCAGTACCTCATAGGGGGCACATTAGCAGGAAGCTGAAATCAGGAGTGGCACTGGGACTCCAACCCAGGCACTCCAGTATGAGATGTGGACCTTTTAATTGCTAGTCTGAACACGTGCCCAGAACATCAATCTTTAAACATAACAAAGCACATTTTAAGAAGCATGTACTGGGCTGCAGGCACATGTAAGGTGGATTTTCTACCAAAATGGAATTAAGCTCCTAAACACTGCAATTGTAACTGGATCAAACTTTCAGGACCCCTTCTGCTTCTCCTAGCACTTTGAGCAACGGACTCAGGGCTGACTTTTCCATAAAGCTGAGCTAATTATAAATTCTGTGCAGAAATTCCTCCCGGCCAGCCTTTAGAACTGACTTGATGTGAGAATTGAAATGGTGCTCCAGATAGTTCTGGGACCTTTTCACAGAAATTGCCTACATGAACTGCTTTCTAGCACTCTGCTTTCCTTTACCTGTGAAGTCTGAGGCTCTCATGGTGGGAACTTGTAGCAGTCTGAGCATCTTGCACCACAATATGATCAGAAGAGAACAAGGGAAATAAACCTGGCACTGAAGGGCGTTTGCTTGCCCTGGGTCACCCGTGCTGCCAGGCGCTTGTGTGGGGACAGCAAAGTGTGCTGCCCTCCTGCTCCACTCAGTTGGCAACAGCTGGAGAAGAGGTCTGTTCTCCAGAGTTCCGTGGTTCCCTGCCACCAGCCCGTGGGGAGCGCTGACTCCTGTGTGTAACAGATGACACAGTGCTTTCTCTCTGCCCCATCACCTGGCATAAGTGATTTCTAGACAATGAGACAGTTTGAAGCAGACATGACATTTTTTTACCCCCTCCCAGAAGCTCTGGAATTGGTGTGATTTCTTTGCTTCCCCGTGGACTTTGAGGAAACCATCCATTCAGCTGGCAGGGCTGAGGGACCAGACGGGGGCAGCACACGTGCTTTCTCAGCCCCTGTCTCTGTCTCCCTTGTGAAATGTCAAGTGCATCTACTAAGTGATTTCCTTGCCTTTCTGCATGACAACATGGCTTTGCAACCTTTTTCTTTGGGCAGTTTAATAAGAGCCATTAGAGAATACTAATGGACTTATAACAATAATCATCATTATCTATTAAATGCTTCCAATGTTCCACTTATGGGACTCAGTACCCAGCATGCTTTATGTAGGGCTCACTAAGCCTCAATCAGAATTCTGATTCCTTCCCAATTACAGAACAAAATACTGAGGTTTCAAGAAGTCACATTTCTTTTTCAAGGTTATTTAGCAAGTGGCAGATGCAGGATTGAAACTGAGTCCTCACTCACAAGAGCAGATGGTGTGGTCGGTCCTGTTTTGGCCTCTTGATGGAAATCAAAATCCAAGCCTTGGCATGAGGGTGCTGGGTCGCCTGGCCCTCTTTGCTGTGTGAATGCACACATGGCTGTTCCCTTCTAAGCCCCAGGTCTTCCCTCTGCAAAACATGTCCAGGAATGGGTCTGTAGAAGACTTTGCTAGGGGCTGCTGTGAGGAATGTGGCCCGAGGTCCCGGGCCCAGTACCTTGGGTGTGGTGAGAACTTGGTAGGTGATTGTTGCTACTGCGATTCTTAACTGTTGATGGGAGGCTGAATAAGGATTTTTAAAACAGAAGAGAGGGGAATTCTAGTGGCCAGAGGCCCAAGGTGTGCTAGCATTTGTCTAAGGGGCAGCCCTTGCTAGAACCATCTTTTTTCTTTTCTTTTGTCTTTATTCTGTGAACCTCTGGCAACCTTTTTATTCTTGCCTGGAATTGTGTAATGGAATGGAACCTCATGGTTCAGAGTGAAACAAAGAGTGCTCAGTGCTGCTGGTGCCGGGACACCACTGAGGGGCTGCGGCTGGGTGTCAGTGTGGGTGAGGCTGCCGCCATCCAGCCAGAAGAATCTGAATCCAATCTTTGGTTTTATAGATGATGAAATGGAGGCAGGGACTGACTACATCCTGGCCTGTGGATGCACGGAGACTTAGAAATTCTGTAGTCGGTGTCCGGTGCTCCTTCCATCGTGCCACCTTATTCGTACTCATGTATCATCTCTGCATGGATGATATTTAACACCAAATCCTAGCCCCACATTCATTCCATCTCATGCTATTGAGATTTACACAATCCTGCGAATCCATGATATACAGTAAGCCATCACTTTTCTTCCTACTAAATGAAGGTACGAATTTATTTCCTAACATCTTAATTACATGACAACACCTCAGAGTGAGGCATTTGCTCATTTAGAAATAAGAAAAAGGAACCCACAAAACCCAGAATTTCTGCTTCCCTTGAAAACTCGGGGTATCTGCATCACTGGGTCCCTATTCCCTTGTGCTCACCAACACTCGGAGCTGAGCGAAGTCCTAAATGTGCAGGGATGGTTTTGGAACCAGTGTCCCGGACACACACCCGGGTCAGCCACACTCCAGTCAGCCTCACGTATCTGCAGCTCTTTCCTGGCTTCTGGAAGCACTGCTATTTGTACCCTCTAAAACCATTCTAACTGGAGATTTACTAACTCTGTTATCCGTGAAGAAAGAGTAGGGCTCTCTGACATTTAAATAGCTCCTGGAAATACCCCTTCTACTTCACTGACTTTCTGATACCAAAGGAGACAGAAATGGGTGTGAGGATGCCTCTCAGCATGTGGGCCCCTTGATGTGCTGTTTACTGCTCCAAGGGGGGCATTATGTCTCCACTTTCATCTATTTTTTGCCTTTTCCGGGTTATGGAGCATGTAGTACAGGTCTGAGCCTGGGCCAGCTTCCTGCTCCCTCCTGCTGGACAGCACTGAGATATTACAAGGCCCAGTCTCTCCCTCTCTTTTCCGTTCAATGATTATACACCGTTCATGCCCCTGCTATTTATCCTTCCCTGTAAATTGTTCATGTCACCCAGAAACAAGAAGTCTTAATAATGAGGCTTCCCACATTGTTTCAGCAACAATTATGAGTTTATTACTTTCTTCCAATTAGAAAGGAAACATCCAAGAAGTTGTTAGAAATCCTATTTTCAGTGCAATGTCCTCACTCTCTTTGTGGATGTAGGCTCAAGAACGATATCATTTTCTCCAACATGAAATAATTTGGAAGAGAAAAAGATGTAAATGAAAGGGTGCGCATCACAGTGAGTTTTTGAGTGGAAAGGAGAACACACAAAGAGGCCAAGGCGGCATTTAGATCCCACAATGAAAGCAGCTGGGGCAGGCAGCCTGCTCTCAGACCCCAGCAGCAGCAGGGGAACTTGCTGAAGTCCCTGGGGTGGAGCTGGGTGGGGGGATGTGGAGGGAGGCATCCATGCTGGGAGCTCTGCAGCGGAAGCACAGCTGTGCAAAGAGCAGGATGGTGACCCAGGGCGAATCTTCTTTCCTCTGGAGAGGGGGAGGGGTGGGGAAGGCTGAACTTGCTGAAAGGGAAGATGGGGCCCCTGTCTTTCAGGGGTGTTGGAAGAGGAGCCGGGGTTCTGAGAGCAGAGCCCCTTGTCTGCTTATTCGCTGCTCCACAGAAAGGCCCGGGGCTTCCCAGCCCGCCTCTCTCTCTCCCTCCTTGTGTTCTAACTGCCACATCTGTCTGCCAAGCTCCATCTTTCCTCTGTGGTTTTGTGTGTGCTGTCCTCTCTGCCTGGAAAGTTCTCTAAATCTGGTTCACTCCTGATGGTCCTGGAGACCATAAGTGATTTCTCTCAGCTACACAGTGCTGGTCCCACATTGTATCATTTTTTTTTTTTAATTTTTTTTATTTGAAAGGTAGACTTATAGAGACAGAGAAAGAGATAGAGATCTTCGCTCTGTTGGTGCACTCCCCAAATGGTTGCAACAGCTGAGACTGGACCAGGTTGAAGATAAAAGCCAGGAACTCCATCTGGATCTCCGACATGGTTGAAAGGGACCCAAGCACTTGGGTCATCTTCTGCTGCTTTCTCAGGCACATTAGCAGGGAACTGGATCGGAAGTGAAGCAGTAGGTACTTGAATGGGTGCCTAAATGCAATGCAAGGGTCAGTGTCCCATATGGTGGCTTAACCTGCTGTGCCACAATGGTGGCCCCATACTGTATAAGTTTACATGCTTCCTGGTCTGTCTTCCCCACTACGTTGTGCGCTCCTTGAGAATGGCTGTGATGCGGTTTCCCACATCAGCTTGCCTGGGCCATGGCCTGCCCAGACTCAACATTACTTACAAGTGTGTCCACATGGTGTTTCTAGGGTGAGATTTGCAATTGAATTGGTGGACTCAATACAGTAGACTGATCTCGCCAATGTGAGTAAACATCATCAATTTGTTGAGGTCTTGAATAGAAGAAATGGTGAGGGAAGGAGGGATTGGACCTCCTTGTCTTTTTTTTTCTTGCCTCATTGCTGGAACTGGGACACCTTATTTCATCTTCTGTTGTCCTTGAACTGGGACTTACACAATTGGTCCCTGAGAAAGGCCTTGACTGACACCACTGGCTTCTTTGAGTCTCCAACTTGCAGTCTGAAGATTGTGGGACTTCTGTCTCCATAATTGTGTGAGTCACTTCCTCATGTTTCCACATATATGGAGACTATATATATATATATATATATATATATATATATACCATTGGTTTCTTCTTTGGATAATTCTGACTATTGTAGCAAGCTCAAGCACATAGTTAGTTCCCAGTCAATATTTACTAAGGAACAAGGGAGTAAAGAGGGTATTTGCAAGAGTAAGTTGGTAACTCCCAACATACTTACTGAAGAAATATGATTTTGGCAAAAAAGTATCTAGCTTTACCATTAAGTAGACACACGTTAGGGAGATCATTCAGATGTCTAAATCTTAGATTCCTAAGCTATAAATACAGATTTAAGGGGCCAGCTCTGTGGAGCAGCTTGTTAAGCAACCACCTGTGATGCTGGAATCCCACATGGGTGCCTGCTTGAGTCCCCATTGCTCCAGTTCTGATCCAGCTCCTGTTAATGTCCTGGGAAATTCAGCAGAAGACAGCCCAAGTGCTTGGGTCCCTCTTCTACCCAGGTGGGATGTTGTGGATTCATTCTGAGAGGAGAAGCATGGTGAGGGCAAGAGGCCTGGAGTCACCACACCGACACCGAGAGTTGGGTGAAAGCCGGCCAGAGGCAAGCAGCTCACAGACTCGTTTATTTCAGTTGGTACAGCAGCTTATATAGCTGAGGCAGCCAATCTGGTCAAAGGGTGGTTTATGCCCTAACCAACCACACCCTGTTACCAGGCAGACTCTGTTGCCAGGTGGGTTCTGAAGCCATTCCTGAGTAACTGATGCTCACTTGCCAGCAGTCATCTTGGCATGGCCTTCTCATTCCACCGCAGTGGGAGACCTGCATGAAGCTCCTGGCTTCTGGCTTCAGCCTGGTGCAGGCCTGGCTATTGTGGCCACTTGGGCAGTGAACCAGCAGATGAAAGATCTCTCTCTCTCTCTCTCTCAGTCTCTCCTTCTCTCTCTGTTACTCTGACTTTCAAATAAATAGATAAATCTTTAACCCCCCTTCCCCCAAAAAGAAGAAAAATAAATTTAAAAGCCCAACACTTTCTGCTTTTTAAATAAAAAATATGATCACTTTCCACATGGCTGTGTTTCCCAGATAATTCCTTTCTGGTTATTTCCAGTGCTCACACCCCTGGGCCTCTTCCTAAGGATCCATTAGGTACCTGCATGCCAGGAATGGTTTGGGACACACGGCGGGAGAGGAACTCTGTGTGTGAATCTCAGTCTGTCTCCCTGCTTTCCTCATGATCTGTTTGCCCAGCCAGGTGGGTGCTACTGGCCTGGGCTAGTGCTGGTTTTTAGAAACTGCCAGTCAACTGAGTCAAGAGCACATTCCATGTTACAACTTCTCTGGAGAGGACAGCAGCCAATGTCACAGAATTCACTGTTTGGATCCTTCTCATCTTCTTTTTTTCAGGGAAAAACATCTTCTTCCTTACATTCTGTACTCATAGCTTTTCAGAAAAGCTGCCATCTCCTCCTGCTAATTGCTGTACCCATCTACATATGAAGCTCTACAGGCCTATCCACTGGAAGAAAGTTGAGGAGCCCCTCACAGCCAAAGGCTTGGTAAGGAAACCTGTCATTTGGCCAGTGGAAGGGTAATATATGTGGAAGTAAGAGAAGAATAATGGATCGTGGGGCTTACAACCCAGCCTCCACATCCAAGCTGCCTGGAAAGGTTATGGGATTATATGGCTGAGCTGCATCAATTATGAAACATCAACTACTCTCCCTTCCCCTTCCATGGCAGAGGTGGTAAACAAGTTATAGTGGCTTCCGTGCAAGAGCTAAGACTCTGCTTTTATGCTCAGCCTGGGGTGCAAGTAAGTGAAGGCAAGAGGGAAACACAATCCCAAGAATGACAGGCAATGATCCTTTACTTATGACTTTATCCACAATTTGCCTTGACAATTGATGGGAAATGAAGTGTGATCAATTTTAGCCGACTGCACATCACTTCCCATTGACTGGCCTGTCAAATCACTGATTGAATAATTAGTTAAAGTTCAGTCGGAGCAGCTATTTTGCACAGTCCTCTCTGAGACAAGTCCTAATGGCATCCCAGAAAGGCCAGCCTGCCAGGAGCTGGGACATTAGTTGTTTATCCTTTCACTTAAGGCCGTGTGCTATCATGTCGATGTAAATATGTGCAACAGTCCCCAAGGGATGAATGACAGCTGGGAGTGTGGCCAACCACTTAAAGAAACACAGTGTGGCTTCAGGTTGTATAGATAGCATCTCCTCAAAGCAAGGGATATACCCTTATGCGCATGGAAGCCCAGGAGAAAACAAGTCACCACACAGTGCTAGATTATGAGAGGACACTGCTCAGGGACTGATTCAGGCAAACAGCTACAGTTGGCTAGAAGTTGCCAGTAAAGAGTGTTATAAGGGATCTTCAAAAAGTTCATGGACAATGCATGTTACAAAAAAACTATGTATGGACTTCTGATTGTTTTGCTCCCAAATAGATTTATCTTCTTTTAAATTTTTTTATTTATCTATTTTCTATTTTACTTGTTTGCGAAGCAGATGCACACACCTACACACACAATCACACACAAACAGAGAGAGAGAGAGAAAGAAAGAATGTGATCTCCCATCCATTGATTTACTCCATCAAAAGCCCACATTAGCCAGGGCTGAAGCAAGCAGAAACCAGGAGACCCACTACCTGAACATCACTGCTGCCTCCCAGGCTGCATATTAGCAGAAAGCTGGAATTGGAAACAGCCTGGCTTCAAACTCAGACACTCTGATGTGGGCAGGTGGGGTCTTAACCATCAGACTAAATGCTTGCCCTTAAACCTGTCTTTTAATTACATTTTTCCATGAACTTTTTGAATTACCCTCCTGTGTAAACAACAACAACATCTTCCCCAACCCCTCTGTGCCTGAAACACAGGAACTACTCAAGAAATACTAGCTCCTTTCCTCCTTGGCAATTCTAACTTCATATGAGGGGTTGACCAACTTTTCATGCCATCTATTTTCCAGGTGATATTTGCATGAACTTGTGCAAAGAATTACACAGGAGGCTCTAGAAACAGGGAAACTGACTTCTTGCTGGGGAATAGACCTTGACTTGGGATTCTCAAGCTTGTAGATCTGGATTCAAACCTTTCCCCAGAAGGGCTTCTAAAAGATGGGAGAGCAGAGACTGGTTCTGGTTGCTCTCAATGCACTTGTAGGCTTGTGAGGCTGTACCTGCCATCTGTTGTCCTATGCACACACTATTCAGGGGAACGCCCTCCCACAACTCAAGTACTCCATTGCGTAGTGCAAGGTTGCCTCCTGAAGGCACTTTGCTGGACTTGAATTTCTCATCCCTAAGAAGTCTAAGTGTCCTTGCCCCATAGGCATTTTAACAATTCTTGAATACATCTTTTTTTAATGATTTATTTATTTATTTGAAAGGCAGAGCTATAGAGAGGTAGAGGGAGGGAGGGAGGGAGGGAGGGAGGGAGAGAGAGAGAGAGAGAGAGAAAATCTTCCATCCATGAGTTCACTACCCAAATGACTGCAATGGCTGGAGGAACTTGGCAAATCTGAAGGCAGGAACCAGGAACCTCCTCCAGGTCTCCCATGTAGGTGCAGGGACCAAAGGACTTGGGCCATCTTCCATTGCATTTCCAGGCCATACCAGAGATCTGGATTGGAAGTGGAACAGCCGGGACTCGAACTGGCACCCATATGGGATGCTGGCATTGCAGGCGGTTGCTTGGCCTTTTATGCCACAGCACTGGCCCTTTGAATACATCTTAATCACCTTAAGCTGCTACTGGTTTTATTGTCTGTCTTTACTGTACATTTGTGAGATTCTTATTGAAAAAGACCATTTTCTCATCATTTCTGTATCCTCTTCCACCAGATGCTTTTCTTCACTCACTTGAGAACTACCTGGCTCATGAAAAGCCACTTTTTTTTGCATCAAGAAAGTTTACATATTAATAAATAAATGTTCTTAAAATCTGTTACACAACTCTTAATTCACCCATAATCTTCAGGAACTTTGATTAAGAAGTATCTAAAGTATCTAGACCAGCTTTTATAAAAAGCCCTTCTACTTGCTGGCAAAGGGCAAGGGCTCCCCCTGAAATTAGAAGTCCAGGCAATCCAATCCGAACTTGTCTTTCTAGCTGTTTCTGTCAGTGCAGAAAACAGAGAACCTAACCAATCTTTTCATCAGAGATTTGAACAATCTCTTTGCATTGTAAGTATTTCACTCTACTGCCCCTGGTTCTATCTGACATGCAGAGGCAGGCTGTTCTCCCATCCCCAGCTGGATGTAGCCCAAGAATGGCTACACAGTGATGCTTTTTCTTATCCATCTCCAGAGCAAGTCCTGACCTGGATTCCACACTTCTCTTGGCAACTTGGCTAATGGGCTTCTGCAAAGTCTTTGAACTTGGACATCAACCAACTAAGCATGCTCCTGACCACACAGAGATGGTCTAATTTACTGAAGATTCAAAAACACCTCTCACCACTAGTTCTGCAGAGAAGACATTGTTCTTTCTCTTCCCACAGATTTTTTTAATCCTCCTTCTTTTTATTGATAAGTGATGCAACCTTCTCCAAATTTTCCAAAAACTTCTGGTCCTGTGGATTCTGTGCAATGTGCTGGTTTAAATGTCTCAGACACCAGAATCTCCAGGTCTGGATGTCAATTCCAGTTCCAGCACTTTCCAGCTAAGGGACCTTAGGCAAATCACTTAAGTTCTTTGTGTCTCTCTGTTCTCATCTATAAAATGGTGATAAAAGCATCACCTCCTTCAAAGTCATTATAAGTATTAATTGTGATAATACATGTAAAGCAATTAAAACAATATCTTGTATATAGTAAATAGTACTTGTATATGCATAGTTAATATATTATAACCATGATTGCCACTTACCAAATATCAATATTGTATACAAAATAATCATATTTTTGTGTTATATATTTTATACACAAAATATTAAAAGAAAATTCTTTAACTTACAAACTTACAATAAAATAGATTACATAAAATTAAAATTAAACAAGTTTAATCAGTCTAAGATACAACTATGTAAACTACATAAAGGAGATTGCTCCAAAGGACTGCAATTTCCAAACACTGTCATGTTGGGATACCTGCTAGAAAGCAGAAATAACTGGGCTACATTCCTGGGGAATACCTCTAAATGGCTTTTCTGCCCCTTGACAGTGAATAAGATTTTATTACTTCAGGACTTGACCTGATGTCATCTTCACTGACCGCACTTCTGCATCCCTAAGTCTCTTCTCCGGTTTGAATGCATGACCTTGTATGGGCCAGCAAGACCAAGGTAGATGGAGCAAAAATTTTTCTCCATCTCTTAACTGCACACTAGGAGTCAGATCTCACAGCAAAATGTTCTCATTAGCTCTGATCTTCATCTTCTACTGGCTGCCACTCATAGGATTCTGTTCCAGTTGTGGGTAGTCTAGCGAGGTGCCTTCTGCCTTTTAGAAAGTGCTTGGCTGTTCTGTCCTCTGCTTTTCAGAAGCCAAGTGCGGCAGCCTCAGATGTTAAGGGAAATGATCAAAGGCTGTAATCAGCACTGAAACACCAGGGACTGGAGACATTTCTGCCTCTCAAGGGTCTCCAACATCAGAATAATATGTAGAGAAGACGGAGGCAGCTCAGCTTTCTGTTCAAACATCATTTTCAGGAGAACTAGTGAAGTGAATCAATTTGTCCCCAGGCTGCAATTGCTTTCAGAAATAGTCTAAGAAATTCCATTTCCAAACCAATTAGAGCATGATCTTTAACATCTTTAAGGACAGGAGTAGTCAAGTGTTCAGTCCAGAACGCCCAGGTGTCCTGGAGCCCCAGGTTTCGAATGGTTGTCACACACTGAGCCTTCCAGCAGTAAAGACCCTGGGCCACACATTTAGATGGCTCAGCTGAGGGGGACTGCTCCAAGGAAGCAGGAAATTGCAACTATACTTGGCAAGGTGGGTTTTTTAAGAGATAGGTTTTCTTCACAAACACTGAGTAAATGTTTGGTAAGCAGTGATTGTTCACCAGGTCTTGTGTTAAGGCCTGAATAAGGCAGGCACAGTGAACAGAAGCCCTCTGTCTATAGTGCAGTCACTTCATGGATGGTCACTGGTAAAAGTACCCAAGGACTCTGCTTGGAAACAGACATTTCAGTGCTGTAAATGTGGTTGTTGCCACTAGGATGACAACTCCTTCCTTCAATTTTTCTGTCTCTAGTCTAGAAATCAGAAAAAATAGCAAATGGGAAGGGATCAAGGTCACCCTATTACCAAAAAAAAAAAAAAAGGCATTTTAGTGTTTTCCATAAAAGAGGAAATTGGCAATCTGTCCTAAGAAAATACTCCAAGACTAGTAAGAAACTTGAAGACACCTCAGTTTTCACAGTGATAGAATTACGATGTTCTCGAGGTGAAAAAGATCACCTGTAACAAGGTAGGAGGTGAGACACAAAGCAAGGAAATAAATACAGCCTCTGAAGGAAATAAATCCTGGCAGAGATCTGCTTCCTGTCACGTGGAGGAGGATAGGAAGATGGGAGTTTTTCACATTGTGTTAAGGTTGCTCCTGTAACACAGCTAAAAAGTTTGCCTTCCGCCCTTATTCATTTTCTCTCTGGATTTCTTCCTGACTCCTGATTCTTACCTCTCTGCTCTCCCCAACTCCTAAGAAGTGCAGCTTCTCCTGGCTACGCATAGGGAGCATCTGACCCTCTCCTGTGCCCCAGCTTTATGATGAAGCAAATGTGCTGCACGATTTCTATAACCATGCGAAATCTCTCTTTTCTCCTCTTACCTCATAGGACCCCTATTTCCATCCATCCAAGTCTACTTGCAACTAAACTCCCACTGGGCCCAGCTGTTACTTTCAGCTACATCCAAAGAGGAAATCAATCAATATACATTTTAGTAGTGAGGCCTTCCAGCAAGTGTGGTGGAAAGTTACACAGGTGATATTTTGGTGGTGTTGTTCTAAGCCACCTAAATCGTCCCTGCCAAGGTGCTAGTGTTTGAAGTGCTGGTGTTTGATGTTGTTGCAGAAGGAAGGACTGCTTTTACAGTGGCTCCATGTCACAGAAAAATTGCAGAAATAGTGGGAAGTAGCCCAAATAGGAATCCCTGATTGGCTATTTAAAGGGAAAAATTCACTTTTATAAGTGTATTTATCTCAGCTTGGTGCATGCTAGGGTATTCACCGTGCCTTCTCTGTAGCTTAGATTCTGGCCCCAAGAGCCAGGCCCCAAGCACCTGCATGTGGTGAAGAATCTGTAGGTCAGAAAAGTACTTATTGAGATAACAACCTTTATTTGATATTTTTATCATGTGCGTACTACAGGTGCTATCCCAAGAATTTTACATGCATTATCTTAGCATTTCTAATTTCGTGAGGCAGCTAGTGTTATCATTCCATTTTATAGATAAATAAACTGAGATTGAGAGACCTTAAGTCATTTGCTCAAGGCCAATCTGAGTAATGGACACATCCGTCTGAATAAAGTGCTGCTGTGAACATCCCTATGGACCATCTCCCGATTCTCCTGATGGCATTGCCCAGTTACCCTGAAACATGAAGCTTGCCAGACAGGCAGTGAACACTCTTGTTCATGTCACTTCCCTATACTGAGTGTCTCAGCACCTCTGAACCCCCAGCTGGACATTAAAAGTCAATCTCAACTTTAGGTATTGACCCACATTTTGGATTATGAAAATAAAAAATTCCAACAAAGTAATGATATTTTTAAAATGCTGAATTCTACTATTTTCCCTCAGGATTAAACACTGGAGATAATAAAAAGAAAAAAACCCAAAAAGTATCCATAGGAAATGTTTGTTCTAGATAGCCATCATGGTTCAGCATGTGTGATTCTTGGGTGCCCCTTGAGCTGTCAAGATCCTCTCTTGGGATTATTATAAAGTTTTAGCCACCAAGCCTTGCAGAGTCACAGAGAAGGTGCTTATCTCCCAGTCTTCTACATTATAAGCCAAAAGTGAATTCGCATGTCCTAATACAGTTTCCCATTTACTTCTTTACATTCAAATACCTGAAACTTTTAACTAAACTATTTTTTTATACTCAAATGTTAACAAAATTACAAATGGATGAAGAGTAGGGAATGATTAATATTTTCCATGTACCTTTTTCTTAAAAACACAAAAAGCTTCCTTTCTGGATATTTGAAGGATCCAAACACTTATTCTCACTCCCAAAACTTTTGCACCCACAGTAGAATGAATGTGAGTCCCAGGAGAACAGGGACTTGAACTATATTGCTGATGTCCTTATCCCCAGGGCCTGGAGGAGTTCCAGACAGAGTAGATTCTCAGTAATCATCTAGCAAATGAATGAATGAGCACACAAATGGTGAGCATTGTAGAGATGCTGAGGCATGTAGTTCTGAGGCATGCAAACAACTTCAGACACTATTATGCCCCAACTCACTGGTTTATTATGGCTGGAGAAAGCTTTCAGATAACCCACAGTTCATCAGAAAACTGAATTAAGCAGCAGGTGAATTGTGGTGGAGTGAAAATAGTGTTCCCAGTTCTCATTCTGCCTCTCCATATTCACACTGTTTGATGGCCCAGGCTTGCTTCCATGGTTCAAAGTTTCTCAGTGCAGCAAGAGGGCAAGCCAACAATGCAGAAGTGCCATGCAAGTCTTTGTGAGCATTTTGTTTGCATGTCCCATTGTCCAAAGCAAGTCATCTGACCGTGCCTAGGGTCCATATGGAGGCTACTAGCAAATAGTGCATGGAGTATAATAGCAACACTCTACTCAACAGCCAAATGGGGGAAACCATCCAAATGCCCATTGATGGATGAGTGGATAAGTAAAGTATGTACATACATACAATGGAACATACTTCGCTTTGAAAAGGAATGAAATTCTAATAATGTTGCAACATGGATAAACCTTGAAAATAAGCTAAATTGAAATAATCTGAGACAGAGTAAGAACAGGGCTCACCAAAATCAAGCCCCATCAGACCTGACATGTATCCATCTCCCAGCCCAATATCTTTCCATCTTTGGCTCCAAACTAATCAGGAACAAGGACTCTTCAGATCCTAACAGCAAAAGACCCCCTGCTGCCCTGTTAGGGACTTCTCAGACCTCATCTGTACACATGTTCCAAATAGACCAATGTGGCAGACATACGGTCTTCCCGGGGTGGTGCTAGTGAGCAACACTGCCATTTTGAGCATGTTGTATAGAGAAGAAGGAACTACATCTGTGCAGAGCTTGGAGCCAGGTGCAAACCACAATGCTGGGTGTCAGGGTAGGGGTGGGGTGAGGGGGGAAGTACCACACTTTCCCACTGGATAAAAAATTCTGCCCTGCTCCTCTCATTGAGCCAGTTGGCGAAACTTCTTCCCTTGTGCTTGAGTATAAGCCCCCAGTAAACCTTGTCTAGGGTGCACATTGACCTCTATCCAATTTTTATTGGCAAGTGAGCCAAATAACCTGGAGTCAGTAACAAGTCTAGAATTCAAAACTACAAATGCTATTTGATTTCACTTACACAAGGAATATGGAATAGTCAAATTCATAGACAGAAAGCAGAATAGTGGCTCTCAGGGGCTGAGGGGAGAGAGGAATGGGCAGTTACTGTTTCATGAATACAGAACTTCAGTTTTGGAAGATAATAAAGTTCTGGATATGGATAATGGTACTGTTTGGACAGCAATGTGAATGTACTTAATTCTACCAAATCGTACACTTGAAAACAATTAAAGTGTTTTGTTATGTATATTTTACCGTATTTTAAAAAAGATTTATTTATTTGAAAGAGTTACACCGAGAGAGAAAGAGATGCAGAGAGAAAGGCAGAGATAGAGAGAGGTCTTCCATCCTCTGGTTCCCTCCCCAATTGGCCACAGCAGCCAGAACTGTGCCAATCTGAAGCCAGGAGCTTCCTCCAGGTTTCCCCATGCTGGTGCAGAGGCCCAAGGACTTGGGCCATCTTCTACCACTTTCCCAGGCCATAGCAGAGAGCTGGATCGGAAGTGGAGCAGTCAGGACTTGAACTGGTGCCGATATGGGATGCTGGCACTGCAGGCAGTGCCACAACGCTGGTCTCTATTATATTGCAATTTTACAAAAATGCTGAAGCTACACATTTCCAGACCTGACCCCAACCTTGGTCACTATCTCCAGTGCAGGATCAGGTTTGTACTAGACCAGCCCATCTTCCAAATTGCCTCAGTATATAACTCCACATGACATTCAGAATTAAAATGTCTTTTCTCTTTACCAACCATGGATATATCTGGAAAAGTCACAAGATAGAGGCTATGTTTGAAGGATTAAGTTAAATATCTAAATCCTTTATTTAATTCTAGAAAGGCATCAGATTTCAGATAAGACACAAAACAGGGAAATCCCATAGTGTCCTCCAGTTCAAATCTGGCAAAACTGCCTATTTTCCATCGCTTGGGCATCCAGAGGAAATACTATGCTGAATCCAAAAGGTGATTCTAACCTTTCATTTTCCTGCAAATTGGAGCAAGAATAAGTTAAGCCACTGTCTGAAAAGAGCCAGCCACGCGACTCTACTTCCCTTTCATAGTTACTAGATCTTACTAATAATGAAAATCTATGGCATGGAGATGTTTCTTAAAAAATTTCCATTCCAGGTATGAAAACACTGCCTCTCTTCTGTAAGAGGCTGACTGTTACTTATGCTAGATAGAACTTTCAAATAGTATCCCCAGGTAGGTAATTCACATGGCAGAAACTATTCCATATTCTGCGGTGTATAATTACAAAAGAGAGTTTCATCTTCAAACATTTCACACATATTAGTCACAGAACTTTTAATGCCTCTGGATTTTTGATGGATTACTCAATGATGGTTCAGGTTTTGCAAAAGTCTCTGTGGATTTAAAAACTCTAAACTTAAAAAATTTAAGTCCTAATAATGAAAAGAAAACCAATATGCAAGCAATATGTAAAAGAATGGAGATTTTCTTTTCCTGCAGAGTGCCCTTCATTCTGTTCAGCAGTGAACATAATTCATCTCCTTGTCTACAGTTATTGCAGATTGTAGTTGGATCTGAAATAGGAATACATCTTGTTCAAGTACACAATGCAGTTATTTCTAAACATTATTCCATTTAGAACGTCATTTGTATTGTATTTTTATGCAAGATACAACCTAAAATTGTTAATGTTCCAAATGTAACTTGGATTATAGACACTTGATTTGATTTCTGTATTACAAAATGGAAGGAGGACATTGGATCTCGACACTCTGTAGTATTCAACAAATGGTATTTGAGTTTCCTGGTCTGTTTATGAGGAATCAACTATTAAAAGTACATGAGAAGCTCCAATCCATATGGAAGAATCTTCTGTACTATAGAACTGCTCTGTTGAAAACTTTTTATGGAAGGTTTTTAGGTTGTTTTGACTAAGGTGCCATAGTTTCATTACTAATTTGAATGTCCCCCAAGGACCCTGTGTTAGGGAGCTTGGATCTCAAAGTCTTGTGTTAATGGATTGTTAATGATTTGTTGACTAAGAGTGTAGACGTAATCCAACTGTGATGGTGAAGGTGGGCCTTTAAGAAATGGTGACATTGGATTAAGTTGGTGGGGTGGAGCCCCATGATTGAATCCAGGACACATGGACATGGGGGACAAGTGTTGTCCCTGCCTCTCTTCTTTTTGGCTATCCATGTGATACTTTTTGTACATGTCAGATCAATGGACTGCCCAATCTTAAACTTGGAACCTTTACAACTGTGAGTCAAAGTAAATCTTCTAAGTACCTTCTCCCAGGCATTTGCTGTAGTGGTAAGAGCTGACCAATCCACAAAGCTGGCCCAATCTGTCTCTGTTGTACTCTATGCTTCATGAAATGACTCCATACTTAAGTACCACTGTGCCTAATGGACTAGTCTTCTACCTTTTTGGAAACTAGAAAACCACACAAACCCTCTGTATCTTCCACCTGCGAAAGTGAATTCTCTATTCAGGTTTCCTTTCTGAGTTTCCATGCACTTGCAAGTCTATTATCCTCTTTTATTTTTTAAGGACATGTGCTTTGAAACAGATAAAAATGCATTTGTTTTGTACTCCACACTTCCTGGGACCTCATCTCTGCTGTGCTCTACCAAGTGCACCCAATCTGTGGGTGTGATTGCCAATCAACCATCTCTGCTCTCCAGCAGCTCCAGTGACATTCCTGAGACTGACCCTTCTGGGAAGTCTTTTAATCAAAATGTAACACAGCCCGGTACAAATCCTGGAAGATTACATTCATGCATGAAAGTGCCATTTCCTTCCCTGTCATCTCTGATGATCTTACCTGCTCAAATTTTGTAATTTGCTTTCCATCTCACCCTTTTGTAGATTCTTTTCTCACTTGGAATTCTATGTAGGCACTCAACAGTAGAATGAGGGAAAAGACAAAAATGTGCTTGCTGCTTGTATTTTGCAGAGCAATTCCTTGACAATGCCAGTCTGGTTCCAGCTGTGCAGGCTGAAAGAAGTTCCATGACTATTTCTAAAATATAGGCCTCCTAGCTTCAGCTCTGCAAATACTCTCAATGGTAAACACATGAGCAGAATGATTAAAATCCAAACCTGAAGCTAAGTCATCATGCCTTGCTTTTCCATCCACTTAACCTGTATTTTACTATAACAGGAAGTCTGATGGGATTCTGACCACACTCATCAACTTGAATTGGAAATTTACATGCTCAAAACACTTCACTGGAATTAGATTATGAGTGTTTTCAAGAGCAAGGACCATAACTCATTCATGTTGGCCACTTGAAATCTCCATGCAATGCCAGGTATAGACTATATGTTTAACATCCCTCTGTTGAGTAGGGGATGAGCTGCGATCATGGCTTTCTACATGCATGGAGTGGCTTACTCTGGTACAGAGAAGTCATCATAAAAGTAGAAAAGGCTGCCAATACAGGGAGCTCAGCTGGCCTGGCTCAGGGTTAGAAGACAAGGGTACAAAGGGTTCAAAATTTTGTTCTGCCACAATTTAGCTGTGCAACTTTAGGCAAGTCATTT
The DNA here is from genome assembly GCF_051225735.1 of Oryctolagus cuniculus. Lineage (NCBI taxonomy): Eukaryota > Metazoa > Chordata > Mammalia > Lagomorpha > Leporidae > Oryctolagus > Oryctolagus cuniculus. The sequence goes on from NC_142873.1 coordinate 95,470,549, forward strand.
ACCATCTCTAAGTCTCAATCTCTCATCTGAGGTGGAGTGGGGGACAATCAGGCCCATCCTCTTTAGAGTAAAGCCATGTTTGTAAAAGCTCATTGTAAATGATAAAGGCACTTATAAGACAGAAGTGTGATTGAGCCACATTGATCAACTAGACAATGAAGTCTCATGTTCTCTTTTTCATTTATTCGTTCATTTAATAAACACATATTTAGCCTCCTTGGACTCTCTGCTTAGTCACTGAAAATGAAATGGTGAACTAGAGACACACAATCCTTTCCCTCATGAAGCCAATAGTCTCACAGAAGACGCAAGATGTAACAAACACTTAGATCAATGCCAAAGCATGGAGTGCGCATTACATACCCAAAATGGAGGTTCTTCATGTGTGCTCATAGTTTTCAATGAATGTAATTTGCATTATTTTCTTCTTTCATTTAAAATTAACTCAAGGGGACAGAGTGAAAGCCGAAGGAAGTAGAGAGAGAGGAAGAGAAGGAGGCATAGCAATTTGAAAAGTGCTGGTAACGTGTTTGTCAACAAAACAGTTCAAGGTAGGGTCTACTCATCTATTCTTCATCACTCTGTACCAGATCTTTGCTTCCAAGGCCATTCTGAAGGTGATTCCTAGTATTTCAAGATACTAAATTTTCTATGAGGAAAGCTCAACTGAAGTACCAGTAATGGGTGATTTATAGATTTTGGTGGATAGTTCTTACTAAACATCATTGTCTCTTTAAAATTGACTTTAGAATCAACCCCAGTATTGAGATGCATTACAAAGCTGGGGGTTTAAGCTTGAATAGACAGGACAGGAGTCTCCTCAGTCCTTGAGTCTGGCACAAACCCACATTTCTACAAGGGGCCAAGACCACCTTTTTAGCAATTGCCTCCAAAATGTAGACCCAAAGACTAGCCAAAAAATCAAGTAGGACTTCCCTGCCTTTAGCTTGGACTTGTCCTGTGTGTATTTTTCTTTGATACTGCAGGAGATGACCATACTGTGGTCTGATATGGGGATACCCATGAGTTCCTTCCTATTTGTGGTCCAAAACAGCATTTTAGGGTCAGGTTTAGAAGCAGGTTTAACACCCAAGTTACCCAAACTGAAGGTTCCAAGTATGTGTTGTGGTTTTTAACACACCGTCCACATTCTCTTTCATTAAAATAAAACTTAGCAAGAGGTATACATTTCATTGAACAGGAGGCCATAATGCAAATGGCTCCAGAGAAACTTCGGGAAATCAGTAACCTATCCCAGGTCATGTCATTTTGAATTTTGTTATAAATGTTTTGTCCACAGAAAAAATTCTCACCTTCCTGAGTACTACAAAGTCATTTCGGAAAGAGAGCCAATGACCAAATTAATTCTTTTATGGAGCTGTCAGATTTGATTACATTGTTAGACCACATTTTAAAACTCATTAGCAGGAACTATCAAGCCATTTTGTAAGTGATTTTTTCTAACATCTTTACATTTACTGTCCTGGAAGGCTTTTGGTGTCAATCAAAATAGATGACAATGCTAAATCACTGGCTTCATAACATAATTCAATACTGGCTGAATTCAGCTGTCTCTGTGAAATATGACCTTGCCAGAGCAGCTGATTTGCCTGTTGTCTTCTCTGATAAGAAAGATATATTTATAACTATGTTGTGATTCTACGTATATTTCACAGTATCAGAAATATGTTTAATTGTAAAGAAGCTGCTTCTAATATTAGGTGAAAGAATTAACCTTTAAAAGCAGCTCACTTTCTTCTTTTTCTCCTTTTGGGCCAAAGATTCCTCAAATAGATTGTAAGTCAGGAAGCTCCAGAGGAGAGAAATTCACACTTGAAAACAGAAGGAATATGGCTTTACTGGGTGAACTTAATGAAAGAAAGTGAAGACAGTTGGATAAATCTGCACAAAGGAGGCGTACAATGAGCACTTTTCAAAGCTGAAAGCTAAACATAACACAATAGCAATTTAACTGCTTAGGTACAAGGACTGGAGCCTGGGAAAGTCAAGCTTTGCAAATTTCTCTAACCACACAATTCCTAGGATGGAAATCTCAGGGATTTACCAAATAAAGAGTTACAGTTATTATTTATAGCAACACAAGAAAAGCATCCAGTACCTCCCCTTACCCATGGAGGAATGTGTCCTAAGACTCCCCACAATGGATGCCTGAAATTGCAGTTAGTACTGAACCCTTAGATTATTTTTCCAATACAAGCATACCTATGATAATGTTGAATTAATAATCACTGTAAGAGATTAACAACCATGTATAAGATAGAAAAATTGCATCAATAGATTGTAATGGAAGTTATGTGAACGGTCTGCATCTATTTAAAGGGTCAAGATGAGCATGTGACGACCTTTTTAGAATGTGGCTGACCACGGATAACTACTGCAAATGCGGAAAGCAGGGTCATGGATGCCATGGATGCCAGGTGACTGCTCCATGTAAGAATTAAGTTCTCATGTGACCAAAGAAGAACACAGCCATAATCCATATTTTTCACAGAATTCATTAGACAAAGCTGCAGAAAAATACAACACTGAAACATGGAGAGATGGTTCTGCTTAATGGAGACTAAGAATGAACTATGAGTGTAGGCTAATAAAGGCCTCACTAGCTTAGCAATCATTGATTGAGTTTTACCATTTTCCAAATTTTTCCTTGAGGGAGAGGATTATCAAGAAACATTATAGTACCATGTGGTCCTTTTGGGCTTGTGTTTGCCAGGTAGAAGTTTCAAAATCTAATTACTGGATGGCACAGAGGACAAAACACTGCAACCTCAAAGAGAGGAAACAACTAAAGCAAGTGAGTTCACAAGGGCAACATGCTGGGGTGATCTTTGAGGTGTTTCTTTTGCAAATGTTTATTAATATAAAGAGAACAGATTTTATGTATTTCATAGGTATAATTCTAAGACCGTATTTCCCTCCTTTCTATTCTCTTTTCTGCCCTTCCTCCCTTCCTCCCTCAACCCCCCTTCTTCCTTTCTTCCATTTTTTCCTTTAATTTTTGCAATAACATAATTTCAATTTACTTTATAATCACAGGCTTAATGCACCACTTTGGGGTGTTTCTTAAAGCACGAATAGGAACTCCCAGGAGTAGGAAGGGGGCATGGCACAAGAAAACATTTTCGGGGAAAGGTTGAAGTATCCCTCTTCTAAGAGAGTAAATTGTAAGGATGAAAATGTGGCTATAAAGGCAAGCTTACAGCCATGCTGAGTCAGGTCTTTGTAGCAGAAGATGACGCTCTGACTTAGTATATTAAGTTTCCACCTGCAGCAATGGCAGCCCATATAGGCACCGGTTCTATTTTTGGCTGTTCCACTTCTGATTCAGCTCCCTGCTGATGGTCTCGAAAGAAGTAGAAGATGACCCAAGTACTTGGGCCCCTGCACCCATATGGGAGACCTGGAGGAAGCTCCTGGATCCTGTTTTTGGATTGGCCCACCTCCAGCTGTTGAGGCCATTTGGGAAATGAACCAGCAGATGGAAAACTTCTCTGTCTATCCCTCTCTCTGTCTGTAACTCTGCCTCTCAAGTAAATAAATCAATCTTTAAAAACCAAAGAAGTAAGGTGTACTGTAGGGTCAACACTCAGTACTCAAGAGTTATTTTTGGGTCTAGCAAGAAAGGGAGATGTGGTAGGGCCAAAATTTCACTTTAGGCAGGTAACTGGTGAAGGGAAAGGATTAGAGGGGGTACACTTGGAGGCAAGAAAGAACTTGGCAGGCTTTTCAGTGCTCCAGCAAAATAACCTGAAGATCATGGTAGCAGCAGAGATTAAGTTCTGGAAGTAGAGACAGCTAGAAGGTTGAAAGACGGAGAGTCAGTTATTCAATACATAGTCATTCCGGTGTCAGGCTCTAGGAACACTGTACCACGCAGAGAGGATACAAGTTGACACGGTGGATTTGGACCACCTGCATGTGGGACCCAGCATGGGTACTGGGAATTACTCCTGGGATATGCATTTGGGAAACTGACCCCTCACAGACTATAGAAATTGATGATTTGCTTTCCATTGTAGGAAGCATTGGTGAAAAATTTGAATATTTGCTTTTTATCTCTACTCAAAAGAAATTTTCTCCATACATTTATCTATCTTTGTTAGAAAATAAAAATGAAGAGAATAGAATGCTAACTAAGTTTGTAATTTAGGAGCAGGCATGGGGTGTGTGTGTGTGTGTGTGTGTGTGTTGGGGATCATGGACAAGAAGGCATCGGATACCACTTTGGGTTTTCACATGTAAATTTCAGACACCTGTGGTGTGTCCAGGTGAAAATGTCTAATAGACAGTTAGACCTATGAACTGGGAGAAAAATAGTTTGAATCCCACTGAAGAAGTTGTGGGAACTGGTGTCAGAGAACTGTCTACAATAGAGTAGAACTGGCAGAGAAGTATGCTGAGATAGGAAACCTAAGGATTAAAATGAGGTGGGAAGAAGGAGACTGTTTATGGAGATTAAATTATATTTTCACAGGGAGATTCTGGGTGAAATGGTAACAACAGTGAAATGATTTTCAGATAATGTGCAGTGAGTACATGTTCAAATAATACTATGGCTTAGCTGTCATCAAGGTGATTATTCATTTGAAAATAATAATATATAACTATGGTGGGCCCTAAAATTCACCATGTAATTGACATATGAGCTCAGATTTATGTCTTCTTTAGGCAAATCTTGTGTTTGCTTTCTGTGAGCCAACAGTCTTTATCGCATGTTGGCGACAGGATAAAATCCCTTGCAAGTTTTGTCTCATTAACTGGTGGATCCCTAGAGTGCAGTTGAACTTCTGTGTGCCTTTCCAGGTCCTCCCTCCACTCTCCTCCCTCTTGTCCTGGGAGACTGACCTTTGTGGATTGATCAAAGCCTTCATTTGCCATCTGGCTTTTAATTGAGTTTGCCTGGTGAGAGGCACTGGCAGGAGCTAGGAAAATGAGATCCAGGAGCTGGGATTTTTCCTTACTTTCCTCCTTATGCGGGCTACATTCCTTCACTGACGGTCACAGCTCCTTTCTGGAAGTCCTCATGATAGAATGCCCTCACTGGGTCTGCAGCATTCCTACCTCGGTCCCGTCAGGTCTAGCGATAGCAGAGAGGCTTCCTGCCATTGGTAAGCCCCCAAATGGTACACCGTCTCTTCACTGCTTTTCCCAGACTCTGAACGAGGATTCGTGGTCCTGCAGGGTTAATCAGTAGCCCCTTTATTCAAATTTCAAACCACACAATTTGAATGTGGTATCAAACCGGTTGCTGCCAGAAAGAGCTTAGTTCATAGAATACTTTGTAATTTGTCAGTGATGAGCCCGGTATTTAGGTGGGGGAGGGAGCAGAAATCAGTCTGGGGAGGGCAGAGATTTCCTGCACTTGGAGTCTGGCTGTCTGCACAGAGCCTTGGAGCCAGCACCAAGATCATCCTCCTAGGGCATTTCTATGTAACCCTTTAGCAACGAGAACCAGAGACAGCAGGAGGCTGAGAAGGTGCACGTCTCGCCCTGATGGAACTGACGGATGGGGGGAGGAAGCCTCAAATGTCTGGGTTTTCAGGAAACTGCTGTTGGAGTTCATACTCAGAACCATCAATTCTGTGGAGGAGAAGTTTCATCAATCAGCCTGCCACACAGTGAGCAATGCCTCCAGTTGCAAAGAAGATATTCTGGTACTATTTTTGGCCACTGTATAAAGAAACTAAGGTGGCAAAAGAAGGAATTTTTCAAAACATAGAAGAATATCTTTCTGGTGGATGTTGGGGATGGAGTGGCAACTCCCAGCATAGACACATGGCCACATAGCTCAGCCACCCCCCAGCCTTGTCTACCTGCAAACTGCCCTTTGGCAAATGAAGAGCCGACAAGGCAAACAAGCACTCAGTTCCTAACAAAACTTAAAGAGAGATTCCAATCTAATTTTAAGCTTTCCTAAAAGCAGAAGTGAGAGAGCTGAGGAGAGGAGCTCAAGATCTCTGTGGGAGAAGCCTGATCTCAGGACATGCCCCCAGCCACCCCCTTCTGTGAAGTGAGAGGTCCCTGGGAAACAGAGCCTGTGCCCCTGATGGCAAAGGTGAGGCAGAAACAGAGTCACTCTCCACCCCATGAGGACCGGAACGAGTCCAGTGAAGAGGAAGAAGCAAGGCCAAATGAAGATTCAGACAGACAAGGGGCACTTTTGGAAGCATCCCATGTTTGTGGAAACTCTGAAGAGATCTTTTGTATTGTGCATCTCCATGCTAGACAGGAGTGCTGAATTGATCCAGCCATGAGAAAACTCTTATTAACAAACACCTGGTCTAGGAAAATGGAAACCATTTACTAATGCATAATCTACAAGAAACATCATGTTGTCCATCTGATGATACTCTAAGGTAAATGAGTAAAAATGGACAAAATGTCTTAACAAAGTACATTGTACTATAAAATATAGGGTAAATAATATTTTTAAAAGTGTTTATTTATATGAAAAGGAGAGAGAGAGAGAGAGAGTTGTTTTACTACCTGAATTCCCTTGATGACTGGGTTTGGGCCAGGCCGAGGCCAGGAACCAGGAACTCCACCTGGGTCTCCCACATGGTTGACAGAGGATCTAATACTTGGGCCATCTTTTGCTGCCTTCCCAGGGGCATTAGCAGGTAGCTGGATTGGAAGCTGAGCATCCTGGACTCAAACTGGTGCTCTGATATGTTATACCAGTATTACAAATGGTAGCTTACCTCACTGCTCCACAGCACTGGCCCCAGTAAATGAATCTTGTGAGTAAATATTTTTGAGATTAATTTGGAGGAAAAAAAACCCAAATGAAGTTATCACTTAAATGGACAAAGATGTATAATAATGCAATACTGGGAGAATTCATGGAGAACATGGTAGGAAATAAGATATGAACCCACAGAACTTAGAAAGGTGTACAATTTTTTAAAATTATTAAAGAAATTAAAAGACAAAAAGAAACATAAAAGAGAATAAGCACTATCTAAACCCAGTAGATTCATAGAGGACAGGAATGAAAAAGTTAATGTAATGAAGCAGCAATAATAGAAAGACCCAGAATGAACAATGAAAGTACTAGGCTTCAAAGATAAAGAAAAGTTCTTCTGAGCAGACAGATGAAAAGATCAGGTCGATTTTATAAAGAGAGAAGAACCAAGCTAACCTCATATTTTTGCACAGCAACACTGAATACAGATATTAGACCTACAAGATTCTCAAAGAAAGTTCGAGATAAGGACAGTACATTCACACAGACTCTTCCAGGATCAAAGCTACACACAATGATTTAAAGGTGCAGAACACAGAGAAGTAAATATTTTGTTGGTATCTTTTTGTAGAAACTAATAAAGCACAGCATTTGGCCAATCAAGCAGGAGGCTGCTTATATTCACCAATTCCACTAAACTAGAAGAAATGTGTCTCCAATGGAAGACACAGCACAACTGGACAACTGTGAGGGAAAGACGGAAAAATCTGGAGGAATGTTTGCTATTTCATACCCAAGAGCTGGAAGCCAAAGGATTTCTTTAAAGTGACAAACCAAGTAACAAAACATAAGCACAGATAACTGTAACAGGGCAAACACAGGGAAAGCAACACAGACTAAAATCAATACTGCAGGAGAGGTGGAAGGAGAGAAGAGGGCTAGTGATTGAAGTCTTCATAATCATAAATAATATGAAGACAATTCTGAAGATAACAGGATGAAATACATTCTAATAAGAGCAAAATAAAAAACTTCACAAAAGAAAACAAAATGAAGAAAACTGACCATAGAAATGTCAAATTAATTAAAATTTATGTAAAACACATGAGAAGAAGTGATAGCACCAATGCCACACCTATGCCATATCCCTATAACTAGCTGGACCACAATTACTGGGTAAATGAAAGTGATTCCAAATGGGCTATTTGGTACAATAGAGACATATTTAAAATGAAGTGAATCAGAAAAGTAAAACAAAAATTGCAAAATGAACAGATATCTTAGATAAATGAAAACAAAAAAGCGGAGTGGACAGTGAGAGAGAGAGGCAGAGAGAAAGGTCTTCCTTTGCCATTGGTTCATCCGCCAATGGCCGCCGCGGCCAGCGCGCTGCTGCCAGCACACCGCGCTGATCTGATGGCAGGAGCCAGGTGCTTATCCTGGTCTCCCATGGGGTGCAGGGCCCAAGTACTTGGGCCATCTTCCACTGCACTCCCTGGCCACAGCAGAGAGCTGGCCTGGAAGAGGGGCAACCGGGACAGAATCTGGCGCCCCGACCGGGACTAGAACCCGGTGTGCCGGCGCCGCAAGGCGGAGGATTAGTCTAGTGAGCCGCGGCGCCGGCCCCTAATAGAGCTTAGTAATTGACAATATTGAATATTTATACAGCACTTGCTATATTCTAAGAATTATTTCAAGGGCAGCATATATGCTAACTTATGTAATCTTCTCAAAACCCAACAAGACAGTTGCTTTCAGGATGTCCATTGTTCTTTTCAGTTGAAGAAACTGGCACTAAGACACATCAGCAATAAGCTGTAAAGTCAGTATTGAAACTTGGTCAACCCAGATTTTGTGATTTTAATGGTGATATTTCCTGCCTATTCAGGCAAGAAAGCTTTAAATGAGAAAAAAATGTCAAAGGTACAATTCACAAAGCAGAATATAACAGTTATAAACTGCACATGCATCTAAAAACTGGTATTAAGATTGACAGAGTAAAACCTTAGAGGGATTTTTACAAAGAGAAATAAATAAGCAGAAAATTGTAGCAGAGGTAACATTAATTTTTAAACAGCATCATTGAAATAAAATTCAGATGCCACACATTTTACTCATTTAAAGTGCATGACTTGCTGGTTTTTAGTATATTCACCAGGTTGTGTATCCATCACATTTTCATTAAACCAAAAAGAAATGATAGACTCACAGCAGTCATTCCCAGGATCCTTTTGTCTGCCCCCTCCCAGCCCTCGGCAGCCAGTAGTCTATGAGGGTACAAAAGTTCATGGAAAAGGGAGTTAAAAGGTAGTTTTATTTTTTGCAAATAATTTTGACATTCATTCATGTAAAGGATCTTCAAAAAGTACATGGAAATGCATGCTACCAAAAAAATGGAAGGATTTCACAATTTTTTTTTTGCAACAAAATATACTTACCTTTTAATTCCACTTTCTATGGACTTTCGGAATTACCCTTGTACTTCCTGTCACTGTCCATTTTCCTGTTATAGGCACTTCATGTAAGTGCAATCAGAAGCCATGTGGGCCTTTGTGACTGGGTTCTTTCACTGAGCGTATATTTTCAAGGCTCATTCATGTATGTATCTGTACTTCATTTCTATTTGCTACTGAATTGTATTCCATTGTATTTATGTACCAGATTTTATATATCATTTCATCAGTTGATGATCATTTGGAATGTTTCCATTTTGACTATCATGCATAATGTTGCTATAAACATTCAGATATAAGCTTTTGGTGGATATAGAATTTCCTTTCTTGTGGGTAGATACACAGTAGTGGAATTTCTGGGTCACACAACAACTCTATGCTAACTCTTTGAAGAACTGTCAGAATGTCTTCCAAAATGGCTGATTATTTACATTCTCACCAGCAGCAAAGGAGGGTTCCAATGTGTCTACATCCTCACCAACACTTGCCTTTATCTGTTTTTTTTTTTTTTAATATAGCCAACCTAATGGGTGTCAAGTAATATCTTAACATGATTTGGGATTTGCATTTCCCTAGTGATTAACAATAATTAATCCAGGTGTCTACTAGCCATTTGTATATCTTTGGAGGAAGGTCTATTCAGATCTTTTATCTATTTTTTAATTGAGTTATTTGTCTTTTTTATTAAATTACAGTTTTTTCATATATTCTAGATGCAAGTCCCTTGTCAGGTAATGATTTGTTCAAAATTTCTCATGATCTTTGGGTTGCCTTTTCACTCTTTTGACGATGTCCTCTAAAGCAAAAAAGCTTTTAATTTTGATGCTTTCCAGTTTGTTTTTTCCTTTTGTTGCTTGCGTCTGTGGTGTCACGTCAAAGGTTCCATTGCCTCATGAAGGGATTTTGTACTTTTAGCTCTTACATTTCCACCTCTGATTCATTTTGAGTTAATTTTTGTGATGCAAGTTAGGGCCCAACTTCCTTACCTTCATGACTGTATCCACCTGTGCCAGCACTATTTCTTGAAAAATAATCTTTTTCCATGTAAATGAGATTTGTTTATTTCTATTTAGAGCTCATTAGAGAAAAAATTTGAAAAAGTATACAAGTGCTAAATAATTTAATACCTAGCACTAAATGACAAAGTATTGCTGATATGTTCAAACTATATACTGTGAAAATCCAGATTTCAGGATTTTATTTTGTATTTGTGTAACATTCACCAAAATTAACCACAATTCTGAGCCTCAGAGAACATTTCAATAAATTTTAAAAAGCATAAAATGTCTGGCCACTGTCTCTAATTACAATGCAAAAAAATTAAAAATTAATATGATTCAGAAAACAAAGGTCCAGATCACTTAAAAGTTAAGAACTTCTTTCATACAACTCACAGGCACAACTGAGAAATATCCAAATATCTATAAAAAGAGATGGTAAAAATGCCATATGTCAAAGTTACTCAAGCAGAAGATAGTTGTCTTCACAGCAATTCATAGAAACATTCAATATGATAAGTGATTAATGACTTCAGCTAGTTAATTAACTTTTTAAAAGTATTTTCCTTTAATAATCAAATGGAATGAAAATAAAAGTATTGAATATCTGTTTCAGTATATTGGGAACAAATTGAAGGCAGAAACTACTACAGATAAAAACATATAATGAGAAGAAATAGATGTGCTAGGACATTATCATGCACAATTTGAGCCTTAGGCTAGCAGTATTGGTATCCCTGGGTACCGGCAACAAATGCAGAATCCTGGATCCCAGGACAGAACTACTGAATCAGGGTCAGCACTGTAGCTAGACTTCTAGGTGATATGCAGAGAGTGCAATGTTTGAAAAGCAATGATTTAGACACTATAATAACCAGATAAGTAAATACAAATACACAACACTCCAATTATTAATTTCATTAATTAAGGGAAAGGAGGAGAATATTCAGGTTCACAACTAGAAGATGGCATGGAAAGAAAACCATTAAAACAGAGGAAATGAAAATATTATATGGCACTACTTTATTTTGATGCAAATAAGAAAACCTATATAAAACAGGATTTTCTAGGAAACTGTAATTCATGAAATGTGAACAGGAATACCGAACAGTCCTATGTGGACCAACTTTTATAGACAAACAAATCTAAAGCTTGTGGGGCAGCCATTTGGCCAACAGTTAAGACCTTCCATCCCACACTGGAGTTGGAGTTTGAGTCCTGGCTCAACTTCCTGCTCCAGGTTCCTATTAATATGTACTCTGGAAGGCAGCAGGTAAGAGCTCAACTATGTTTGTTCTTGCCCCCGATCTGGGAGACCCTGATGGAGTTTTCAGCTCCCAGCTTTGGCTTGACGCAATCCTGGCTGTTGCTGACGTTTGGGGAGTGAACTTGCAGAGGGGACATGTCTGTCTGTCTGTCCATTTCTGTACCTGCCTTTCAAATAAATGAAGAAAAAATAAAAAATTTTAGAAAAATAGAAAACTGTTAAAGATCTATCTCTTCTGAAACATACAGGAAAAAAAAAACAGGCTCAGACAGATTTACAGGAGACTTCTACTAAATCTTTATACAATGAAGAAATTAAACTGATAAGAACAGATACTACACTTGATCTTAGCCAAAAGGCCTAGAAGCGATATACAATGAAGAAATTACATGGTGATTTTAACACTTTCTGAGCTAAGACCAAAAAGGTATAGTTCCAAAATCTTTGATGTAATCAGCATACCAAGTTTCAAAAATGAATAAAAGCAAGAGAAAACTATAGACACCTTCACTTTTGGATGGTGTAGCAAAAACACTAAATACGTTATTAGCAAATAATTTAAAAAGGCTTTTTCATAACCTAATAAACACATTAGATGTAAAGCTCTATGAATTATTGTAGAACATGTATGTATGCAAACACTGCCCACTTCAAGATTCCAAACATTCCAGCACCTGAGAAATCCCCTCATAACCCTGTGCAGTCACCTTCCCTGCCTTTTAAGGTAACTGTTCTGACTTTCACAACTGTCTCCTTAAAATACACATCCTCATTTATGACAGCTTAATTTTTCCACATTTGTATGTATACAAATAAGGTCAGGCACTATTTATTCTTTTGTGTCTGTGTCTTTTTTTGGGGGGGGTTGGTGGTGAAGGATACAAAGTTAGTTTATAAGATTTATTCATCTTGGTGCAGGTTCTCATAATTTGTTAATTTACATTTACTCATAACTTTAAAACTTTGCCTTTAGTTATTTATTTTTGAGAGAAAGAGAGACAGCTAGTGACCACAACAAAAAAAGGGCTCCCACCCACTGGTTCACTCCCTGAAAGCCTGAAATGGCTGTGGCTAGGCCAGGATGAAGCCAGTAAACAGGAACCCAGTCCAGGTCTCCCATGACAATGGTAGGGACCCAACTACTTGAGCCACCACCATTGATACCTCCCAGTGTATGCATTAGCAGGCAGTTGGACTTGAGAGCAGAGCTGGGACTTGAATCCAGGCACTCTGATTTGATATGGGATGTAGGTGTCCCAGTTGACATATTAACCAATAGACTGAATGCCCACCCTTATGCATAACATTTTACATATAAAAACACTGCAACTTCTCTATTACTCTGTTGATGATATTGTGGATTGTATTTCTAGTTTTTGAATTTTATAATGCTGTACCAAACCTTTTAATCCTGCAAATTTAATCATTATGATCAAATAGAATTTAACGCAGCTATACAAAGACTGTTCAATATTGGGTAATATATGGGTTAAACTTAGCAGTTTAATAGGTTAAGAGAGAAAAAATATACTCTTCATTGATATAGAAAATCATTCAAAACATCTAAATCCATTTTTGAAAAACAGTAATTTGTTAGCAAATGATGTTAATCAATAGATTAACATGAGCCAATGTATCCACTTCTGTCCCAAAGCCAGTGCCATTATTGATGGAGAAACACTACAAGAATCCTCACAAGAAAAGAATATCAAGTATTAACATTATTATTTAACTATGTACTAGACTTTCAATCTCATGAAATTATAATGAGAGAAAGATCAGTTATGAAAATTGGAAAGGAGAAGGAGTGATATGATTTCATATCTAAAATTCTATCAAAGCAATAAAGAAATGCAGTAATGTATCAGGTAATAAATTAATATACAAAAATCAATAACTTTCATACCACACCCCATTTACAACAGCAACAAAAATAATAAAATATCTATGAATAAATTTACTGAGAAAATTTGCAGACTTCTATTAAGGAAAAATGCCTCTAAAACAGGTCTCAAGAATACAAAAGCAGACTTCAACAAATGAAAAGGCGCACTACGGTTTTTGAAGCAAAGAGTCAAAAATCACAAAGATGTAAATCTGTGCTGATAATTTCAATTAGAATCTAATAAAAGCACTTACCATTTCTTCCCTGTAACTAGATCAGTTGATTTTTCTTTTTTATAAATTAGAATAGTTAAGAAAACAAATGAGAGATAGAGCTAGCTTTGTCAGAAATTAAAACTCTGGAAAGCTTCAGCAATTAAAGTAGCCCAGGGCTTGGGATGCCTTCGTCTGCATCAGAGTGCCCGGGTTCCAGCTCTGACTCCACTCCCAATGCCAGCTTCCTGCTAATACTCACCATGAGAGGCAGCAAGTGAGGGCTCCAGTACTCAGGTCCCTGCCACACACGTGGGGGAGCCTTGCTTTAGTTCTAGGCTTTTAGAATAGATTTGACCCAGCCCTGGCTGTTGTAGGCATTTGGGAACTGAACCAGTGGATGAGGTCTCCATATTTCTCTCTCTCTCTTTCTCTGTCTCCTCCTCACCTTTCAAATAAAATAAATTTAAAAAATTAAAAGAAAGCCCTAAACACAAAGCAGTCCATTTTCATTGCATAATTAGGCAAATGAATCAATTCCATCAGAACACAAATCTCTGACAGAGATCTAAACACACTTGAAACTTTAGTAAAAGGTTGACATCTTAAGTAAGCGGGGAAAATAATTATGGTTCTATTCAATACATGATACTGGTACAATTGGATACCTTCTGAACACACACACAAAAGAGAATTTTCAATGGAATTAAACATTTAACATAAAAGAAAACCATTATTGGTAAAAATGGAAGGATTCTATTATAACTTTGAAGTGGGAGAGAAGTCTCCAAATATGACACACAAAGCCAGAAGCTGTAAAGGAAAGTGTGATAGCTAATTTCATGTGTCAACTGGCTGGGTTTCGGTGCCCAGATACTTGGTCAAACGTTATTCTAGATGCTTCCCTGAGGGTGTTTGTGGAGGTGATTATCATTTGAATTAGTGGACTTTGAGTAAAGCAGATTGCTCTCCATAAGGTAGGAGGGTCTCATCCAATTAGTTGAAGGCCGTATTGCTGCCCCACAAGGAAGAGGGAATTCTTTGAGCAGACAGTCTTCAGATTATAACTACAACATTTGCTTGCCTGTGGGTCTCCAGACGTCCAGCCCACCTTGCAGAGTCTGGACTTGCCATCCTCCGTAATTGTGTGAACCAATTTCTTTTTAAATAAACCTCTCTGTAGCATCATATGCATCCTATTGGCTCTGTTTCTCTAAAGAACTCTGATTTAGAAAGCTTGATAAATTCTGCATTTACAAAAAAAAAAATTCTCTATATTTCAAACAAAACTATAAACAGGTAAACAAACTGAAACAAATTCTTTCCGTCTGCAAAGTCAATGCACATGTAGCAAACTGGGAAAACATTTGCTAAAACAAATGATTAATGGCCCTAAGAGAGAATTCTCTCCTATCAGTTGATAAAGACCAACCAAGCAGTGGAAGGGTAGGTAAAGGGGTAGCGCTGTTTTACATGGTTCCTCAGCATCCACAACCATGCTCACGCTGCTCACAACTAGAAATAAGAAATAAAGCCACCATGAACAACTAAATTCTGAAAGTATTAACTGCTGAGAGTGAGAATAGGTGGAAACAGGCAATTTCAGTTATTGATGATGAGAGTGTAAAATGGTACAACCTATATGGAGGGCAGTTGGCACTGTCTGCCAACATGACAAATACATCTACTTACAGACTCAGAATTTCACTTCCAGAAATTTATTCTACAGACAGTATATTCTCATGTGCAACATGACATATATACTATGTTTTAAAATTATGAAAACGAGGGAAGAGAAATAACTCAGAATTTCATGAACAGGGTACTGACTGAAGGAAGAGGTATGGTATATTCATAGGAGAGAAATCTATACATTATCAAAAAAGAATGAAGATTCTTATGTATTGATAGGAAAAGCTTTTAAGGATGTTTTAGGCAAGTATATAAAAGCAGAATTGTAAAGTATAACTTCTGTAAAAATGGGAAGGTAGTAAAATATTCTTTTAAAAATTATTTTATTTATTTGAAAGAGAAGGCCTCACATAAAAGCACAATAGAAAGATATCCAAAGAAACACTCTGGTATTGAAATGTTTTGATACAGAATTTAAATGAGTGAAAACAGAAGGTTGATAATTTGGTTATAGAACTGGAAAAACAAGGAATCGAATAGAGGCTACAGAGCTAAAAAGTTACCAACATCAAAAAGGAAGTTAATAATTTGATTTAACAACAGATTGTAATTAGTGAATGACAAGTCCTAGCAGAGTGAAGCACAAAGGTAAAGGACAGAAGATACTTGGTCAGCATAAGAGGCAGTAGCTACATGGAAGTTTAACATATACACAAGGACAATCCCAGGAGCAAGGACGAGAGGAGGGGTAGTAGCTGTAGTTGAAGAGATAATGGCTGATGATTTTTCCAAACATAAGAAAAGCATCAACCACAAATAAAACGTTGTAAAAACACAAAGTGGAGGAGTAGCAAAATAACATTCACAGTTAAACACATCATGGTGAAATATCCCAGCAAATTAATGTTTAAAAAATTAGAAAACAATCAGAAAAAACCTATACATTATCTTCATAGGAGCAATAATTACGTTGATAGGTTTCTTTCTCAATTAAAGAAAAAAAAAACAAATAATGAAGGTCAGAAGGGGACAGAAAAATATTTTTAAAGTGATAAAGGAAAATATCTATCAACCTAGAATTGTATACCCAAAGGAAATTTTCTTTAAAAATGAGATTAAAATGAAAATATTTCCAGACAATTGAAAATGAAAAGAATTTGTCACTGACAGAGCAACACTAAGAATATGAAAAATTCTTCAGGCATAAGGAAACAATTCCTGATAGGAAATTGGAACCACAAAAAGAAAAAAGCTATGTAAAGCAAGGAAACCGAGGACAGGCATTGAGCCTAGCGGTTAAAGCATTCACATCCTGCAATGGAGTCTCTGGGTTTGAAACCCAGTTCAAAGTCCTAACTCTAGCTCCCTGTCAATGGGAGGCAGCAGCACTCTCTCTCCACCTGGCTCTTAAATAAATAATAAATGAAATTTCTTTTAAAAAATGAATTGTTTGGGTACATTTAAATCAATATTATTAACTATACAATAACAATAATGATAATGTTTTTGAGTTTTAAAATTTGACAAGCTTTAATATTTATGATAGCAATTATGCATAATTTTGGAGTGAGGTAACAGAGTTAAGTATTCTAGGATCTTTGAATTGTCTAGAAAGGTTAAAGTACCAGTTGAGATTAAACTGTGATAAATCAAGGAATGCAGCTTATAATCTCTTACAGTGGTTCTCAAAGTGTGTGTCTGGCTAGTTGTGTCAGCATCACCTGGGAACTTGAAATACTAACTTTTTCCCAGACTGATGGACTGAAATACTCAGGGGATAGAGCCCTGATACCTGCAAGACGTTCTTCAAAATGTTGTGGGAAATGGGAATAAAAGGTAATTTTATTTTGGAACAAAAATATTTGAAATCCATGCATATGAAGGATGTTTAAAAAGTTCAAGAAAGTACATATAAAAACTTGATTTTCTACTAACTTTTAAATCTGATTTCTTTTTTTTTTTTTAAGATTGTTTTATTTATTTGAAAGGTGGAGTTACAAAGAGAGAAAGGCAGAGGCAGAGAGAGAGAGAGAAAACTTCCATCCACTTGCTGGTTCACTCTCTAGACGGCTGCAATGGCTAGGGCTGGGTCTAACTGAAGTCAGAAGTGAGAAGCATCATCCAGGTTTCCCAGATGGGTGCAAGGGCTCAAGTACTTGTGCCCTCTTCCACAGCTTTCCCAGGTGTATTAACAGGCAGCTAGATGGGAAGTAGAGCAGCCAGGACTCCAACTGGCACCCACAGGGGATGTTGGCATGGCAGACAGCAGCTTAACCCACTATACCACAGATCTGGTCCGTTAAATCTGGTTTCATCTTCTGACTTTAAAAAGCCCTCCGGGTCTAGTCCAAGGAAGGATCCTTTTTAAAAAGTGGAAAGAGTGTGGTCTCAGGTAAGAATTAGGGACAAAACATAAGAGGAAACTATACACAAAGTGGAACTACGTGGAGGATGTGGATGTGCACAACTCAGGACCCAAGCAGCGAGAGCCTCTGCACTAGTGTTGGAGACTGAGGTGAGACCAGACTGCAACGGCTCAAGCCACTGGCAAAAGAGCTGCAGGAAGAGCATAGAGAGAATCTGGCTTGGAGCCCCATGGGAGATAGAGTCCCTGTCAAACTAGAGGAGAAAAACAAAGTGAGGGCATGTTTCTCTCTCCACGATCACCATGCAATGGCATCCTGTAATAAGCTGGTAGAGAGCACGTGCCATTTTGAACATATGTAACAGCTGCACTAGCCCCTGTCTGCACCCAGCAACCAGTCAAGTGGAGACTCCTGAGTCTGGTGGGGAGAACAGACAGGGGGCTGGGTGCTTGTGATTATGAGAGACTTGTGTGCTGGGATTGTGAAAACACTGAGGTTGTGTGAGGAGACTCAGGGTATGGCTGGGACTTTGGGCAGTCACTGAGGGAGGCTCCACATGCTTGGAGCTTCTTGGTTATCTGGTGAGGGATGTTGCTAGGGAATCTGAGCTTACACTGAGGACACACAGATCCTTTGTGTGGTCCTTGTGGCATGGCAGACAAGCTAACACCCAGGCACTGGTCTCCTTTGAGAAGAGGAGCTCAGCTGAATCTACACCAACAGACAAGAACAAGCTTCCCCTCTGATTAAAAAAAAGAGAGCGAGAGATTTACCACTCTAAACCTGGGTGTGTCACCTTAAGACATGTCCTTCACCCTGGAGAACTGAACAGATCTCCATGGCCACACCCACCACCCACCTCTAGGTATTTATTGAAAGCAGACACTCCACTAATCTGCAGAGGAATAGTACAAAGATAAAAGCTGCCACAGTGAAAAAACAAAGAAGAAACCAAGTATCTCCACAAATGCTGAGTTAAAAACACACCAATTCAAGAATCAAAAAAAAAGGAAGAAAATATGATGCCTCTAAAAGAACATAACACTTTAATACTAGATTGTGAAGATGATGAACTTGAAGAAATGCCAGAAATGGAATTAGAAAATTATCATAGGATTACTTAGAAGTAATCAGAAGTATATACATAAACTAATGAAATCCATACATGATGTGAAAGAAAATTTCTCCCATTAAATTGAGAAATCAAAATGAGACCTTGGAAATGAATTCAATAGAAAAAATAAAAAATGTGTGGAAATCCTTAACAGCAGAATCAGTGTAGCAGAAGAAAGAATATCCAAGTTAGAAGGCAAACCACAGGAAATTATACAGTCAGACCAAATACATGAAGAAGAAATTAGAAAACTAAAAAACACTGTTGGATGTCTACAGGATACTATCAAACAATCCAAATTACAGGTTCTAGGAGTTCCTGATGGCGTGGAAAGAGAGAAAGGATTAGAAGTTCTTTTTATTGCAATAGTAATAGAAAATTTCCCTAATTTGGAGAAAGAAAGGGGCATCCGAGTACAGGAAGAACATAGAACTCCTAATAGACATAACCAGAAAAGATCTTCACCACAACACATTGTAACTAAACTCTCCACAGTAAAACATAAAGGAAAGATTCTAAAATATGCATAAGAGAAAGGCCAGGTTACTTTCAGAAGCTCTCCAACTAAACTGAGAGCAGACTTTGAGTCAGAAACCCTACAGGCTAGGAGAGAATGGCAAATATATTGCAAGTCTTAAGAGAAAGGAACTATCAACTCAAATACAATACCCTGCATTGATATCAACTCAACTGAAATACTCTTCATGGGAGCAATAACTACATTTCCCATAACATTTTAAAGGACGTCTTGAAGGTATCACCTGTATTCATTTCTGAACAAAGGTGAAATAAAGACATTCCATGACAAAGAGAAATTGAAAGAATTTTTCATCCAGCCCTGCAAAAGATGCTTAAGGATGTGCTGCACAGAAGCATTGTCAACACTTCAAAAGAAGTTAAAGGAAGAAAATCTCCTAGTGAAAGTACAAAGGAAATCCAAAGTAAAATATAGGAATATTTATGGAAAACCAGCAAGGCAAAGTTGTTATTTATCATTAGTTATTTTGAATGTAAATGACCTCAACTTTCCAGTTAAAAGACACAGACTGGCTGAATGGATTAAAAAATAAAACCCATCTATTTGCTGCCTATACGAAACACATCCCACCAACAAAAATGCACAGAAAGTAAAGGATGGAAAAAGATATTCCATGCTAACAGAAACCAACAAAGAGCTGGTGTGACCATCCTAATATCAGACAAAATAGATTTTAACACAAAAACTGTTAAAAGAGACAAAGAATGGCACTATGTAATGATTAAGGAATCAGTTATACAGGAATATGTAACTATTATAAACATATATGCACCTAATTACAGGGCACCTGGCTATTTAAAAGAAATATTAAGGGATCTAAAGGGAGACATAGACTCCAACACAATAGCAATGGGGGAATTCAATACCCCACTTTCAGCAATGGACAGATCAACCAGAAAGAAAATCAGGAAGGAAACTACATAATTAATTGACACTATAAACTAAATGGACCTAACAGATATCTACAGAGCTTTTCATACTACAGTTTCAGAATACACATTCGTCTCACCAGTGCAAGGAACTTTCTGTAGGATTAACCACATACTAGGCCATAAAGCAAGTCTCAGCAAATTCAAAAATATCAAAATCATACCATGCAGCTTCTCAGACCACAATGGAATGAAGCTGGAAATCAGCAACTCAGGAATCTCAAGAACACATGCAAACACATGGGAACTCAACAACATGCTCCTGAATGAGCAGTGGATCATAGAAGAAATCAAAAGAGAAATCAGAAACTTTCTGGAAACAAATGAAGATGATATACAACATATCAAAAGTTATGAAATACAGAAAAAGCAGTGTTAAGAGGAACGTTTATATCAGTTGGTGCCTACATCAAGAAATTGGAAAGGCACCGAATAAATGAGCTATCAATGCATCTCAAGGATCTAGAAAAACATCAGCAAACAAAGCCCAGCTATCAGGAAAAGAGAAATAACTAAAATTGAAACAAAAAATAGAAAAGATCAGCAAATCAGGAGCTGTTTTTTTAAAAATATAAACAAAATTGACACATGCCATTGGCCCAACTAACCAAAGAAAAGAGAAGATCCAAGGCCGGCGCCGTGGCTCAATAGGCTAATCCTCCACCTTGCGGCGCCGGCACACCGGGTTCTAGTCCCGGTTGGGGCGCCGGATTCTGTCCCTGTCGCCCCTCTTCCAGGCCAGCTCTCTGCTATGGCCAGGGAGTGCAGTGGAGGATGGCCCAGGTGCTTGGGCCCTGCACCCCATGGGAGACCAGGAAAAGCACCTGGCTCCTGGCTCCTGCCAGGATCAGCGCGGTGCGCCGGCTGCAGCGGCGGCCATTGGAGGGTGAACCAACGGCAAAAGGAAGACCTTTCTCTCTGTCTCTCTCTCTCACTGTCCACTCTGCCTGTCAAAAAAAAAAAAAAAAAAAAAAAAAAAAAAAAAAAAAAAAGAGAAGATCCAAATCAATAAAATTAGAGATGAAAAAGTAAATGAAACAACAGACACCACAGAAATAAAAAGAACCATCAGGAATTACTTCTAATAGCTGTATGTCAATAAACTGGAAAACCCAGAAGAAATAGATAGATTCCTTGACACACACAACCTACCTAAATTTAGCCATGAAGAAATTGAAAACCTAAATAGATCCATTACCAAGATAGACATTGAATCAGTAATGAAGACCCTTCACACAAAGAAAATTCCAGGATTGGATGGATTCACTGCTGAATTCTACCAGACATTGAAAGAACTAACTCCAATTCTTCTCAAGTTATTCAAAACCACTGAAAGGGAGGGAATCCTCCAAAATTCTTTCTATGAAGCCAGGATCATCTTAATTCCTAAGCTCGAAAAAAACACAACAGAGAAAGAGAATTACAGACCAATTTCTTTGATGAGCATAGATGCAAAATCCTCAACAAAATCTAGGCAATTGAATCCAAAACACATCAGATATATCATCCACCCAAACCACGTGAGATTTATCCCTGGTATGCAGGGATGTTTCAACATTCGCAAATCAATCAAAGTGATATATCACATTAACATCTGCAGAACAAAAATCATATATGATTATCTAAATAGATGCAGAGAAAGCATTTGATAAAATGTGACACCCTTTCATGATGAAAACTTTAAGCAAATTGGTTATAGAATCAATATTACTCAACACAATCAAGGAAATTTATGACAAACCCCCAGACAGAGCAGTATTGAAAATGTTGGAAGCATTCTCACTGATAGCCATAATCAGACAAGGATGCCCACACTCACCATTGCTATTCAGTATAGTCAGTTTTAGCTAGAGCTATTAGGCAAAAACAAAAAACAAAAAAAAAAAAAAGAAAGAAAAAGGAAGAAATCAAAGGAATACAAATTGGGAAGGAGGAAGTCAAAATATCCCTATTTGCAGATGACATGATTCCATATATGGGGGACCAAAAACTCCACCAAGAGACTATTGGAAATCATAGAAGAGTTTGGTAAAGTAGCAGGATATAAAGTCAATACACAAAATTCAGCAGCCTTGTATATACAGACAATGTCAAGACTGAGAAAGAACTTCTAAGATCAATCTCATTCACAATAGCTCTGAAAAAAATCAAATGCCTTGGTATATATTTAACCAAGAATGTCAAAGATCTCTTGGATGAGAACTACAAAATATTAAAGAAATAGAAGAAATTACAAAAAAATGGAAAAATTTTCCATGTTCATGGATTGGAAGAATCAATATCATTAAAATGTCCATTCTTCCAAAAGCAATTTATAGATTCAATGCAATACCAATCAAAATACCAAAGACATTCTTCTCAGGTCTAGAACAAATGATGTTGCAATTCATATGGAAACACAGGAGATCTTGAATTGCTAAAGCAGTCTTATACAACAAAAACAAAGCTGGAAGCATCACAATACAGATTTCAAGACATACTACAAGGCAGTTATAATCAAAACAGTCTAGTACTGGTACAAAAACAGATGGATAGATCAATGGAACCAAATAGAAATGCCAGAAATCAATCTAAGCACCTACAAACAACTTATATTTGACCAAGGAGCAGAAACCAATCCCTGGAGCAAGGACAGTCTCTTCAACACATGGTGCTGGAAAAAGTGAATCTCCATATGTATGAAGAAAGACCCCCAACTTATACCTTACACTGAAATTCATCCAAAATGGATTAAAGAACTAAATTTTTTGACCTTATAACATCAAATTATTAGAGAACATTGGGGAAACCCTGCAAGACAATGGCATAGGTAAAGGGTTCTTGGAAAAGACCTCAGAGGAACAAGCAATGAAAGCCAAAATTCACAAACAGGATTACATCAAACTGAGAAGCTACTGTACTAAAAAGGAACACTCAGGAAAGTGAAGAGGCAACCAATAGAATGGGAAAAATTATTTGCAAACAATGCAACTGATAATGGACAAATAACCAGAATATACAAAGAGATGAAGAAATTCCACAACAAAACAAACAATCCACGTAAGAGATGGATAAAGGACTTAAACACATTTTTCAAAAGAGAAAATCTAAATGGCCAACAGACACATGAAAAAGTGCTCAGAATCACTACCCATCAGAGAAGTGCAAATCAAAACCACAATGAGGTTTTACCTCACCCCAGTTAGAATGGCTTTCATAAGGAAATCAACAAGCAACACATACTGGTGAGAATGTGGGGAAAATGTACCCTAATCCACTGTTGGTGGGAATGTAATCTGCTAAAACCACTATGGAAGACAGTTTGTAGATACCTCAGAAACCTGAATATAGACCTACCAAATGACACAGCAATCCCACTCCTGAGAATTTACCCAAGGGAAATGAAAACAGTACATAAAAGAGTTATCTGTATCCCCATGTTTTTTTGCAGCTCAGTTCACAATAGCTAAGACATGGAATCAACATAAATGCCCCTCAGCTGAAGACTGGATAAAGAAATTATGGGATATGTACCCTATGGAATACTACACAGCAGTAAAAATAAAAATGAAATCTGGTCATTTGCAACAAAATGGATGAATCTGGAAAACATCATACTTAGTGAAATAAGCCAGTCCCAAAAGGACAAATACCATATGTTCTCCCTGATCTGATAACTAAAAAGCACCTAAAAGGAAATATGTAGAAGTAAAATTGATACTTTGAGAAGCATTGACTTGAAAAGCCCTTGTCTTGACTATGGAGGAATAGTTTTATTTATTTATTTTTTTACTCTTCATACTGTTTGTTGAACTCTTTACTTAATACAGAGTTAATTGTATGTGTATAAAATCAATTGAAAATTTAAAAAAGTCCTCCAGGAGTTTTTATGTGTTCTAAAGTTGTAAATCATTGTTTTAGTATAACCACTAAAAGGATAATGAAAGAGTATGTAATTTCTGAGTTAATGAAAGGATGAAATGGAATAATTGGAATTGCAATCAATCCAAAAGAAAGCAAAAACACAGAGTCAAAGAAATACAGAGTCTCAAGGAACAAATAAAAATCAAGTTGTAATATAAATACATCAAATCCAAGGACATCAGTAATTTCATCAAATGTAAATGCAATAAGTGGAGCATTTTCAAAATAGTTGACATATTGGAGTTTTTCTAAAAAAAACCATAGGCTGGAGACATTTCTAAAATACACAGATGTAAAAATTTCACAAAGCAAGACATGGGGAAAGGAATCATGGGACAATAACTGAAAGAAATCTAATGTATCTCTACTTACATCAACAAAGAAGAGAATAAGATGAGAAGAAGTGCTAGGAGATAATAAAAGGAGCAGTGTCCTAGATAGATAATAATTCTAAATTTGTACCAAATAAAATCTTTCAAAGTTAAAGGAAAAATTGGCTTAGTTATTAAAAGAACTAGATTAATCAACAATCATAGTAAAATAATATTTTAGTACTACTCTGTAATAGCTAAAATATGACAAAAATATATTTATATTCACAGAAGATTTGAATAAGATGTTACAGTAACTCTTATAATTGGTTGACAATTATAATGCACAATAAATGCACTGTGTTCATTCTATATAAGAACATACAAAAATTTACAAATATCATCCACTTGTTGAGTCATAAATTACTGAAATAGTATAGTACATTTTGTTGACCATATAGCAAACTAGTGATCAGTAACCAAAAACATCATTAGAAAGTACTGTATTTTCAGAAATTAAGAAATGTTGTTCTACATCATGCTGAGTGAAATAAGCCAGTCCCAAAGGGACAAATACCATATGTTCTCCCTGATCGGTGACGACTGACTGAACACCAAGAGGGAAACCTGTTGGAGTGAGGTGGACACTATGGGAAATGGTGGCTTGATCAGCATAGCCCTGACTGTTAATGAACAACTTAATACATTATCCCTCTTAGTAGTTTTTTTTATCTGTTCTACTTAATATGACTGGTTTAGATCTGTAATTGATGCACAGTTATTCTTAAGTGTTGAAAATTAACTGAAATGTGATCCCTGTTGAACATGGTGGTGGGAATGGGAGAGGGAAGAGATGTATAATTTGGGACATGCTCAGGCTGACTTGCCCCAAGTGGCGGAGTTGGAAGCATACCAGGGGATTCCAATTCAATCCCATCGAGGTGGCATGTACCAATGCCATCTCACTGTTCCAGGTGATCAGTTTCAGTTCACAGTTGGTCATGGTGAAGGGACTGGGAGTCAAAGGGAACACATAGACAAGTCTAGTACCTGGTAACGCTAACTGATGGAGTAAATAAAGGGGAGAGTGATCCAACATGGGAAGTGAGATACTCAGCAGACTCATAGAATGGCAGATGTCCTAAATAGCACTCTGGCCTCAGAATCAGCCCTAAAGGCATTCGGAGCTGGCTGAAAAGCTCATGAGAGTATTTCAGGCATGGAAAGCCAAGACACTCTGGCAAAAGATCTCTGTGAGTGAGATCTCAGTGGAAAGAACAGGTCATCAAAGAAGGAGGTACCTTTCTCTGAAGGGAGGAGAGAACCTCCACTTTGACTATGACCTTGTCTAAACAAGATAAGAGTCGGAGAACTCAGAGGGCTTCCATAGCCTTGGAAACTCATGACTGGAGCATAGGGAGATTACTGATGCCATAGACAGGAGTGTCAATTGGTAAAGTCAACAACAGGAGTCACTGTGCACTTACTCCTCATGTAGGATCTCTATCCTTAATGTGCTGTACATTGAGATTTAATGCTATAACGAGTACTCAAACAATATATTTCACTTTGTGTTTCTATGGGGGTGCAAACTGTTGAAATCCTTACTTAATGCATACTAAACTGATCCTCTGTAAAAAAAAAAAAAAAAAAAAAAAGAAATTATCAATTCCCAACTTGACTCTCACTGGGATTAAACATGACAATAGGTCTGCTCTGATTTCATCATCATTTAAAAAAATCATCTATTATTTTTCACTTTATGTTTCTGTGTGGGAGCAAACTGTTGAAATCCATACTTAATGTATACTAAGCTGATCTTCTGTATATAAAGAGAATCGAAAATGAATCATGATGTGAATGGAAGGGGAGAGGGAGTGGGAAAGGGGAGGGTTGTGGGTGGGAGGGACGGTATGGGGGGGAAGCCATTGTAATCCATAAGTCGTACTTTGGAAAATTATATGCATTAAATAAAAGTTTAAAAAAAAAATAATAACAGAAAAAAAAAAAAAAGAAATGTTGTTCTAAAAAATCACTGGGCAAAAGTACAAATCACATGGGAAATTAGAAAGTACTTTAGACTAAGAATAAAACATGACTTGTAGGCTATATTTATATTCATGTTTTGAGGGAAACTTATTTAAGTTATTCATTTTGGTACCTTAGAATAACAGTAAATTAAACTCAAAAGGAAGGCAATAGCAACAGCAAAACTACTCATGTACAGATTCTTAGAAAAACATAATTTACCAAAATAGACCCAATAGGAATAGATAATCTGAATCTCCAGTTCAAAAATTTTCCAATAATGAAACTCCCTATCTACATGATTTCTTTGATGATTTTCACTAAACATCTAAGGAAGGAATTGGAATAGAAAGAGGTCATCCCACAGCTTGCCTTATGAAACCAGAATAACCTTGAGTGTAAAATCTTATAAGAACATCATGAGAAAGAAGAACCATGAAATAGTCTCATTTATGACACTGTAAAAATCCTGAATATTAGGAAATTTAGCCCAGCAAAATAACACACACACAGACACAGACACACACGCGCGCGCGCGCGGGTGCACATCATGAACAAATTCCAGGTATAAAAGGTTGGGTTAACATTTTATTTTATTTATTTTTTTGACAGGCAGAGTTAGACAGTGAGAGAAAGAGACAGAGAGAAAGGTCTTCCTTCCATTGGTTCACCCCCCAAATGGCTGCTACAGCCAGCGGCGCAGCACCAATCCAAAGCCAGGAGCCAGGTGCCTCCTCTTGGTCTTCCATGCGGGTGCAGGGCCCAAGGACCTGGGCCATCCTCCACGGCTTTCCAAGGCCACAGCAGAAAGCTGGACTGGAAGAGAAGCAACCGGGACAGAACCGGCGTCCCCACCGGGACCTGGACCCAGAATGCCCGTGCCGCAGGTGGAGGATTAGCCTAGTGAGCCGCAGCGCTGGCTGGGTTAACATTTTAAAGATTAATTTAATTCACCTAGTAACAGTCTCAAGCAGAAAATATGCAATGATCATGTTGGTAGATGTGAACTAATTATAAATTCCAACATTAATCCATGTCAAAAGTGTTTAGCAAATTAGACACAGCAGAGAATTTCTTTAATCTGATAACTGCTTTCTACAAAACAAAAAATAACTCTTACCAAGCATCATACTAATACTGATTTGCTGAAATTTTTCTTTGTGATATTGAAAATGAGACAAGAATGGCTATCATCAAAATTTTAAATCACAACTGTAGTAAAGTACTAGACAATGCAATCAGGAAAGAACAAAACAATAAAGATAGTTTTGGAAAGTGTCTTAATCTGTTTTCTATTGCCATAATAAAGTATCTGAGCTTGGGCAATTTAAGAAATATATGCAACATTTTTGACTCATGGTCTGGGTGCTCAAAAGTTCAAGAGCAAGGTGTTGGCATGAAGTGAGGACCTTCTTGTTGTCATGGCATAGGGTATCACAAGGCTGGCAAATGTGCCAGCTTAGATCACTCTTCAACTTCTTATAAAGCCACTAATGCCTGGGCTGACACTGTGGTATAGAATGTTAAGCCTCTTCCTGTAGTGGCAGCATCACATATGGGTGCCGGTTTGAGTCTTGGTTGCTCCTTTTCCAATCCAGCTCCCTGCTGATGCACCTGGTAGGGCAACAGAAGATGGCCTTAGTGCATGGACCCCTTTTACCCAAATGGGAGACCTAGAAGAAGCTCCTGGCTCCTGGCTTTGGTCTGGTCCAGCCCCAGCCATTGTGGCCCTTTGGGGAGTGATCCAGTGGATGGAAGATCTCTCTCTCTCTCTCTCTCCTTCTCTCTCTGATATCATCATAAGTGTCCTAGCCTCATGATCTCACCTGTTCTAATGACCTTTCAAAAATCTTTGAAGATTGAATTTTCAACAAATGAAATTTGGAGGGACACATTCAAGTTAAAACAAGAAGTAACAAAATTTTCCTTGATTATCTTGAAGTAATTGTTTATGTAGCAAATCCAAAAGACTTCATAGATGAGTTATTTGAATAAAAATGAACAAATTCCAAGTACAAGCAAAGTATGATTCTCAAAGATAGTACTGAATGAAAGTCATACTGAAAGGAATACTAATTCATTATTCTATTTATATGATATTCAAGAAACTGAAAAAACTAAATTTTATAACTTAAAGACATACACATAGATAATTACATTGTGAAGAAAAGCAGGAAAACAAGTATAAAAGCCAGGAAAGTCACATCTGAGGGAGAACTTCTGTGCCCAAGGTGGGGAGGGGAGGAAGGTAGTCTGGGCCATTAATAATTCTGGGTTTGGTCTTAAAGGAATGGACTCATTGAACAGTTTTAAGCCAGCCAATATTATTGAACTTGTATTTTTCAAGAGAACAACTTGGGACAATTAGGGGTTATGGAAAGACAGAACTGGAAATAGCAGAATCAGTTGAGAGGCTATTGCAATAACTAGTTCGGGTGACTATAGCTGGTGGTTGACATTAGAGGACTGTATTAATTTTCTGTTGCTCTTGCAACAATTTATCACAAACAGAGAAGCTTAGAACAGCACAACTTATGATTTTTGCCTCTCTGTAGGTTAAAAGTCTGATACAGGTCTCGCTGGGCTGAAATCCAGGTACTAGCCGGGCCATCTTCCTGATGACTCCAAAATAGAAGCCATCCCTTTCCTTTTCTAGTTCTTAAAGGCCATACACATTCCTCGGCTCATGGTCCCTTCTTCCATCTTCAAAAACATTTTTCCCCAATCACATTTCTCTTTGAATCTGATTTCAGCCAGTAGAAGTTCTCCTTTTTAAGAACTCATATGATCAGGATGGATTCACCTGGGTAGTACAAGGAATCCTTCCATTTTAAGGGCCCTCGCCATCTCAGTCTACTTTCGTTGCTCTAACGGAACGCCTAACAGAGTACTGAATGAAGAGCTTTATTGCATTTGCAATTCTGGTGACTGCAGCATCCAAGCGGCCTGGCTCCAGCATCTGGTGAGGGCCCCCTTGGCTATCACAAATTGCAGAGAAGTGAGATGGGAAACAGTTGTGTGCAGAAGGAGCAAGTGTAAGAGTGAGGAGGCAACCGAGGAAGAGACTGGGGAGGGGCCAGGCCCACACTTAAATGACAACCTGCTCACATGGGAACTAATCCTGTGCCACAAGGCCTGATCCACTCCTACCAGACAGTGTTTTTCCATTCATGAGGATGGAACCCCAAGACCTTATCACATTACACTCGGCTCCATCTCTTAGGTGCACCATCATCTTCACTACCACACTGGAGACCAAGCTTCCAGCACTTGAGCCTTTGGTGGACAAACCATATCCAACTAAACCCAGCACCTTAATATCTGCCAGTCCCGTTAAGTGAGGTAAGGAATTGGAAAAGAACATACTCACAGGTTCCAGGGATTAAGACACAGACATCTTTGTGGGTTTTTATTCTCCTATTACGGTGGTACAGGTAGAAGTGGAGAAAAAAGCACATGCTCAAAGCATTCGTCTGCCTTTGAGAAACACTCTGGATGCCTCTGGTAGTCTTCGTTGACCGACCATGTGAGACTCCCAACCCACTCTACATGTGATGTTTACTAAACTAGGCCAGGCCAATGATCTAGGCACCCCATTCTTCAATTCAAGCCTGTCCTGAATTTGTTCCTTAGTCTCCATCTTGCTCAGTCCTACTTATTTCCTCTTCTCAAGGGCAAACATATTCAGATCAACTAAAGTCTTTGATCATGCACAATTCCATGATAATTTTGTAAGCAGAACTGTAACTGCTCTAATGGCGATAGTTGTAAATGCACAGCAATCCTATTAGCCATAAAATTTATTGTGTGACCTTGGCCTATTATCAACAAAGCAGTGGATAGTCATATTAAATTTGATTTTTCTTTTTGCTGGAAGAAAATCATATGACAATTTGTAGTTAACTACATTCTTTAATGTGGTAAATATAGACAAGTTCTATTTACCACCATATTTCCGTTTTGTCACCTGCCTTTGCTATGTCCTTTGTCATCATACCAACTCCCTTCTCTATTCTCACCATAACTTCCACAGTTTTACCTAATAATTCTATGTACAAATTGTCCAGAGGGTGGAAAAAATGTACTTCAAGAACTATTCCATGTCCATACCAGTATGCAGTATAACACAAACATTCTACAAAATGTCAATGTTCAGCTATTTCCTTCAAAGCTTTTGGCAAACACTAAGGATTATAAATCTCCCTTCACTTTGGGAGTCAATAGGATACACTAATGAGTGGAAAACAACAGCTATATTCCTGCTTCTTTCAGACTATGATAAAAGAGGCTGATTCAAATGCAAGATAAATGTGTACTCCCTTGATTTAAAAGATCCAAATTACTGCCATGTTTTTGTTAGACTCTTTAAAAAATACTTTTTAAAAAATAAATGTGTGTGTATGAGAGAGAGAGAGAGAGAGAGAGAGAGAATTCATTCACAGATTGAACAATGCCTTCTCATTAAATAGCAACTTCAATACCTTATACTACCTTATACCTTTAAGTCCTTTAGTTGCTGATGATAATAAAAAATATTGCATACATTTGCTTTGAATTGCTAAGATCTCTGCTTTAGGATCTGTGCTATGTAAACAGGTATTTGTTAAAATGAAAACAGCTGACATGATCACATGCAGCCATAGAGCTTTGAATCTCTTATTATATCTCCTTCAAGTCCTCTTGACTTTCCCCTTACAAGTCTTGATGCTGTCTGTGAGCTGCCTGATACTGGATCTTGGATCATGCAGGCTGCCCCGCCCCGGCTCTTCTCCCTGTCTTTGCACTCCTGTGGCAGTGATGTGACTAGAAATGAATGCTGCTTTCAGACATAGGCAGCAAGTAGCTCTGAATTTTTGATCATGTTTTCTTCAACCTTCTTCCTCAACTTTTGCTCTTGGTTAATCCATCTGTCTCTCAGGCTATGTACATAGTTGTTTTAGTGTCTTTGTCAGAGATGACCAAATAATGACTTTTTAAAAAATCAACCAACTGTTCATCTGTCTAAATGATTATTCCATGTTTGTTTCAATTTAGATAGCCCTCACCAGCTGCTTTGTGTTGATCAGTTCCTTTACATGTGCAACAGGGATTTTACACAGCACCACCAGCAGGTCAGTCTTTGTTCTAGGCACATAGGAGTCAACAGTTGGTAAAAGTTAATTCAGTCTTGCACTGGTGGAGAATATAGTCCCATGGGGGAGGGAGGAGGACATTATTAGTGAAAAGATCTCACAAACTATATAAAATTACAACTGTAAGGAATACCCTAGAAGCATTAGTCGTGATGAGGCTTGGCAACAGGGCATTGACTGTGAAGGAGTCTTATTTGACCTGAGATCTGAACAACACACAGCATGAATTAAGGAAAGAGTTGCAATTGGTGTAATCAAGGCAGTGGGAACACATACGCACACACCTCTGGTAGGAAGATTCTCAGAGGTGTGAGAACTGAAATGAGGGGAATGTGGCTGGTACACAGAGAGCCAGAGAGTTGGGGCAGCAGATAATACTGTAGAAGCTGACACTAGGTAGACTATGGAGGATTGTGTAGGTACTGTTAAGGATTTGCTCCTCATCCTAAGACAAGGAGAACTGTTGCAGGGCTTTATCCAAGGAGGAGTTATTTCATCTAATTTTCATGTTCCCCTGTCTTTTTTTTTTGTTCTTTGTTTGCATTCCAGGAAGATGTGTGTGATATGTATCACAATTGTAAATAGGAAAACTCACAGAACTTCATCTCAGATCTTTTGAATTTGCAATAGAGTGATTCTTAATGGGATTCACAATCCAGTCCCTCTAAAGTGCTTTATGGGCCTTGCCTCCGCAGCCAGCTCGTGGGTGGCTGTTGTTGGATATACCCATATAATACATATTTAAAAGGGAAGAGTGACAGCTTCCCTTTTCTTACCACTTCTTGAGCAGAATGAAGTGGCCTGAGGATATAACAGAGTCAGGTCTCACAGGCTGCAAAGCCCATGAGTGCTCCTGGCCTCATTCCTGCTCAGATGCCTTTCTTTCCCATCAGTCCCCAAAGGAAACTAAACTGCTTTTGATGTAATACCTCTTGTGATCTCAAGAGTGAGGCTTTCAAAGGTGATTGAACAGTCTCTGAGTACCTGCTCTGGGCAAGGCTCCAGCCAGATGCCCTCAGAGGAAGGAGGGAGGAGTCGCTCATGAGAAGATGAAAGCTTAATAGAGAATTTGGGGCACAAGCAAGTGACTAAGAACGAGACAATCCAAAGCTGCTCTGAGGAATCTGACAAGCCGCCAGATTTGAAGGGCAGTTGGCTCTCAAAAAACTCAGTGGAAATGAGAGCCTCAAGTGCCAAGAGGCTCGCACTCAACTTTTCTAAGAAATTTGCAATCAAGACTTCCCTTGCTCCTGCCCATTTGGTGCTTCAAAAAGCACTGGCCACATTTGGACCACATTTGGACAAGGCCCTCGCTTGCCCCTCATTTCTCTAAGCATCTGTCCATTTCTAAGCAAACTGGGTCATGGTTCCTTATGTTCTATTTTGCCCACAGGCAAGAACAGAAGGTCTAGATAAACAAGCCAAAAGCAAGGAATAATTTCAGAAGAATTAAAGAGTTAAATATAAAAAAGAAAACCACAAAAATTTGAGAAAAAGATAGATATAATGCCTCTATATTTGATTTTAAAAATCCAAAATATTCATACACAATCGTATTTATGTTTAAACATCAAAAAACTAAAAATACATATATGCAGGCTTTGAGTTTCTACACATTAAACATGCAATTCTCCACAGGTGTCCTCTGAAATCTATAGAGATGAGCAAGGAGAGAAAATAATTCCCTTCTACCCCTGTCTACAGCATAAGTAGGAGGCATAAGTAGGAGGCAGAGAATTCTACAAATTTCAATTCACACAGAAGTAGGGAAATAAAATCTGAAGCCTGCAGAGCCTCTGCTGGGGCTGAAAGTTAGCTAGAGAATATTCAGGAAAGAGGACAGACAGTGGGAGCGAGCAGTGGCACCACACAGATCAAATCACTGCCAGTAGGAACATGTTACACTCAGAGAGGACAAAAGTCCAGAGAGGTCCCTGACCTAGGTGACTATGACTAGTCACCTGACCTAGGTGACCATGACTTATGCTGGGGCATAAGACGAAGCAGCTTGCAGGTGCACAGATTCAGAGGTGACCATCTGGGGAAGGCACATCTTCTGGGAGAAGAGGTGTCCTTGGAGCCTCAGTGGTGCAGTAGAAGAAAGTCTTTGAAATTAAGGGTCCATTAGAAAAGGAAGAGAAGGTACACCCCCCTTGCCCCACCCAATACACAAAGTATGCCTTCTATTTTAAACTAAGTTCAGTGCACTTCATCAAATCAACAGAAGACAGTGCTCTTATTTTTTTTAAATGATTTTATTTATTTATTTGAGAGGCAGAGTTACAGACAGTGAGAGGGAGAGACAGAGAGAAAGGTCTTCCTTCCGTTGGTTCACTCCCCAAATGGCCGCAATGGCCGGAGCTACGCCGATCCGAAGCCAGGAGCCAGGAGCTTCTTTCTAGTCTCCCGTGTGGGTGCAGGGGTCCAAGCACTTGGGCCATCTTCTACTGCTTTCCCAGGCCACAGCAGAAAGCTGGATTGGAAGAGGAGCAGCCGGGACTAGAACCGGGACCCATATGGGATTCCAGCTCCGCAGGCGGGGGATTAACCTGCTACGCCACGACGCCGGCCCCCACAGTGCTCTTGAACCAGAA
This sequence comes from Oryctolagus cuniculus, assembly GCF_051225735.1. NCBI lineage: Eukaryota > Metazoa > Chordata > Mammalia > Lagomorpha > Leporidae > Oryctolagus > Oryctolagus cuniculus. Next base: position 95,504,617 of record NC_142873.1, read on the forward strand.
AACCAAGTAAGCCTCCTCCAAATCTGATCACTACCTATACAGAATTATCCTTTTTTTGCTGGTCAAGGAAAATGCAAGGTAATTAAAAGCTAAAACAGCAGATAACATCTCCACAAAGCCACTGGAAAATGAGAATCAAAATACTTCAGCAACTACATGGCAGTAGCTCCAAAACTGAGCTAAAAGTCTACAGAAGAGCATTTAGAGATTTTTGCTACAAACCACTCATCAGAAGTTCAGAAGCTCGGAGCAGAAGAGGACAAATGAAGAGACAGCAGGAAACAAGAATTGTGGGACTCAGGGTACAAGGTGAAGTACAATGGGGAGCTACGGCTGTACGTACCATGGCTCAGGGATCATCCTCAGCATCACCACTCAGGGAGCAGAGTGGCATCAGGAGCCTCCTGATGTGATGGATCAGGTGTACACAGGGTCATCCATGTCATGTTCTCCCCAAAATGTCTAACCTGACCCTCGTGATGAGGAAATAATCAGATAAGTTCAGAGTATGGGACATTCTCAAATTCAACTGGCTTGGACTCTTGAAAAATATCAGTGACATGAGAAGAAGGGAAGCATTTTTCTAGCCAAAATTGACAGAGACATACTAAATAAATCTCTTTTCTGATGCTTTAATCAATCCCAAATTTGGGGAGAAAACTTCATCAGCTATAAAGAATATTTTTAAAATAAATAAGGACATTTGAATATTATCTCTATATCAGCAGTTTGAGTGGGTGGATAGAGGGGTGAATGAATTTAAGGGAAAACAAGCATATCAAAATATTAACAACCGGTGACTGTATCTGTAAGGGGTTGAATAGCGTCATCTCCCACCTCCCTCCCATTCTTGCAAACTCAGAAGTGCAGAATGCGACCTTACATGGAAATAGGGCCCTTGTGGATGTAATGGCATTGAGATGAGGTCCTACTGGATCAGGGCAGGTTCTGAATCCAGTCTGACACATTCCTTACTGGAAGAGGAGACAAACGCACAGGGGAAACGCCAGGTGACCGAGAAGGCAGAAGCTGAAGTGATGCATACACAAGCCAAGGAACACCAAGGACTGGTAGCAGCCACCGTAAGTTGGGAAGAGGAAAGGAAAGCTGCTTTCCTCGAGACTTTGGAAAAAAAGAAAGGCCCTCCTGATATCCTGCTTTGAACTTGCACCTCCCAGAACTGTGAGACAATTCATTTCTGTTGCTTTTTCTTTTAATTATGTTTATTTGTTTGGGGCGGGGGTGGGGTGGGGAGATCCTTTATCTGATTATTCACCACCTAAATGGCCTCAACTGCCCAAGTTAGGCCAGGCTAAATCAGAAGCCAGGAACTCCACCTAGGTCTATGCGGGTTGCAGGGACTCAGGTCCTTGTACTGAGTCATCATCTGCTGCTTCCCAGGTGTATTAGTAAGGAGCTTGATTGGAAGTGGAGCAGCTGGGACATGAACTGGTACACGGATATGGGATGTGGGCATCTCAAGTGGTGGCTTAAGTCCTTGTAGCCCAATGCTTGCCCCAAATGTCTGTTGTATTAAGTCACTCAGTTTGTGGTAATTTGTTATAAGGAGCCCCAGGACACTAATATGGGAGTTAAACGTACATAGTGTTCAGTAAAAATATTTTTAGTTTTTTTTTCTATAGTTCTGATTTATTTCAAATCACAAGTTTGGTAACATAAAAATAAATGAAATATACTTAAAAAGTACATGCATGAAATACAATTAAATACACCAATTAAAAGAGGTTTTCCCTGACTGTGTTGAGAAGTCCTTAGCTCTCCAGTGACTTCAGAAAACCTCCTAGATCTTTATTAAAAGCCCATGAGAGTATTTCAGGCATGGAAAGCCAAGACACTCTGGGGGGGGGGGGGAACTAAATGAAAGATCTCCGCGAGTGAGATCCCAGTGGAAAGAACGGGTCATCAAAGAAGGAGGTACCTTTCTCTGAAGGGAGGAAAGAACTTCCACTTTGACCATGGCCTTGTCTAAATATGATCAGAGTCGGTGAACTCAGAGGGCTTCCATAGCCTTGGCAGCTGATGACAAGAGCCTAGGGTGATTACTGATGCCATAAACAAGAGTGTCAATTTGTTAAGTCAACAACAGGAGTCACTGTGCACTTACTCCTCATGTAGGATCTCTGTCCTTAGTGTGCTGTACATTGAGATTTAATGCTATCACTAGTACTCAAACAGTATTTTTCACTTTATGTTTCTGTGTGGGAGCAAACTGTTGAAATCTTTACTTAATGTATGCTAAACTGATCTTCTGTATATAAAGAGAATCAAAAATGAATCTTGATGTGAATGGAAGGGGAGAGGGAGTGGGAAAGGGGAGGGTTGTGGGTGGGAGGGACGTTATGGGGGGGAAGCCATTGTAATCCATAAGCTGTACTTTGGAAATTTATATTCACTAAATAAAAGTTAAAAAAAAGAACAATTAAAAAAAAAAGACATACTTATTCATCTCCATCCATCATTCTCAAATGTGTGCCCAGGACTGTATGTGGCTTTGGTTATTGGGTAAAATTTCTATATGTTCAGAACTAGGGAGATAGTTGGGAGTTACACTGCTATGAATGGAAAAGGACTTGGGCTTCAGGGAAGGTTCTGGAAAGAGGGTAAAGGCACATGACACCTTCCACTAACAAGAGAAATAGGCAACATCACATAACAAGCTAGATATAGACAAAGCCAATACAGAGAGAAAGAAAGAAAAGGTGTTGCCTTCACACAGCAGGAAATGTGTAGGGACAGGAGGAGGACTGGCAGTGGTCACTCAGTGGTCTGTAGTCTCACACTGATGGTTGGCTTGCAGATTCTAGCCCCAGTTCCCCTGGGTCTGAATTCAGGTTCTGTCTCTTTCTGCCTCCGTGACTTTAGAAAATGGGGTCATAACAGAACTCACAAAGGATTGTCTTAACAATATGTTTGCCATGCATTTAGAATAGTGCCCACACCATAGTCTCAGGCAGGTAATACTGATGTGTGTTTGTTTTTTTCCTGGATCTTTGGCCCATGTTGGGTATTTTAATTAGTCTCAAATTGCTATAGAGGCAAAGCAGCAACCTTAGCAGAGTTTAACAACAAAAGTTTGTAGCTATCACACCCACTTTTTGAGGAAGGGCAAAGACTGCTAACAGTAGCATCACAAATAGTTTCGATTTTGTCCTTTGCTGTTTATATTCGATTTTCTTCTAATAAGGCAACACTTATTTGATAATCAAGAAAAAACAAAAGAAGGAAACAGAAAACTGTTAACCATGTCTCTCTCTCTCTCTTTTTTTTTTTTTTTTGACAGGCAGAGTGGACAGTGAGAGAGAGAGACAGAGAGAAAGGTCTTCCTTTGCCGTTGGTTCACCCTCCAATGGCCGCCGCGGCCAGCGTGCTGCGGCCGGCGCACCGCACTGATCCGATGGCAGGAGCCAGGTGCTTCTCCTGGTCTCCCATGCGAGCGCAGGGCCCAAGTACTTGGGCCATCCTCCACTGCACTCCCTGGCCACAGCAGAGAGCTGGCCTGGAAGAGGGGCAACCGGGACAGAATCCGGCGCCCCGACCGGGACTAGAACCCGGTGTGCCGGCGCCGCAAGGTGGAGGATTAGCCTAGTGAGCCGCAGCGCCGGCCAACCATGTCTCTCTTACTCTTCATCTTCCCACCAAACGATGGAGGTGGTAGAGACAGTGACGAGGAGGAAAAATGTGCTTTTAATTTGAAGCAAGAACATCAGCCAAGAGGCGAAAGCCCTGAGACGCTTGCACAGGCCCCATCTGTGTCTTCTGCCTTCCAGACAGCCTACACTGCAACTGGGCGCTCAGTAAGTCAGAGGAAACTTAGTGATTAGCCAGCAAAAAATTAAAATGAAAGAAAAGATTCAGATTGAGGTCAGTGAATCACTCTGATGAAAATATACAAGGCGAGCTGGAAAGCAAAAGGACATCAATAAGGTTGGATGTTTATTTAATGTGGATTTATGGACTTTATTACAAAAAAACATCGATCAACAATAACCTACTTCCCAAAAAAACTTGAAATGTACCAAGAGTTGAAAATAAAATTGGTCAACACTTCAGTAGTCGTCTCATAGTCTTAGGTTTCAGAAGCCTAGCTCCTTAAGTCTTTCTACTAATTCAGTTCATTAAGAGCACAATGAGTAGAGAATATAGTGGGAAAATGTGATTAAAATATGAATACCTACATCTAATCCACTGACTAGCATATTCACTGCTGAATTTATTTGCATGATTATGTAAATGAAAGGAAGAAATCCCTGCTTGCCACATATGATGGTCAGAGATTTTTAAAATAGATGGAGGACCTTACAGCACATGCAAGTTAGGGCTACATGCAGCAGGCATTACAGTATGCAGCAAAAGTGACAGGAAGGCAGGCCCGCAGATGAGTCTTTCCCAACTTTTTCCTGAGCCAGGTTGGTCTTAATTTAATCCGTAAGGATTAGGACAGCTACCACTTAGTGACTTCCCAGTGCTCAGAGCAGTGCTGTGTTTTTGTTGCCTGTGTGAATCACAACATCTGCATTATTTCCCTTGATGCTGCTTATCAAAATTGTGGCACCAGTTTTCTGGGGTGCTTATTTGCTCACCGTCCATCTCTTCCCTCTGAGTTCAGAAATCATGACAATTTTGCTTATGGCTGTATCTCCAGTCCTTTTTTTTTTTTTTTTTTTTTTTTTTTTTGGACAGGCAGAGTGGACAGTGAGAGAGAGAGACAGAGAGAAAGGTCTTCCTTTGCCATTGGTTCACTCTCCAGTGGCCACCGCGCTGATCCAAAGCCAGGAGCCAGGTACTTATCCTGGTCTCCCATGGGGTGCAGGGCCCAAGGACTTGGGACATCCTCCACTGCACTCCCTGGCCACAGCAGAGAGCTGGCCTGGAAGAGGGGCAACCGGGACAGAATCTGGCGCCCCGACCGGGACTAGAACCTTGTGTGCCGGCGCCGCAAGGTGGAGGATTAGCCTATTGAGCCGTGGTGCCGGCAATATGACAGACTCTTACTGAGTTCCCAGCTCCCATGTTTGGCCTGGCCCATCCCTAGCACGGCAGGCATTTGTGGAGTGATCCAGAGGTTGGGCTCTCTCTCTTTCTCTTTCTTTCTTTCTGCCTTCCAAACAAACACATAAATAAAATAATTAAAGACAAAAACAACCAACCAAACAAAATTATTATGCCATATAAAATTAATTCAAAATATTTCAGGATTTAAAGGTAAATATTCAAACTAAAAAACTTTTATAAGAAAATGTAGGAGAAAATCTTCAGGCTCTAAAGCTAGGTGAGGATTTCTTAGCCATGACAGCCAAAGTATGATCCATTAAAAAAAAAAAAAAAAAAGCTGAGAAATGTTGTTTGAAATGAAAAACTTTTGTGCTGTAAAAGACCCCTGTAAGTAGATGAGAAAACAAGTACAGACTTGGAGAAAAAGCTTGAAAACCACATATTGACAAAATCCTCATATCTGGAATACATAAAGAACTTTCAAAACTCAGTATTAAGAAACATATAATCCAATTAAGAGATGAACAAAGACATGAAGAATCATTGCATCCACAGTCATTTCCTAGTTTGCTTGCCAGCACTGGGAAAGGTGTCTAATATTGTGAGCTAGTAGCAAATAGGAGTTAAAACCACAATGAGACGTCAGTTACACAACTTTTCAAACAGCTAAAAGGAAACATATTGGTAACATAAAATCCTATGAAGGATGTAGAGAAGCTTGGTCTCCCACACACGCTGGTGGATAACAGTTTGGTGGTTTCTTTATTAGTCATACCACTCATAATCACTCCTGGGCACTTATCCCAGAAAAACAAAAAACTACATGTATACAAATGTTTATGTATCTTTATCCACAATAACAAAAAACAAATCAATACAAATATTCATCAACAGGTGAATGGTGGAACAGGCACGTATGTCCGTACAGTGGGATGCCACTCCAGGAATGGCCCATGTAACAATGTAGATGAAGGACAGGTGTGTTTCCTACTAGTTAAGATGGCTGCACAGCATACCAGAGTGCCTGGGTTTAGTAGCCAGATTGACCTCCTGGCTTGTTTTGTGTCAATGCATACCCTGTAAGGAAGCAGTAATGACTCCAGTAATTGAGTTCTAGCCACCCATGCAGGAGATTGAGGTCCTGGTTCCCAGCTTTGGCCTGACCCAGCCTTGGCTGTTGCGGGCATTTGGGGACAGAATGAGCATATGGGAACTTTCTGTATCTCTGACTCTTTGTCTCTCAAACAAACAAAAGAACAATCTAGATCAAAGGAGATTGTGCTTAGTGAAAAAAAAAAATCAGGCTTGAAGGTTTACATACTATGTGGTTCTGTATTTATAACATCCTGGAAATAACAAAACTATACAGATGGAGATCAGATTAGTGGTTGTCAGAGGATGATGAGGGATTAGTAATGTGGGGAGAAAGCAGGAGGGAGCCCCTTTGCTGTGACAGGACAGTGCTGTAACCTGTATGCTGGTGCTTACATGAATCTATACATGGCACTACACTGCATAGAACCACACATATGTAATCCCACCCACAAAGGAGTGCACATGAAAATGGTGATAACTGGTTAAGATCTGAAAACTAGTAGTAGCATACTAGTCTCAAGTTCCTGATTGTGAAATTGTATCAAGTTATATAAGCTGTCAGCACTGGAGGAAGCTGGGTGAAGGGTAGGCGGTGCTCTGTGTAACATTTTTTTCGATTTCCAGTGCATTTATAACTGTTTCAAAATAAAATGTAAACAAAACAGAACAAGAACAGAAAAAATAAATGACACATCATTTTCTAATTGGCTACTTTTTAAAATTAACTATATCGTGAGGCTGTTTACATGATCTGTATGGTGAGTGTATCAGTTTTGGCTGCTGTAACAAAATGCCATAGACTGGGTGGCTGAAACATCAGACACTTATTTTGTATGGTTCTGGAGACTGAAAGTCCAAGATCAAGGTGCCAGCAGAGTCAGTCCCTGGTAGAGTCTTGCTTCCTAGTTTATAGCCAGCCCCCTTCTCATTGTGTTCTAACATAATGGGAAAAAGAGAGAGAGGGAGAGAGAAAGCGAGCAGGAGGGAGGAATAAAGTGAGGAGGTGGGGAGAGAGAGAGAAATAGAGAGAGAGGGAAGTGGGTGCTGGAGCAAGCACCACTCTGGTCTCTTCCCATGAGGTTATTAACCCTGTCATGAAATCCCACTTTTATGAGCTCAAGTAAACCTAGCTATCTGCCTAAAGCCCCCCTGCCAAATACTATCACACTGATGGCATTGGGCTTCAATATGGGAATTTTGAGGAAACACAAATATCCGATTCATAATAGCGCAAACAACACTGCCACTGGCTCTCTTCCCAGTTGTTTACTAAGTGATGTCTCTCCAATAGCTGAAAACTAGACATATGGGAGTATTTAGATCAGAAATAATCCAACAGGACCAGTCAGAACTTGTTTGTTGTATGATTGATTGCTGAGAGACTGATGGATGTTGCCTCTGGCTTTTGCCTTTCACAGATGCCAACTTTCAGGGACATCAGTCTGACCTACAGTATGTCCAGAATCACCATCTACTTTAACTGTAACTCCTGGACTTCACAGGAAAAGGGTTCTAGTTTCCCCCCATGAAGAGACTAACAGTGAGCCAGGTCAGTTCCAATTTGCTTGTAAGTTTTCTAATGGTGTACAAAGTTCCTGACAGATTTTGTTTTCTTTTTGTTCATTTATTTTTCTGTAACAAAATCAGAAAGCGTGATTTCTCTATGGTAGGTAGTTCATGAGAATAGTCGTATTCAAGCCTTATACTTTACACCCACCATCGCTTTGTTGTGATTATGCATGGATCAAATGTCAAACTCCATGATCTGCTCTTTAACCCCTTGTAGGGTAGCGACGCTTAGGCTTTTTCTGGCTTTTCATCCCCAATTTCAGTGTCCAGAATCCACTCTTGTTTTAGAGACATGATTTAATTATCTGTCCCTTGTATTTCCTTCCTAACCCATAAAATATAAAAGCAAACAAACAAAACCACATCTGTTTCACTGATTTCCCTCAGAATCTAGCCTAAATCTCCTCTCACCTCAGTCCTATCCCTCTGTTAGAGTACTGTTACACAAGTCTGTGGCTTATGTTGTATATTACCACCAACTTCTTGAGGGCAGAGTTCTTTCCCAACTTTTCTCTAAATTCCACCCCAGTGACTAGTTGAATGCCTGTGCAAAGTAAAGGTTCAAAAAATGTTCAATGAAATGAGTAGCCTTTATGTCACCAAATGAGTAAGTTGTTTTATCTCTGTAAGCCTCAATTTTCTTACCTATAATCTGTGAATAAGAAGTTACAGATATGTTATATATAATGTTAAACATATTTATAAATATATTGTGAATATAATTATCTTCTTTGGCACTGTTATTATTATATACTATTGATTTTTAGATTTATTATTTTTTTATTTACTTGAAAAGCAGTTAAAGAGAGAGAGGTCTTCATTCACAGGTTCACTCCCCAAGTGACTGCAACAGCCATGGCTGAGCCAGGTTGAAGCCCAGAGAAAAGAGCTTCCTCTGGGTCTCTCATGCAGGTGGCAGGGGCTCAAGTACTGGGCCATCTTCCACTGCTTTCTCAGGCATATTAGCAAGGAGCTGGATTAGAAGTGCAGCAGCTGGTACACTAACTGGCACCCATATGGGATGCTGGCATCGCAGGAGGCAGCCCAACAGCTGTGCCAAATGCTGGCCCCCAAATTAATATTCTTAATATTAGATTCAAACTTCGGTGAGCTTGCCTATGACTTATCCAGTGCAATGTAGCATAAGAGAACTGGCCTGAAAGTCAAGAGTCGGAGATGTAAGTTCTCATCTCAGTTCTGTACACTGCTCATGACCTTGGGTTAGTTAACCTCTCTGGCCTCCTGTTCTGTTGTCTGCAAAATGTTCATGAACCTGAAGTGTAGGCAGGACCTCTTTGCAGCTTTGTCTGTAAGTCCACAGTGCTGTGTGACACTTTTGGCGGAGCTGGGCTCCCAGTGATGGGTGCCGCTCCACCTGCTCTAACTTCCTCTCTAAACCCCCAGCCTCTCCCTTAGCAGTGGGCTATGTACCGTTTGGTAAAGATGTCTTGGAGACATAGTAGTAGCTGCAAAGATACCTCTTGATTCTACTTCGGTAACTGTACCAATTGGAGAAGGATTATTGCTTTCTTCAATTTGTGACGATAGTGAGCATTTGAAGTTATAGGAAAAAAAATCAATGCCAATGGGCTGCAGAGGTGAGGTGTCTAATGCTATTTTTCTGGGCAAGTCACTGTGGGAGGGATGCTTCTAGAGTTGATGAACTTGATGACACTGCTTCAATCCATCCTCCCTGCAGACCCTGTGTGACCCAGGACTGGAGACCTCAATTACAGAGGCAGGATCACAGATGCCCAGAATAACAGGCTGTCACAGCTGGAAGAACTCTTGTTTAGTCCAAGCCTTCAATTTTACACATGAGGAAACGGGAGCTGAAGGAGGCCAAAGAGCACCTCCAAGGTGGCAGGGCTCCCGGCAGAGCTGGCTATGGGAAGAGCACTTCCTGGAGACCTGTTTTGCAGTTGCTGCTCCTCCTTCCAGCTCCACCCACTGGGACCTGGCATTTCCGAGAGCAAAAATGAGTCCCAAGTAGGCACAAACAGGCAATGGCTGCAATTTATCTTCCTCCCTCATTCTCAAATAAAGTCCGATAGATCAAGGCTATTGGAGATAGCTGAAGCTGATCTGGGGAAAAACTAGTTCCCAGTTCTTAACTACAATACAAATAGTAAATCCTTTGTCTCTAAGGTACTGTGGGCCTATCCTGGAGGAGATTCTTCTGGAGCTGTAAGCACGCGGTGTCCCAAGGGCCTTTTTCTTTTTACGACTGAGCACATACCTGGCAGCACACCTCAGGGTGTGAGTTGCAAGAAGCAGTGATTATGCTTCCTGTAGTATCTGTCAGAACTTGGATGGCATCTGCTAGACCAGAGGCTCCTTGAGATGGATACAGCCTCAGGATCAAGCTGGCAGAAGGCCTAGTACTTAGAGGACATTCAAAATGTTGGTTGGATGATTCCAGCAAGTGTCACTCATGCTGATGACCACAATGTCACAGATTGTTCAGTAGAATACGAAACAGCATAGAATATGAAATAGAATATAAAAGAAGTGAGGATAGGGTAGGTAATGAGACTCAGGAAAGAAACTTAAGGCTCATGATATATTTTTGGAGTAAGAAATCAGACATACACTTGGTCATATTCACTGCAGTGGGAGTGGTTACACCGGAGGAAAGAAAGTAGAGTGAGAAGTGTATTTTGATTTATTTCAATAGTATGAGTGTATTTTCTTATTTTTACAATTCTCTTTCACTCTTCTTGCTCTCTGAGAGAATGATGTGCTGGATGAATTCTACTCTGAAATTCGATGCTTTGGGGGCGTTGTATGATAGCTACTCCCACCCCCATCCCGCTTCCATCTCCACCTGCCCATCTCCCTCTCTCTCACTAGATGTTTTTTCTCTTTGGAAGGATATTGGTACTGAGGGATCCAGGGTGCACAGCACAGCCCTGAGGAGGGAAAACAAGGATCTGGCTATGCAGGCCGGAAGAACATATTGGAGTCATGAAGTCTCCGTTGGCAGTTTCAGTACCTACTTCCTGTCCTCTGCCTGACCATACCCTTCCCAACTTCCCTGGTCTCTAGTTGGGTACATGTGGCTGAGCTCTGATCAGTGAAATGTGGAAGGAAGAGTCATCTGGCACTTCTAAACCTGGCCATTCTACACATACCTGGTGCACATTTCAGCTCTCTTTCCTTAACACAGCAACCTTGTATAGGCTCCAAGATGGAAGAGGGCCATGTGATTCATTTTGGACGTTGAGTACTCTCAGTTTATGACAGGTCCCTCTTGGGAGTTTGTTACTGAAGCTTGCCCTACTCTCTCCTGACTTTTCTTCCAATCTACTAAGCTCGCCTCATCTGAAGCTGACAAGGAAGGCAAAAATGCAGGCCAAGGAACTTCTGCAGGATTAAACATTTGCATTCATCTACAGGTCCGGTTCTCTTCTGTTAGGAACAGGAATGTGTCAGTGCAGGAAAGAGGGATGTGAGGAGAGGTCAAACACAGACCCAGATTTTCTCTTCCACTTTACCACTTTCCCCGAGTCATAGTTTCCCTAATTTCTCCTTTTTGGTTTTAATGTATACTAGAAGAAAACTTTCAAGATTAAAGACAAAACTTAAAGATGAGTGACATATTTCAAGTTGTTTTTGAACTATAAACTTTAAATAGTCGTGTAATTTAAAAAATATTTGAAAGGCATAGTTACAGAAACAGAGAGGGAGAGGGAAAAGGAGAGAGAGAGAGAGAGAGATCTTCCATCCACTAGTTCACTCCCTAAATGTCTGCAATGACAGGGGCTGGGCCAGACTAAAGCCAGGAGCTTCTTCCAGGTCTCCCACATGGGTGCAGGGGCCTAAGCACTTGAACCATTTTCCATGGCTTTCTCAGGCCGTTATCAGGGAGCTGGATCAAAAGTGGAGCCACTTGGTCTTGAATCAGCACTGATATGCAATAGGGATGGGGATGGGTGGCTTAACCTGCCATGCCACAACACTGGCCCCAGACTTTTGTAATTTTTTTACACATTTTTTTATTTAGTAAATATAAATTTCAAAGTACAGTTTACGGATTACAGTGGCTCCCCCCCCACACAATTTCCCTCCCACTTGCACCCCTCCCATCTGCCGCTCCCTCTCCCATTCCATTCACATCAAGATTCATTTTCAATTCTCTTTATATACAGAAGATTGATTTAGTATATATTAAGTAAAGATTTCATCAGTTTGCACCCACACAGAAACACAAAGTGTAAAATACTGTTTCAGTACTAGTTAATAGCACTACTTCACATTGGACAACACATTAAGGACAGATCCCACATGAGAAGTAAATACACAGTAACTCCTGTTTTTTTTTTTTTTTTTTTTTTTTTTGACAGGCAGAGTGGACAGTGAGAGAGAGAGACAGAGAGAAAGGTCGAAAGGTCTTCCTTTGCTGTTGGTTCACCCTCCAATGGCCACCGCGGCCAGCGCGCTGAGGCCGGCGCACCACACTGATCCAAAGGCAGGAGCCAGGTACTTATCCTGGTCTCCCATGGGGTGCAGGGCCCAAGGACTTGGGACATCCTCCACTGCACTCCCTGGCCACAGCAGAGAGCTGGCCTGGAAGAGGGGCAACCGGGACAGAATCTGGCGCCCCGACCGGGACTAGAACCCGGTGTGCCGGCGCCACAAGGCGGAGGATTAGCCTAGGGAGCTGCGGCGCCGGCGACTCCTGTTGTTGACTTAACAATTTGACACTCTTGTTTATGGCGTCAGTAATCTCCCTAGGCTCTAGTCATGAGTTAGCAAGGCTATGGAAGCCTTTTGAGTTCGCCGACTTCAATCTTATTCTGACAGGGTCATAGTCAAAGTGGAAGTTCTCTCCTCCCTTCAGAGAAAGGTACCTCCTTCTTTGATGGCCCCGTTCTTTCCACTGGGATCTCACTCACAGAGATCTTTCATTTAGGTCCTCTTTTTTTTTTTTTTTTCCAGAGTGTCTTGGCTTTCCATGCCTAAAATACTCTCATGGACTCTTCAGCCAGATCCGAATGCCTTAAGGGCTGATTCTGAGGCCAGAGTGCTATTTAGGACATCTGCCATTCTATGGGTCTGCTGTGTATCCTGCTTCCCATGAAGGATCGTTCTCTCCCTTTTTGATTCTATCAGTTAGTATTAGCAGACACTAGTCTTGTTTGTGTGATCCCTTTGACTCTTAGACCTATCAGTGTGATCAACTATGAACTGAAATTGATCACCTGGACTAGTGAGATGGCATTGGTACATGCCACCTTGATGGATTGTATTGGAATCCCCTGGCATGATTCTAACTCCACCATTTGGGGCAAGTCCAATTGAGCATGTCCCAAATTATACATCTCCTCCCTCTCTTGTTCCCACTCTTATATTTAACAGGGATCACTTTTCAGTTAAAATTTAAACACCCAAGAATAATTGTGTGTAAATTACAGAGTTCAACCAATAGTACTAGAACAAAACAAAGAAAAAATACTAAAATGGGTAAAGTATTACACTGTACATCAACAGTCAGCACAAGAGCTGATCAAGTCACTGTTTCTCATAGTGTCCATTTTTACTAATCATGATCTAAGTTGAACCTGAACAATCCATCATTTCAAGTTAAACAGTTTAAAGAGCTTAATTTTAATTTATTTCCTGCTATATGGTAAAGGAAAATTTCAAAAAGCCACAAGAGATTGCTTCTAGATCAACATTATTCATGTTATCAACTTAGATGTGTAAAATAAATTCATCCTAAACTCAGTTAATGTCTAATGAATATACAGGTAAATTCATGAATTCTAGACCTGGTTGCATTAACTTTGTCTCAAAGTTAATCTGTTGTTAGAAAAATAAATTATTGTTATGAGTTTGAGGTATTGCCCATGCAAATTAGACCTATGGGTGATTATAAATAAATAATAATGTGCTTGAGTTATTGTTATTTTTTTATTTTTAAAGAAGGTAAAAGCAAGATGAACAGGAAGAGAGATGAGAGCGAGAGAGAGGGTCCCATCGACTGTTTCACTCCCCAAATGCCTGCAATGGCCAGGGTTGGACAGGACCAAAACCAGGAGCCAGGAACTCCAACCAGGTCTCCCCTGTGGATGGCAGGAGCCCATATGCTTGAGCCATCACCACGAGCTCATAGGGTTTGCATTAACAGGAAGCTGGTGTGAAGAGGGGAACCATGTATCAAAAACAGGCACTCTGTATAGGATATGGGCATCTTAACTGGTAGGCTATATATGCCTGCTCAGAGTATTGGTAAATTTGTGTCAGCTTAGTATTAAACAAGAGGAAACCAGACTCAGCTTATACTTTTTATATACTAAAATGATGTAATTCATATCAACTTAATTTTGTAATGTGGCAGAAAGTGAATCTACCTATTTAGGTAAAAGGTCACCCATCTGAAAATAGGTGTGTGTGCTTATCCTTGCATACAAAGAATGCATCATCAAATTTAAATACAAAAGCCCAGTTCCAAAGTCATTTAAATGCTTAGGTTAATTCACTTGAAGTATTAAAACTAAACAACTGCCACTTAAATTTTTTAACATCTGTAGACCACTGGGGGATCACTCTTGCAAAAAAAGTTCACAAGGCAATTTGGGTTGGAGGCATTTTTCTTCTTTGCCTCTTCTGAATACAGCTTTGTATTCACATGTTCAATAAAGCAAGTAACACTTCCACTGGATTACTTGGAGCCGTTCTTGACCCTCATTTCATTCTAGTTGGAAGTAATTACTTGCTTGCTGCTAATGCAAAAAGGCTGCTAGAGATGGCCTTAAATTCTGTTGAACTATATTATATACTTGGAATCAAACCTTTCCAAATTCTTCGCTTCAAACAGCACCATAACTCCATTTTCTACTTCTCAAGCACAAAAGGCAACATGATTTTTGGGAGTAAAAACTTTTTACTCCAAGTAAAATATTGCCCTGGACCTGGTGGAGGAAGTGGGTGAGTTACTTTGGAAATGAAGTGGGGATTGCCGAAGTTGATAATAGCAGAGGTGAAGTGTCTACATTCCGTGAATAATCGGAATGGTGGAGCTTGGTTTCCAGTCCCTTTTCTCATAGCAGTGTGTGCAAAACACAAGCTCTGTTGAGGCAATCTAAGAAGCAACTCTAAAATTTAGTTACAGTCACTGAATAATTTTGTTGTTTATATGAATCTAGATGGGAACTCTGAATATTAACTCATTTAAATTCAAATCAATCATTTCTCTATACTAAGAACTCATCTTTGGATTAATAATATTTACAGTAAATTGGAGCAGCATTTCTCTTAGCCTGATTCCTGGAATCAATAAAAAACAACAGTAAAAGGCTCATTTTTTGTGAATACCTAAATGACTTCACAACCATTATTCCACTCAGAGAAAAAATTATTCTTATATCACAGCAAGGGGGAGAGAATGCACAGCTTCTCTTAAGACTAATGGAGGCTGAGACACAAAGTTCAGTTGTGAGGATGAACGTTTTTGCCACAGGCTTGGGGAACTGGAGGGGGATTTACTAATTAGCTCTTTCTAAACGAAGGAGCTTTCTGTTTTACTGTCTCTCCTTCCTGAGAAAACAAAGCATAGGATCATCACAGATTCCTGCAAAGAGTAAATTAAAGATCCTCCAAAAATTAAGAAGACGGCAAATATAATAAAACAAGCTTCAGTACATGGGGTTGTGCATTAGTTATTTTTCACAATGTAGAAAATTATAGTCTACAAAATACAGCAACCTTATACTTAAAAAATAGAGAATAGAGGGGGATGATTTATGACTTCAGTTCATCCCCAGAGGGCAGGCCCCAAGCGTGTTTTCTACTACATTCTACTGTTTTCCATTTTCTAAAATTATGCATCTGTTTTAATCAAAACACTATTTTGACACAGCCTTTTTAATCTCCCTTTTTATCCCTCCCACATATACCACCTCCGACACCACAAATCCATTTTATTGGCAACTATAATCTTATGCTTAACAACTCATCCTTAACCTGGGACCCTCTGGACGTCTTTTATTTGATCTAGATGAATCCTAGAATCTTAGAATGTCAGACTGGGCTCAGGTCACTGGGGAGGGCTTCACAGAGCTTCACCAAATATGGCCCATCCCAAAGGCATTTCACCCAGTGCCTCAGGCATTGCCCCACTGTTCTGCTGGGCCAGGACAGACTTTAGCTATAGTCGTGATTCCTGGAAGACCCATGTCAGGCTGGGTCTAAGCTGCTGAGTGTCCCTAGAGCAACAGAGGGACCAACTGTCTTGAGCTCAGATCTCCTACATATCAAAAGATGGTCAGACGTTGGGGTGACTCAGTTTGCCAAACTCCAAATGTCAGGACAACATACCTTTTGCTCAGGTGAATTATGCTCAGAAAAAGCTATTTCTACACATGATATACAAATGCTGGGGTACAAAAACTGGGGGAGGGAAGCAGAAAACCATTGCTAGGGAAGAGCAACATTGTTGGTCTGGAAGCCGACATACCAAACTCTTCTGCGTTCTCTTTACATTCTGCTCCTTAATCAAGGCTGCCGCTTTATAGACACTGTGTGGGCTTATTTTAAGTAATTAATTATTTTGGTGGGATAATGCTTCAGATTGCAATTCATTCATTCCTCACTTATCAACAAGTAAGTGCTGAATACAGACTATTGCCCTGATTCTGTTCATGGCACTGGGAATGCCTTATGGACAAATGGACAAGATCCCTACGCTCATATAGTTCACTTTCTTGGGAGGGAGGAAGAGGCTGGAGGTATAAGGGAGGGCAATAGAGAACAATTTATGTATTTGTTCCCAATGCCCAAAACACCTCTCTGTACTTATCCGCTTTGGGCCTGGGATTAAACCGAAATCCTTTTCCAAACAAAACTCTTCTTTTTCATGTTGTATCACAAACATCTCATTTCTTAGCTACAGGCCATCTTGACCTATAAGCCATTAGCTGTGGAAGTGATATAATAGCCATCTATTTCTCTCTTTTAGAAAATGAAAACAATTGTTGCCAGCACACTCAGACAGAACTTGCATGCTTTTCTCCAGACTTCTCACACTGTACATCAGCGGAAGTGCTTCTGCATCCTATCAAGATGAAAACTATTGCCTTGGGCAGCCTTAGGGTAAGAGAAGCAGAGCTGGGGACAGACAGTCCTCCCCTTGTTTGATCTGCTGACATTTGAGCCCTTGAGCTCCTCAGCACAAGACC
The DNA here is from genome assembly GCF_051225735.1 of Oryctolagus cuniculus. Classification (NCBI taxonomy): domain Eukaryota; kingdom Metazoa; phylum Chordata; class Mammalia; order Lagomorpha; family Leporidae; genus Oryctolagus; species Oryctolagus cuniculus. The sequence goes on from NC_142873.1 coordinate 95,521,476, forward strand.
ACTAAATAAATGACTTGCTGGGCCCACAGCTTTCTTGCATTCTACCTGTGTAAGCCCACTCTATAACTTTTGTTGAAGAATGCAATATTCAGGTATTGTTGTACTCCACAGAAATCCCACACAATTTGAGATGTATCGAAGTGAATCCTGGTTACTAATGTGCCCTCATGCTTTATGAGTAGTTTCCATGAGTTAGATATATTGCCTTGTCACAATATTGCATTAAAAATCATGAATTATATATTGAGATGCTATGGATAAAAAAGATCCTGGTTAAATGCTCACTCACTTGTATCTTGGATAACTCATATAAGCAATTGGGCACCTCCCCAAATGGTCAAAAAGGGATGTTGTGTGGGGAGAGCCCATGCTGTATGGCAGAAGTCACTGCAGCTGGGTCCCTTCTTTCAGGGCACAGAAGAATGGACTGGAAAAGGTGCTCTCTGACTGGGAGCAGTTTTTTTTTTTTTTTTAAGAAATTACTTATTTGTTTATTTATCTTATTGAGAGGTAGAGAGACACAGAGAGAACTCCATCCACTGGTTCACTCCCCAAATGCCTGGGGGCCAGGAACTCAATCCAGGCCTCCCATGCAGGTTGCAGGATCCAACTATATGGTTCCTTCTATGGTGTGCATTAGCATGAAGCTAGAATCAAAACTAAAGCCAGGCCTCCAACGCAGGCACTCTGATATGCGATGTGGGCATCCCAAAAGGCGTCATTAACCACTGTGCCAAATACCCACCAACTGGGGGCACTTTTTACCTCCACTAAATGCAGGACTTTAATGAATTACCTTGACACTTTAATATTCAGTTTCTCCTTTTCCTACCATTTGGCCTCAAGCAGAGAGATTAGTACCAGGTATTCAAAGAATCTGAATTCTTTACAATTTGGCTACTGATTAATCAAAATCCAGTCACAGATAGGTGAACAATGCATGTAAGTTTGGTTCTATGATGGCAGTCTAGTATAATGGTCAATGAGCCAAACTATCTGGGTTTGAATGCCACCTCTGCTTTCTAGTTGTATGAAAATTGAGCAAGTTACTTAACCTCTCTTCAACCCAGTTTCCTTATGTATAAAATGGAAATAAAATCACCTATCTCAGGTTGCTTTGAGGAACAAATGAATTAATAACTCTAATATGGTCAATGCAGTGTAGGGCAGAATAAATGCTCAATAAACATTCATTTTAACTAAAGGTTGCTTGTGAAAAACAATTGGAATTGGCTAGTCAAACTCTTTGTGAGTGACAATTTTTATCCTCAAATTATAGGAGAAATTAAATATGGAATTTATTTATTTCCAAATTGTTTTTTGAGAGGGAGGGAAGGAAAGAGGGAGAGAGAGAGAGAGAGAGAGAAAGAGAGCAAGCTATCACTTCCATTTGTTGGTTTACTCCCCAAATGCCTTCAGTGACTAGAGCTAGGTCAGGTCAAATCTGGGAACCAGGAGCCTAATCTGTATCTACTTCAAGGGTGGCAGAGAACCAACTGTTTGGGCCATCACTACCTCCTCTCTGGTTCTGCATTATCAGGAAGCCAGGATCAAGAACTAAAACTCAAACTCAGGTACTCCAATGTGGGATATGGGTATCTCAAGCGGATTCTTAACCACTAGACCAAACACCTGGCCTCTTTAAGGAACTTATGGTTAAGAAGGGTAACTCTTCAGATGGCTGAGTGGTAATTCCAGTGGGTCTTGTTGAGCTCTGTCTAGACCTGGAGTTGGAAGAGCTGCTCCAGATGTGTGTGGAGGTGGAGAGGGAGAGGGAAGGAGATTTCGGCCAAACACATGGTCCCACATTTCCAAAAGCCTCACAGATGACTGCATCTACTCCAGAGCTCTCTTTTGGAGTCTGGATTGTTCTGACTAGGGCAGGCAGAAGAAGGGCCTGAAAGAAAACCAACAAAATTAGATCCCAAAGGGATCTCAAACACCAAGGTCAGTGTCTGACCAGATCCAGAGGTGTGCTGCTGCACTGAGTGCTCTGGGAGTTCAGCACTGAGTCTGTTCTGTGCTCCGCTGTGCACCTAGGGCCTTACATGGTCCTGGCCCACATGGGATGCAAAGGCCCCTGCAGAATGAACATGAGGCAAATGTGAGTAGCATCTCTCTAGGTGCACCCAGTCAGTGCTATGACTGCTCCAGTCTTTCTGGACAGTAATCCGATGGGTGTCCCTTCATCTATTTGCAGGTGAACTTGCCAACATTGGAAAAAACTGGTCCTTTGTGTGGCAGACACTAGAGAACGAATGGTAAAAGAAATATGAACTCTGATATAAATAAGCAATAGAAATACTTAAAAGCAACTTAAAGAATATTACTTGCTGGAGTGGCTGGCTCAGAGTTCCAATTGTTCTTATATTACAGGTTAGAAGAAAAAGGCTGAGATGTCCTTTCAACACGTGCTTGTGAGGAAGGGTAAAATGGCAGCACAGGTGAGAAACAAGCAAACAGACAAGTCTTTTCGGAGTGAAGCACCTGTGCAGAAGGATATGTACACATTTCTTCCAGAATCTCAATATTGGGCTTCCTCACTGCTTCTACTCCACAGGGCCTGCTTGTCTCTTCACATGCATACCCATGTTCTGCATAACCAACTCGGACAGATGCTGCCCCCACCTCACACTTCTCATTCAGAGGAGAGCTGCCTTGCAAGTGTATCATTTTCTGGTGCCACTGAAACCAATTATTACCACAAGCTTGATGCCTTAAAACAAGAGAAATGTCTTGTCTCACAGTTTGAGTGGCCAAAAGTCAGAAATCACCTTGCTGGCTGGGCCAACCTCCTTCTGAAGGCTTGAGGAAGGGGCCATCCTTCCTTGCCTATTTCAGACTTTGTTGCTTCCAGATATTCCTGGCTTGTGGCTGCATCATTCTAATCTCTGCCTGCATCCTTATAAGGCTTTCTTCCCTTCTCTGAGTGGGTGTCTTCTCTTGTCTCTAATAAGAACACTTGCCACTGGATTTGGGATTCACCTGAGTAGTCTAGGACAAGCTCAATTCAGCATCCTTTACTTCTTTGTAATTGCAAGCACCCTTTTTCTAAAGAAGCCCTCATTCACAGGTTCTTGGGCTTAGACATTGAAATGTCTTTGGGTACCATCATTCAACCACATAGCATGTGAGAATGCAATCAGTTCTCCTGGCTCCAGGGGTGGAAGCCAAAGAACTCTGCACATGAAGAGTGATGAAAGGGTAGGGGCGCTGTGGCACAGTGGGTAAAGCCGATGTCTGCCGCACTAGCATCCCACATGGACACTGGTTCGAGCCCTGGATGCTCCACTCCCCATCCAGCTCCCTGCTAATGCTCCTGGGAAAGCATCGAAGGATAGCCTAAGTACCTGGGCCCCTGCACTCACATGGGAGATCCAGAGGAAGTTCCTAGCTCCTGGCTCTGGCCTGACCCAGCCCTAGCTGTTGTGGCCATTTGGGAAGTGGATCACTGATCTCTCTCTCTCTCTCTCTCTCTGCCTTTCAAATAAACAAAATACATCTTTAAAAAAATAATGATGAAGCTCCTTGACGTGGGAAAGCTCATGATAAAAAGATAAATCCCTGTCTACTTTGAAAGGTGCTGCCTACTGTCCTTCCTGACTGCTGTCTCAAGTTCAATGCACACAGCTCAGCACAACATGAGATATTTAAGACAGGACAAAAGCAATGTTTAAGAAACCTGTGGTGAACAGAAAATTTCAAAATCTTTGACCCATATCCAGGCTCACAATCATCAATCCTGACATCTGGTCACAGCCACATTTTTTATCTCTTTTCTCCAAATGCCACTTAACTGGGTTGTGCCCAGCCATGGCAACTGTTACTTAATAACCATGATTATTTTTATATTATAAAATATATTTTACATATTTTAATTTTGTGAGGATACCAAACAAAAGTTTTTTTGTGAGTCTACACAAGCATAACTCATCCATAGCAATGCCAGCCATGAGCCAGCTGTGATTGTCAGTCCCAGGACTTCTGTGTTAGGGTTTTATATTCACGAGGAACTGGAAAACACAGGTGGCAGCAAGACAGGGAGACTTAGAAGGCAAAACTGGTGCACTCCAAACTTCTAACTAAGCTTGCCATGAAAGAGAAAGGCATCTGCAGCCTACCACTGTGGTGTAGACCTTCCTCGTTGACACTGTCCTCACACATGAGAAAAATAGCCAGGGGGCGAAGCACTGCGGGGTACAGCAGAACTTTTGCAGCTGGGGCAAAAGACGGGATTTTAGTTCACGGTTTACCACCGCTGTTACCTAGCCAGTTGCTTCACTTCTCCAAGTCTGAAGGTTCAAGCCCCTGAGAGAGCCACACTAGTCATTTCTAAGGTCACTTTCATTAAATTTATGTTGTCTGTACCCTGCCATAATGATGCAAGTTAACATGCATGGATGTGTGTGTATGTGTGGGTGGTGGGTGTTCATGTGTGTGCCAGCTACTATTCATATTTGATGTGTACAAGCACCAGTCGTAGGGCCCCACGGCCAGTTTTACTTACAAGGCAGAAGCTCATCATGAGTTTCTGATTAATGCGAAGATTTTCAAGCCTATTAATGATAATAAACAGTGCTAATAACATCTAGCATTTATTGAATCACTCAGTTCATATAAACTATAAAACTAATGTTCCTGACTTGCTCCCCAGACTCAGCTGTGCTCTCTAACATCTGGTCACATACAGCCCTGTCTTCTGTTCTTGTTTCCAACTGCTACTTAAACTGGAGTTGTATCCAGGAAGAGGACTTTTGATTTAATATTCATAATTAAAATGAAAATTTTGTTAGGCCTCAAATACAAGTTTTTAGTTTTTAGTGAATTGATACATGCATAACTAATCTACAACCTCATGAGGTTAGTTGTAAGTGCCAGTCTTAGGGTTCCTGAATTGCACGTGTATTTTCATGTGCGTAGTAACATAATCATAACTAACCTACAAGGGGAATGGTTATTCTCATTTAACAGGGCTACAAAGGTTAAGTTATTTCCCCAAGGTGATTCAGCTAATAGTTTGCAGTTGTGACTCAAATCCAGGGAGTATTTATGGACTGTAAGTTCCATAAAGGTAGCAGCCATGTCTGCCTTGCCTTCTCTCTCAAGTGCCTGGTACAATGCCTGCGGACAATATGTGATCACTATGTATTCGTGCAATGAATGGAAGCCTAATGTGTATGACTCCCTCTTAATCACTATATGCTATATAGATCACATGATCAACCCTCCCTGAGATTGGTAGTTGGTGACAAGACATTGTAAGTGAGCATAGGTGGATTAGCACAATTCCTTCTTTCTCCACTCCAAGAAAACCAACTGAAACTAATTCACATTTTTTGTGGTCATGGTCCCCATCTTTTCACACAAAGGAAATTGGCCCTGTAAGATTTTTGTGCCAGAAATGCCAGGGGAGATAAGCCTGTCTTGTTGGCCTTTGGAAATTGTATTCTCATTGACAGCCTTGAATTTGTTTTGGAAAAGCTTGCTGGCCAATCAATTGTGTGAGTGACTATCTCTTATAGGAGTTATGATTAGTTTTCATCATGTCTCTGCCTTTTGACCACAAACAATGTTTTGCTTTCCTATCATCTGCACTGGCTCCTAGTTAATGAATTCTCCAACCCTAACAGAAAAAGAAATTGTGAGGGAGATGGCAGGAGTGTCCCACTGGCACTCGGCCTGTTCATGCTAACGCCGAGCAGGGCGACTCATCCAATTAGAGTTGACAGAGTGTTTCTGAGACAGAAAAGGATGCTCTGGCTGAAACCAACAAGCCAAGAGTTCACTCCCCTCCCAAACACTGGTGTGCAAAGGAGGACTCCTGGAGCAAAGGTTTGCTGCAAATCAAAAACATTAGCTCTGTGGAATCCAAGAGGGTTGATTGTTTAGTAAATATTTCATTGAGAACATTAGCTGTGGAATTTGGATGCTTAAGTAATGCAGATAATTAAATGTAAATAATTAAAAATTAATAATGTTTGAAATGTTAAGCATAATTAGGCAGGCAATCCATCAGTAATAAAAGGGCTCCATTCATGCTGAATATCTGCTCAGCAACTTCAGGGCTGTGTCACAGCAGAAATGACCTACTACAATTCCCAGCTGTTCTGGGGGGAGTCACCCTTCATGCTGACTTGGCGAAAAGCCTTATCTGCCGATGTCTTCTGGTAGAAAATGTCACAGTACAGGTATCTTTACAAATGGACTACACAGAACATCTACTCGGGTGTGTTTGAAGGGTGTAGAGGAGATTCTATAAATACATTGTGAGAAATCACACTTGCAGTCAGAAGGAGCTGGAAACAAGGATGAATCCACATTTGTTTAGTGAAATATGTAATGGAAATAAGCTCTCTGGGGAGTTGTTCCATTTATTCTTTTCTTCTGCTCTTGCTCTCTCATCTTCAATCACTTCCCTTTTCCTCCTCAGTAGCTACTTCTCTTCATTCTAAAAATAATACATTCAAGCATTCCTTGTTGTACAAAGAGAATTCGCTCAACACATCTCTCGTGTGAAAGCAGCCAGTCTTACTTGCTCTTTTCTTTTCGCATCAAACTTGAAAGAGTGGAGCATATTCCCTCCCTCTCTCTCTGTAGCTGCCTTTCCCTGGTGCGGCAGCCTGGCTCTGCCCCCATTCACTACACGAGAGCGGCCCTTACCACAGTAACCAATGCTGTCCTCCAATGATGAGAACCAATGATCTCGCTGGGCCTCTTGGCAGGATGTTATATTCACAGCTCTGCTCCTTCTTTGGCTACTACTGCTCTAGCGTTTTCTCCTGGAACTCCATCTATGCCTCTAATGGCCAGTTCTTAGTTTCTGGTTTGCCCTTAAGTGTGATGAGTTTTTCCCCTTAGGAATGTGTGAAGTGGATGAGAGAGGAGGGAGTATAAAATTCTAGGGGTTGGTGCAACCTGTGGCAAATGGGTATTGAGCAGTCCTTAGTGCATTCTGATGAGAATACAGACAGTTCTGATCTCTTCAGGAGCCTTACTGTGGGTAATGAGTTATAAGCATAAATAGTCTTGGCCAGATAGGGTAGGTAAGAGAAAAAACCATTTCTTCATCATGGTTTTTTTCCCACCATTTTAACAAGTAACAGTAGCTTAGCACCAAGTGTATGAGCTAGTTGAATGCGTGCATTGCCTGTTCTTCCTTTAAATTTGCATGCATTCCAACTTGGATGTTTATGTTGGGCGTTTGCCCTTGCTCTTTCTTCTACAACTCAAAGGTCTCAACTTTTTCTTACAGTACCTTTCATAAAGCTATTAATCATTTTCTTGAAAAAAAGATATTGGAAATTGGACATCTTTTTAAATCATGCTGATAATCGAATACTGTTGTCTTTTTGTTAGTATTATGATTGCAAATCTATGAGTTTTGAATATTTTGCCATATTTCCATGTTCCCCATAACTGATTATTTTTAATACATAATTTGTAAAATTTTTGTCTTTCAGAAAAGCCTGTATAGTCAAACATTAAAAAGAATGAAAAAGAAATGACAAGCCAAAAATCAAAAACCACTTTCAGGGCCAGTTAAAATATCTATTGTTTACCTCTCTCCAAGCAATTTCGGTTTTCTTCCAGGCTTCTGTTATTGCCAACATGTTGCTGACTCCCAGATTTATCTTCTCCAGGTGCCATGGCTTGGGTATTCGTTGGGTGTCCCTCAAAGGCCCATGGGTTAAAGGCTTTGTCCTCAGGATGTTGCAATTCGGAGGTGGTAGAACCTCTAACATCAGGAGAGGTCCTTAGGTCATTGAGATTGGACCTTCAGAAGGTGGTTCTTTTGTGACCTCATGAGAGGGCTGTTATAAAGGCCTGGTTTGAGCCCCCCTACTCTGTTTCCTGGCTTCCCTCACCCTTCTTCTGCATACACTCTATGCACTCTACTGTCTCCCATGGGGCCTTTCCCAAAGCCTGCCTCATGCTCTTTGGTCTTCATTCCCCAAAACGTTGTGCTAAACAGACCTCTCTTTCCTTTACAAGGGGCCTGTCTCAGGTATTCAGTGATAGTGATGCCAAGCTGACAAATACGCCAGCCCAGTCCACTTTCTTGAGAGAGAGACAATATTCAGTGATCTACAAAACATCTCAATGTGACATTTCCAAAGACTGTGTCCAAAGTGAATGTCTCCTAACTCCTCTTTCACCTCACCAACACACACATATGTACACACACGAGAGAGAGAGAGAGACAGAGAGAGAGAGAGAAACCCTAATTCTCTTCCTGTCATGACTTGGTTTTCACTTCAGTCAAACCAAGAACTAAAAATCAGCCTAAGTTCTTCAGGATTCCTATCAAAAGCTGTCCAGCACTGCTGCTCAATAGGCTAATCCTCTGCCTGCGGCGCCAGCACACCGGGTTCTAGTCCCGGTCAGGGCGCCGGATTCTGTCCCAGTTGCCCCTCTTCCAGGCCAGCTCTCTGCTGTGGCCAGGGAGTGCAGTGGAGGATGGCCCATGTGCTTGGGCCCTGTACCCCATGGGAGACCAGGAGAAACACCTGGCTCCTGGCTTTGGATTGGCACGGTGCACCGGCTGCAGCGCGCCGGCTGCGGTGGCCATTGGAGGGTGAACCAATGTCAAAAGGAAGACCTTTCTCTCTGTCTCTCTCTCTCTCACTGTCCACTCTGCCTGTCAAAAAAAAAAAAAAAAAAAAAAAGGTCATGAGTTGTGAGGATAAATTTCATTAGTCAAGTAGATCAGCAGCAAACAAAATCAGATCATCTTGAGAAACATTTGCGGGTGGGAGGGACGTTATGGGGGGGAAGCCATTGTAATCTATAAGCTATACTTTGGAAATTTATATTCATTAAATAAAAGTTAAAAAAAATATTTGTTCCATCTGGCCAAAGACCTAAATAGACATTTTTCAAAAGAGGAAATCCAAATGGCCAACAGACACATGAAAAAATGTTCAGGATCACTAGCAATCAGGGAAATGCAAATCAAAACCACAATGAGGTTTTACCTCACCCTGGTTAGAATGGCTCACATTCAAAAATCTACCAACAACAGATGCTGGAGAGGATATGGGAAAAAAAAGGACACTAACCCACTGTTGGTGGGAATGCAACCTGGTAAAGCCACTATGGAAGTCTGTCTGGAGATTCCTCAGAAACCTGAATATAACCATACCATACAACCCAGCCATCCCACTCCTTGGAATTTACCCAAAGGAAATTAAATTGGCAAATAAAAGAGTTGTCTGTATCTCAATGTTTATTGCAGCTCAATTCACAATAGCTAAGACATGGAATCAACCTAAATGCCCCTCAACAGAAGACTAGATAAAGAAATTATGGGATATGTACTCTATAGAATACTAGACAGCAGTCAAAAACAATGAAATCCAGTCATTTGCAACAAAAAGGAGGAATCTGGAAAACATTATACTGAGTGAAATAAGCCAGTCCCAAAGGGACAAATATCGTATGTTCTCCCTGATCAGTGACGACTAACTGAGCACCTAAAAGGAAACCTGTTGAAGTGAAATGGACACTATGAGAAACAATGACTTGATCAGCCCTTGTTCTACTGTTGAGGAACAACTTACTACTTTATTCCTTTTAGTATTTTTTTGTTCTACTTAATATCAATGGTTGAACTCTGTAATTAACACACAATTATTCTTAGGTGTTTAAATTTAACTGAAAAGTGATCCCTGTTTAATATAAGAGTGGAAATAAGAGAGGGAGGAGATGTATAATTTGGCACATGCACACTCAGACTTACCCCTAATGGTAGAGTTATAAACATGCCAGGGGATTCCAATTCAATCCCATCAAGGTGGCATGTATCAATGCCATCTCACTAGTCAAAGTGATCAGTTTCACTTCATAATTGATCATAATGATAGGATTAAGTGTCAAAGGGATCACATAAACAATACTAGTATTTGCTAATAATAACTGATAGAATTAAAAAGGAGAGAGCAATCCAACATGGGAAGGGGGATACACAGCAGACTCATAGAGTGGCATTTGTCCTAAACAACACACTGGCCTCAGAATCAGCCCTTAAGGCATTTGGACCTGGCTAAAAAGCCCATGAGAGTATTTCAGGCATGGAAGGCCAAGACACTCTGGCAAAAAAACAAAACAAAACAAAACAAAAAAAAAAAAAACAAACACCTAAATGAAAGATCTCTGTGAGTGAGATCCCAGCAGAAAGAATGGGCCATTAAAGAAGAAGGTAACTTTCTCTGAAGGGAGGAGAGAACTCCCACTTTGACTATGGCCTTGTCTAAATAAGATTGGAGTTTGTGAACTCAAGAGGCTTCCATAGCCTTGGCAGCTCATGACAAGAGCCTTGGGTGATTACTGATGCCATAAACAAGAGTGTCAATAGTTAAGTCAACAACAGGAGTCACTGTGCACTTACTCCTCATGTAGGATCTCTGTCCTTAATGTATTGTACTATGTGAATTAACAGTATAACTAGTACTCAAACAGTACTTTATACTTTGTATTTCTGTGTGGGTGCAAACTGTTAAAATCTTTACTTAGTATATACTAATTTGATCTTCTGTATATAAAGATAATTGAAAATGAATCTTTATGAGGAATGGGATGGGAGAATGAGTGGGAGATAGGATGGTTGTGGGTGGGAGGTTATGGGGGAAAAGCTGCTTTAATGCAAAAATTGTACTTTGGAAATTTATATTTATTTAATAAAAATTAAAAAAAATAATTTTTTTCCATCTGATGGATGTCAATAGTGAATTAGAGTGATTTTCTAAGCCTCTGGTACTTAGACGATCTTTTGGTAGATGTCTGTTGAATGAATGATGAATTGTACACAAGTATATTAGGGAATGCCAGATTACCGCCTCCTCCCCCCACACATATCCACCTAGCACCACCACTCTTATTTCAAATTCTGTCTTAAAATTCTTCCATCAGCAAGAGAAAAGGGAAGCTATCCAGCATCTGGTCAGAAGGATTGACATCAGGGGATCTCTTGCTTCTTGGAGGTGCTCAGAGAACTGATGATTGAATCTGGGGATTGCTTTGTTCTTGTAACACAAGGGGACACTTTCTTTTTCAGTCTTTTACCTTTTCTTCCAGTCACCTGCTTCTATTCAAAGGAGGCTGAGTCTGGAGGTGATCAAATGCTAGTTCATTATGTATAATAAATCAATTAGAAACTGTCTGCTCCTATGACTTTTAAAATGTCATTTTAAATGATTATGTAGAGCACATTTCTCTACTTCAGATTCATTTGGTAATGTCCAATTACTTAAGTGGTCATTAATGGACTCCCTATTTAGGCATTTATGACTCTTTACAATAGGTCCCTACCTACCTGTCCACCTTCAGCCTTCAGTCACTCATGTAAAACTGCCTACAGTCTGCTTATCCTATTCTGTTATTTTAAGACTTTATTATTAGAGAAAGAAGGAGAGTGCTCATTTCCATTGGTACACTCCCCAGATGCCTGCAACAGACCTATTTCAGGAGCCAGGAACTCCATCTGAATCTCCCATGCAGGTGGCTAGTACCCATATGCTTGAGTCAACACCTGCTGTCTCCCATAGTGTACACTAGCAGGCACTAGAATCAGGAGAGGAGCTAGGACTTGAACCCAGGCATTCTGATAAGGAATGGGAATGCAGACATCCCAAGCAGCATCTTAACCACTGCATCAAATACCTATTCTCATGCCTCTTTTTAAACATATCTTATTTATGGTCTTTCTCTGTTTTGGCTTAGTTATTTACTTCAATCTGTTGTGTCTTCTCCTTTGAGTTTCTCTTATATCCTTCTTATCCAGATTCATAATTTCCTCTGTTATAAGGACTTTCCTGACCCTCTTTCCCTTTAAAACTGATTTCCTCTGTTGTAAGGACTTTCCTGACCCTCTTTCCCTTTAAAACTGAATATGTGGTCTATCTCTTTTAAATCTCAAATTACCTAGGAATTCAGACAATAATTTTATCAATAAAGGCATATTATATGGTCCTTCCAATACTCTGAATATCATTAACATTTTAGACTACAGTTCTTTGTTTTCTTGATTTATTGCATACATTAACTTCTTGACACTAATCATGATGTCTTATTCAGCTCTGCATCTCCTAGGACAACCAAATGGCATCTCTGATTCTTGGACATGGTTCCTGTCTCCTTTGCCAGTTCTTCTCCTTTATAAAACCACAATATTGGGGCTGCTCAGGGTTATATCCTGAATTATTCTCATCTCATGCATTTCTTACATTATACATTTGCATAGTTTTAAATATGCCTACTAACAACTTTCAAATGTGTGTCTTTGGCTTTAAATTTTCATGTGAACCTCAAACTCATACAATCAAGAATCCAACTCAGATATTTAAGACTCAATATGTATAACTGAATTCTTGAATTCCATATCTTCTAGGAAGGAGAAAAAGAAAAAAGAAGAATTGAGAGAGAGAGAGAGAGAGAGAGAGAAATCACATCTATCAAAAAAGGTGAAGGCACAGGCATTTAGCCTACTGGCTAAACCTCCAGTTAAGATGGCTGCATCCCACATTAGAATATCTGAATTCGATACCTGGTTCTAGTTACTGATTTCAGCTTCCTGCTAATGCAGACTCTGGGAGGCAAAAATGATGGCAATGATGGGTCAAGTAATTGGGTAGTACCATGCATACAGGAGCCCAGGATTGAGTTCCTGGGTCCTCACTCAGCCCGTTGGCTTTTATAGGCATTTGAGGAGTGAATCAGTGGCTCACTCCCATGAACTTAGAGTTGCAAACTCTTCAAGGGGCCTTAGAACCATCTAGCCCATATCCTCATTTGCTGTTCAACACATGTTCCAAAATCCAGTGTTCTTTCCACTACATTACCAGATAACTTCTAGTATTTAGTATTCATGATTCATTATCAAAAGTTCAACAATTAATATAACTTCAAAAGGTTAGTGATTATAAATTAAAGTAAATGTCTGAAAATTACTCCATTTGGATAACTTCAAAAACATTGTTGAAATATAATTTCTCTAAATTATGGGTTGACACCACAAAAGGAACTACCCCATAGAAAAAATTCTTCTCCTTCAGATTCCAACAGCATATGAATGTAGAATCTCAGGAAAGAATGTCCTTCAGTGAACCAGGCCATGAATTTTCCTCCAAAGGGAAAGACTCATTTGGAAAAAGAAATTGACCATGATTTTTGGTGTAGACCTTTTCTTACTACATGTTGGGTTCTTACTTCAATCTGAAGATAATTTGTCGCTTTAAATTAAAGTTAATGATTTAGACATTTGCTTTAAAAAGCCATGTATCAACAAAATAAATAAAGTGACAGACACAGTCACTAGTATTAACACGTACAACATAGGCAGAGTATCTTAATTAATTAATGAGCTTCAAGTGAATGTAAGAAAACTGACTCCTGGAAAATAGTCAGACAATTTATGAAAGAAAATAATACAATGAGTAAACAAATATGTGGAAAATTCACAACCCAACTAGAAGTGTCTTTATTGTCTGCTTTGTTAGCAAATGCCTTTCGAAAAATTAGGAGTTTTCATGTGGTATGCATTTGGCTTAACAGTTAAGGTGCTGGATAACACACTTGTACTCCATATCTGAGTGTCTAGGTTCAACGCCTGGTTCTGGCTCCTGATTCCAGCTTCCTGCTAATGAAGACCTTGGGAGGCAGCAGGTGATGGCTCAGGTGGTTGGGTCCTTGCTACCCACATGGGCAACCTGGATTGTATTCATTACTCCCAACTTTGACCCAGCCCAGCCTTGGCCATTGTGAGCACTTAGGGAATGAATCAGCAAAGAGGAGCTGCTTCTCTCTGTACATCTCTCTATTCACCAACCATCCAATTCTGTCTCTCTAACTCTCAAAAAACAAAAAACCAAAAAAACCCCAACAGGTACTTTCATTTCTACAGGAGATAAACTTTTGACCATTCTATAAGAATGTCTGAGGGTTTGTGGAATCAGGCAAGAGCTACTTCCTATTTCTTTCCTTAATTAAAAAAAAAATGATTGCACAGAATTTCAATTTCCTCTGGTGAAGATTTATCACAAGTACACCTGAGATGGCATATACAGAGTCTGGTACAGAAGCCATGCCTAATCAGCATACGTTCACAGGAGTGGGCTGTAATTCCCAGGGGCTAGAAAGTGTCTGGACTTTGCAGGCATTTAATAATAATCATAAGCCTTGAATTATATTATGCCAAGGTAATTTGAATTAGCATCTTGTTATGGGCCTTTTATACAAATCCCAAATGTTTTTTCTTTAAATACTAGGGCCAAAGGTCTTTAATTTTTGTGCTAGTTTTGCAATTCTGTTGTTCAACATCTGGGCAATTTCCCCTTTACAGAAAAAAAAGAAAAGGGTTAACCAAAGAATTTAAATCATAACAACCAACTAGTGCAATGAAAATTCATTTCCAAATTAACAATATTACTTTTAGTTATTTAGCACTTCACAGCAGAATTAACCAGCCAACCTACACTTTATATATATAAATAAGTTTATATATATAAATTTATATATATATTTGTTCAATTCAACTAGTGTATGTTCTGCCACACTCGCTGAATATTACCACTGCTGATGATTTGTGCCTAAATAATAACTCCTGAATAGAGCTCACTGTTTTATGGGTCTTTGGTGAGAATTTTAAAAAATAAATTCTGCAAAAGGGATGACATTAGAAAGGAAAAAACCCCATAATCTGATTTCCCCCTATACGGACATTGTGTTAGTTTCCTTTTATTAATCTAAGCAATAAAATCACTTTGACACACTGTTATTTATTATTTATTTCCCACATATTTCCAAAAAAGGATTTAGAGTAGTTCGTTTTAACATGCTGTTAGTGTCTTCAAAATTCGGTTCCCTGGAAACAGCCATGAAATTGAATATATACAGCTAAGCTCAAGCTAACACGTTATAGAGCCTACTCCTCCCGTGACAAATAAATAAGAGTGTTTATTATATTCCCACATACTTATTTTGCTGAAATGACTTCTATTAAATCTGCAATTAAGCAAAGAGAAATTTGACTTATGAAACAACCAATAGTAGAATGAGACGAAAGTAATTACAGTTTAATTTGTGAATATTGCATATAGCTTTTGACTATGACTTACAAATTCCTAAAATAATTGATTAGCTCAAAATGTCAAATTCATAACAGAAGACTCCACAGAGACTTTCAAGAGGGGGCTCACTTTCTTCCCTGTCCTTTTCTGTTTTCTCTTTCCTTGGATTGCTTCAGAAGATCTGAGCAGCAAGGCTTCCCGTTTAGCCTGTTAATAACCACCAAAATATTCACAGTATTCCCTGGGCTTTCACCACTCCTCACATCGCCAGATTTAGCATGCAGGCCTTACTCTCAGCCCAATTACCTGGATATGAAGCAGGAACTTCACAGCTGTCACAAAACACCTAGACCATTTTAGCAAGGCATTGCTATCAATAATCAAAAATACGGGATTTCAGCGCAGACAATATGTGTAATTGCACCTTGCCTGGCAAAGCCATTGCAGGGCCCCTGATGATAATATTATTATAGTAATTACCATATGTCTTACATCAAATGCAACTCCAGCTTGATTATCATTCAGGTTTTCTGGAAGGAGATAGGAGAGAGCTGTCAGAGATAGACAGAGAGCTTGTCCTCTATTCAACTGCCAACACTGGCTTTCTATTCTCCTCAAAGAAACACAATTACAGCTCCATTTGCATTGAGAACAAGAGAAGCCCTGGGTTAATTACAGGTAAGGTTCTGTTTACATTCCCTGGGGCCAGCCGCAGTTCAGATTCCATTTCTGAGGTGAAAAAAAGCTGCTGGAGTTTGACCTAAATCCACATTTTTTATTCCACTCTTGAAATTCTGTGTGGCCAAAGGGAGCCTGTCACTCAATATCTTTCAAACGTAACCTCAGAAACCTTCATTTTCCAGAGTCTGAATATAGTTAAAAAAAAAACCCAAGTTCAGAACCCAAAGCCTAAACTAAAGAAGAGAGAGTTTTGGGGGCCCCTATGTGTGAATCAGGAAGAAAGGAGGTGACACTGCGTATTATTAGTGTTAATGTAATCAATTGATAAAAATCCTAAAACATGGGGTTGCAACTAGGGATTGGGTGTTATGGAAATAATCTTTTTCTCTCAGGCTTACTGTCCTGTTCTCTTCTGGCTTTCTGGAATTTGTTTTTTTGTGAGCAGGAGGACAGGTGCACCCTACTCAGCTCAGCTGATGTCAGGGGTGTGACTCTGCTCTCAGGCCCACAAAGGGAATCACTTTTCGTGACAGATTCAGCTTTCCAAAAATACAGGCACAACAGATCTTATGCCACTTATGTTCCTGCCAAGGCACTCACAAGCAGTTTAGCTGTCCGGCTACAATTGGAAAATCAGAACATGGCAGATCCTGGGTCTCTAAAGCCAAGATATTCTAGCCATTGTCCATCACCTGTCCTGTAATAGTTTGTTCAGACATATGCCTGCCTCACAGTTTTGTCTACTTGTTTATTTTCAACATCATTCTCTCTTACTACACACAGACACACACACACACACACACAGACGTTGGCTCCCTGAAGCAGACATTCTTTCCTGGAGACAGGTAGCATCTGATAGGCAATGGTGTTTAATCATTGTGTTATAATGATTTTAGAGGACCTGAATGCTGGCTATGGCAGTAGCCATTGGCAGGCTCCGTCTATACAAAGATGATCTAGATATGGAGAATTTTTTATTTTTACAGATCATTTCACTTTCATTTTAAAAAGTAAAATAGAAAATGATTCCAGTTTTACAGTCTTAGATTCCTTTGTAGAAAAACAAGTTACCTTTACAGAGTTGTAATCCAGGCAGTTTCCAGAAGAGCAAGTCCTGAAGGATGAAGAAGGGATGAATTTTATCCCATTTTCCTTAAACATGGAGAAGACAGACATGGGGACTGACCATATTTGCAAAGGGAAGAAAAAAGTAGAGTAGCATCACTCCTGGTGAGCATGGCATACCACCTACTACAAGGAACAACTCCCACAAATTGAATTCCTCACTTCCAATCTGAAGACCTGAAGTTTTTCTTCCCATGACTTCACTACGTTAAAACAATACAAAAACCTAGTTTTTTGTTTGTTTGTTTTTTAGCCAAGAAGCATGAGAATAATCTGTATGAGTGCAGGAGGAATGCACTGGCAACAGGCTTGGAGGCTGGGCTGGAAGGTATTTCTCAAGTTCAGATTCCTCACTCTGATGGAAGCAAACCAGATTCCCTTGACCTTCATATGCAAGGGAGATTTCATGATAGTGTTACTTTCAGATTAGTGAGATTTTCAACTCTTCTTAGGAGCTTAGCTGTACTCAGCAAGTCATTTGTATTTAGTGGGTTTTCCCTCTAATTTCTAGTAGCAGTTTTGCCTCTTCACCCAATTCCCTAAAACCCCTACTCACCCTACTACCCCCTTACTCCCAGCAAATAAGAAAACCTGAGGTCACAGGAAGTCTCTGATTCCCAGTCTCACATCTATGAATGTTTCTACTCCCCACACAGGCTAGTTTTCTTCCTTGTAGCTGGAGAGAGGGAGGTCTTCTACACCATCTAGGACCAAACACTCCTGGACCTCACTTTAATAGTGTTCCCCTTCCTTTCCCATGTGGACTTATCTTATAACTCCTCAAGGCTAACAAACGTAAACACCTGTTCCATTACTAAAGAAAGACTCTGCCCTTGACTAGATGTTTACTTTAGCATTTCCTTAAGTGAGCATTTAGCTCTTCTTCCTCATTTCTAACTTACTTAGTGACTCGCTGAAATCCAGCTTCCAATCCACCTTACTTAAAGTCAAGGATCACTTCCTAATTCCTAAATCCTACTAATTCAGGTCTTAGTTTACTGTTTGTTTGTTTGTTTTTTTTTGTGTGTGTGTGTTCTTTTTCTCTCTTTGGTGAAACTGTTAGCACCTCTGACATCACTCTCTTAGATCTTGCCTCCCTTTCTGACTTGGTTTTCCTTTTGCCAGTTCTTCTTACGTATGATTCTTAAATGTTGTTTCTTTCCGGGACCCTATCCTTAGTATTCTTTATCTTCTACAGATGATCAAGTGGTTTATTCCATTTCAGGAGCTCTGACTACCATTTGGAAAAACGAATAACTTGAAAAACATTTCTCTGGTCCAGAAATCTCTCTGGAACT
Source organism: Oryctolagus cuniculus (assembly GCF_051225735.1). Lineage (NCBI taxonomy): Eukaryota > Metazoa > Chordata > Mammalia > Lagomorpha > Leporidae > Oryctolagus > Oryctolagus cuniculus. The sequence continues at coordinate 95,539,642 of NC_142873.1, forward strand.
CTAAACACATGTTTGTCCTGCATTTCTAGCTATGCAATCATGTCAGATCTGCACGATGCAAAATGAATCACATTCTACTAACCAGGAGTCTGTCACATATAGACTACTTAAAATGCTATGACATATTGGAAATGTAGAAACTGTTTTTATTATCATTATACACCTAAGTCCTTCAGCCAGGCTTACTGAGATAGCAGTTGCTACTAACAAGAAGGAAAAGAACACCGAGTCCCAATAATTTCTATGTATATAACACATTTTGTTCATAAAATATGTCTAGAGGTTACATTTGGAAAAGTCAAACTATCAATATGTGAGTTGACAGCTGATTACCATGAGTTAGTGACTTAAAATAACAGAGACTTATTGTCCCATTATCTGTGGGTTAGGTTCAGGATCCGGGAATTTTGCACTGGGCTCTCTGCTACAGTCTCACAAGGTTACAACCAAAGTATTGGTGGGGACTGTTGTCTCATCAAAGACATGACTTGGGAAGGATCCACTTCTAAACTCAATCTAGTTGTTGGCAGAATTTAGTTCTTTGCGGTGGTACAGTATTGGCTCGCTGGTTGTAGAGGCCGAGCTCAGCTACAAGAAGAACCAGCAACTTCTTGTTTTGGGTGACCCTCAACACAGATGTCCACTTCTCTTCATTAGGGGAATGAGAAACTTCAATAAGACAGGCACTACCATTTTATGTTCACATTATGGAATCATAATCATCCCATCACCTTTGCTATTTTGTGTGCATTAAAAGCACACCCTAAGTCCTTCCCACCTGTAGAGCAGGCATCACACAAGGATGTTAGCACTGGGAGGCAGGGATAGGGGGCCACCTTCAGTGTCTCTCTGCCATTTCAACTTAATATGCAAATTTTATAAACATCTTAATTTTTGACTGACCTCAAAGAGTCTCTTCTCTAGTTAGTTAACAAGCACATGAATACATGGAGGTTTGTGGACGGCTGCCAACAATGCTCATTAGTGGATTCATTTTGTGAAGAATTCATTCACTAACTTTGAAGCCTGGATTTTCATATTTTAGATTTCTTTCAAGGTACCCATGCAAAGTAAGGGAATCACAATAATATGAAAAGAAAATTTATAGATTTGCTATTCATTTCAACAGCCTTCTCCCAGAGGCTCTACTACAGAGTAATGTAATTCATTCACTTGAGTTTTGCTCCTTTCCCTCTGTCTTTTCCAGAGGAAGGAGCTGGGGGCTGGAGGTAGGGAGAAAAAGGCAGAGAGAAGGGAAGTGAACAAATAAACCATCAAAACTGTTCACTGTGTCAGTCTATGATTGCTACTACTGCCCATAGGAAAATACAGGCTATTCATATGACTGTTGTTTAAAAAGTATTTTATTTCTTTGATAATTCCACCTACTGGGGTGAAAGTGCAAGTGACTAGTAGATTTATTTACTTTATTCAACTAACACGTTAAGAATGAATACTTTATGCCAGACACTATTCTAAATGACTCACATATGTCAACTATTCCAACAAAAGTATGAATTAAGCACTAACGCTATCTTCATTTTATAAGATGATAGGCAAGAGATTAAAGATAGATTAAGGGGCTGGACACCGAAGTGTGGCAGGTAAAGCCACCGCCTGCAATGCCAGCACCCCATATGGGTGCCGGTTGCTCCTCTTCCAGCTGCTCCACTTCAATCCAGCTCTCTGCTGTGGCCTGGAAAAGCAGTGGATGACAGCCCAAGTCCTTAGGCCCCTGCACCCAAGTGAGAGATTGGGAAGAAGCTCCGGGCCCCTGGCTTCAGATTGGCCCAGCTCCTGCCGTTGCGCCAATTGGGGAGTGAACCAGCAGATGGAAGACCTCTCTTTCTCTATCTGCTTCTCCTTCTCTCTCTGTGTAACCCTGACTTTCAAATAAAATAAATACATCTTTAAAAAATATAGATTAAGCCAGATACTAAAGGCTGCTAACTGAATAGGGAGAAGGATTTTCATTTGAAATGAAGTAGTCTGCCTTCAGCCTCTGTCATCCCTCACTGTATACTTGCCCTAAGCAGTAGCAATATAACATAGGCCACAAATGAAGCCACATATGCAATTTTAAATTATCTACTAGTCACAGACATTAAAATAACCAGGGGAAATTAAATTTAATAACATTTTATTAAAACCAAACTATCAAAAATACTACCTCAACATATAATCAATGCACAAATTATTGAGATATTTTAGACATTTATGCTAAGTCTTTATGATCTGGTATGTTTTACAGTTAGAGAGTGTCTCAACTCTGAAGAGTACATTGCAAGTGGTAATGGCTGCATGTGGCTAGGGGCCACTGTAACTCATAACACAGCTCGCTCTGTATTATGTATCTCTAGTATACTGTGGGTCAGTAGGAAAGCTCCAGATGCAAGTTTTTAAATATGAGGGGATACTTGATTTGTTTGTCCAACCTGAAATGTGAGCACATGTGACTCAGAGAAACAAGACCGCTGAGTTATTCCACAGATTTTTAAGCCCCCAAAGGCAAAGGTTATTTGTATCACTTTAACCACTACACTCTTTGTGCCAAGAACAGTGTTCACAAAATAGCCAACACTTGATGATTATTTTTGAGAGGAAGAAAGAAAAGCTTGAAGAAAGCCGAACTTTGTGGTTTTTTTTGTTTGTTTGTTTTGTTTTTTTGACAGGCAGAGTGGACAGTGAGTGAGAGAGACAGAGAGAAAGGTCTTCCTTTGCCGTTGGTTCACCCTCCAATGGCCGCCGCGGCCGGCGCGCTGTGGCCGGCGCACCGCGCTGATCCGATAGCAGGAGCCAGGTGCTTCTCCTGGTCTCCCATGAGGTGCAGGGCCCAAGCACTTGGGCCATCCTCCACTGCACTCCCTGGCCACAGCAGAGAGCTGGCCTGGAAGAGGGGCAACCGGGACAGAATCCGGCGCCCCGACCGGGACTAGAACCCGGTGTGCCGGTGCCGCAAGGCAGAGGATTAGCCTAGGGAGCCACGGCGCTGGCCCGAACTTTGTGTTTAATCATCAATGGTATACATTCAGTGCGCACTATGTTAAGATGATAAGACTGGGTTCATGCAACTGAACTCGTCAAATGCCAACCTTGCTAGTGCCTAGGAGGATATACAGATGACAGGCTCAGATCTTGCCCTTAAGATGCACACCAGGAAGACCGATACTTATACAATGCAGTGTGGATGTGGAATACAACTTGAATAGCTTTGGGGATGATTATCACTGTAGGCAGAGGGTGAGGGTAGGGGCATGGGGATGCCAAAGGTCATTTTCACAAGATGAGAGGTGACAAATGATGCAGTGAAGGAAGAGTAGACATGCACATTTTCAAAATATCTCACTTAGTATGGTTAGCTAATTATTTCTCTGACCCATATGGTTGGGGGTAGACTCACCTATCTGATGAAGGTAAAATGTCATGGAAACCAGAAGAAAAACTTGCAATGTTTTAAAACAACTGAACAATATAGGTAAAGCAATGGGATGAATGTGCTGCAACTATTGCCATGAAATTGAGAAAACACACCCCTACTGAATTAGATATATGAAGGACTTGATGTGACAGGGATGATATAGTATAAACAATGACAAACATTTCCTTTTATTAAAAGCCAGACTTCCAAAAGCATAATTTTGGTGTGGTACACTAATGAAAAAGGCTATAGTACATCAATCTCATCACGCTAAAAATCAATGAAGGATGAAAATACAAGCATGGTATCCAAAACAATTCCGATCAGGATAAAACTGTTAATCTTTATGTTCTGCTCCCTGGATTTAGTGGAAAAAGGAGAGAGGGAAACAACAGAGCCGGTAGTAAAATGTGAGACTATATTTTATCCTGGGGCTGAGAGTTCCACAGTGTAAACTGTTGAATGGCAGCAAAGTAATACAAGGTCTGCCTGGGGGCTCCCTCCCAACTGTGTACTCCCAGATTGTCTCCATCAAACTTCGTTTTCCTCCAATAAATCACACATTGAAAAGATCACAATTTTCTACTTTGAACCCCAAATTAGACCCCACAGCATATGGTTAATCTTCTGTAAAGCAGCATTAATACTGGCATACACAATTATACCAGAATCACAAATAAATGACTTTAACAGATTTACAAACAACCTTTCAGAATAAACTCATCCATCAAATTTAAATGCTTGAATAACGCAATGATGCCATTTATTAGACAAGCATACAGAGGATGGATATATTTTATTGCTGCCAAGAGTAACAAAATGATATAGAGATCATTTGAGACCTTGTAGTTAAGGGGGAAAAAGACCTTATGTTCCACTGAAACCAACAAAAGGGATGTGCACAATGAAGAAACATGGGGGCTCAATTAAAATCATAGGTCTACCAGAGCACACATATAAAATATGCAATGGTCTTCTGTCACTGAGAAGAAAAAATTATTTATTTTCTCCCTGGGCTACTTTTTCTTAACATGAAGCTCATCTTCTTTTCAAAATATTCCAGAGGGGCTTGGCTAAATCTTGCTTTCTTTCCTAGTAGTGATAAAGGAGAAAAGTCTCACCTGGCTTTCAGTTTCTCTTGTCACCAGAATTTTGAGGATCCCAGTTACTTTATGTTCTCTGTCTGCTCATCACCTCTCTAACTCTCTAAGACAGGACTATTTATAGTGATGAGAAACTAAAAGTGAAATAAAATAGAGAAAAACAGCAAACAGTAGGAAATAATGGTACAATGCTAAAGTGGTATTTCATGTATTCATTAAAATATTGTTACAATCTTTAATAACAAGGGGAAAAAAGCAATACAATGTTAAAAAGACAAAGGACAAGTATGATATTTTGCATTAGATGTTATTTGAGGGTTCTAAAATATACACATAATCTGAACATTTTTGTGTAGTAAAAAATATAAGTTTAAAAAATGACAGTGCAAATATTTTTAACACATAACATACATTAAATATGCATTTACAATATAACATGAGTCTTTGCAAAACCATTTTAAATGAGGTAAAAGCCAATTTAAAAACAAGTGGTTCAGAAAAGACTTAAGATGGTCAATGATGCTTGGCTGCACTATTAATGAAAAATGACCATTGACAAAAATGACCCATCATATTTACCAAACAATGAGGTAAATATTTCATTTTATCTTAATAAATTGGGAAAACATTAGCAACACTGGTAAGACTTTGGGGAATCCTCTTTTCTTATGAATTGCCAGTGGGTGCATAAATTTTCACGACCTTTCTTTTATCACTCCTGAAATGGATATCAAAATTGACCCAGTAATTCCTCTTCTAGAAATTGTTCTCAGAGAGCTATTTGGTTAAGAATAAATTTCAAGGAACTTCACTGAAACATTTCAGGCTAGAAACCAGAAACAACTGATATACTCATAAATAAGGGATTAGCTGCCTATATCCTAGAACATCTATCCATCCATTTAAAGGGATTATTGACAAAAAGACTTTTTATATATTTCCTGATATAGAAAGATCTCTCTGAAATACACTTGGACAAAAAAGAGCAAGATGCCAAATATGATATAGAGGATGACCTCCTCATGAATTATAGGGATAAGAGGGTACAGGTATGAATAAAAGATAACCTGGTATTCACTGACATATGTATTATTTACTATTTCTTGAGATAACATATTTTTAATTTACATTATAGCCAAAGGCTTGTTGACGCCACTTAATAAGGGGCTCAACAAATAAAAAACGAAAAAGACCACAGTCAAGCATGAAAATTGGCATGGACTATACACAATAATCAAAGAAAAAGACATTAACTTCACAGACATAAATTTTAAAATAGTCACAAAATCGGGCCAGCGCCATGGCTCACTTGGTTAATCCTCTGCCTACAGCCCAGGCATCCCATATGAGCGCCGGGTTCTAGTCCCGGCTGCTCCTCTTCCAGTCCAGCTCTCTGCTGTGGCCCGGAAGAGCAGTGGAGGATGGCCCAAGTGTTTGGGCTCCTGCACCTGCATGGGAGACCAGGAAGAAGCACCTGGCTCCTGGCTTCGGATCGGTGCAGCCCTGGCCGTGGCGGCCATTTGGGTAGTGAACCAATGGAAGGAAGACCTTTCTCTTTGTCTCTCTCTCTCACTGTCTATAACTCTACCTGTCATATAAATAAATAAAAATCTTTAAGCAAAATAAAAAATAAAATAGTCACAAAATTATTAAAAGTATGATAGTAAATAATTACCATCAATTTATTAGGAATGGTTTTTTTTCCTATATTGATTGAATTTTAAATGAATAATTTTGAAAAAAATCTTTATAGACAAATATAAAGTGATTTTTTATTAGAGGAATTGCATTTTTTCTTCTTCTAAAGTTTTTGATATTTTATAATTTTTTTATTATTACTTTGCTTTATTTTCATAACACTAAAATAAAATAACAAGAAAGAAAAGAATTTCTCCTGATTCTACCCGGGAGATTTATTTGTGCAGTTTTCTCACAAACTTGTCAGCTTTTGGGAAGTCAACAGTTGTGTGACTTGTCCATGTTTTAAGCCAGTGCAGTTAAAACCTGCATGTGGTGTCCTAAAGAGATGAGTGTGGATTGAAAATCCTGGTTTCAGTGTGACTGGCTTACAGATTAACATGTCAGTCTAGGACTTAAACATCTCTTCTGGAGAGTTTTGTCACTAGTTATCTTTTAAGATACTGTCTCTGTAAGGTTGACAAATGTAAAACAAGTAGAGTTTTGAAATGGCAATTTGTGTCTCCCACAAGTTCAAGAATGGAGGAAACATTTGCACTTAATAATAATAGTCCTGCAAAAAGCTAGAGTCTGGGTTTTGATTCACATATTTGTTTCTATGACATCATTGGTGATGGAGTATACCACACAAGACATGCATGCCCCTTTAACTGCTAGTCTTTTTAGGTGTCAGATATTGGGCTTGGTGACTATACCACATGATGGATGCATTACAACTATTGGATGCCTTTCCAAGAATGGCCCTGGCGTTGGAAATTTTCAGGTAAGGGACAGGTTGTTCTTACTCTTAATTAAGTTGAGTACAGTATTGACTGACAGCAGACAAATGGACATTGCTCTGTTCTGTTCAGCCCTATGATCTTTAAGGATGAGTTATTCTGATGGCAAACGTAAAATAAGTCTTCAGTTTTGAACCAGCAAATTACAAGGTTTCTGGGATCTTTAAAGAAACTGGGCATCGCCGGCGCCGCGGCTCACTAGGCTAATCCTCCGCCTAGCGGCGCCGGCACACCGGGTTCTAGTCCCGGTCGGGGCGCCGGATTCTGTCCCGGTTGCCCCTCTTCCAGGCCAGCCCTCTGCTGTGGCCCGGGAGTGCAGTGGAGGATGGCCCAGGTGCTTGGGCCCTGCACCCCATGGGAGACCAGGAAAAGCACCTGGCTCCTGGCTCCTGCCATCGGATCAGCGCGGTGCGCCGGCCGCATCGCGCTGGCCGCGGCGGCCATTGGAGGGTGAACCAACGGCAAAGGAAGACCTTTCTCTCTCTCTCTCTCTCTCTCACTGTCCACTCTGCCTGTCCAAAAAAAAAAAAAAAAAAAAAAAAAAAAAAAAAAAAGAAACCGGGCATTTAGAATTATTATTATTATCATTATTTTTGTTTCAAAAAAGTGAAAAAAAGTCTAATTACTACTGATAGTTCTGTACTTGTCAGCAGTGTTTGAACCAAAAAGACTACTTATTTCCTAACCTCTCAAGGTTTCTTGGAACATCTTGAAATGGCACCTAATACAAAACCCTGTGTGTTTGAGTCCATAAAACTGGAAACGCTCCAGTCATTTTGTAACCTATGGTAGAACGCAGAGAAACTATGCTCTGTGTGTGAAAATATCTGAGGAAGCTAGAGAAACACGGTTCCATCAGTGGTGATGTCATCACAGGGAAAGAGCCAGACAAAAATTGTGGGTTATGAACATTTCAGGGAAAGGACAGTGTAATAACGGTATGGTGTCCTCCATCAAGTTCAGCAAACATTAAGCACGCAGCGTGAGCTCAGTGAAATGTGTAGATTTGCCCCACCACTTAATAAATACGTATGTGCCCCTATATTAAAGCAACTGTGGCTGAGATAACAAGACGCACGAGATGGACCTGCTGTGGAGGAACTTTGCTTGAATGAACTTTCCCAAATAGAAACCCTGTCTCTTGACACTTAGGTGGTGGACTATCTCTTCAATGTTCTGCCTTTCTTCTCACAGCCGAAATTGGAAGGGATGGGCTTAGCAGTATAAAAGCAAAGCCACCAAACACTCTGGTTCCTGTGATTTACGACATAATGCTTCTTTTATCTGCAAGTAAATATTCTTAATTTGGGCCTATGATTATACAATCTCTGTCTCTGTTCTATGTCTGTCTGTCTCCCTCTCTCTTGCACGCGTGCACACACACACACACACACACAAAGGCAACCCACAGAAATCTGTCTCTCCCTCTCTGGCATCACAGTAGTTCCGATTTTCCCCTGCTTAGTTCTAATGCTCATTTTAGTGCCATCATGCTGTGTTTATTTGACCATGTTTTCATTTGGACTTTTATCTGAGGCACTTGCAAAGCCCAGGGGTGCCACATGCAATATCTTTTCTTTGGAATGGCACATTGATTTTAAAAACGTTGAAGCTGATACATGATAGCTTCTGTAGAAATCTGCATGGTTTGTACCAAATGTGCTATGTGATGGTCGTATATTGGAATCATGCTTTTCTAAATACAGTTAATTATGTAAATTGTTTTATTGCAAATCCATGAGATTTGACTTCAGCAGGGCTAGTGATGGAACTAGATAATTCTTTTATTTATCTTCAGTTGACAAACAAGTGCCTTCCACATTGGCTGTTCCAAAGCTTGTCCTGTGGCTGCTGGGTCTCTAATCTCCAGCCCTGATCTTCCACTCACTCTTTTTCTTTTCCTAAAATAATTTTTTTTGACAAAAACCTTTTTGTTTTGAAATAATTATCAACCCCAACTACACAAAGTTATAACAGAGATATGGTACATGCCTTTTACCAATACTTTCCAACTATAACAAAACACTTTGCAAAAGTGTAGTATCAGTATTATAGTATCACCATTGATATAGCAAAGATACATTTCAAAGATCCTTTATGTTACCCTTTTATGCTCCAGTACCATTTGTGGAAAATGCTATCCTTCTTCCTTTGAATTCTTCTGCATCTTTGTTGACCATCACTTGGACATATTTGTATGAGTGTATTTTTGGGTTCTGTATTCTATTCCATTGATCTATATGTCTGCCCTTCTGGCAATAACATATTATCTAGATTACTGAAGTTAAATTGGGCAGTGATTACCCTCATTTTAATGTTTATATTTTAAGAATTTCAGCTATTCTAGGTCCTTTGTATTTACATATAAATTTTAGAATGAGCTTGTCCATGGCAACAAAAAATCTTGCTTTTATTTTAATTGCATTTGCATTAAATTTATAGATCAATTTAGAGAAAATTGGCACTTTTGTTACCTTGACTCTTCCAATCCATAAATGTAATATGTTTCTCCATTTAGTTAGGTCTTCTTTTATTTTTTGTACTGCAGTTTGTGGTTTTTATTATGCAGATTGTGCATATTTTGATAAATTTATGCCTACATATTTCATTTACTTTGGAATGATTACAAATGGTTTTGAGTTTTAAATTTCTATTTCCATATGTTCACTGTGAGTAGATGAAAATGCAATTGCTTTGTACATGTTGATCTTTTATCTGTGAATATACTCAACCTATTTATTAGTCATAGCATGTTTTTAAAATGGATTCTATGGAATTTCTTACATATAAAATATGTCATCTGAATGGAGACAGTTTGACTTCTTCCTTCTTAATATTTAAAAATATTTAAATTTTTTGATAACATATTTTTAATTTGTATTGCAGTCAAAGGCTCAGTGCTCCACAAATAAAGAGATCAACAAGTAATCAAATGAAGAGACATCAATTTCACTCATATACAGTAAATTTCAAAATAACCACTGATGATTAAAACTATAGGCAGTTTGTCTTTTTTTTTTTTTTTTGACAGGCAGAGTTAGATAGTGAGAGAGAGAGAGAGAGAGAGAAAGAAAGGTCTTCCTTCCATTAGTTCACCCCCCAAATGGCCACTACAACTGCGCTGTGCTGATCTGAAACCAGGAGCCAGGTGCTTCTTCCTGGTCTCCCATGGGGTGCAGGGCCCAAGCACTTGGGCCATCCTCCCCTGCCTTCCCGGGCCACAGCAGAGAGCTGGACTGGAAGAGGAGCAACTGGGACAGAACCAGCACCCCAACCGGGACTAGAACCTGGAGCACCAGCACCGCAGGTGGAGGATTAGCCTAGTGAGCCATGGCGCTGGCCTAGGTAGTTTGTCATTCTTAACACCTCATTTTACTAAGTTATAAAACAAAGTTTGACAAAACAATATTTGTAACAAAACTGTTACATACTGGCCTTTCTCATCTTGCTTTTGTTTTTTGATTGCTTAAAAAATTTTCTATCTTCCACATATAATGGAGAACATATGGTATTTGTCTTTCTGTATCTAGCTTATTTCACTCATGATGTCCCACCTTTGTAACCATTTTGATGCAAATGATAGAATTTCATTATTTTTTGTAGCTGAATAATATTCCATTGTGTGTGTGTGTGTGTGTGTGTAACCCCTTTTTATCCTTTTATGTAATGATGGACATCTTGGTTGATTCCATGTGTTGACTATTGTGAGCAGTGCTGCTATAAACACAGTGGTACAGGTATCTCTTTGATACAATGTGCTCATCTCTTTTTTTTTTTAATTTTTTGACAGGCAGAGTGGACAGTGAGAGAGAGACAGAGAGAAAGGTCTTCCTTTTGCTGTTGGTTCACCCTCCAATGGCTGCCACGGCCGGCGCACTGCGGCCGGCGCACCACACTGATTGGATGGCAGGAGCCAGGTACTTCTCCTGGTCTCCCATGGGGTGCAGGGCCCAAGTACTTGGGCCATCCTCCACTGCACTCCCTCATCTCTTTTGAGTCTGTACCCAGTAGTGGAACTTCTGGATCATATGGCAAGTCTATTTCTAGTTTTTAAGACATCTCCACATTGTTTCCCATGGTGGACTACATTCCCACCAACAGTGTCTAAGGGTTCCCCTTTCTCCATACCCTCCCAGAACTTATTACTCTCTGCCATTCTGACAGGGATGAGAGCAGTATCTCATTGTGGTTTTGATTTGCATTTCTCTATTGATGTTGAGCATTTTTAAAAATATTGTTCTGGATCATTTGTATTTCTCCTTTTGAGAACTACCTGTTGAGGTCTTTTCTTACCTTGTTTCATTGGCTGACAGTTCCAGTACAATGCTTAATGAGTGTGGTGTCAAACATCCTTTCCTTGTTCTTAATTTAAAAGGAGTGTTTAGTCTTTGACTGTTAAGTATGATTTTATCTGTGAGCATTTGTGTGTATGTGTGAGAGAGAGAGAGAGAAAAAGAAAGAATGCACAGAGAGAGAGAGAATTTCTTATCTAGTTAACTAAGTTCCCTTCTATTCTCAGCTTACCGAGAGCTTTTATCATAGATGGATGTTGAATTTTGTCAAATGCATTTCAGTGTCAATGGACAGGATCATGGTTTTTCTGTGCTTTAGTCAGTTAATATGGCGATTGATTTTCAAATGGTGAATTTGTTTTGCACACCTCTGGAGCTCTTTAATTACAAATTCAATTTCATTAGTGATTATGGGAGTATTTAGATTCAGGTTTGGGAGTTTGAGGTTATTAAGAAATTGTTCTATTTCTCCCAAGTTGTCAAATTTCTGAGTGTAAAATGGCCTCTTGTATCCCATTATTATCCCTTTAATGGCTGCAGAATTTGTAGCGATATCCCTATTTTATTCCCGATGTTGGTGATTTGTGTCTCTCTCTCTTTATACCTTTGTCATTCTTGCTAGAGGTTTATCAATTTTATCGACTTTTTTGAAGAGCTAGCTTTTTGTTTCATTGATTTCCCTCATTGTTTTCTTGTTTTGCATTTCCCATTCTTCTTTATGCTGAAGATCAGGTCTTCAAGACAGGAAAAGAAAAACTTTTCCTCTCATTTTCTTCCTTGGTGCTTCCTCCTATTATTTTTTCAAGCCTTCTGCCAGAGGAAGATTCTTTTTTTCCTTCTTTCCAAAGCTAATCACCCTCTTCCAAGTTTGTTTCAGTTTTCTCTCATGCCACATTCAGTAACTTTGCTTTATGTTCCATCTTTAAGACACTCCTCGGCTTATAAATTGCCTCCCACCTCCATCCCACTCTAAATAAAGTCCCCTAAGTAGAATTCCTGCCACACTATGACTTTATTGCTTTCCTTCATCAGCAAACCTCTCAAGTGGGTGGTCTACATTCTCTGCTGCTAGTACCGTGCTTCTCCTTCACTCCTAGCCTCGTGACTTTTCCCTAACCATGACGCAGTTTTCTGCTGATTGTTAGTCAGTTTCCACTCCTCCTGACATTAACTACTCACTCAATGATGGTTTATTGTGCTACAATGAACTTTGACCTCTCTCTTACTTCCATTCTGTGTCTTCTCTTTTTTGTGGTTTCTGCCTTACTGTCTGCCTGTTACCTGTGTGTTTCTGGGCTTTGACATGGATCTAAAATTTGTGTCTCTACATTCAAACTCATGAAGATAGCGCAGTGGCATAGTAGGGTAAGCCTCTGCCTGCAGTGCCAGCATCCCACATGGGTGCTGGTTCATGTCCCAGCTGCTCTTTTGATGCAGCTCTCTGCTGTGGCCTGGGAAAGCAGTAGAGGATGGCCCAAGTCCTTGGGTCCCTGCACTTGCGTGGGAGACCCAGAAGAAGCTCCTGGCTTCTGGTTTCGGATCGGCCCAGCTCCGGTTGTTGCAGCCATTTGGGGAGTGAACCAGTGGATGGAAGGCTTTCTCCCTCTCTTTCTCTCTCTCCCTCTCTCTCTCTCTCTGCCTCTCAGTAACTCTGCCTTTCAAATAAATAAATAAATCTTAAAAAGAAATTCACTGGAATTTCAAAAATCCTGATGTGTGGCACTGTGCCTGGAGAAGTTGTGGTAGGACAGTTGACTCTCCTTTCCTGGACATGAGGGATGTGAGTACTCTTTCCATTCCCCCCCTTTTTTCTGATTTACATGTGAAATAAAGTCATCATCAGAAAGATAGATACAGCATGTCAAAACATGAAACAGGACATTATTTCTCACTGCCTTACTTCTCCACAAATATTTCCATCTTCAAGCTTCAGCACAGCTTTCTACCCTATTTAACGCCATATTTATGGTGTTTTCTCTGATTTTTATTAGCAGTCCTCTGTGAAATTGGTTATGGGTCTTTCCTATTATTTCTTGTACAACACTAAAAAATTCATTCAACAGCACTACAGTTCTCATTCTCACTTTAACTTCAACTCCCTGATTACAAAGTTATTTTTAGGGAAAACATATTCTGAATTTGACAAGATTTTAATGAAGAAAGGTCAGAAGTTTATTGTTTCAAAAATGTACCTACGAACTCTTGCCTTCATCTTTGGAAATCAAGCTTGATTTAACCCACAATTACCAAGGGCTTATACTCTGCTCAGCCCTGGGGAGGATAAAATGAATTAATACAGATAAATAAAATATTAATAAATAATAATATAATAAATCAAAGACCTAACAATCTAGTAGATGAAATAGTTGGAAACACACCCAATATCACTATTGCTAAATTTCTTCTGGGTGGCAGAGGAAAGGCACCTTGTGTTTTTGAGGGAGCAAGAGAACATGTTAGAGAAAACTTTCCAGACAGGAAGATGCCCGAGTTGTACCTTGATGAAGGAAGGGAAATTCGTAAGGAGAAGGTGGGAACTTCAGGAACTCATGAGTGGCACTAAATAGTGTGAACAATGCTCCTTTTTCTTTCTTTCTTTCTTTCTTTCTTTCTTTCTTTCTTTCTTTCTTTCTTTCTTTCTTTTTTTTTTCTTTTTTTTTGACAGGCAGAGTGAACAGTGAGAGAGAGAGACAGAGAGAAAGGTCTTCCTTTGCCATTGGTTCACCCTCCAATGGCCACCGCGGCCGGCGCACCACGCTGATCTGATGGCAGGAGCCAGGTACTTCTCCTGGTCTCCCATGGGGTGCAGGGCCCAAGCACTTGGGACATCCTCCACTGCCTTCCCGGGCCACAGCAGAGAGCTGGCCTGGAAGAGGGGCAACCGGGACAGAATCTGGAGCCGGTGTGCCGGCGCCACAAGACGGAGGATTAGCCTAGTGAGCCGCGGCGCCAGCCAATGGCTCCTTTTTCATACTATTTAGTACCTCTAGAGATGACATGGCTGGCTTGGAGTAGAGGAACCTGGAGCTGATTAGGGCAAGATGGGAGAGTCAGAGCAAGCCAAGCTGAGTCGTCACTCAGTCCTCAGCTTATTGAGGATGCCTGGAAGTGATTTAAGTTGGGAGAGCCCTGGTCATACTGATTCTTCAGGGGCCACTGGATCCGTGGTACGGAAGATGAAAGTGAAGGAGTAAAACCAGAGGCAGTCAAAGCAGCTGAGAAAGTTCTGCACTCACCACTAAAGAGAGACATAACAAAGGCTGAGAACCCAGTCACTGGGAAAGAGCTGGGAGGTGCTTATTCAAGGAATGAAAAGGGGATTCTGATGCTCTTCTACACTATGCTGACCTCACCCCAGGAAACAGCCTTTGAATACAAAGAAATGGAGACGAACACAAGAAGAGGGTAGAATACAAGCCTTATGACTCTCCAGTTATAGAGGACACTTCATGTCAATAAACGTCGTTTTAAATCTGTGTGTGCATAAAATATACATTTCATTTAACAGTTATGTGTGTTACTGTCTGGTAAAGGAAGGTGTCCACTAGCACCAAAATCTGGCAAACACTAAAGCAGAGAGAAGGATGAGGCGTGCCTGGACCAGGGTTTGAGGGCTTATTCCTCTGACTTCCTTCTGTAATACTAACTGATACATTGGTAAAAATGGCCCACACGTTAGAAATATTTTATTTGACATTTCTTCTTTCCCTCATTTTCAAACTGAAATAGAAACTGGAGAAGGGATTTCACACATCATCAGCTCAACTCTCTTCTATGACTTTATTTTCTAGGACAATACTTTCTGTTTAACTGATTAACTGTCTGTTTTTTAAACTTTTATTTAATACATATAAATTTCCAAGGTACAGCTTTTGGATTAGAGTGGCTCCCCCCGCCCCCCAATAACTTCCCTCCCACCTGCAACCCTCCCATCTCCCTCTCCAATTCCATTCACATCAAGATTCATTTTCAATTATCTTTATGTACAGGAGATCAATTTAGTATATATTAAGTAAAGATTTCAACAGCACCCACAGCAAAACACAAAGTATAAAGTACTGTTTGAGTACTAGTTATAACATTAATTTACATCGTACAATGCATTAAGGACAGAGATCTTACATGGGGAGTAAGTGCAGAGTGACTCCTATTGTTGACTTAACAAATTGACAGTCTCATAATCACCCTAGGCTCTTGTCATGGGTTGCCAAGGCTATGGAAGCCTTTTGAGTTTGCCAACTCTGATCTTATTTAGACAAGGTCATAGTCAAAGTGGAAGTTCTCTCCTCCCTTCAGAGAAAGGTACCTCCTTCTTTAATGACCCGTTCCTTCCCCTGGTATCTCACTCACAGAGATCTTTCATTTAGGTGGTGTTTTGTTTTGTTTTTTTTTTTTTTTTTTTTTTTTTTTTTTTCTTTTTTTTCTTTTTTGCCAGAGTGTCTTGGCTTTCCATGCCTGAAATACTCTCATGGACTCTTCAGCCAGATCCGAATGCCTTAAGGGCTGATTCTGAGGCCAGAGTGCTGTTTAGGGCATCTGCCATTCTATGAGTCTGCTGTGTATCCTGCTTCCCATGTTGGATCATTCTCTCCTTTTTAATTCTTTCAGTTAGTATTAGCAGACACTAGTCTTGTTATGTAATCCCTTTGACTCTTAATCCTATCATTATGATCAATTATGAACTGAAACTGATCACTTTGACTAGTGAGATGGCATTGGTACTTGCCACCTTGATGGGATTGAATTGTCTTTAGAAAATTTTTATGTGTTATCTAATGTGGTAGTTAGTTTATATCAACTTGCCTGGGTTACGGGGTGCCCAGACATTAGGTCAAATATTATTCTGGGTGTTATCTATGAGGATGTTTCTGGATGAGATTAAATACTCGGAGTAACGTGCACTCCCTTATGCAGGTGAGATCCATCCAATCAGTTGAAAACTTCAGTAGAACAAAAAGATACAATAAGAGGAAACTCCTCCCACTGCCTGAAGGGAACACTGGTCTTTTCCTGCCTTTGGAAACAAGTCTACAGTCTGGCTTTAATTGAGTCTGATGCCTGCCAGCCTTTGGACGAGACATCATTGGCTTTCCTGGGTCTCCTGCTTGCCAACTGCAGATCTTGGGACTTTTCATACTCCTTAAACACATGAGCCAATTCTTTAGAGGAAATCATTCATTTCCAGAGGCTACCAAAATCTTAATGTACAAAGAATCTTACATTCATTGAAAAATAAAATTTAGACCAAGACCATAACTGGAAGTGACAATGTCTTGGTTATGATACTTTAAATTCAAATTTTTAAGACCAATGCATGGCATTTGAACAGGGTGTACAAAGTTATTTTTAGTTTAAAAGGAACTAAAGAAAAAACAAGCAAATTTAGAGTCTCTCTGGTAATGCAAGACTTTTTGAAATGCTGAACAAGGATGAGTTGTTAGAGACTATTTGAAGCAGCTGCTTACAGCTGTGTGGGGTTGGCTTATTCACGTCTCTCCTTGATGCACGATCTGTTCCAACTTCCCACCTGCAAACTCTGTGTTTCAGAGACACTTACTTAGCACACAGGTACAGGATTGTTTGCAATCAAAATTCGGATTCCTTTTTTCATTCAAAGATAAAAGACAGTTTTCTCTTAAAGATTATGAGTTGGTGCCAGCAATGTGGTTCACCGGGTGAAGCCACAGTTTGTGATATTGGCATCCCAAAGTTCAGGTTGCTCTGATTCCAATCCAGCTCCCTGCAATTGCACCTGGGAGGGCCGTGGAAGATTGTCCCTGTACTTTGGGCCCCTGCCATCTATATGAGAGCCCAGGATGAAGTTCCTGGCTCCTACCTTTGGGCTGTCCCAGACACAGCTATTGGGGAGTAAACTAGCGGATGGAAGATCTTTCTGTCTCTGTTTCTGTTTTTTTTTTTTTCCCTCTCTTTGTATGACATTCTGCCTTTCAAACAAATAAATAAACATTTACAGTATGAAAACCTATGAATTCAGTGAATCAGTGGGAGATCTATTCTATGTGAGTACTTCAGTGAGTTGTTTTTTATTTTTTATGCAGATAACTAGATCAATCTTGCTTTAATTTTGGTGGAAAATGTGTTTTCCATTCACCTTCCAGATTCTCAAGTACACAAAATAATTATCATCAAGAAATTTTATAAATGTGTTAAAATTTTAACAAAGATGTATACCAGCCTCAAGTATTCTGAGTGAGCATATATATACTCTTCTATCAATAAGTGCAATTCTTTAATTAAAGATGAATGTAGCTCAATAGACTGGGCTGCCAACACACATGGAATTCTAGAGCTAAAGTGGTTAGCTTGATTAAAACCTGATTTAATTAATGTAGGATTCCAGTGGATGCTGAACTTGAATTTTGCAATTTTTGTGGCCTTGACCATTGAAGTATACTATTTACCTAACATGTAATTAGTGAAACAGAATTGTAGTCACGAGGATTTTGAAAGGCATATAAATCACCACTATTTCTGTCATCACATCAGCATAAATATTTCTAGCTTTGTAGCTAGATGTCAATATTGACTATGAATATCCAGTTCAGGGTGTTAATAAATGCTTCTTCAAACTCACATTGATAAAATGTGGTAAATGTATAATTAGAAGTATTTTATGTGTTAAAGCTAATACTGAAACTTTGCAAGTGATTTGCCAGACAAGCATCAAACTGGTTATTTAAAGCTAAGATTTCTAAATCTCTAAGTTATCAGAACAGGCAAAAACAAAACCCCTTATCTATGTTTAAATAAAAATGTTTGGTTGATTTCTTTGGGCAATCAATTTAGACAGCTAAAATACTTTCCCCTGAAATTACTATATTTACATGGCTTTTATTTTTTTCAAAAATTAAAAAAATTATACATCTTTAACCACTGCAATTGTGACACTGCGTATCACCACCCGCATGTTCTAATTCCATGATTGCATATATTTGCACAAATTATATAATAAGATGCAATTACAATAATTACAGAGGAATAGGCAACAATTGAAAAAATTAGAAATTCCTACTAACATAACACTAAATGATATGAAAATCATCAGACAAACCAATAAAAGAAAGAAACTGTTTTAAGATGAACTCAACTATAGCATGGCAACCAATCTAGAAAAACACCTTAGTCTTAGCAAAGTGAAACATGTTACACTGGGAAATTGAAAGCTTAAGGTTTAATGGTCAGATTCTTTTCTCCTTTAAACTGGATTCTTTGTTCTACCATGTTAATGTTTAATATCTTGACTTTCCTAAACATATTATGACTGGAGAAGCTTTTTCCTTGGTGATTTCTTATTGTTATTTCAAAGGAAAGAGGAAGGATAATTACTAAGGTAATAAAACACAACAACTCCATGGAATTTTAATTAGGAAAGAGCAGGTCCCGCCATGCTTTTCTTGTCATCTTTGTCTATAAGCTGTCTCCAAGTGTACATCTCATTTGCAAGGATTTACGTTCTTAGGATATTGCTTGTTTTCCCTTAAGGAAAGGCTATTCATCAGATAAGTTATGCAACTCATACATTTGAGCTCTCTGTAAATTGTCCTATAGTGTATTTTATTTGTATCCTAATTTCTTAGATTGTTTTATGGTTCAGACAAATGTACTTAATATTAAAACTGGGACGTTTACCTCTTCGGTCTCTTTTTGTAATGAATTACCAGATCTGGAACCATGTCTTACCAACTGTCTGTGGCAGTGAAAAATCAATGTTTTGATACACTTGTATTCTTCACAAAGGAATATAGGTGTATCCTTATTCTAGGGTATTCATAATGTCTAGATGAGCCTAGTTCTTTATGTATATTGTATTTTACATAATGTTTCATAAAAGTCTTTTAAGATGATCTTTCATACCAGCAGAAACCCCATTTTAAAGATACACAAACAGAGGTTTTGAAAGCCTACATATAGCTAGCTATTGGCAATTACAAAGTAATTGAGGCAAGATGTAACATTTACTGACTTGAAACACTGTGTTAGCTATGAGATTATGAGAACTGCAGAACATGGTCACTGGCTTTGAGGCTAACTTACTGCTTTATAGGTAGGAAAGACCCAATCACTGGTATTTCAATACAAAATGGAAAGTGCTGAGAGGAGGGCTTCAAGAGATTTTACTGTGAAAAAACTTTATTTTTTTTAGAAAAGATTTATTTATTTATATGAAAGGCAGAGTTACAGAGAAGCAGAGGCAGAAAGGGGGGGGGGGGAGAGAGAGAGAGAGAGAGATCTTCCATCCGCTGGCTCAGTCCCCAAATGGCTGCAATGGCCAGAGCTGAGCTGATCCGAAGCCAGGAGCCAGGAGCTTCTTCTGGGTCTCCTACGTGGGTGCAGGGGCCCAAGGACTTGGGCCATCTTCTACTGCTTTTCTAGACCATATCAGAGAACTAGATAGGAAGTGGAGCAGCCTGGACTCAAACAGGCGCCCATATGGGATGCCAGCACTGTAGGCGGTGCCTTTACCTGCTACACCACAGCACTGACCCCGTGAAAGAACTTTTTAAGGTAGTACTAGATGCCTCACATGCTTTATTGTATAGTAACATGGCTTTATTAGACACTGGGTAGTGATGATTTAAAGTAGGGGTAAATTATATTCCTTAACAAATGAAACTACTGTGTAATTTCAGAAAATAATATTTAAAGGTCTTAGAGCATCAGAGAATTGCATGGAATTGTAAATTCTTTAATTCACTGATGAAGTGATGATCAGAATGTTCTGTTCACTCATTTATTAACAAATGATCATTAGTTACATGTACTGGGCGAGGTACTGCAGCAGGCTCTGAGGCTGCAAGGATGAATAAGAGAGAAGAATCTGCTGTTAAGGAGATTACACCTCCTCCAAACAACCCAACATACTAGTTACTTGCTGTGTGATGGGAGAGGAAGATGCTGTGCAAGCACACCAGGAATCCCAAACCCACCTGTTCTGGAGGAAAGGAGGTCTAAAAACTGTGATGAAGTAGACAAGAAACGAGGAAGAGTAGGGCCCTGGTGCTCCTGAGGCCACCTCTTATATAAAACCTGTGAATGCTGGCTCTCTCCCAAATGTGTATGTTGATATCTGCTCATCCACATGATGGTGTGAAGGCGAGATGGGTGAGGAGGGCAGAACCCTCATGAATAGGATTACTGCCCTTATAAGATGCCTGAGAGAGATTGCTCACATCTTTTGCTATGTGAGATGACAGTATGGGGCCGGAGTTGTGGTGCAGTGGATTATGCCACCACCTGCAACACTGGCATCCCGTATGGGCACCTGTTTAAGTCATGGCTTCCAATTCAGCTCCCTGCTAAATACATCTGGGAAAGCAGCGGAGGATGACAAAAGTGTGTGAGCCACAGTATTCACGTGGGAGACCCAGATGAAGCTCCTGGCTTCTGGATTTGGCCTGGCTCAGCCCTGATCATTGTGGCCATTTGGGGATGGCGCCAGCAGATAGAGTCTCTCTCTCTCTTTCTCTTTCTGTGTGTGTGTGTGTGTGTGTGTTTTTCTCCTTTTCTCTATGTAACTCCGCTTTTCAAATAAATAAATAAATCTTTAAAAAGGGAGAGGGGAGGCTGGGTTGTGTCTGAACACCTGTGGGGATGGCCTGCCTTAAAATTTTTTTTTAAAGCAAAAAGATCAGTGTCCATAGAAAAGTGGTCCCTCACCACACCCAGAATCTACTACCAACTTGATCTTGGTCTTCTTACTCTCCAGAAATAAATTTTTATTGTTAAAAGTCACCTGGTTTATGACATTTTTAAATAATATCCTAAACACTCTTAGAGAACATGGCAAAAAATTTAGTCTGCTTGGAGCCATGAGTGGGAAAGGAAAATGGTGAGAGACCAACAGTAGATATTGCATTAAAATTGGGCTGGACCTAATTATATAAATGGAAGAGGAACCTGTCCAGAGGTTCTACAGGTGGTAACACAAGCTAGAAATATCTCAGCTGTTACTCAAATAGAAATACTGTAAAATACACTAAATTCATGCTTGTCAAGTTCTTGGTTAATAAGATGTATTGACACAAGGTTAAAATATAATGGGGGGGTGGCTGGAGCAATCTTGAGACTAAAACTAAAACGAGGAATTCAGCAGAGACAAAGTTCAAGCACCCATCTTCATGAGACTAATTATGAGAACTTTGTCTTTCTGTAAACCTCAGATTAATGGAACCCTTAAGACTGGGGATAAGGTAATGTAGGCACTCAATTGAAGTTGGAACAATATGAATCCTGTACAAAGAGTGAGATGACATGAGGAAACACTTATGAGTGAATTAAAAGGACTGAACACAGTCTGGTCATGTAATCAATTGTGGAGAAGAACTTTCTCTTACGAGTGAAGTTGGATGCAGAGAAAATTAACTGAATGTCTTTCCTACTTATCACCATCACTCAGCAGAAGGGCTTGCTAGCTTTAAGAGTCAGCTTGGGCTAATAACAAAGCTGACAGTTTGTTACCTCAACTGCACTTTCTTGCTGCTAACCGAGAAGGGTAGGCATTCTCAACAATAGGAACTGTGTGATTCATAGTGGCTAGAGTTGTAAACAGGGTCAAAATCTTGATAGAACCTACAGACTGTATTATGGATTTTATACCAAGAATAATAGAAACCCCAAAATATTGATATATTGAAAGAGCCCTTCTACGATAATGATTTAAAGGATGAAAGAGAGTAGGTGGCCACAGGAAAACTAGTTAGCAGAATGTTGAAGCAATCAAGTGGAGGAATGATGGCAGCCTCTGCTAGATGGGCAACAACAGTGGGCTTGCAGAAAGTGGTTGGATTCATAAGATCCACAAGAGGGGATGCAAAGGGGGTGTGTCTCTGGAATTGCAGAATCCAACCGCGATGACTTGATGGATGATTTATTTGAAAATAACTTAACAATGATTAATAGAAAACAAAAATAGGAAGCACTAATAAGGGGCCAGTTTTGGTGGGCAGGAGAATCATGAGTTGAAGAATTTTATTTTTAATATATTGAATTAGCATCCCTGGGGGGGAGCTTTTTACTTTTTTAAAGATTTATTTATTTGAAAGTCAGAGTTACACAGAGAGAGGAGAGGCAGAGAGAGAGGTCTTCCATCCGCTGGTTCACTCCCCAATTGGCCGCAACGGCTGGAGCTGCACCAATTAGGAAGCCAGGTGCTTCCTCCAGGTCTCCCACATGGGTGCAGGGGCCCAAGGACATGGGCCATCCTCCACTGCTTTCCTAGGCCACAGCAGAGAGCAGGATTGGAAGAGGAGCAGCCAGGACTAGAACCAGCTCCCATATGGGATGCCGGCGCTCCAGGCCAGGGCGTTAACCCACAGCGCCGGCCCCTGGTGAGGAGCTTTAAAGGCGATATCTCTAGCAACTAGTTGATTACTCAGATCTGCAGCTCAGGAGAGAGGATATATAGAGATGTCTTGTGTTAGCCACCAACACTTGAAAGCAAAAAAAGAGACAAATTCAATTTCCATACACATATACCTTACTATTTAAGAGAGATTTCTTAAGTTGCTTTTTTATATTCCATCCGAAGTGTCTTCTTAAAATTCTTATCATGCCTGTACTCAACAATCAAAAAAATTATGTGGGGAATACTGTATTGAATGATGGTATTCTTCTAAAATTCAACAGTTTAAGTGATATTAATTCTCTTTTCCTATCTTATACAGACTTTCAAAAATAATTATCTGATCAGGAAGTTCAAAAGTTCAGATATTATTTTAACTGCCTTTCTCAATTCAAATTCTCCCTTCACCTTTTTGCAGCAGTCATGAAAGACATCTCCACTTTATCTCCCTCATGGAGAAAATGATTCTTGAGAAATGCTGCCAACAAACACCTGTGTGAGAAACCTTAATGAGTGCAGCTTTATTCTAGAAGCTCTCAGAAAACCCACTTCGGTTGGGGGTTGTGCCACTTTTCTTGTCAAATTCTTCATTGTGAAAGGGCTTTTAACTTGGTTATATTATTGTCCAGTAGAAAAAAATTTTGGCAGGTCATTTTTGTTTTACAGTAGGTTGGAAATCTGTGTTGCTAGATAACAGCTTAGCTATCACTGCTATGCTTTGGTTAAGAAAAAGGAAAAAGAAAGGAAAGACTTCTCATGGCTTTTCCTCCCTCAAGGTGATGAATACGCTGATGATTAGAGCATTTTGTTTCCTTTCTAGCAGTCAGGTCAGGCTAACTTTCTGCCTGCTTATGAGAGTGAAGCGGCAGCAACAGCACTGAAGAAGACACCTTTGTTAACCTGAGCAGCAGCTAAAAAAAATCACTCTGCCCTAAGAAAAGATTGGAGCATGTGAAGGAGATAAATGGATCATTCGTCTCCCCTACCTCAATATTCTCATATATATCAAAGACACCTAAACATATCTAGGGAATTTATTGGAAAGATTTTCTTGATATATGGGCCCCAGTTTGCAAGACTGATTGAAGAAATTAAAGTTTTGTCCTATGAAGGTAACTTTGCAATGCAGAATGGAAGTTTTGTCTTTATAAGTGGGAACATTATTTTCATTCATTATCAAAGCACAGATTTCCTAGTGCTTTACAAAACTCAAATACATCTTTACCCAACCAACCACAGTTTGAAGAAGAGGGCCTTGGTAATTAGAAATTATATATCTTGGGGCTGGCTATGTGATGTAGTGGGTTAAGCTGCTGCCTACGACACCAGCCTTCCATATGAGTGCTGGTTACAGTCCAGGCTGCTCCACTTCCAATACAACTCCCCGCTAATGTGTCTGGGAAAGCAGTGGAAGATGGCCCAAGTACTTGGGCCCCCGCCACTCACAAGGGAGACAAAGAAGCAGTTCCAAATTCCTTGCTCCACACTGGGCCAGTCTCAGCCATTGTGCTCATTTGTGGAGTACACCAGGGAATGGATGGAAGATCTTGCCCTCTTTCTCTCTTTCTGTATCTCACTCTCTGTGTAACTCTGCTTTTCAACTAACTAAATAAATCTTAAAAATTATATCTCTTGGCCGGCGCCGCGGCTCACTAGGCTAATCCTCCGCCTAGCGGCGCCGGCACACCGGGTTCTAGTCCCGGTCGGGGCGCCGGATTCTGTCCCGGTTGCCCCTCTTCCAGGCCAGCCCTCTGCTGTGGCCAGGGAGTGTAGTGGAGGATGGCCCAGGTGCTTGGGCCCTGCACCCCATGGGAGACCAGGAAAAGCACCTGGCTCCTGGCTCCTGCCATCGGATCAGCGCGGTGCGCCGGCCGCAGCGCGCCGGCCGCGGCGGCCATTGGAGGGTGAACCAACGGCAAAGGAAGACCTTTCTCTCTGTCTCTCTCTCTCACTGTCCACTCTGCCTGTCAAAAAAAAAAAAAAAAAATTATATCTCTTACTGATGGATGAGCAAGTTAGAGGATGGCTTCTAATTTGTATATAAACACACCATAGATAAAGACACTTTGTTCCCTCACCTATTTGCACCTCTGACTATACTACACTCTTCTAACTCTATGTAAATCTGGGAGGGAAGATGTCAGAGCAGCCTGACCAATGTGCTAGTGAATGACCACAACCCTTAGCTAACAAGACATTAGGAAGGACTCTTGGACAGTTCACCTACAAGACAGTAAGAACGAAAGGTCAGGCTAGAAGGAAATCTATTGCTCAGGCAACACCCTGTAAGTCTGAATCATATAAGTGATTATCCCTCCTCTGTCACTGGGTAAATCTCTAACCCTGCTGTAGACATAAACATTATTTGCTTTCTCTCTTTACAAAAAGTAGACAAAGCTCTTTACTTCTTTTCTTCATCTTTGTCAAAGTACAAGAGACATAGAGAAAGGCAAATAAATAATAAGTACACAGCTCAATGAAATTTCATGAAGTGAAAACCTTCAGAGCTCATGTAAACAGCACCCAGATCAAGAAAGAGAACATGTCAGCCCCTGCAGTCCTTCCTTTCCTCCCTGTTTATCCACAGCTCCCCACAAGGATAAATACTAATCTGTCTCCTTATAACACAGATTTATTTAGACTACTTTTGAACTTTAAGTAAATGGAATCACAGTTCGCATTACCATGAATAGTTCTTTTCATTCAACATTAGATTTGTGAGTTTCATTCCTATTATGTGCCTTAGTAGTTTATTAATTCTTGCTGTCATACAGTATACCATTTTGTATATACAGTGATTTATTTGTTCATATATTGATGACTATTTGGAGCTAATAATGCTATTGCTATCTATATTCTTGTACCAATCTTTTAATGAATGTATGCATGCCTGGCACAACACCCTTAGTTATGAAGTTGTCCCATCTTTCTTTTCCCAAATGAAAATCTTATATAGCCCTCCTTTTCTGAAGACCCGCGCTCTTGATGAGCACAAGAATATGTGCAGTAGACTTCTGATCATTTACTGTCTGGCATCTGTTCATGCCCTTCCAGGAATATTTCCTTACGCCTTTTCATAGCCCATGTATCCAGGCAGAACTCCTCACCTGAAAGAGACAGGAAGCACCCAGCCTGGGCCCAAGACAGGGAATCACATCCCTGTGTTTTACTTTTACATCTCCATTGAGACATAATTCACAGGACATAAAATTAGTTCACTGAAGTGTATCAATGAGTGGTTCTTAGCATATTCAGACATAGATGAAACTGCGAACCATAATGAGTCTTAGAACATTTTTATCACTTCACAAGGAACTCCATGCCCTTTGTATATCATCCTTCTATCCACCAATTTCCCCCAAACCCAAGTTATAACTAATCTGATTTCCATGTCTATGAGTTTGCCTATTATAGACGCTTCATGTGAATGGAATCAAATATTCAATGGCCTTCTGTGAGTGTTTTCTTTAAGCATAAGGGTTTCATGATTCATCCATGTAGTAGGATCTATCAATACTTAATTTATTTTTATGGCCAAGTAACATTCAATTGTATGGGTATGCCACATGTTGCTTACATGTTCAATAGCTGATGGACATAATACTGCCATAACATTTTTGTACGATTTCTTTTCTAACTAGATTTTTTCAATAAATTGGTATGTACTCAGGAATGGAATTTGTAGGATATATGGTATCTCTGTGTGTCACTGTGGAAATGTCACACTGTTTTCCAAAGTTGCAATATCTTTTTAAATTACCATCAGCAGTGTATGAAGGATCCAATTTATCCACATCCTTGCCAATAATTATTGTTATATCTGTTTGAATACAACTATCCTGGGGGGGAGGTGTAGTGGTATCTAATTGTGTTTCTGCTCTGCATTTCTCTTATCACTAATGATGTTGAGAATATTGAGAATGATGTTGTGCTGTAGTGCATTTGTATATCTTCTTTGGAGATATGTTTATGGAGATTCTTTGCCCATTTTTAAATTAGGGTATTTCTTTCTAACATTGACTTATGAATTCTTTATATATTCTGGATACGAGTCCCATATGGATACAGGATTTTGAAACATTTTGAAAACTCTATTCTGTCATTGTCTTTTCCCTTTCTTGATAAAATCCTTTGAAGCATAGAAAGTTTTAATTTGAAATGAACACTAATTTATTTTTAATTTTGTGGCTCATGTTTTTGGTGTCACATCAAAGAATGCATTGTTGCACCCAAGGTTATGCAGAGTTACCTTAAACTTTCTTCTGAGAGACAGAGCAAAGATGGTGGGATAGGGAGGGAGCTTACTGATAGTCTGGAAGAAGACAGATTAATAAAAGTGAAGATAATGCAGTATCAGGGAAGAATTAGGGAAAAAAAACAGCAGAGGGAACTCTTCCATAATTAGAGGGACACAGTGGATCTACGTGGAGGGTGTGGGCGCCCACGGCTTGGGACCCCAGCTGCCGAGAGTCTCTCCGCACCAGTGCTGGAAAGAGAGGTGAGCCAAAACCGCAGTAGCCCGAGACACTGGTGGAAAAGTGGCAGGAAGAGCCTAGAGAGAATGAGGGTTGAAACCCCATGGGGGAAAGTACACCAGCCTAACTAGAGGAGAGAAAAAATAACAGGGATGTACAGACACAATTCTCTCTCTCCAATCACCTTACAAAAGCCTAAGAGCTGATAAAGCAGGCACCATTTTGGGCATACATAATAGCTGCACCAGCTTGGGGCTTCAGCCGGCAGTCATCCAAACAGTAAAACCTTACTCTGGTGGGGAGTAATAACAGGAGACTAAGACCTAGTGATGGTTGGTCCTCTGCCTGTGGCGCCGGCATCCCATATGGGACCGGGTTGTGGTCCTGGTTGCCCCTCTTCCAGTCCAACTCTCTACTGTGGCCCTGGAGGGCAGTGGAGGATGGCCCAAGTGCTTGGGCCCCTGCACCCACATGGGACACCAGGAGGAGGCACCTGGCTCCTGGCTTCGGATCAGTGTAGCGCTGGCCATGGTGGCCATTTGGGGAGTGTTCCAATGTTCTGTCTCTTTCTCTCACTGTCTATAACTCTAGCTGTCAAATAAATTAAAAAAAAAAAAGATAAAAAAAAAAGACCTAGTGAATGTGTGGAGCTTATGAACTGGGACTGTGATTAAAAAAAAAAACAAAAAACAAAAAAAACTGAGGGTGTGTGGGAGAACTCATGGTGTGGCTGAGACTTGAGTAATCTCAGTGGGAGATGCCACAAACTCAAGTGGTCCTGGCTACCCTGTGAGAGACATAGCAAGGGAATATGAGCTTACACTGAGGACTACACAGATCCTTTGTGCGGTCCTTGGGACAGAGCAGACAAATATTATACCCACTGGGTCAGGCGCTTAGGCACTAATCACCATCAAGGAGAAGAGCTCAGCTGAGCAGAATTACTTCCATTCTGATTGAAAGAGAGAGAGAGAGAGAGAGAGAGAGAGAGATTTACCACACCAAACCTGGGTGTGTCACCTTAGGCACACCCTTAACCCTGTAGAACTGAGTAGAGCTCTCTGGCCACACCCATCACAAGCCTCTAGAGAGCCAGTGAAAGCAGACAGTCCAATTATAAATGGCAACAACAAATGCAACAACTCAGGAAATAAGAACAGGAAGACAACATGACGCACCCAAAAGAACCTGACACATCAATACAAGATTATGAAGATGACGAGATAGAAGAAATGCAAGAAATGGAATTCGAAAAATTTATGATAAGAATATTTAGAAGTAACCAAAAACAAATGCATGAAATATTGAAATCCATGAAGACTGTGACAGAAAAATCTCTCATAAAAATGAAATTTTAAGGAGGAATCAAAATGAAATGAGGAATTTAATAGAACATGAAATTGAGATATTGAAGAGAAATCAAAATGAAATGAAGAATTCAATAGAACAAATAAAAAACACATTTGAGAGCCTTAAAAACAGAATCTGTGAGGCAGAAGAGAGAATATTGGACTTAGAAGACAGAGCACAGGAAAGTATACAGTCAAACCAAAGACAAGAAGAGGAAATTAGAAATCTAAAGAATATTGTTGGGAATCTACAGGATACTATTTAAATTCGGGTTCTAGGAGTTCCTGAAGGCATGGAGGGAGAGAAAGGATTAGAAGGCCTTTTTAGTGAGATACTTGCAGAAAACTTCCCGGGTTTGGAGAAGGACAGAGACATCCAAGTACAGGAAGCACAAAGAACTGTCAATAAATATGACCAGAAGAGATCCTCTCCACAACACATAATCAAACTCACCACAGTGAAACATAAAGAAAAAATTCCAAAATGTGCAAGAGAGAAATGTCTGGTTACTCTCAGAGCAGGCATGGAAAGCCAAGACACTGTCAGAAAAATGACCTAAATGAAAAATCTCCATGAGTGAGATCCCAGGGGAAAGAACAGGCCATCGAAGAAGGAGGTACCTTTCTCTGAAGGGAGGAGAGAACTCCCACTTTGATTATGGTCTTGTCTAAATAAGGTCGGAGTTTGTGAACTCAAGAGAATTCCACAGCCTTGGTAGCTCATTACAAGAGCCTCGGGTGATTACTGACATCATAAATAAGAGTGTCAATTGTTAAATCAACAACAGGAGTCACTGTGCACTTACTCTCCATGTAGGATCTCTGTCCTTAATGTATTGTACTATGTGAATTAACGCTATAACTAGTACTCAAACAGTACTTTATACTTTGTATTTCTGTATGGGTGCAAACTATTGAAATCTTTACTTAGTATATACTAAATTGATCTTCTGTATATAAAGATAATTGAAAATGAATCTTTATGAAGAATGGGATGGGAGAGGGAGTGAGAAATGGGATAGTTGCGGGTGGGAGGGAGGTTATGGGGGAAAAAAACCGCTATAATCCAAAAGTTGTACTTTGGAAATTTATATTTATTAAAAAAAGTTTTTAAAAAAACTTTCTTCTAAGAGTTTTATAGATTTATAATTACACACATCTTACATTTGTGTCTTTGATCCATTTTGAGTTAATTTTTTTATGTGATGCAAGGTAAGTGTCAAAGTTCAGTCCAAAAAGGGTAAAATATTAGTTTGAAGAAAAAAGCCTTTATAGGAGCAATAGGAGTTCTATTCAAATTGAAGCAGGAACAACCATAAAATTTATGGTGAAGTAGAATGGTGAAATCATTGACACTTTATGAAAAGTTTATGGGGATAATGTGTCAAAGAAATAAGCAGCTTACCAATGCATAACTCATTTTAAGGGATGAGATGATGTTGAAAATGAAGCCCACAGTGGCAGACCAACCATGTCAACTTGTGAGGACGAAATTAACCCTTGTTTGAGCCCTCAGGGAAGAGGACCAAAAAGTAACACCAGAAACAATAGCCATTACCACAGTGGCGCAAGTGGTTCAGGATACACAATTCTAACTGAGAAATTGAAATGAAGCAAATTTGATGCCTGATAGGCAACAAAGCTGTTGTGCCCGATCAGCTGCAGATAAGAATGAAGCTTTCAATGGAAATATAAACACCTGAGATCAAGATCCTGAAGCATTTCTTCAACTAACTTGAACAGGAGATCAGAAATGGTTTTACCAGTGTAATCCTGAAAGGAAAGTACAGTCAAAGCAATGGTTATCAAAGCCACATGTCAATCAAAGCAAAGATGGTCCAAACAAAAGTGGACCAGTTAGGAGCAAAAGTAATGACAACTGCTTTTTTTTTTTTTTTTTTTTTGATACTCAATATATTTTGCTAGTTGAATTTCTAAAGGACCAAGGAAAGTTTATTATAAAGGAAGCTTCAGCGGAACAATCCCCAGAAAAACTTCACCTGGGGATCTTAACCTTAACAATATTCCTGCTCTTCATTGTCCTCAAACAAATGCAATTTTTTTGAGAGATTCCACAGGCAACAATTAGGTACCCACTTTGCAGTCCTGATTTGGCTCCTTGTCACTTCTTTTTGTTTTTTAATCTTAAAAACAAATCATCCAAGGACACCTGTTTTTCCTCAGTTAATAGTGTAGAAATGATTGCATTGGCATGCTTAAATTCTCAGGACTCCGAGTTCTTCAGTGATGGACTAAATGGATGCTATCATCACTTACAAAAGTGTCTTGACCTTGTTGGAGATTGTTGAGAAGTGAATTTTTATAATTTTTACTTTCATATTTTAATTCCATTTTTACTTTCATATTTTAATTCCATTTTTATGTGAACCTTTTGAGGTCCCCTCATATGTCTATTTCTATGTTAGTAATACAAGTCTTGACTACTGTCAATTATTTGAAATTTGAAAGCTTCCAACTTTATTCTTCTCTTTTAAGATTGTTTTTGGCTATGCTGGGTCCCCTAAAATTTCATAAGAATTTTGGGGTCAGATTGTCCAAAACTGGTATTCCAGTAGGTATTGTACTGAATCTGAATTATTTGTGAAGTACTGTCATTTTAACAATATTATCCTTTCTGATCCATGAGCATAGACTATTTTTCCATTTATTTATGTATTCTTTCATTTCTTTCTATAATGTTTTGTAGTTTCCAGAGTATAAGATTCACATTTCTTTTGTTATATTTTTCCTAAATAATTTGTTATATTTGATACTATTATAAATGTAACTATTTCATTCATTTCATTTTCAAATTGTTCATTTCAATGACAATTAATATTTGGATACTGAGCTTGTATTCTGAAACTTTACTGAACTCATTCACTGTCTTTATAGTTTTTTACTGTATTCATTAACATTTCTTTATAAGTTCAAGTCCCACGTTTTTTCCGTAAGAAACATAATCACCATAAGGAGGGAATGCATGATCTCAATGTATCATTTCTTAATAATTTTCTGGAAATGAGAAGACAACATCTTATGACACTTAGGGGGAAATCTGCAAAGGAATTCAGAGCAGTGATACAGTCCACTCCACTTTGTCAATTTGCTGTACAACTGTACTGGCGAAGAAAAAATGAAACCACACATAATATCTGCTCATTGAAATAGGTTGTCCTATTAAATGGCTTAAATGGCTGCCTGGCGAACACACCCAAGAGAAATTTAAAATCAGCTATATAATAAGGTGAGAAAGTAAAATTCAATTCTGTAAAGGTATTATGGAAACTTCCAAAAAGAATAATTAGGATTATATTTGCTACATTAGATGAAAGATCAAGATAATATTAACCAGTTCAGAAGACTGATATAATGGAGCCAATTTGCAAATAGAAAATTTACTCATACCCAGTACAAAGCATTTCTCATTTTCAAAATACTGTATATTCCCAAAGTACCCCGTTCTCTTGTTTTTTTTTTTTTTTGTTTTTGTTTTTTTTTTTTCAATCAGCAGTTTTTGAATGTACGATAATTTATTCTCATGTTTCCCAGCTACAGTGCTTGATGACTTGTAATCAAAGTGCTAACATGATACCACGGTAGACTGTGAGAACATACCATCACGACAGCCCTACTTGAATTCTTCCACGTGAGCACCTAGGTTTTAGCCCATACTAACCACCGCCCACTGAGCCCTGAGCTGGCAACAAGCTCAGTACTGCCCTCTCCTGGTGAATGCCAAAGGAGGGCCTGGGTAACAGCATTTGGAGTAACCAGGCTCTTTCCAACCTAATTGGGGAAAGTCCTTTTATCCTACTAAAGAAAACTTGAGGATTAAGGAGGCAAAATGTATCAAATGAATCCATAGTTTTTCAGGAACTGGGAATATTCTGTGGCCTCACTCTTGACGTGTTTAAATTTACCAGTGAAAATAAATTTTCTTTAGAAGAGGATGTCGAATTAATATACCATGAACAATTCTTGCAAGTATCCCATTTCCTCGGCTTCCATATTCTAAAGTTAAACACTTTCTCATTCTCAAGACTACCGAGGCACTTTATAAAATATGTATTATTTAAGTAAGAAATCTATTGACATCTAATGAGAATAATGTGCTAACTAAATATCATCTTAATTGCTTAAACATTATGTTCTGAGCAAAGATTAATCCATAAGAGTGTTCACAATGCATTATATTAATTACATATTCAGATAATTTTCAACAAACCAGTTATTAAACTATGAACAATATTCATTAGCAAATTTATCTACATATGATTAACATAGAGGAACTAAATATATATTTAAGAAAAATTATTTATATTTACAAAAGATAAAACTGAAAGATTTGAGATGACAATTCTAAGTTGTTCACTTTTGAAATCACAATTGGCCACTGTCTTACTTTCATTTTGTTCAATGTGAGATTTTTCATACGCTGTGATCAGATATCAGGGAAATCTAATAAAATCCTAGAAGGAAACACTACTAATTGGCTTGTTTTTATGACAGGTTTGATAAATACTTTCTTTTGCAAAAATACATTCTATTGTTGGAAATACCCTCTATGTGATGTGACTCATACAAGCTTTGATAAATGTAGTTAGGAATCTGAAGTCCTGGTTTTACTACTGATTGTGGTGAAAACACCAAATCTTGACTAATTTCACACCTCAAACAGATCTTGATATTTATCTTCTGCCAACCCACTTTTGTTACACACCTACCATTTGTAAGATATTTAGTAGCATTTAAAAGGATTTGGATTAACTACTGGAAAATTGCCATCTCCACTCATGAAGCTGCATTGCTGGAAGATGAAAGAAAAGGCTTTTTTTATGCCCCCTTGAGTGTGACCTCAATTACCAGGTGACAAGTGACAATAGGGAGTCCATCAAGTTCACAGGGAAGGCCCATTGGGCACAGCTGGATACAAAGATTCCTTGCCTAAAGTCCTTCCTGTCTTTTGTGTGCTCCAAACTCCCATATCCACTGATAGCATTACCTACACTTGGCTGATTTTTGACATAATTCCCCACCTGGAGCTCCTTAGGGTTCTGAACACTGCTGCCGCAGGGTCGGTGCAGGCAAGAGATGCACACTGTACAGGGACCGAGCCTGTTTGGGTCGTCAGGAGTTCAGCTACCAAGAGACCTCATTCCTGCAGCTCCAAAGTAGATTCAAAGTAAACCTCACAAAGTTTTATGATGATTTTTCTATTGAAGCTTCCAGGAAGGTCAAGGGCGAAACTTTAGAGATTTGACAGATTTTAGAAAGGCAAATGACACCAAAAATACATTGTTTCTTCTGCAGAAGATTTCATGAGAGCATTGTCTTGAAGTCATTTCAAAGGTAAAGAAACATCTAAAAAACTACCACTCTGGTCTGAGTTGGCGTTTTTATACTTATGTGTCATGGTTACATTTGACAGTTAAAGATAATCTGAATACAAGCAGCTTTTTTTTTTTTTTAATTTATCTGAGAGGGAGAGTTACAGACAGTGAGAGAGAGAGACAGAGAGAAAGGTCTTCCTTCCGTTGGTTCACCCCCCAAATGGCCGCTACGGGAGGCGCTGCGCCGATCTGAAGCCAGGAGCCAGGTGCTTCTTCCTGGTCTCTCATGCAGGTGCAGGCGCCCAAGCACTTGAGCCATCCTCCACTGCCTTCCCGGGCCACAGCAGAGAGCTGGACTGGAAGAGGAGCAATCAGGACTAGAACCCTGCGCCCATACGGGATGCCGGTGCCGCAGGCGGAAGATTAACCAAAGTGAGCCACAGTGCTGACCCACAAGCAGCTTTTTAAACTTACTGAGTAATATCCTCTGAGTTCTTTGTATGTGCTGGGTGTTGTAATAAATAGGTAACACTATCTAATCAAATCTTCCAAATAATCCATGAAGCAGATACTCTTATTCTGTACATATTATGTAAGGAATTGGGCTCAAAAATAATTAAGTGAATTGCCCAAAACCACAGCTGATGAATGGCAGATCTAAGATTCAAATCCAGGCTGTCTCCAAAGATAACACACACATTTTCCTCTCTGGTCCTATGCTTTTCTGAACATTCTGGTCTTTTATGCCACTTCTGTGTCTCAGTATAATGAGTTCATGAGTTTATTCATTTCCCTCTCCTTCCTTTTCTTTCTCTTTCTTCATTTCTGTATTAAAGAAATTTACCAAACATGCTACACCAAGGTATCTTCTGAGTGTTAACAAAGCCTCCAACGCTTATACAATCTTTGAGGGCAGATTTTAATTTTTTTCATTGCAATATTTTCTATTCCTGCCAAGACACAGGCATATATTAAAGAGTGAATAGTGGGTGATGTTTAGAACAAAACTCTTCTGTCTAGGAACAACACGGCATGCTTGAGGCTACAGCAGTGAATCTGGTCGCCGCGGCACAGACACTGGGTAATGGAAACAAAAAAGTTATGGTGAGCAAGAGGCAGGCATTGATTCACTTTGGGCAACTGGCTGTGAAACAGCTAGGAGCACAAGCTGCTCATTTGCATGTTTAATCCTCCTTTGGTTGCACAACTGGACAGACTAAGGTGCAAAAACTTAAAAAGAGAAATTCAATTCTGAGTGCTGGAGTTTACCAGGTGTGCCTTATGTTGTTGCATTTGTTTGTTGCTCAATTGACACCACATGTAAGAAAGTGACTCTCTCCCACCCTTCCCTCCATTTTATAAACTGTGCAGTTGTGTGGTGTCCTTCTGTACTTCCATCTCAGACATGCAGTGTTTCATTTTGGAATGAGTTTAACTGGTCTGGGATATTTAAAATACATTTAGCTGTTTGTAGAATTGAAAGGGTAGTTTGAGGAAATTCTTTTGTTCTATTCCTATTTGCAAACACATAGACTGTTCATAAAGATGAGTATCAGAAACCACATTTATCTTCAGTGTTTGCAAGTAATGGCTAACATCTTCCAGGACAAATGGAAAAATCAGACTAAAAGGAAAAAAATGCATTAAACACAGCTCTCTAAGCTCCTTCTTAAGGTGTTGCTGCTTATTGCAAAATGAATTTGGACAATAGCTTCATGAAACAAAGTGTGGGGAGCAATCCGGACTAGACTAAGTTACTCAAATTAGGACTTATTCTATGCATCTGCTCTCCCACAATATGGCGCTGGGAGAGAAGTAAACAGCTTCCGCACAGCTGCCTCCAGTTCAACTGATAAACTGTAGGACTTGCTCCTGATTGGAGGAGAGCAGCGTACTCGGCGTGTGGGCAGCCGAGTTGGGATTGGCGGAGGAGGACTATAAAGGAGGAGAGAGACGGCATGCATGAGGAACATCTATGGGGAACATCTAAGGGAACCCGTGCAGCCCCCGAGAGAACCGGCCGGCGGTGTGCCGCTCCCCTGCGGAAGTGGGGAATGCGGCCAGGGGGAACTGCCCTTCCACGGAGGTGGAAGGGATAGTAGCCAACCCGGGAAGAACCAGCAGCAAACCCGGGGAGGGCCGAGCAGACGAAAAGAACAGCGCAGGGTCCTGTGTTGCTCCTCCACGAAGAGGGGGAGCGACAACAAAGAAGCCCTAAATGACAATAGCAGCACTAAAGACGTAAAGTCTTTCTCTCTGTCCATAGTAACACTCTCACAGGAATACTTTTATTTGAGACTGTCATGTACGAGTTGTGAAATCAAGCTTTCTGCAAGTGTGAGCTCTGAGAGAGTTGAGAAATTTTACAACCTTTTAAGTACTGATTCAGTAGCGTACAACGTAGACCTATTCTTAGTCTGTATAAACCAAACAAACTCTCAGCTAAGCAGGCGGCTTCACAGGTTCATAGGATCTTTGGAGCTAACAGATCACTATTCTATTCCATGGTCAGTGATCATCATTATCTGTGCCAGTCTTAAGCTTTTAAAGACATGTGATACCTGGCATGGTCAGGGATGATAATGCAGTGTGTGTGTGTGTGTGTGTGTGTGTGTGTGTCTTATTTTCCAATCTCTATTTGACAAGAGTGCCAAGATGGGGCAGGTTTTGTGGAGCAGCTGTTCATCCCATTTGGACACTGGTTCAAGTCATGGCTGCTCTCCTTCCAATCCAGCTCCCTGCTAATGTGCCTAGGAAAACAGCTGAATATGGCCCAAGTGT
This sequence comes from Oryctolagus cuniculus, assembly GCF_051225735.1. Lineage (NCBI taxonomy): Eukaryota > Metazoa > Chordata > Mammalia > Lagomorpha > Leporidae > Oryctolagus > Oryctolagus cuniculus. Next base: position 95,576,232 of record NC_142873.1, read on the forward strand.
TTGGGCCCCTGTCACCCATGTGGTAGACTGGGATAGAATTCCAGCATCCTGACTTTAAAGTACACATGATGAATTATTACTACTTTTACATTTTAATTGGATATATGAGGATTTAGATAATCATTTGGAGAGTTGATATGATTTGCTGCAATCCTCTCTATATAATGCTCCATCTTCCCACTTGTGAATATCTTCAATTATGCTTAAATTGATATACTGATATGATCTCATCTATGAGAAAATGCACATAGAGCAAATCAAAGTTTTTACAAGGACTATGCTGTGTATACTTTATAAAATTCTTGATGATTTTTATTTTATGTTTCTCCTTTTCTATGATTCCAAATTAATCATAATAACCAATTATTAATTTAAAAATACTTTAAAAGTTGCCATTGATACAAGCACTCACATTACAGAATTTCTAAAAAAAGCCAGATAAAATATTTTAAAATCTTTTGTTACTAAGTGAATTAACAATTAAGTCAGAGAAATTCAGAGATCCAATGATGAAGTTGGAGTATAAATGTACCTAAGGAGCAGGCACTGAAGACAGTTGCAGCTCTAAGGGTATGGGCTGATTTGTAGCCTAGATTCTTGTATTCCAACAGACGTGGTAGGAAAGAAGGCAGAGGCTTGAACCTAGGCAATGAGGAGAAATAAAAGGTCTTATCTGTGAAGAAAGAATAAACTAGAAATAGAAAATCCAGCCTACTCAGGAAAGTCAAAGAAAATTCATTAACTCTGTCCTTGGCTCTGAGCGAAGAGGTGAAAACCCTCTTCATCAAACTTGAGATTTTATAAAATTTATGTAGATTATTGCTCTACAATCACACTACTGACATGTGAGCGGAAGGTCCAGGCTTATTTTAGAATAGCAGTTCTTAGTTGGTAGGGCCTCCACGAGCTTGGTAAAAGCAAACACAATCCTTCTTTGGAGAAACACATTTTCAACTTGGGCAACTGAGAATTCCCTAAGACACAGTTCAGTTGATCATGGAGTCATGATTAACATACAAATCCAAACAAACAATACACATAACGAAATAAATTCCTTTGAGTGAAATCAGCACAGAAACAGAAAGCATCCTTGCAAAGAATTAAAATAATGGAGGTATCAGGTACAGAAAGAAAAATGCATATATGGAATAGGACACCAAGAAAGAAAGACCATATGACTTCAAAAAAATTCTAGAAATGGTAATTGAATTATTAAAATAAAATACTTGGAAAAATACTTAGTAGATGAGTTAAATGACAGGTTAGACACAGGCTAGTAGAAAATTAATAAAAAAATAAAAATACATCTGGAAAAAAGAAACAACAGCAACAAAAACAGAAGAAATTGCCCAGAATGCAGCATAGTGAGATAAACAACACATTGTAAAGTGAATAGGCTATGGGAGCGATGATGTACTTAAAGAGTCCATAGTTTAGAATATCTAAAAATTAGTGAAAATTAGCCTGACAACAAACAACTCAATATGAACACCGACATGGAGAAAACACAAGAATTAGATTTCAAAATATTGACAAAGAAAATAATTGATGTGGAGAAAATATATTTTCAGATAAAACGAAAGAACTACATTAGTGGAATTTATAGAATTATATTTTGGGAAGAAGTATAACAGAGATCTAAGTTGCAAAAAAGAATTGTGAATGAATAAATTGGTAGCATGCAAGTAAATCTATATAAATACTGACTATTTGAAATGACAACAGTAATAATGTTAATATCTACTTTGTTCAGCTTAATAAAAGTAACATACCACAATACAATGGAAGATAATATTAGTGTTTAGGTCGACTGGAGTGGAAGTGTTAAGGTCCTTGAATTATCTAGAAGATTAAATACATTAATTAATTAATTAATATGTGGAATAAAAAAATTGAACTCAAGGAATCAGAGTAGAATGGTATTTACAAAGACTAAGTGTTGCGGAAGAGGTGAGATGTTGGTCATAGGATATAAAATTTTTGTTAGACTGGGAGGAATAAATTCAAGAGACCTATCACACAGCATGGTGACTATAGTTAATAACAGCATACTGTATACCTGGAAATGGCTAACACAGTAGCTTTTGAGTATTCTCATCACAAAAAATAAGTATGTAAGTTATTCATATGTTAGTTTGATTTAGACATTCTACAATGTTATGCATTTATCAAAACATGTTGTATACAACAAATAGGTTTTCATTGTCAAATAATTTAAAACTATATCAATTAATTTACGATTTTTAAAGTATGCATGTTAAAATCTCAAGATTGGGGCTGGCGCTGTGGTGTAGTGGGTAAAGCTGCCGCCTGCAGTTCCGGCATCCCATATGGGTGCCAGTTCGAGACCCAGCTGTTCTACTTTTGATCCAGCTCTCTGCTGTGGCCTGGGAAAGCAGTGAAAGATGGCCCAGGTCCTTGGCCCCTGCACCCATGTGTGAGACCCAGAAGAAGCTCCTGGCTCCTGGCTTCGGACGGCACAGCTCCAGCTGTTGAGACCATCTGGGGAGTGAACCAACGGAGGGAAGACTTCTCTCTCTCTCTGCTTCTCCTCTTTCTGTGTAACTCTGACTTTCAGCAGAATAAATAAATCTTTAAAAAAAAAAAGCCTCAAGATTGATGTTAAAAGAGTAGAAACAAAGAGTTTAATCTGTAGGCCCTTATGACTCTAAAAAATGAAATAAGAGAGAATAATAAAATTCAGAGAAAGGAGAAAAGCAGGCTGAAAACATAAGCAAAAGCATATGGTGTAGGCGTTTGGTCTAGCGGTTAAGGTGCTGGTCAAGATGCTTGCACCCCACATCAGAATACCCGAGTTTGATGTCCAGCCTTGGATTTTGATTTCAGCTACTCGCGAATGCAAACCCTGGGAAGCAGTGGTAATGGCTCAAGTAGTTGTGATCCTGCCACCCATGTGGGAGACCAGGGATTGAGTTCCAAGTTTTGAGATTTGGATCCCTGGTATTGACATTTGGAGAGTGAACCAGCAGATGGGACCTCTCTCTTTTTCTGCTTCTCAAATAAATAAATAAATAAATTTTAAGGATATCATAGAAAGTGTCAAATACAAAACCAATATTTAAATAATAGAAAACTCCCAACGTATCAGTAGTAAAAATTAAAATAAATGTATATGAAGTAAATATAACTCTTAAAAAGACAATGATTGTAATTATAAATTAAGAGTAAATTCCAGCTATATACTATTTACATAGGAGACACACAGTATTAACTTTTACTATCATACAAGAGTGGGCCCTCTCCTGAATCGTATGCTTCAGAATCTTGCTACTCAAAATACGGATCTTGGACCAATAATAGCAGTGGCATTACCAGTTGCATTAGAAATGCTGACTTTGAGGCCCTGCCTAAACCCAGAGATTCAGAGGCTGCATTTCATACGATCCTAGGTGACTCACACACGCATTAATGTTTGAGAAGCACTGAAATGGCATAGTCTATCACATACAAGCACACAAATTACATTAGAGACCACAGAGCACCTCTGTCATTCTGTCACAGCACCACCTATAACCTTAAGCAACCACTGTTGTGTCTATCGCTGCTGCCACTCCAGAAAAAGTGCTTCTCCATATTACTTCTCCTATAGCCTTGAAACAAAAGGCCACTGTGCTCAAATGCCATGAAGATTTGTGTGTTGTACTGGCTTCTCAGGAGGAGCTAGTCATTGCCTTAGGGTGTATATGAGGGGCAGGGGAATAGAATGAGCAGAATTTGAGATTGTGATAAAATATAACCAATGAGAAGGAATCCTGGGGTTGGGAAGGAGCTGAAAAAATAAATAGACAAATAGGCAGTCTGCTTACATTTTTAAAAACTAGAAATAATTAAAGTGGGTAAACTTTTGTCAAGCATTACTCACAAAAAACATCCCAAGCAGCATATTTCATATCTTTTATTTAACACAGATCTACTTACTTAATAATCACAATAAAAATGAGTAAGAGAATTTCTCTGATCAAATTCATAATTGGAATAGGTCAAATGAAATATTTGAAATGTTAAAATCTTCCCCAAATGAAGAAAAAAATCAGTGAATAAAGCAACTAGAATGTATGTGGACATCCGTCTGTACTGCTGCCTCAGAGCCTGCAACTGTTAGGGACCAGGCCAGGACATATGAAAATGCAAAGTACTCTGAAAGCCTGAAAATCATAGGATGGGAAGTTATAAAAGGCGGATGCTAACCAAAGGAAACCTTAATCACTATTTTAATATCAGTAAAGCAGACACAAACAGACAAAATCTCATGCACTTTTAAAAACATGCAAAAAACTCACATTTGGATTTAAAAAAGAATGCAGGGGCAGCCAGTCAGTCCAGCTGGTAAGACACTTGTTTGGGACACCTACATTTCATATTGGAGTGCTAGGGCTCTGCCACCACTTCTTCTTGCTAATCTACCCTGGGAGGCAGAAGGTGATGGCTTCTGTAGATGGGTCTTTGCTACCCATGAGGAAGACCTGGATTGAGTTCCTAGCTCCTGGCTTTGATCTGGCCCAGTCCAGGCTGTTGTGGGCATTGAGGGAGTAAACCAGGGGACTGGAGATCTATCTGTCTCCGTCTGTCTCTAAAGCAAACACTTAAAAACAATGTCTGTTTCTAAAACAAGCAGTTAAAATGTCTTTTTAAAAATAGAATGCAGTAATGCAAAAAGTATCAGAAATAAATCAAAATTATATCACTACATAAATGAAAGTATTAAGAGGATTATGGGAACATTTTTAATTTCCTATTTTACATGCTTTTCAAAATTTCTGACAAGAATACAATTAGTGCAATTAATTTTTTAATTTCTACATTTATTTATGCATGTGTATTTAGGTGGGAGCAGCTGGAAGCTGGGCAGCCTCGACAGGTATGGGAGCTGGAGAGTAAGATGCTGCCATGAGGTTGGGAAGGAGGGAGGTTCTTATAAATAGGAATGGAAGTACCATTGCTCATTACCACGTTATTCTCAATAGCCAAAGGGTAGAAATTACCCAAGTGTCCATCAACAGATGCCTGGAAAAACAGAGTGGCATATTCACACCATAGAATATCATTTATCCTTTGAAAGGCATGAAGTTCTGATACATGCTGCAACATGAATTAACCTTGAAATAATCATGCCAATTGAAATTAGACACAGATGACAAATACTGAATGATTTCACTCATGAAATATCTGCAATAGGCAAATTCAAAGAGATAGAAAATAGAACTGAAGTCACTGGGGACTATGGGGAGAGAAGAATGGGGAGTAAATGTTTAATCATTAGAGAGTCTCTGGGGGTGATGAAAATTTTGGAAATAAATGCTGATGATGGCTGCACAACCATGAACATAGTTAATGCCACTGAATTGCCCGCTCAATGACTAAAATGGCACATTTTATGTTATATATATATATTTTATGTTACCACTATAAAAACATTTCCAAAATAAATGGGAAAGATTCAGTGGTTCCTCCATTTAGAGTGCAAAGCAGAGCTCAGGCAGCAAAACAAAGGACTGATTTGATAAAGAGCTTGTTGGCAAAGATCTCTGGTGATCTCAAACACATCTCTCCTTGGAAGCCACCAACCAAGACACATAAAACTATCCTCCCTGCCAGTTGGCTGTCATGGGAGAAGCAGGCCCCAGCATCACTCCTGACAGATTTATCCTATCCATGGACTGGAAGAATAACAAGGAGTTTTGATGCCATGCCAAAATCAAGATATAACTGTATAACAGTACATATTTGAAAAATGAAAGAAATAAAAAGTAGCTCAAAGACCTTGTTTCGTGTGTGTATATATATATAGTGTATATATATATATATACACTATCAAGAGGAACTGCAGTAGAAATCATAAGTTGGGATAAATAATATAAAGGATTTAAAAGATTTTTGTAAAGCAACCGTGTTGTGGCACAGTGGGTTAAGCTGCCACTTACAATACTGGCATCCTATATTGGAGTACCAGTTCCATTCTTAGCTACTCCACTTCTGATTCAGCTCCCTGCTCATGCACCTAGGAAAGCAGGGGAGGATAGTGAAAGCACTTGGGTCCTTGCCACCCACACAGGAGGCCCGGATGAAGTTCCTAACTCCTGACTTTGGCCTGGCCCAGCCAGAGCCTTTTTGGGGATTGAACCAGTAAATGGACGAGCACTTTCTTTTCTCTGTCTCTTCCTTTCTATCTGTCGCTCTGCCTTTCAAATAAATAGATAAATTTAAAAAAATGTTTTATAAACATGGAAAATGAAATACAGAAAAGTCTGCAAATTAATAAGAAATTGATGATTATAATTATTTGTGTTGTAGCAAACAATGATGTGAAAATAGACCTGTGCTATTTTTGGGACATGTAATTAGATCTGCATTATTTGTCAACAGAGAAGTAAGTCACAGAGTAGGAGCCCAGGAAATAAAGACAAACATGAGGGCCACTTTACTGACCATAAAGGTGAAGGTCACTTTCAACAGTGTGAAGTTATCATGACATGCCCCAAGTAGCTACTGATCAGGGGGAGAGAATTTAGTGAAAGTTGACAGGAAGGATTAAAGGATTACTGGGCATGATTTATAAAATTTAAAAATTGCTGAACAGGAGTGGAGATTGCTGCACTGTTTAAGACACCACTTGGGATCCTGCATCCGAGTGCCTGGGTTTGCGTCTTAGCTCTGCTCCCAAGTCCAGCTGCCTGTTACTGCACACCCTGGGAGCCAGCATCTGCTGGCTCAAGTACTTGGGCCCTGCAACCTTTTTGGGAGATCCAGATTCAGTTCTTTCTGCCTGGATTTGGCCTGAGCCATTCGTGGCTGCTGTGGGCATTTGAGGAGTGAAACAGCAGATAAGAGGTCTCTGTCTGTCTCTCTCAAATAAACAAAAAAATAAAAATTGCTGTAACATATTTTGTAGCTGAGTAAACGGGTCAGAGGTCAAGATAGAGGGGGATGTATTGCCACAAGATAAATGTCTAGGAGCTTGTAAACAGCAGGGAAAGAAAGGAGTTCTTAAGCTCGTAGAGGGGTGTGTGTACCTCCAGGATTAGTAAGTGGAGAATTTAGCATAAATGTCAAGACATATTTCTTAATATTCCCACTCTAATTGGAAAGTATTTTAGTTTTAAGTGATTAGACAAGATAAGTCTTTATAATTAGGGACTAATGACAAGATGGCACCCTCCTTTTTACCACTGATCATATTGGTAAATCAATGTACACACAGATCCCACAAATCCAGCATATATGAATAAAACAGTGAAAAGAAGCCCATGAAAATATCATATATTCACATCATGACATGTATGAAAATATCTGTTAAAATTCATTAACATATCAGCAACAGTAATGATGTCTTGGTGGAAGATTTCTGACTGCCAGCCTCCATTTTTACCTTTTGTCATTTTGAGAAGACAATGAGTATTAAAACATTTACAGCTTTGAAGGGGGTAGTGCTTGTTTCTCAAGACTAGCATTCTGGCCCTCTCCTTCCTTATTCAACATACTACAGTGGGGATGGGATGAGTCAGAGGAGAAATTTCCCAGATAGAAGGAGTTCCATATTCTTATATCTGGTCTACAGGCACAGTTTGCAAGAGATTCTGCTGAGGTTTGGTGTTCACAGTTTGGTTCAAAACCTTTGGAGATGCACAAAGTAAGGTCTGATCCCATTCTATCTTTCCAAGCTTCCAAAGGTTCGGATGCTCTGTGAGCCCATTAAGAATAGTCCTTTTCTTGGCAGATCAGTCAATACCAAGATTTATGACTCCCTAGAGGACCCTAGTCAGTGATCGCAGAAGGGCACTATGGTGTTCATTCCAGAGTAAAGGAAGCCCCCTTACTATTCTTCCCCAGCCATCCTAGGCAGAAAAACTTACTTTTGATTGATTCCTTTGTCCACTGATTCTGTTATTGAACAGCTTATAAAATCATAATCAAATGTTGATGTCAAAATAACAGTGAACCCTTTTTAAACACCTCAGAGCCCATGACAAGCTACTCTTAACTGGCTTTCTAGAACCCAATCAACACTTCATGTGTAAATTACCAGTAGGAGTCTCTCTGGAAACAGGGAAGAAGCACTTTGCCTTGTTTCTCACTCCAGTACTTCCTCTTAGTCTTAGGTCTAATTATGCTATGTTAACCTGTTATGGTTTGACTGCCTCCAAAATTCAGGGAATGCCAATATGATAGGATGAAGAGGTGGAGCCTCCTAGAGATGATTAGCCCAGGAGGGCTCCTTGCTGGTGTGTGGGATGAGAAACCCTTAAAGAGGGGCTTGAGAGAGGGCACTTGTTCTTGCCATTCCACCATCTGCCACATGAGGACACATCCCCTCTGGAGGAGGCAGCTCTCAACAGACACCAAATGCTATGGCCTCCATCTTGCACTTCCTCCAGAACTGTGAGCAATAAATGTCTGTTCTTTGTAAAACACTCAATCTGTGGAATTTTGTTATAGCAGCACCAAATGGACCAAGACAACCCTTTACCTGCAGGCTCATTCAGGCTACACACCTTGATCTCCATGACATCTTTCTCTGACTTTTATTTCTAAACATTTGGGTTAAAAACTCATCACATTTCAAATTGAGTCCCAAACCAATTGAGTCCCAAACCACACTCAGTTGTAATAATGGACATAATTCTTGCAGGGATTAGTGATGGCAAGTACCAAGGTAGAGCTTCATTCATGGTGGCAGGGGCATTGCTGATCGGAAACACACACAGGTGCCCACAATCCCTTTCCCAAGTGCTAGAATAAAAGCAGCACATTATCACTTCCTGCGCTCTAACTGTTCCAAACCTGTACATGTGGAATAAAGATTAAACGAACCAGCTTTACGATTTTTCAGCACACAGTGGAAGCATATTCCATGTCAGCTAATGTGAGAAACGTGGATATATCCCTGACAGCAGCCTGGCAGGTGTGACATTGCCAAACAACTCCAAATATGGGCCCCATAAAGCTGGAGTTCATTCAGATGTACAGTATACGTTTTTGCTACCAATCAAAAGCTTTTGAATAAATTAGGATCCAGACTCCTTCTTGACAAATTTTACATTACTTTATGGCCAATTTCCTTCTGAGGCAAGTGAAATGGAAACTTTACTGTCCTTAGAAGTTGTTACCAAAGTTCAGTGATTTAAAAGAATGGTAATTGCTCTCTCTATAGTTACATGGGAAGTGAAAGGAGAGGAAGCTACTCTCTATCCCATACTTCTACTTGGTAAGAAGGATTATGCAACAGTCTCCCTTGACAAGGTTATTCAAGAATAAAATCTGCTCCCCACCCCGCCCCTACTAGAATCATTGCATGATAAAGTCTCTGCCAACACACTTACTCCACATCCCTCTGGCTCGGCTGCAGGTGGAGGGTTTAATTCCTGTTTCTGCCAGTACACATCATGGAGTCCCCACAACAGCTTGCTTCAGCCCTAATCATAATGGCACCATTTCTTGTTTTGCTCAAGTCAGTATGTGGTATTAAGATGCACAGCGAGGTTCAAAATTAGACAAACTTGAAGCGCCATCTGTGATCCTCCTCAGACTCCCTCCACCACTGATGGAGAGGCAATCTTGAACCTCAAACCTTCTGCTGTTGGAGAATTTCCATTTAGCAGACACAGTGGGATGAGCAATGGCAGAAACTTAGGGTGGGCAGAAACCTTAGGTGTCTTCATCTTTGGGACAGCATGTCATTCACTGAGACCACAGCAACGTTCTGCTGACTGGTCCCTCCGCAATAACCAAGGGCTAATACAACTGACCGCATCCCAAAGCCAGGGTTACCCTCTGAAACCCACAGCTGATGGAGTCACTCTGCTAATTTATCCTTAAAGCCACCTCCAGAGGTCTCAGGATAAGAGCCAATGTTGACAGCATATAAATATTTTTATTCAAATCTGCACTGTAATTTTAATGACTCTTTTTTTTCTGCCTCTCCTAAAAGAGGTAGGTTTTATGAAGTCAGAGATCACACCTTATTCATTGTTCATTGTCTCTTGGGTTCTGAACACAATGTCAGGAATATGGAAAGCACATAATTGCTACCTGATCATTGAGGGAATGAATGGAATATCATGTAACTCCCTCTTCTACAGACTAACTCAGGCCTACAAGTTTTGTGACTTGCTCAAGAACTCACATCAAGTAAAAGGCTTGGGTATGTCCCCTTGCCTTCCATGAAGCTATATGTTCTTCAAATATAGACCCTGGCACTATTATATACTAACATCTAGTCTCCCATTTTGGAATGGTCATCACATGTTGCTCTGTATTTAAATGAGAAGCAGAAAGTAAACATGTGTGACAGCCATATGCATGAAGTCCTTTTTCCTCTATTTATCATTTCTGGGCTTTTCTTGGTTACAATTAATAAGTCTACTGGCCAGATGTGTTCAAATATCCTCCTAGTATATGTAATTACAACAGGATTTTGTTTAACCCTGATCAAAGATTTACTGGGCTTCAATGTGTATGAGAAACAATTTTAGGTTCTGGAAATATCCAGATGGACAAATTATGTTCTTGGCCTCCAGAAGATAGTTTAGACATTGAGCATGAAGTTGAATAGTTGCAATATTATGTTATCAGAGGTATGTAAGATACAAAAAATAATTTAGCACTTCCCAAATATATATAATATTTCCTACACTGATTCTCATTTTCCCCTTCTGTCTAACACGTAGTAGGTCTCCAGCCAATATGTGATTGATAACTGATGCATGAATGGTATGAGAGAATGTCTGGTCTACTCTGCATGGCTGTTGCTTCTGGAAAAATTTTAGAGAGGAACTGCTTGAGCTGGGTCTTGATGAATTAGTTCTCCACCTGGCAGAGAAAGGGAGAAAGGATACTCTTTGCCAAAAGAAAAACAGAAAAGTAGACAATCAGCTGTGTTCTCAGGGTGTGTGGAGCCTGGGTTTAGGGGAGCTATGGGAGATAAGGTTGGGGATTTAGGCCACAATGACCCTGTATGACATTGTGAGTTTTACAAGTAGTCAGAGCTTGATCTTCTAGGCAAAGGAAACATACAAGGAACCTTTGCAGATCTGTAAGTTAGAAATTTTAACAATACATGTGGTTCAGCAGGTAGTGATGTCCCACATGTGCAATTAATTTCCAGAATATGCTTTCTTATAAAAAATTGTTTACCTCTGCATTTCAGTTTGCAGCATTGACTCAGATTCTGTGAGGTTCCCAGGAATTCCACAGACACCTCCGTAGCCATTAAGAGAGAACAGAATACAAGTATCCTTTTCATACTGAGCTACCGTAACTATCCAGGTTAACTTCCCTACCACAGGTGAAATGGTTTCTTATTTGTCTCAAGTAACTCTCCCCCAGAGCAAGCATTACCTCTGAGAATGTCGGGGGAGTCAGTGGTCTCTGCACGATGGCAGTTCTCCACGCAGTTACTTAACTGCGTCTCCTGATGATGATTTCTTCCCCACTGTGGAGAAGGTAATTCAGCTAAACGAGTGGTCTGTTTGTGTCATTTCCTGCAAATAATTAAACATGACCCTTTTTTGGGCTTGGTTTACTTTTTAAAGGCAAAATCAGATTGCTCCAATAGACTAGTACCAGGCATTTTATGCAGCATTCACAGTACCCATTGCAAGTCAGTCGTGGGTGCAAGGCTGTCTTTAACTATCCAGAGGCATATTCTTACATTCATTTCAGAATAATAAGATGTTTAAATATTTATTTCTTCCCAACAACTGGGTAGGCCTGGGCTCATCATTTTAATAAATTCTATCCAAATAATGTTGAGTCACTGCTTAGAAGATATTGGCACCGACTTTCCTTTATGGTAATGATGTTCATGTCAGAGACCCACATTTTATCCCCAGCTCTGCTGCTAACCTGCGACCTTGGGCAAATCACATGACTACTCATGAATTCCTTTTGATGATTTTTAAGTTTTCCTTCTAGCTCTAAAATTCTGAGTATGTTTGAAGAGATCTGATTAGTACAAGAAGGTAGAAATGAATTAGTTACAGAACTACAAATTGTAGCAGAAGAAATTGGTATTTATGATGTGAAGCTTTTTTCAGTAACTCCATATGGTCAAAAACTCTTGAGGTAGGCTTATTTTAGAAGAAATTTAAAATTCTTATGTAGATATACTCACTCATTCAAAATGTATTGAAGATGCATTATACGCCAAGGAGTATGTTAAAGGCTAGGAATACGAAGGCAAAAAGGGGAGGAAAAATTCATGACCTTCAAGAAGCGATCATTTAGTGAAGAAATCGGCCAATGCTAGATAAGAAATAACAATAAACAAGAATAGGTATTATCATGGGATCCTGGCTATGATGACCAAACATAAAGTTCAGGTCTAACAGGCCTACCAGTCAGGGAAGATTTACCTGATGTGATAAGCTGAGAATAAACATCCCTGTGATCTGTATTTGAAGATCATATTGAATACAGCATACAATAAAATATTTATTTGTCCTAGGTTCAGACTAAATAATTAGGAGCAAAAGAGCCTGTGAAGAAGACTCTGAGTAGATCTCATAAATGTCCCTACTCAAGTTTTTATCAATCATTTGATCATAAATTCACTGGTCACAGTGAATTCTTCTATTGGATCAATACTATTTACAAAATGATCATTCATGTCTTTCCATATTTAAAATCTTACATAGCTGCTTAAACAATATAATATGTGAGCAGGAGGTTTTGAGCAATGATTTGATGATTAATGATACATTTTAACTTTTTGAAGTCTTTCTTGCTTTGAATCTCACTTTATCCCAGTATTTGCAGAACAGGAATTATGCACTGCCACCTTATCCTAGAGGTTATAGAAATTCATCTCTATAACAGATGTCATGTTTCCAGGACAGAGCCGATTGCAGATATTCTGTTTTGTGGCCAGCACAATTATATTTGCATTCATCTTAGCCTGAGCTATGAGATTTAGGTTGGATAAAGTGATCACCATATGTTATAGTGACAGTGGAACCAGGTCAGCCCCCTTCAAGAATCCAGAAGAGTGTATGTCATGCCAAAGGAAAATTACAAAGAGGCTTAATATTTTTAATTTAAAATCAATCACTTTGAAGTTGCTTAGATATTCAAACTTTTTACTCATTATTCTTTGGATGCCACACACACATAAACACCTACATGAAGTTAATAAATAAGGGAATGTTGATTTGAAAGTTTCACAAATGTATAAGGTATTGATAGTATCTAACTTACTTTATAGATGGAGAAAGATCAGAGATATTACCTCCTTTTAGTGTTAGTACCTTCATTTATTGCTTCCTGGTTTCATATTATTATTCATTAGTTGCTTTATTAATTAACTTTCCTTGCTCCTTTGTCTTTTCTCTCCAGTTAGATCAAAGGTTCTTTGATGGTAAGGACTGCATTATTCCTCCAGAATGCCCCATTTTCAAACTACTAGGCCTCCAGTGAGCTTTTACTAAGGGTTACAATTAGTTTCAAAATGTAGACATAAATTAACTACATAATTATATAAAGTGATAACTAAAAAATTTCAAATGTTGATTTTTTTTTTTTTTTTTTTGACAGGCAGAGTGGATAGCGAGAGAAAGAGATACAGAGAGAAAGGTCTTCCTTTGCCATTGGTTCACCCTCCAATGGCCGCAGCGGCTGGCGCTGTGGCCTGCGTACCGCGCTGATCTGATGGCAGGAGCCAGGTACTTATCCTGGTCTCCCATGGGGTGCAGGGCCCAAGTACTTGGGCCATCCTCCACTGCACTCCCTAGCCACAGCAGAGAGCTGGCCTGGAAGAGGGGCAACCGGGACAGAATCTGGCGCCCTGACTGGGACTAGAACCCAGTGTGCCGGCGCCGCAAGGCGGAGGATTAGCCTAGTGAGCCGTGGTGCCGGCCTCAAATGTTGATTCTTAAACTTCAGTGCATATAAGAATTTTGAGAAGCTGCTGAAAGCTAGATTCTTAAATCTCATTCTCAAAGATTCTTATATTTTATATCATTTCCTCTTCTTCATCCCCAATACTACTACCTTTTTTGCAAAATAATTTTAGGAAAAATGAGACATACTAGGGACTTGGCACTGCAATGATGTTACTTATAGAGAAAGAACACAAAGGGAAGCAGCTCTGTTCTTCCCTGCTCCATTCCCAATTTCTTATTTGTTTCAGTAAATATTTATGGTGCATCTACCAGGTGACAGACAGTTTTCCAGATCCTGGAGTTCCAATGGTGATGTACAAACATTTTGCTGTCACAAGGCTTATATTCTCATTGTGGGGAGGATACTCAATGGAGAAGTAAACTTTGAGATGATTTCTGATACTGTTAAGTATTCTAAGGAAAATAAAGCAGACTAGTGTGATGAAGAGTGACTGTAGAGGAGGGAACTGTTTCAAAAGTGTGGTCCAGAAGGGGATGACATGTGACCTGAGAACCAAATGACCAGAAGACACCAACAGAACAAAAGACCTTGGGGAACAGCTTTCGAGGAAAAGGGAAGAGCAAGTGCAAAGGTCCTGAGGCAGAATGAGGATGAGAAAAAGTCAGCAAGCTTGGAATTCAGAGTGAGCCAATTTAAACTCTTCTATTAGGTACAGGAAGATGGAGGTATCTTGGGATTACCCTTGTGGGAATCCACAGCAATGTTCCTGGATGTCATAGAAATATGAACTCTTCTATTAGAAGCAAATATATTACAGCAACTCCTCTCCTTGGGGGAAATAGTTCATTTCATGATTCCTTTTGGTTGATATTTAGTAGTAGTAGGATTCATCATCATTAGCAAATTATATCTTGTGCTACCCAAGTACTGAAAAATAGATCACTTGAATTTCTTTGAGATCCAAATGATTTCTCATTTATTGGCTGACTCAAATACCATAAATAGGGTCTACTAAATGGTGTAAATGTGTATTTGAGAATTCATATACTTTTCTAAAGAAAAAATATGACTACTTTTAAAATAAGTTCTATGGTATATGTCTTTTTCTGGTTTGAGATGATTATTTAATTCTGGCATCATCGCTTGACATCTACCAAAGATTAACACTAATACTGCTACCATAAGTGGTTCTGATCTGTCTGAATAGCTGAGTACCTAAGGAAAGAAAGGCTCAAGGACAAACATATTATTGGTATGTGGTTAAATCCATCCCTGGGGACCACTTCTAAAGTGAAGAGATACCTGCTCAGCTACAGACCCCACTGACACTGCCCTTCCAGAAACTAATTCAGAAAAGACCAGTGCAGGTTGACAGTAGGCCCTCTGCAATAAGGGCCTGTCCACTGGAAGTGGGAATCAGCGCCCAGTCATAGGGTCTACCAGATGGCCAATGATTTTACCTACACAGGCAAATCTGGACTAGGAACTAAATCTGATTCCATGTCCCCTTCCATTCTGCTGCAAGACATGGAGCGTTCCTCTGATAGTTACATGATTTAATGTGTGTGAGTATGTACATGTGTTAGCTTGGTTAGACGCTATGCTGTAGTTCTGAATGCAGAAGTTTTCCACACCACGAAAATTGGCTACTTCACTTGTATCTGGCTAACCTGGTCAAAAATCAATGGCTTCCGGAAAAGGAGACCAGGGGAGTAATGGCAGAATCCAGGCACACTAGCTGCAGTGACAAATACCCAAGATGTCAATGAGTTGGTGGGACATTTGTGAGAAAATGTCTAGGGTAAGAGATTGGGAAATAAGGGAAAAGACTATTAAACAGAAAATGAAATGTTTTCATATCTCAAGCAACTCTGAGTAACCTTCATTTAGGCACACTGGAATTACAATTGCAGCTCACATTGTGAAAGAGGAAGTAGGGAATCTGACCGGGGAAAGTGATATTTTAAGCTTTAACACATACCGCTCATCACTGACTTGACTTGCAGCATATCTTTCAACAAAAGCGCACAGTGATTTAATCTCAACAATAATTCAGGCAGCAGCCATATGAGACAAGACTATCATTGCAGACAGGCTGTAATTTGTGAAATTCAGGTGCTGGGGATTAGGACCACCTGTTGAATTTAATCTTGGAGTTATAATGTTAATACCATCATGTAGCTGAACATAAACACTACATATTTATCAGTCTTTGGGACCTCCAGCTATGGTGATGTGAACATTTTCCAAAATAGTATCTATAACTCTCTCCAGGCTCAGTAAATCAACAACAAATAAAAAGTCTGCTGGAATTCTGATTCAATATGCAGCAGCATATGGCTTGGTGGACATCACATTCAACATATCCTATAATTTTTCTGAGACCTCATGTGAAAGTGAAAAAATATGCAATCTGAGTATCATTGGCACTAGAATGAGAATAGAAAAGCTTTCATGTCTTACCATGCCTGGCATCAACAGGAGGAAAATGTCTCCAGCAGCATAACAAATGATTTCAACCTCTGCTTAAGAAGACTATAAGAAAATCTCAAACAAAACCTAATGGACAGCAACTTTCAGAGAGGACCCAAACAACATTTTACAGATGTACCTTCGGAAGTGGAACTCTTCCCCAGGTCCAAGCAGCTAAATCGTAGTAGGAAAGGGGTTGAGTGAATGTACTCTGAGCACAGAAGTTTACATACAGTTCAGTGGGACATTTGTGATAATCGCTATGGAGAAGCCATGGTTTAATATTTGCTTTTGTTCCTTTGCTTACAGTGGTAGAGTAGTTTTGTTGACTCCTTTGGGTGTAGAATTTTGAGATACTGGCTTTCTATGAAGAATTTCATTGGGATTGATAATGGTCCAGAAGGACCCTTCTGCCAAGAATTCCAAGGGCTTTCACGCAATATTTGTCACTCACATAGCGTTTCAGTCTATAAAGCCCTTTTACTAGATTGTTTTGAATTTCATGTATAATTTCACATTAAAAGTATTATGAATCTCTTCCCCCAAGCAGCTCAGCAAGTGTACATGTTGATACCCCTATTAAGCAAAGTTTTTTTTTTTTTAATTTTTTGACAGGCAGAGTGGACAGTGAGAGAGAGAGACAGAGAGAAAGGTCTTCCTTTTGCCATTGGTTCACCCTCCAATGGCCGCCGCGGCTGGCGCGCTGCAGCCGGCACACCGCGCTGATCCGAAGGCAGCAGCCAGGTGCTTCTCCTGGTCTCCCATGGGGTGCAGGGCCCAAGTACTTGGGCCATCCTCCACTGCCTTCCCAGGCCACAGCAGAGAGCTGGCCTGGAAGAGGGGCAACCGGGACAGAATCTGGCGCCCTGTTCGGGACTAGAACCCGGTGTGCCAGCGCCACAAGGCGGAGGATTAGCATAGTGAGCCGCGGTGCCCGCTTATTAAGCAAAGTTTTACAAGTAAAATGGCTTCTTAAGTTAGTCATTTCCACAATAGCCATGGAGAGCTCCCAAGTTCAACATCTTCATCATACATTAGTTACACATAAACAGCACATCCATCCATGTCCCGAAGCTGATGTCTACACTTTCCTAGAACTTCAGCCCTTATGGGTTGCTTGCGCAGGCAGACACAAAGTACACAGTCAGTCAACAACTAGGACAGAAAACTGAAACTGGCATTGTGAAACAGCTGGTCCTCTGCTTTGGGGTTACAGCAGTCTATCACCCCCTCCCATTTCCACCCCCCCATCCCAATTCCTTCCTAATGAACTTACTCCCTCTCATCTGCTCCCCTGTGTTCTTTCAGAACAAGTTCCACCTTTTCCAAGAAACTTTCCTTGCTCCTTCCAGAAGACTAATCTTTCTTATCGCTGCACCCCTATAGTACTAAAAGCGTATACCCAGCATTTACTATGCATTTATATATCAGTGTACCCATCCATGTACATCCCACGTTAGTTGCTTGTTTCTCAGGCATTGAAAGGTCCCTAAAGGCTAGCTCCTGCCTTAATTCTTTTGTACCCTCCAAATCCTTAGCATTATGCATTGCTCCAGTGAGTGACAACGTTTGATTGTCACTTTAAAAAAAGTTTGCTTTTTTTTGATGCCCACTAACAGTGATCTTTATGCACAAAGGAAGCAGCTGCTAAATATTACTTTGGTTCACAGTGATAGAATTTAGTAAAATAGCAAGTGGAATAACTGGGGGATTCCAGGACATCCTCTAGCTGTAGAGCAGATACAGAGTGGAATGGTGTTTTAATAAAAACATATTAGCAGCTTCAGATAATGAGGAATACATTTAAACTGAATTAAAATATCTTCAGGATCAGAAAACTTGATTAGGATTCTCCCAGAGGTTTCACACACTGAAACCAGAGATTTATTATTCCAGCGAAAGAAGGCTCAATTTTAAAAAATTCATCTTATTAATTATTAGCCAAGCCATGAAGCCGCTTCCCGAAAGGCAGAGGAAAACAGGCTTTCAAGCCAGTGCAAGCTGTGTTTGTGCCTCAAGCCTTCTGCGGCCGCCTGGGCACCGCTCCCTGGGCCTGAGAAGGCGAGATCAGAGGAGCACCTGCGGTCCTCAGCGGCGGCCGGCCGCCGGCGCCTCTCGCGGTGGGAGTCCCGCTCGGGGTGGAGCCCCTGCCATCCCGGCTTCCTCAGACCAGGGCATGACTTGGTTGCCAGACCCGGAGCTTTCGCAACCGGACATACTCTGGCAGCTGCAATGCTGAGGATCAAGGGGTTCTAGATTCAGGGTTGGTTCCCTTAGAGGAATTGGGTTTGGGATGCGCGCATCTCACGCCTATTCCTTGGAAAACTTTACACCTTTCTCCAAATAGGAATCCAAAGCAGGTCGGAACTAGCCCACCCACCCCGAGGGTCCACTCCCACTCCAGCCTCCGCGGGGCACCTACTCACTGCGCCTCCCAGCCCCGGGAAAGGGTAGAGGCTCAGGCGCGCGGGATCCCCAGGCTGAGTGGCGCGCGGGCTGGTGGGCGAGCCGTCACCTTGTGGTCCGCCACGCCGAGGTATCCATCCAGTGTTCGCGGTCCCGCGGGGGCCCCGGCGCCCGGCTGGGGGCTGCTCTCGGCCGCCGGTTGCGCGCTGCCGGTCTCAGGCGGCTGCTGCTGCTGCTGCTGCGGGGGCCGCTCCTTCAGGCCGCCAAGGCTGCTGTACACGAGCAACAAGCTGGTGCACATGGTGGTGAGCGCTAAACACACTGCCAGACCATGGCGCTGCGGGCGGGCGGGAGAGAGCAGAAGAGAGCTGCTGAGCGTTCGCCCGGAGGAGAGCGCCCGCCGGGGGGACCCCGGCGCGCCGCTCAGACTACCCGGAGGTCCGGGTCCTGGGTGCCCGGGGCCCCCTCTTCCGCGCTCAGCCGCGGGGCAGAGGAGGTGCTGTCCCCGCGCTCGGAACGGGATGCTCCCGGCGCGTCTCTGCTCCTGGCCGCCGCCGCGCCCAGATCTCTCGGTAGAGGGCAGGTGGTGCGCGGCGCCGGGCTGCGGGAGGGAGGGCGCGCCGGAGGCCAGGGCAGGGGTGGGCTCGCACTTTGGGAAAGGAGGCCCTGTACCCCAGCCTAGCTGCTGGCATCTTTAGCCTTGGCATCCCCTCTTTGCTGGACCCCCAATAGCTCTACCACGGCGAGCCTTTTCAAGTTTTCCACCTGGCAAGGAAACCAAGAAAGTCTGCAAAGGTACCCCTTACCCTCCCCTCTTAGTTTTTGCCAGGCTGTTGCTTTGGGGCATCTCTCGTACCCGCGGCGTCCTGCAGCTCCTCCACCACTCCTGCTGCTTTGAGGCCGCCCTTCGGACCTCTCGCGGGAGAGCCAGGAGCCCAGGCAACCCGAGTTCCCATCCCGGCTCTGGGATTCCCAGCCAGGCGCGGCCGCGGATCGGGAGGCGACGCGGAGCAGGTGGAAAGTTGTCCCTTTGTACCGGTCGACCTGGCGGCGCAGGGTTGGGCTCCCCCAAGGCTCCCCGGAGCTTCCCAGGGACGTTGAGCCCGTGGATCCCCGCCTCTGGTCAGTGGAGTTGCCACAACTGACTCACCATCAGGGTCTTCATTTTGGGCACCTATTTTGTGCGGAATCCTCAGGCACGCGCGTCCGGGGCCACTTTTTCTTGGAGGGTTTCCATGGTGGGTGATGGGGCGGAGGTGGCTCCGATTCTCGCCCGCGGCCGGCCGCTGCTGAGCGGGCGCGGGAGCGGCGGGACCCGGGAAGCGCCGCTGTTGCAGAGATTAGAGACAGAATTAAAACTGAACCGGACCCTCGTAGTCTCTCCGTGATCTACACAACTGCCGCCTGACGCCGCCTGCTGGGTCCTAAAGACCTCTGCATCCCCCCTCCCTGCCCCCCAAATAATAATCCGTTCAGCAGACTGAATTTCTGGGGCGAGAGAGTTAACTGTGCCAGTGTAGCCACTTCTTGGTCCGAGGGCTTATTTATCTTTTATGAAGTCATCAAGTGAAAAAAGGACGGAGGACCTGGCTGCATTCTGAACATGATAGCCATTTGAAAATTTTCAAACTAAATTTCCTGTTTCGTGGTTTGCATAAAAACAAGTCAACCTCCCAAATGCCAAAAGCTCTATTTATGTTTTTTTGTTTTTTTGCATTTATGTTCATAGCTTGGAGAAATCTATCACGAAATCATTTCTTCTAAAAAATTATTGATTAGCTCAGTTTTCCTATGTAAGCATTA
Organism: Oryctolagus cuniculus; assembly: GCF_051225735.1. Taxonomy (NCBI): domain Eukaryota; kingdom Metazoa; phylum Chordata; class Mammalia; order Lagomorpha; family Leporidae; genus Oryctolagus; species Oryctolagus cuniculus. The sequence continues at coordinate 95,596,770 of NC_142873.1, forward strand.
TAATTTTCTCTTTTCCCTTAATTTTATTTTCTTAAAGCCAGTTATTCTTATGCAATTGTTAGAGCACCATTTTCATCTAAATTATTTCATGTATTATTTGCTTCAAATATTGTACTTTATATTTTTACTCAAACTTCAAGGTTTCTAGCAGTGTTCATCCCAAGGATTTTAAAGTTTTAAAAACCTTCAACATATCATATCTACATGAAAAACTGGACCTATCGATTCTTCCTAATTTCAATGAGGACTTTCTGGATACTGGAGATAAAGCTGCCTTTGGTTTATTTCATAAGAATCCTAAGGCCTTTGGTGCTGGCTTTATGTTGATTCACTGCATTGATGGTACATGATTTCACATTTAGAACTTCAATTAAAATAAAAGATGTAACTTGTTTTATGTTGGGCAATTCACATCAATAGCCTGTTTTAAAGATACTTTCTTCCCTGCATTGAATTACAAATGGCATTTGTTGAATGTCTAATTTAGCTAAAACCATATTTCTTGTGACATTGCCCAGTAAAAACAGTTGTCTTAATATATTACTTAACACTTCACCTGTAGCAATGTAATGTTAAAGATTACATTAAGATGAAAATAATCAACAGGCCAACTGAACCATGGGCACAATAAGAGCGTTCTCAAGGCCAAAAAAGGCATTACAATCCTTTTTTAATCTTCACTAATCTACTGCTAGACTGATGATACAACAGTAACTATTTTTAAGCTTTGAGGCATTTATCCATACTTAGTATTAAGAAAGTTAAAATGAATGGTGCGATAATGAATATCTAGGCAACATATTTTGGGAAAGGGCAAGAAATACCCAGTATTCGGCCTTTCAGGGAAAAACGAAAAATTCAAAACACTGTCCAACATTGCCAGTCTTGAAGCTATTTATTCAATTTGTGCTTTAGGCATGAATAGTACCCCTTGTTAGGGCAGGCAGAGCAGCAGCCAGAGGAGAATCTTATCTGGTCCTGGCAATTCTTTATTGTATGGTTGCACTTGACACTCAAATTAATGAAACAAAGAGCCAACTTGATGAATCATTGCAAGCAGATTATCTGTGTTTCTCCAGGGCTCCTTTTGAGATGCCACTAGACACAGCTCTTGCATTTTTCAGGATTGTTCTCCCCTCATCTAGCAAGTTGTCCAGTGACCGATAAAACACTTCTAATATATTTTGCCATGCCAAGCAAAGGCATCGTATTGATGATTTAAGCTCATGGCAGCACATTGGACATCTGTTACATGGTATGTCTGACCAAATTCATTAAGCTTCAAGCTTATGCTTTCTCCCCCCTCCCGGGATAGAAGTTAGCTAGTTGCTAAATCTACTTATGAAATGGCCAAATTTAAAAATTTAATTCTGAGCTTTAGTTGAATGATTTCAAGGTCTTTGGTTTTCAAATATTTGATTAAATTGATGTGACACTTAGGCATTCTGAATGGAGAACCAAATGGAGGGAGGGCAGATAAAATAGAAAAAAGTAAGGAAGCTACTTCAATTCAATCATCATTTATCAATCACCTGCTATCTGGTGGCTCTGTGTTAAAACAGTACAGAGATGAACAAGACGTGTATTTTCCTCTAGGGGATCACAATGTTGTATGTGTGTTGACATACATTCGTGAACAGGGAATGAAAGACAATGCTATAGATTCAACGTATGGTTATCAAGCAACTATAACATTAAGTCCCTTCTATGTTGAGCAGCTAATGTGGGTCAAGCATTGGAGAATGGTTGGATCTACAAAAAATATAATGTCCTAAAGGAACTCACAGTCTATTCCCAGGTAGGTAAAAATAAAGTTTTATAAAGAATAGGAATAGCAGACGGAGGAAGGAGGATGGTGGGGTGGGAAGGATCAATATGTTCCTAAATTTGTTTATATGAAATGTATGAAGTTTGTATACATTAAATAATCTTTTAAAAAGGCTTTTATTTTCCAAAGTACTAGGAAGAATCAACATGCTTGACTTGCTCTTCAGCTCCCCTGAATGCCTGCTTACTTAAGATCTGAGGGGTTTGATGTTTTGAGGGCATTCATCTATGTTTATATAGCTTGATGCACACCTCTAACTTAATAATTTGAATAACCAGAAAGAGCAGAAAATAGGCAGCATTCACTAACACTTGATTGACTTAGAGACAAGTAGACAGGTAGACAAGTCAATGAAGCTTTTTCAGTTCATCTAACTTGCATAATTCAACACAATTTGCTCCTCAAAATTCCAGTAGCTGAGATGGATTTCTCACCATTTAAAATTTTGCCACACTTAAGCCTTTGGTGCCTTCACATCCAATCAAATCGATTTCTACTTAAAAAAAGGAAAGAAAAGGAATGGAAAATAAATTGAATGTTCCACAAGGTAAGTTATGTGATAAAATGAAGGTGAGAATTTATGAAACCAGGCATGCCATGAGATGATGAGGGAACAGGTGGGATCCAAAGCTCAGAGGGAGTGCTAGCCTATGCGCTCAGCCACAGAGGCTCCCCAGAGCTACCAAAGGAGGAGGGAAGACTCCTGGAAATCTGTCAGCCTTGCCCACAGTTCCCAAGTGACTTCTTGAATCAGAAACAAATGTCTCAACCATTTCAAAGACGGATGAGAAGCAGACAACATGGTATTAGCAGTGTTTGAAATAAGACTGCTTTCTATCTTATGATCTCAAAGGAAGAGAAGAAAGTTGTGCTAAAGGCAACAACAGCAAAACAAACAAACAAACAAACAGCTTAATAATGGCAGAAAGTCTTGAAACAAATTTGATGCGTGGCCATTTGTGTTCTGCCGTGTACATAACAGTCTTTGTTTTAGAGGCCAGGCCAGGAGGGTTGGTTGGTTGAGAACGAGTGCCTGGAACCAGGCTGCCGGGAACGTGGTTCTGACTTTACCACTTACGAAAGTTCCATGACCTGGGGTGTGTTACTGCTATGCCTTAGTTTCCTCAACTGCCAGACAACAGCCACCTCAAAGCACTGCTGCAAAGGTTAAATGAGATACTACAAGGGAAGCATCTGGGGTGACAGCTATATCTTGTTAATAGTACTTTATGATTGTGATTAATTGACTGCATTTAAAGCCAAAACACCAGACTTGAGCTTTATTTCTAATAGCTATATAACCTACAGCAACGAACCTAAAACTATATTAAGTTGTTAACTTATCTATAAAAAATAAATGAAATAAATTTCCCAAAGGCTTACTAAGATACTGTATATGGTACTTTTTTGTAATTGTGAAGCTTTGCATATGCCAAGGTGATGATAACTCATTCCTTATTTCAACAAATATCAGGTGAGCATCTGTGTGCCAGGTTTTATCCTAGGTGGGTCCTACAGATGTGAAGAAGCCCCACCAGAGTGCTTCCCCATGAGGCTTAGCATTCAAGAAAGGGCTATAAACCAATAGAGGATGTCAGACCCTAGGAAGAAAAGTAGACTAAGAATTTAGAGCTGGAGGTGTCTGTTCTGTTTTGGTCAGGGTGGTGACAGTTGAGCAGAGATGTGGATGAAGTGAGGGAGTGAGCCATGAGACAATCAGTAAGAAGGACATTCCATGCAAAGGGAACAGCTTGTTCAAAGGCCACAAGGTAAGAGAGCTTGCTGGGTATGTTAAAGAGACACAAGAAGCTGAAGTGGGGGAACCCAGAGGGAAGATTGGAGTGATAGGGGCAATGAGATAGTTTAGGACCAGATAATCTTGGACCTTCTAGGCCATGAAACAATGTGGAGAAAATCTATTGGAGGGTTTAATGCAGGCAAGCATCATGCTTCATGATGTTTCAGGAAGATCACCTGGCTGCTGTGATGAGAATCACTTTGGGGAGAGGGAAGAGTAGAACCAGTGAGATCAATTCTGCTATTGCAGTAGTTTAGGGAGGAGGAGGTAATTTCACTTTTAGAAATGCTGAATTCACAATTGTGCTGAATGATGGATATAAGATAGAAGAAGAGAGGAGACAAGGAAATCTGCAAGATTTTTGGGCTGGGCTATTTGGAGAATGGAGCTGTATTTCTGATATGGAGAATGCAATGGAAGAGGCAGGTATTAGAGGCCATGAATGAAGAACTTGGATTAGATGTCCTCAGTGTGAGATGTCTTAGGCAATTGCAGTTCAGGCTCAAAGGCACATACGACTGAGAGCCAGGACCCAGAAGAGAAAAAGTTACAGGCCTGAGCCCTGGCAGGTCTAAAAATTCAGATGACAAGACAGGAGGAGTCTTTGTAGTAATCGTAATACTGAAGTATAGTAAATGACTATCTGAACTTGATTTGATTTAGGTGGCTGACTGTTTTCATTTTGAATGGGTTTTCCATGCCAAGGCAGTTAGTCATTTATGTTCTCAAAGCACTTTCAAATTCTATTATTGTGCCAAGCATATTTGGTCATGTTTATTTATGTATTTATTGTTGATCCTCCCTTCTCAACTATAAATTTTCTAGAACTAGGACTATGTCCTACTGCTGTTTATATCCACCAAGCCTGGCATAAAACTGAGGATAATAATATTAATCACTAACAATTTATCTAGCCCTTACTATGAGCTAGTGTTATTCTAAGAATTTCACATCTGTTAGTATGTAAAACTGATTTAGTCTCCACAACTACAGTAAGATGAGCACTATGAATATCCTCAGTGCATAAATGAGGAATCGAATGTCTGTCCATCATGTATCCAAAGATACCCAGAAAGAAAGTGCTAGCATTGGGATGAATAAATACTTATTAAGATAAATATGTACTTGTTAAAGAATGAATAAATAGCAACATTGTAGGTTTTCATTATCAAGTTCTTTAACTGAACTCTAAATTGGTCTGTTTTACAACAGTTTTGTTAGAATCTGATCTTTAGAGAATATAACCAAAGGCAGCTCTTCATTGTGTGATATATTTTTTTGCTATCGTGTTTTAGGGTGTATACATATGTAAAATGTACAAAATGTAAGTGCACAATTTGATGGGGTTTGACAGAATTATCCAGTAGTTTACCACTACCATTGCCAAGGTATAGATCATTTCCATCACCATGACGGCTTCCTGCAGTCATACCACCCTGACCTGATTAGTAAACAAGGAAGCACTATTTTGTTATTTATTTATTCTATTTATTATTTTATTCTTGATTTATTTGAAAGGCAGTGGTGCGGGAGGAGAGAGAGAGAGCAGGGAGATATGGAGAAAGATTATTCATCTGCTGGTTTATTCCCCAAATGCCTACAGGGTATTTTGGGCCAGGTCAAAGCCAGGAGCCTGGAACCCAGCCTGGGTCTCCCATGTGGGTGGTAGGGCTCCAAGCACTTGAGAAATTGCCTGGTGCCTCTCAGGGTGCACAATAGCAGGAAGCTGGAATCTGAAACAGATCTGATACTTGAACACAGGCACTCTGATAGGCTATGGGATTCAATTATCCTAACCAGCTTCTTAACTGCTGCCAAATGCCTACCCCCATTCTGGTTTTTCAACCAAGGAGAATATTGTTCTGAGTAGCCTTGTCTGTTCTAGAACTGAGTTTAGATGATGTCATACAGTAAATACCTTTTAGTCTTTCACTTATCATGATTTTTGAGGCTTATTCATGCTGTTGCATGTATTAATACTTTGTTCCTTTTTTATAGTCCACTATTCTATTGTGTGAATAGAGTACTCATTTTTAATCCATTATCCTGTTAATGAATATTTGGGCCATTGAAATTTGGAACTGTTATGAGTAAAGTTACTGAGAACACAATTATTAAGTTTTTTTTAGATCTAAGAGAATGCTTTCATTTTTCTTGTGTGAATACCTAGAAATGGAATATTTGGGACATCCAACAGGTATACAGTTAACTTAGAATAAACTGTCAAACTGTTTTCCAAAGTGGTCGTACCATTTTATATTCTATCCAGAAGTGAATGAGAATTCCATTTGTTCCACATCCTTGTCAGCACTTGGTGTGATTTTTTAAAAAAATTGTGCTTTGATTTTAAAAAGATTTTTACAGTTTTGAAGAAAAATCACAAGTGATTACCTAGTGCTTTTCATAACTATGTGCACTTCATTCCTTTTTTACCTCATCTCCTTATCCTCTCCAAAAGAATCATTTGAACTGACCACAAACACTTGTCTTTATATTCATTCATTGAGTCTTTCAAGAAGCCCCTCTGTCTCCTACTCCTTCACATTTCAGGCTGTGCCCCTCCACCAATATTCCTCACTTCCTAAACCTCCAGAAAGCCAGTGAAGTCCCTCTTTTATGCTTCCATAATTCAGTTCAAAGCACAAACTCGCAATTATACAGACCAGGTTTGCCAGCCTCTGATGCTTAATTCTAGTATGACCAAGATAAGTCACTGATGGCTCTTCTCAGTTTCCTCATTGGTAACAGGTAGATAGTCAAATTTTTCTAGCACAGTGCTTTGTGGACAAAGTATATTAATGCATGTAATGTGCCTGACATCCAAAGGGATCACATAAACAAGACTAGTGTCTGCTAATACTAACTGATAGAATAAAAAAAAAGATCCAACATGGGAAGTGAGATACACAGCAGACTCATAGAATGGCAGATGTCCTAAACAACACTCTGGTCTCAGAATCAGCCCTTAAGGCTTTCAGATATGGCTGAAAAGCCCATGAGAGTATTTCAGGCATGGAAAGCCAAGATACTCTGGCAAAAAAAAAATGACCTAAATGAAAGATCTCTGCGAGTGAGATCCCAGTGGAAGGAACAGGTCATCAAAGAAGGAGGTACCTTTCTCTGAAGGGAGGAGAGAACTCCCACTTTGACTATGACCTTGTCTAAATATGATCAGAGTCAGCGAACTCAAAAGTCTTCCATAGCCTTGGCAACTCATGACAAGAGCCTAGGGAGATTACTGACGCCATAAACAAGAGTGTCAATTTGTTAAGTCAACAACAAGAGTCACTGTGCACTTACTCCTCATGTAGGATCTCTGTCCTTAATGTGCTGTACATGGTGATTTAATGCTACAACTAGTACTCAAACAGTTTTTTTTTTCACTTTGTGTATCTGTGTGGGTGCAAACTGTTGAAATCTACTTAATATATGCTAAATTGATCTTCTGTATATAAAGATAATTGAAAATGAATCTTGATGTGAATGGAACGGGAGAGGGAGCAGGAGAGGGGAGGGTTGCGGCTGGGAGGGAAGTTATGAGGGGGGAAAAAGCCAATGTAATCCATAAGCTGTACTTTGGAAATTTATATTTACTAAATAAAAGTTAAAAAAATGATGAGGAAACATTAAAAAAATAAAGTGCATGACATCTTTCTGAGTATACAGATGGATCAATCTATAGGTATATTTTTTTTAGGGGACAGCCTGTCTGGTAGAAAGGGAGGCACATTCATCCCTACTGAGCTTATAGCAAAAGTAACAGTTAATATGTGTTGTGTGAATGCTGTCAGTCACAATGCTTGTTATGGGCAGCAGCTTATTTAATCTTCGCAGGATCTGTCTGAATGGTAATGGTAATTTCTCTATTTTGCCACCAAAAAAAAAAAAACCGAGATGTAAAGATATGAGACCATTTGTCCAAGGCTACAGGGCTAGAAAGTGGCAGGTGCTGTGGTTGACCAGGTCTGTATAACTGGAGAGTCCTCTTTCCCAGCCTCTACATCCCACACTCCACTATTTTCAAAACACTATGACTCTAGGCGGAGCCCTCCACTAGATGGCTGGGGCCACTAAGGGGAGTTACTGTGGCAGACAAGCCCATGAGCAGATAATTATAACCCAATGTGCTAAGAGCAGCTTGAGTTACAAACAAAGAAGACAAAGTGGCATGGAAGAGGGATGGCTTGGATATGATTTTTAGTGAAGCAGAATTGTTCAGATGGTTTTAAAGGATCACTAGGAACAGGCCAGCAAAAGATCAGTGTTTCCTGACAGAGAGGATGGTATAAACAGCAACATGGAAGCATGGGACCTCATAATAGGTGTTGGGAGTAGACAAGCAGTTTGTGAGAGAGGCTGGGGAGTTGTCAGAACCAGATGGTTCCATGCAGTTGTGCAGGTTGTGTAGTGCACACGAATGCACATTTAAGTGGGCATCACTCCTCACAGACATTGAAGATTTGTATATTTATTTTATCAATTTCCTTGAAAATGACTATTAAGCATCTTCATTTCTAGAATATTACAAGAGTTTCTCATCAGGTAGAAGCAAATTTGTTTGGGCTGCAGGTAGTCTGGTGAGAATTTTTGTTTTCTGGTTGGAAGTAGACAGCAAGAAAGATGGGTTTGTGAGGGGAACTAGAGCCAGAGAACAGCCAGAAGACTTAGAAAATTGCAGATGAGAGACACAGGTTTCTACCACAGTGGTGTTGGTCCAGATGTATTGAAAGAATTTTTAAGCATAAGTTATGTTATACTGACTGACATGGATCAAACTCAACTTTTCAGGAGAGAACTTATAAATACAAAGCAGTACTTTCCCCATGCAAACTGTATATGATTCTGACCACTTTTCAAAATGATATGGAGTAATAATAATAAATGATTTACTTGTTGTCATAATCTGAGTTCTCTCAGAAGCAGACCCTGGGATAAGGATTCACATGCAAGTGTTTATTTGGCAGGTGATGAAAATCTCATCGGAGGAGTAGGAAAGTTACATAGGAAGGGAAGGCAGCCAATGAGTGGTGCATTTCCAAGCAAGTCACTCCTGCAGGCAACTTGAGCTCAATCCTGCTGGGAAAACTCTGGCAGCCAGTGTAGAACCTAGGCCTCAGTTATTGCAGCTGAGGGTGACAGAAGGACAATGCATATTTGGTTGAGGGCTGCTCTGGGTGTGGGGTAGGGAACATTGATTCCTTGGCACACATAGCCTGCAGCACAGGTGGCACAGGAAGCAAGCTCTTGAGACTAGAAAAATCCCTCAGACAGACATGCAGATGCTAAAGGGTTCAGTCCCCAGTTTGCACTGAAGTGGCAAAAGCATGTGGATATGGGCAAGGTGCCAATAGCATCTGCTGCACATGGAGATTACTCTTTAGAATTTTTGAAGGCTTACAGTTTATTATGTCGTTTGGATCTCCAATAACCTTGTGGTGAAGAGGAATGTGCAGTTTTCAAACTGTATTAATCTGCTCTTTGACACTTTATAAAATAGGCAAGCAGAGTTTTGTTTTGTTTTGTTTTCTTAAGAAAGCGTCTATTTCAGCTTGTAATTTGGAGGCTACGGTTTGGGATCAGGTGGTCCCATAGGCTGGCATCTGTGGAGGCTATTCATGCTAGGTGTGGAGGAATGACCATTGAACTAGGCAGAGCTTGAATTCAACCCATCTCTCCAACACCACAATTAGATCAAGTTTTCATCCTTAATCCATCAACCATTAACATTAAGACATCTGAGTTAAAACACCTGCATGAGTTTTGGGAGACAAATCCTAAATTTTTAACACAAATTAAATCAGGGCATTCCTTATGAATGGCCAGTTCCTTCCACCTTTGTAGCTACTATTCCCACTCAGATCCATCTCTTGTCAAGAAACATCTTGTGATGGATTTGTCTCCTGATCTATGTTATGAGTGGATGAATTTAGAAACTTTGAATTAGTCACCTTTGCTAGCAAACAGAAGGTGCTCATCATATGTGATTGTGAATGTGTAAATTATTATTATCATCATTACTTTAATTGTGAAAACCAAGAGAGCTAAAAAAAACTTCCCCAAAGTCACAAACTAGTTAGTAGCAACACAACTTGGACTTAGCTCATTCACATTTGAGAAATCTTTGTTCTTCAACATGGTTCCAGAGGGTGGATGTGGCAAACCTTTGTTGAGGATGCATAAACCATCCCCAGATGAATTAAGTGTTGAGTATCTGTGGATACAGGTCCAAAAGTACATACTTCCACCTCCCGTGGAACCTGATTCAGAGTCCCATTAGTAGGCTACATATAACTTGAAGCCCAGTAATACTACACAGTGTCCATTACTCTTTATTCCCTTTAAGATATTACATTCATATTATACAGATAAGGATTAGGGGAAGTGAGAAGGAAGGAAGAAAGATATTTGTTAAACTAGGCACATGTAAACATGATACACCATGAAGGACTATCTGAGTATAAGCCAATAACTGTGAAGAACAACCAGCAAGTTTCAATAAAGGGAGCTTATCACATTAGGAATTGACTTTTTTGTTTTGTATTTATAATGTATCCAAATAAAATGGGGAAGGACAAATAGGGGTGGACACTATATGACCTCCTTAAAAATACAACAACCATGTCCTCTAAATAAAAAAGATAAAGGACTGTCCGTTTATCAGGATCCAATGTAACTCCTGCCACATAACTCCCTGTGTGCCTGGCTAAATCAGGAAGTCAAGGATGATACTGGCCCACACTGAGAAAAGAAGGTGTTTTTGTGCTTTTAACACAACATGCAACAGAAACGGTAGCAGCTGCAAGCAAGGAAACCAGTTAGTTTTCAAATGAATTAAAAGTGCATTCTTGAGTGTCCTTGTGATATCTCTGCCACTGTAAAAGGCATGATTGATTCATATGCATCTTCTGCCTTTCTTCCCCTGCTAATTTATACCATTTTTATGTCTTCTTAATTTTTGTTTGGAAATGTTGCATATGCCATTTTAAAGAGCTGATTTATTTAAGCAGCATTGAAATGTTGAACTTTTAAAAGTCAACATTAAGAAAAAAGTCAATTAGAGCCTTGCTACCTCATCAAAAGATCTAAATTTGAGATTTTTAAATTTCTTTTTAATCTGTGGAAACTACAGTTCCCCACTGTGTACGATTAAGCATTCAGGCTCTCCTGTTGACTGGATCTTTGTTTCAATCCCAGCTCTGCCACTTAGGGACTGTGACCTGGCTCAAGGTACTGAATCTCTGAAAGCCTCAGTTTTCTCACCTGTTCGGGAGACATGACAACACTGCCTTCCTCATATTGGGCCACTGTAAGGATGACACAAAAAATACCTTACTGTGTATACATCATTTTTTTGCATAATCCTCACTACAATTGTTTCAGGTAGGTTCTGTTGTCTCCCTGGGACACAGGGAGGCATGGTATATTGTCCAAGATCACCTCATTTCTATTTGGTGGCATCGGTGTTTCATCCTTGACATGTAATGAATTTAGGCAAACAAATGCTATTAATTATTACTCTTGTTAACATAAGAAGCTCCCCAGAAGCTCATGGTGTAAATTGAAACTGGAGCTGCTCTGCTTGATGTAGAAGGGGGTTGTTCAGATATCTCCTTCCTCCTGAAGTGGCCACTCAGGCAGTTTCTTAAAAAATAATAATGAAGTCCACTGGACTTCCAAATGCTGGTGGAGAAAAACACACTTTAATAAAAATGAAAATAGGCTAATAGATCCCTGTACATTATGCTGTTTCTAGTGTGCCCTGTGTCTTATTGGCTACTTTTCACCACCTCTCCAATTGTTTCCTGGGTAGACAGCAGCATGTCTTATCATGACAGTCCAAGGCAAATCGCCATCCCTGCAGTTTTTTTGTTCCTCTTTTTATGATATCCAAGCATGTGTATGTCAGTGGTACAACCAAATTTTTCTGTGTTGAAACGTGTGCTTAAATAGCAACTTACAATGTTTAAAAAATGTTTACTCATTTTTTTCCTTCCTTCCTTCATTCATTCAACAAATATTTATAGAGTACAAAGTATGAGTCAGATATGGTTCTAGCATGGGCTGAATATACTGAAGCAGAAACCCAACTGCATGCCCTTACCTCCTTCCTTGGTTCCAGCCAGAGCCCCCACTACCTGCTTGTGCCAGCCTGCGTGTATTCTAAATGATCCCTCTCTTTTCGCACCATCTCAACTTGACACTGCCATCTTTCTGCACTAACCCCATGTGTTCTGTAACATTTCAGCAAAGAGAAAGCCTTCTCTTCCAGGGAAGGCATGGATTGTTTTTATTTTTATTTTCAGAACCTGCCTCCCATTGCTTTCACACCGTGGCTAACTTCTCTGATTTCCCTTCCCAAGTCAAGTAGAAGACAGGGTTCTCCTTAAGACAGTGCTTCTACAGCCCCTAACTTGCTAGATTATCATAAAACTTTACCTTATCAACTCTTTTGACATGTGAACCAGACCCTGACACTTAGTAGACCCTCAGTGACATGAGATTTCCCTTCCGCTTAAGGAACATAGTAGCTTAAATGAAATACTATGTGATCATTTACAATTTATTCATTGTGATACATCAAGGACTTAAAAATATGGGGGTCATTTCTTCCTTTTGTAAGTTATCATCAAATAGAATTTATGAACCTCCAGATACATGAGGTTGGGATAATAGAACAAAATTGAGGCAATGAAACTTCACTCTATACTTTTGCTTAGAATGTCTTTCTCACACATTTTCCTTCATAATAATAATATTCTGCAGTTGTAAAACATATTTTCAACCTGGACATCACTACCAGGGTTGGTGTTGTTTCATACTTATGTTAAATAGGTATGTGTCTCAATAAGTAGAGTTTTAAGATTTTATATCTTAAAACTATATATATATATATATATATATGAATTTGAGCCTGGATTTATATGCTTCCTAAATAGAAATTCCAGTTGAGAAGTGAGGCTTAAGTTGAAGTGACTTGATGTGCAGTGGTTTCTAAGACTAATTAGTTAATTACTTAATTCACTGATGAAGCATTTATTGAGAGGCTACACTGTGAGTGGCAGCAGGCTAGGAACTAATACTATGAAGAAGGAGGAATTTCTTGGGTTCCTGGCAGACACAGTTTCTTTAGGGAAGTGGAATGTTCTGGTGTGTGGAAAGTGCCAAAAAAAAAAAAAATTCAAACCAAAGGATCCAAACAAACAAAAAAGGCAAAACTAGTATGTTCATGTATTGTGATGGCAATAAAGCAGGAGCAATCCATTCACAAGTTTTAAGATCTAGGTTTTGTTATTGTTCAGGTTTGCTGAGAGCAACAGATCAGGAGATGTTGCCACTGAAAAGATATCCAGGCATCCTGATAGAGGAGGTACAGCCTGCTTTGGAAGCCCCCAGGGGAAGCATTAGACTGTGAAGAGGTGAAGGCACAGATTAACATTGGCTGCTCTGAAAAACTTCAGCATAACTTCAGCAGACTTTGGGGTAAGAGAACTGACCCTAGTTGTATGGGACTTGGTTCTAGGGCAATTAGAATACTTAAGAGGGCCCTTCAAAAACATGTGTGGGCAAATGGAGTGGATGTTTGGTCTGCTGGTTAAGAGGCCTGCATCCCACAATGAAGTTCTTGGAGTTCAAGTTCCAGCTCTATATGGGATTCCAGCTTCCTGCTAATGTGCACCCTGGGAGGCTGCAGTGATATCTCAAGTAATTGAGTTGTGGGCAGCAGGCTCCAAGTTAGGCATATTGTAAGTTCTTTTCTCCACATGTGAGATAATTCAAAGGTGGAGGTGTACAGATGTACAAGAAAGCAGGATTTATTGTTTTTAAAAAAGTGCAAACTCAAGAAACTAGTGCATGACCAACCAACCAACAATGAAAAAAAAAAAAGACCCAGAAGAAAAACTCACCACAGTAAAACATCCAACAGTGAAAAATCCATCTATCAAAGAGAAGCTCCCAACTGAGAAAGAACCTTTCAACCAGGTTAGTTGGACTTTCCTTTATACCCTCTAGAAGCAAGGTATAATGGGTAGGGTTCAGTTGAACATTCTAAAGGAGATGTGATTTGGGATTGTGATAGAACAACACCCATGTCCATGCTCTTTTAAGAAACAAAAGAAATGTCATGGCATCAGGTGCATAGTGGGAATGGGAATACACTTCATGGTAACTATTATGGCATTATAATGACCTAAAAGTCATGAGCAATAGGGTGTGGATTATACATCCTGCAGTCATATTGGATATTCCCAGCTAGCACTGCTTCTAAGTTCACAACATTATAGAACTTGTGGCTTTCACTACCAGAAAATGGGTGGGGTGGAGGTGCTTGTTGGTACATCAGAGGTAGGCCTAGATGGTGCACAGAAAGGGATGCTTGGGATATACACAGGAAGGGAAGGTAGTTTGAATGTGCGCAGAAGGGGGCTTTTCATGCAGACTTGTGAGGCTGTCTCATGAGCCAACTGCAGTCCTCCTGCAGGGATTGGGTTGCAGCTCTCAACCCATGGATTTCCTGGAGCAGTCCAACACCAACCCAGAGAATGAGCAAGGAGCTGTCCAGCAGCAGTTCAGCTGAAGCTGCCAGGCCTCAGCTTCTCTCTCTAGCTTCCTATGTGGTACCTAGCTACCACAACAGTTGGGTCTCTGTCTTTCGCATAAATTGCTTGGATGAGTCCTGGCTTTGTTCTGGACCAGCACTTGTCATTGAGGGCACTTGGGAAGTGAATCAGAGCACAGGATTTCTCTGTCTCTCTTCTCAAAAAGAAAGGACTAATTTTATTTTGGTGCAAAAAATTGAAATCTAGACATAGTTTTTTTCAAGTTGTGCATTTTATGTGAACTTATCTACTCTATGTGGATGAGAATTGATAAAGAAGGCAGTTAGGTTTCTGTGCTATGGATTGATTAGTTTGCATAGCTTATTCTTGTGTTAGTTCTTTACTATCTCTAGGAATTAGTTGAATTTTGGAGGGGCAGTCACTCTAAAGGTCAGCAATGATCAAGGCATCACAACACCAACATATACAAAATAAACCAAAACATCATTAATACAACCATGCGAGGTTAGAGAGGCTGGAAGACAGGTGTAAATCAGAAGGAGAGAAACCTTCTTGGCAGACAGTTCATCTTATACCAATGCCCAGGTATATGGAAGAGCTTGCTTGTATTTCAATGTGTTTGGAATCTGCAGTGAGGATGCAAAATGAGTAATAAGACAGGAGTGAGTAAGTGAGTGTGTGTGTGTGTGTGTGTGTGTGTGTTTGATGAAGGCAGGGGTCAGCTCTTGAAGTTTGGCTAAATAATTTGTACTTTAAAGACATCAAAGAAAAGGTAAATGATTTTACATTGGAGGGTGACAGTGATTTTAGTTTGCTTCTGTTTGGTGAAAATCTATGCCAGTAAATCTATGCTACTTAAAAATTAATGAAGTTTCACATTTCATTTTTGTAAGATAAACAACATGTTATGTTTAGTACTTTCAATGGTTATGTAAAGAATGTTTACTCTTTCTCTCTTAGGGATTATAAATCCTTAGTGTTCTTTTTCTAGTGCCCAGATCTCAGGGAGTTAGTACAGCAGAGTACAGAGTCTAAGGCAGTAATTAGATGGTCAGAGTCCTGGTTATTGCATTGGTTGAGTCACCTAATTTCTCTGTGGAACGGCTCAGTGGTTAAGATCATCTACTAGAGGCAGACAGTGGGTGTGAATCCTGTCTCAATCACTTACTGTGTGACCTAAGACAAGTTATTTAAGTTCCAATTCAATTGCCTCATATATAAAATGCAAATGAGAATATCTGCATCAGTATATTGATAATATTTGGATTTTTTCCCATACTAATCATGAGTCTGCCTGCACCAACTCTTGGCATACTAATACCTTTTGCAATGTTATGCTCATTGACACTACAGTAAACCAAATAATGCACAGTGTAGCAGAATAAAGGGCAATGAGATGAAACTTTTTGGAAATCACTGGTACTATTTTATATATATATATATATTATATCTCTTATCCAAAATGCTTGAGGGGTGCACACTTGGCACAGTGCTTAGGATATTGTTTAGGATTACCCCATCCCATACCATAATGCCTAGGTTTGAGTCCTGGCTCTGCTTATGGTTCCAGCTTTCTACTAATGCACACTTTGGGAGGGTGTACTTGGCTCAAGTAATTGGGTCCCTGTCACCCATGTGGGAGACATGGATTGCATTCTATGCTTCTGGCTTTGGCCTGGATGTTGTCAGCATTTGGGGAGTGAATCAGCAGATGGAAAATCTCTGTATCTTCTTACCTTTCAAATAAAATGAAAATAAATAAATAAAATTTAAAAAAAATGCTTGAGATCAGAAGTGCTTTGAATTTCCTTAGATTGTAAAAATTTTTGTATATAGAATGCAATATCTCTATAATGAAGGCCATGTCTAAACATGAATCTTATTTATGTTTCATATGCACATTGCACACATGGACACATGGCCTAGAGGTAATTTTATACAAATACTTAGTGTGTCTATGTTTCAATTTATCCATCATATGAGATCAGGTATGGAATTTTCCACCTGTGGCATCATGGCAGTACTCAAAAACTTGGAGTTTTGGAGCATTTTGAGCTTAAAATTTTTAAATTAGGAATACTATACTCAATTTGTATTTTCACACCTAGGAGCAGCTACTTTTATACAGTGGAGGAATGAAATATTGAAGAATATCACACCTGGTTGACACTAAAACCCTGTGAAATTGATGTACTTTTCTAAATATTGGTATAAATGAAAGATCAATTTATGGACTGTTTCCTCCTTCTGCGCTCCAAATGCAGACATCAGAGAAACAACAGGCAGAGGGAGTGGTGACTTGTAGTCTTGTATCTAATGGCCTCCTAGCAACGTTTTGCTGTTGTCCTTGTGATGTTGGGTTCCATGTGTACCAGGAAACATGGTTATTGTTCACTTGAATTGGCAGCTGCCTGTGCTGCCTTGCTCTTTAAGGTACTTCATGTCAGTAGGCAATCACACAAAAAGAACTTGTGTAGGCTGGGATGATTGACCCTGAATAGCGAGGTAAAATAAGGTAGCTTTGAGAATATCAGAAAAATGGAAGCTGTAGGTGTATGGAACATTAACAGAAAACTATTGAAATCCCCCATAAGCAGATATCCCAAATGTTCAAATCCCTACAGAATGAAAGTCTTCATTAAGAACTGAGAAAAGAACCCCAGTGACTGAATTGATGATTCAAAGCAAGAGAACACAGAATGTGTGTTTCATTCTTTGCCATTCTGTAGAAATAATAGATGAATGTCACATATATATGTTTAGTAAAATTCCATCCCAACATGAAAAATAGGATTTACTACCCTGCCACATGTTCTGCTACTATAAGTTTAGTGAAAATATAATATTTATTAGTTGCTCTTTGAGTCACCATGAAATAAAATGTTTTCAGTTATTGGTTATTTAGGAACTACACCAACTATTACAATCAGAATATGTTCTAATCATGTCCCAAACAATTATAATATAATCACTCTCTAATTTGACCATACTGCTAGTTCCTCTAGAGAAAATAGCAACTTAAGTCTAGTTCAATTTTAGAACAGGAGCTAAATGGAATACAAAAGTAAACAAAAATAATTTATTGATGTATTCTTCCTTTGGGATAGGGCAAATAATGAAAGTTTTGTTTTGATTTGGTTTCATGACTATATCTGATAATGTTATTGCTTGAATTAAGTCATAAAGAAGTAAGTTTTGTTAATTTTCTTGCTGCCCAGAATCCACTCTTCTTGATTTTCTTCTGTAGAATTACCTCTTCCCCATTTGTGGCATCTAGATGGCACTCTCAGTCACTCTCAATGCCCTCCTCTAGCCAATGGATGAATTTATGACCCAGGACAGTGTCCTAGGCCAATCAGACTTCCCCTGCTGGGATTTGAGAAGTTGAGCATAGTGATGAATAGATGAAAATAATCTGATTGAAGTGGACTTCTCCTCAGGGTGGTAGCACCTGTGATTGACTTCTTCATCAGACAGGAACTCTTTTGTTTTTTACCCCTTCTGAGCCTGGTTCTGCTAGTATTCCTTCAACCTTGTGCACCATCCTATGGCATTCCCAAAGATTCATTTTGTCTTGTGTTAATCAGAGTCTTGAAATTTAATAGCCCTAAGTCAGAGTGTAAAAACTTTTAAAACAGGCAGGAAGGAAAAATTGATACTCTTGACATAAGGAAGATGTAGCAAAATGAAGAAGATCTCAAAGAATAAGATGAATCTGGATAATCCCAAATCAGACAAGAAGAGGGCACAAAATTAATTCTGAAGGAGTTTTTAGGCTCACTAAGTGATTCTTATTATGTGGGCCATAGGTCCCTAAGGTACTGTCCAGTCTAAAAGACAAAGTCATAAGAATTCATATGTGGCCAACTCTCATCTATAGATTGAATGAAATCCTTAGTGTTACTATCAAGTGATATTGTGTGAAAAAGTTTAAAATGGGGCTGGCATTGTTTTGTAGCAAGTAAAGCCGCCACCTGTGACTTCGATATCCCATATGAGTGCTGGTTCACGTCCTGGGTGCTCCACTTCCATTCCATCTCCCTGCTATGGTCTGGGACAACAGCAGAAGATGGCTCAAGTGTCTGGGCCCTTGCCACTTGCATGGGAAACCAGGGTGAACCTCCTTGCTCCTGGATTTGTTCTGGCCCAGCCCTGGCCTTTGCAGCCATCTGAGGTGTATACCAGTGGATAGGACAGTGAACCAGTGGATAAAAGATAGCTCTCTCCCTTTCTCTCTGCCTCTCCCTCTCTCTCTGTAACTCTGACTTTTTAATAAATAAATATATGTTTCAAAAAATGTTAAAAAAAAGAATCAGTTTAAAGTAGGAGAGTTCTGACACTGGTCTAACTCAGCAGTTCTCAACTGTAGACTGGTTAACACACTTTGTCAGGGAGCACCTTGATACTAGTATTAGTTAAAATGTCAAGGTTTATAGGTGCATGGCTTCTTTTACAAATCAGTGCAGATTCAAGCTGTCCTTTCTATAAATGCATCTTGTCTACTTGTATTCTGGTTTGCTTTCTTGAATGGAAGAGAGTGGTGTAGAATTTTAATTGCTGCTCCAAGAATTGCACACCAATCACCATCTATTCTATTTTAGTACCAGAGCATGGGAGGCCACTGGTATTGATGTGACATTAATAACTGCAGTGATAATGAATTGTTATGGTGTTTGTGACTTGTAATTCCATCATTACTTCTTGTTTATTTTTCATTTTACCCATATATACATTTATTATTTTTTTAAAATTCATTTAAAAATCATTTGGTCTAGTGGTTAAGATGTCATGTGGGATGCCAACATTCCATATCTAAGTGATGGATTTGAGTCCTGGCTCTGCTCACAACTCACTTGCTAATGTGTACCTTGGGAGGCAGCAAATGGTGGCTCAAGTGGTTGGGTCCTTATCACCCATGTAGGAGAACTGGAATGAATTCATGGTTTCCAGCTTTGGTCTGTCCTAGCCCTGGTATGTTGCAGGTATTTGAGTAGTAAACTGGTAGATAAGAAGTCTGCTTTTGTCTGTTTGTCTGTCTCTATCTCTATGTGTCTGTCTGCATTAAAATTATGTCTATTAAGTAATTTTAAAAATTCAATGGTATGCAGAAGTTAACAGAGCAGTGCAAAAAAATTTCCAATTCACTTCACCTGAATTTCTGAACTGTTAAAATTTTATCACATTTACCCTACCTCTATTCATAAATTGTGTATATAATACATACCCACACACCCACACCCACATCCACACCCACACACCATTCATTTCGGAGGTATTTTTGCAGAGAATGTCTCTGACCATGACAAAACATTGTATGAAGCCAGACTATGCATTTAACTGCCTTGTTTCTTAAGTCTCCTTCAATCTGGAACATTTCTTTTTTTTAACTTTTATTTAATGAATATAAATTTCCAAAGTACAGCTTATGGATTACAATGGTTCCCCCCCCCATAACTTCCCTACCACCCACAACCCTCCCCTTTCCTGCTCCCTCTCCCCTTCCATTCATATCAAGATTCATTTTCAATTCTCTTTATATACAGAAGATCAGTTTAGCATATATTAAGTAAAGATTTCAACAGTTTGCACCCACATAGAAACATGAAGTGAAAAATACTGTTTGAGTACTAGTTATAGCATTAAATCACCATGTACAGCACATTAAGGACAGAGATCCTACATGAGGAGTAAGTGCACAGTGACTCCTGTTGTTGACTTAACAAATTGACACTCTTGTTTATGGCATCAGTAATCACCCCAGGCTCTTGTCAGGAGTTGCCAAGGCTACGGAAGCCTTTTGAGTTCACCGACTCTGATCGTATTTAGACAAGGTCATAGTCAAAGTGGAAGTTCTCTCCTCCCTTCAGAGAAAGGTACCTCCTTCTCACTGGGATCTCACGGAGATCTTTCATTTAGTTTTTTTTTTTTTTTTTTTTTTTTTTTTTTTTCCAGAGTGTCTTGGCTTTCCATGCCTAAAATACTCTCATGGGCTTTTCAGCCAGATCTGCATGCTTTAAGGGCTGAATCTGAGGCCAGAGTGCTGTTTAGGACATCTGCCATTCTATGGCTCTTCTGTGTATCTCGCTTCCCATGTTGGATCGTTCTCTCCCTTTATTATTCTATCTGTTAGTATTTGCAGACACTAGTCTTGTTTATGTGATCCCTTTGACTCTTAGTACTATCATTATGATCAGTTGTGAACAGAAATTGATCACTTGGACTAGTGAGATGGCATTGGTACATGCCACCTCGATGGGATTGAATTGAAATCCCCTGTTATGTTTCTAACTCTACCGTTTGGGGCAAGTCAGCTTGAGCATGTCCCAAATTGTACATCTCTTCCCTCTCTTATTCCCACTCTTATATTTAACAGGGATCACTTTTCAGTTAAGTTTCAACTCTTAAGAATAACTGTGTATTAATTACAGAATTCGACCAATAGTATTAATTAGAACAAACAAAAAAATACTAGGAGGGATAATGTATTAAGTTTTTCATCAACAGTCAGGGCAAGGGCTGATCAAGTCACTGTTTCTCATAGCGTTCATTTCACTTTAACAGGTTTCCTTTTTGGTGTTCAGTCAGTTGTCACTGATCAGGGAGAACATATGATATTTGTCCCTTTGGGACTGGCTTATTTCACTCAGCATAATGTTTTTCAGATTCCTCCGTTTTGTTGCAAATGACCGGGTTTCATTGTTTTTGACTGCTGTATAGTATTCTATAGACTACATGTCCCATAATTTCTTTATCCAGTCTACTGTTGATGGGCATTTAGGTTGGTTCCAGGTCTTAGCTATTGTGAAATGAGCTGCAATAAACATTAAGGTGCAGACAGCTATTTTGCTTGCCAATTTAATTTCCTTTGAGTAAATTCCAAGGAGTGGGATGGCTGGGTTGTATGGTAGGGTTATATTCAGGTTTCTGAGGAATCTCTAGACAGACTTCCATAGTGGCTTGACCAGTTTGCATTCCCACCAACAGTGGGTTAGTGTCCCTTTTTCCCCACATCCTCGCCAGCATCTGTTGTTGGTAGATTTCTGAATGTAAGGCATTCTCACAGGGGTGAGGTGGAACCTCATTGTGGTTTTGATTTGCATTTCCCTGATTGCTAGTGATCTTGAACATTTTTCCATGTTTCTGTTGGTTATTTGGATTTCCTCTTTTGAAAAATGTCTATTGAGGTCCTTGGCCCATCCCTTAAGTGGCATATTTGTTTTGTTGTTGTGGAGTTTCTTGATCAATGTGGAACATTTCAGTCATTATTTGTCTTTCACATTAATGACAGGTTTTTCTTTTTTGAAGGGTTGTGCCAGGGTTGGAGCTAGGAGCCAGGAATTTGATCTGAGTGTCACAGAACCAATTACTTCAGCTATCACTGATGTCTCCCAAGGTCTACTTTGGTGGGAAGCTGGAGTTAGGAACCAGATTTGGGAACTGAACCCAGGCACTCAGATGTGGGAGGTGGATATCTTACCACTAGATGGAAAGTTCACTTTCTTCACAATATGTTTAAGTAGTGGAAACCTGTCATTCTTTGGATAGCTTTGCTCATTCATTGCATGAACCACAAATATATTTAAAAATTGTCTAGTGGTCACATTACAAAAAGCAAAAACAACTAAGTGAAATTACTAGTCATAATAAATGTATTTAGCACATTACATTAAAATGTTATTTCAAAATATAATCAGTGCAATGAAAAGCCCTGAAAAGCTAGCATGAGATTTCACAGCAGAAACCTTGCAGGCCAGGAGACTGTGGGATGATATATTCAAAGTGCTGAAAGAAAAAACCTGCCAAGCAAGAATACCATATTCTGGGGCCAGCATTGTGGTGTAGCAGGTTAAGCCACTGCCTGTTGCACAGGCATTCCATATGGGAGAGAATTTGAGTCCTGTGTGCATTACTTCAGATCCACCTCCCTGCTAATGTGCCTAGTAAGGCTGTGGAAGATATTCTGAGTGCCTGGGCCCCTGCTATCCACATGGAAGACCCAGATGGAATTCTAGGCTTCTGGCTTCAGCCTGGCTCAGCCCTTGATGTTGTGACCATTTGGAGAGAGAACCAGCAGATAGAAGACATTCTCCATCCCTCCCTCCCTCCCTCTCCCTCTCTTTCTCTCTAACTCTGCCTTTCAAATAAATAACTCAATCTCCAAATGAATACTATATTCCACAAAACTGCCTTCGGAAATGAAGAAGAGATAAAGACTTTCTCAGTGAAACAAGAACTGAGAGGATTTATCACCATTAGACCTAACTTGCAAGAAAAGCCAAAGGAAATTCCTCAAGTTGAAATGAAACGATGCTTATTAGCAACATGAAAACATACAAAAGCAGGGGCCGGTGCCGTGCCTCACTTGGTTAATTCTCCACCTGCGGTGCTGACATCCCATGTGGGTGCTGGGTTCTAGTCCCGGCTGCTCCTTTTCCAGTCCAGCTCTCTGCTGTGGCCCGGGAGTGTAGTAGAGGATGGCCCAGGTGCTT
This sequence comes from Oryctolagus cuniculus, assembly GCF_051225735.1. NCBI lineage: Eukaryota > Metazoa > Chordata > Mammalia > Lagomorpha > Leporidae > Oryctolagus > Oryctolagus cuniculus. The sequence goes on from NC_142873.1 coordinate 95,619,444, forward strand.
GGGCCCCTGCACCCGCATGGGAGACCAGGAGAAGCACCTGGTTCCTGGCTTCAGATGGGCACAGCGCAGGCCGTGTGACCATTTGGGGAGAGAACCAACGGAAGGAAGACCTCTCTCTCTCACTGTCTAACTCTACCTGTCAAATAAAAAAAATGCAAAAGCGCAAAATTCACTGTATAGGCAAGTATATTGTTAAATTCAGGATATTCTAATACTGTCAGGGTGGTGCATAGACTACTTTTAACTCTCATATAAAAGTTATTAGCAGTAAAAATGTCTGTAGATAAAATAATTTATTAATATATGCAGTATAAAAAGATGTAAAATGTGACATCTAAAGCATAAAATGTTGAATAGAGGGGAGTAAAAGTCTGGACTCTTGTATGTATTTGAAGTTATTTTGTCTTATCATCTTAAAATAGGCTGTTATAACTATAAATGCTTTATGTAAACCTTATGGTAACCCTCCTTAGGAACTTAAAGAATATTCTCCAAGCTTGTACGTTAAGTCACAAGATAAGTCTTAACAAATTCAAGAGGATTGAAATCATACCAAATAGCTTTTCCAAGCACAATGGAATGAAACCAGAAAGTAACAGAAAGAAAATGGGAAAATTCACAAATATGGGTAAACTAAAGTGGCACACTCTTGAACACTCATGGATCAAAGAAAAAATTAAAAGGAAATTTCACAGATGTCTTGAGACAAAAATGAATACACAATACTAAAATGTATGAGGTATAGAAAGAAGAGCTAATAAGGGAGTTCATATCAACAAATTCTCAGGGAATGAGAACAAGAAAAATAAACTAATCTGTTAGTTATCAAAAGGAAAGAAATAAAGATTAAGGCAGTAATAAATAGAAAAAAGTTTAAATCAACAAAACCAAGAGTTGCATTTTGGTAAAATTAAATCAACAATGCATTAACTTGACTAAGAAAAAAAGGGATAACTCAAATAAACTAGAGATGAGAGAAAAGAAATTATAACGTATGCCTCAGAAGTAAAAAGGATCAGGAGAGGTTATTATGAACCATATATGCCAAAAAATTGGATAATCCAGATTTGTATGAATTCCTAGAAACATGCGAACTATCAAAACTGAATCAAGAAGAAACAGAAAGTCAAAACAGATCTATAATAAAGAGATTGAATCAGAAATCAAAAACCTCTCACCAAAGAAAAACAGAACTATATGTCTTCATGGGTGAATTTTTCAAAAACATTCAAAGGACAACTGATATCAATCCTTCCTAAACTCTTGAAAAAATAGAACAGAAAACATCCAAACTCATTTTATAAGGCTAGCATCGCCCTATTACTAAAGGCAGACACTATAATAAAATTATAATACTAATTAACATAGATGCAAAAAACCTCAGTATAATACTAGTAAACCAAATTCAACAGCACATTGAATATATTATTTATCATAAACAAGTGATATTTATCCTTGAATGCAAGAAAGGTTCAATATCAATCAATCAACCAAGTAAACAAATAAGAAAGGAAAAAACCCACATGATCATTTTAATAGGCACAGAAAAACCATTTTACAAAGGTTAACATCCATTCATAATTAAAATTCTCAATAAAATAAGTATTGAGGAACTTACTCCAGTGCAATAATGGCTATATATGAAAAACCCACAGCAGACCTCATAGTCAGTGCAGGAATTGGATATCCACATTCAAAAGAATAAAATTGGATGGTTATCTAATATAATGCACAAAATGAACTCGAAATGGATAAGAGATTATAACATAAGGCTTAAAGCCATAATAGAAAACAGAAAAATCTATTGACATCGGTCTTGGTAATAATCTTTTTGGATATGACACCAAAAGTACAAGCAACAGAAGCAAAAATAAAGAAGTGAGGTTGCATCACATAAAAAGATGTACACAGCAAATGAAACTATCAACAAAATGAGAAGACAATATGAGAATGGGATTATGTATTTGCAAATTCTTTATCTGTTATGGGCTCAATATCCAAAATCTTTAAGAAATTGGATCAATTCAATAGCAAAATCAAACAAACAAACAAAAAACAACTAAAATGAACTGAAAATATGCTAGACATTTCTCAAGGCCAACAGGTATATGAAACTGCACGTAGCATCACTAATCCTTAGGGAAATGCAAACCACAGAGTGATATTGCCTCAGTCCTATTGGAATGGCAAAAGATAAATGTTGGTGAGGATGCAGAGAAAATGCAACTGCTGTACATTGTTAGTGGAAATTTCAATTAGCATATTCATTCTGGAAAACTGTATGGAGGTTCCTTAAAAAATTAAAAATAGAGACTAACATTGTGACACAGTGGGTTAAGCCGCTGCTTACAAAGGTGGTATTCTGTTATCAGAGTGCCAGTTAAAGTTCAAATATTCTGCTTTTGATTCAGCCTCCTGATAATGCACTTGGGAAGGCAGTAGGTGATGACTGTCATCCATGTGGAGACCCTGATGGAACACCTGGTTTTGGCCTGGTTCAGACCCAGCCGTTGTAGCCATTTGGAGAGTGAATCAGTAGATGGAAAAGCTCTCTCTCTCTTTCTTTTAATTCCTTTCTTTTTCTGTCACTCTGCCTTTTAAGTAAATAAATATTAAAAATGTGAAAACAGACCTACCTTATAATTCAGCAATCCCCTTCTCTGTATCCAGTTAAAGGAAATAAAGTCAGTATCCCCATTATTCATAATAGGAAAGATAAGGAAACATATTGGGTTCCCATAGGTAGATGAATGAATAAATAAAATGTAATATATATATATATACACATGCATATGTGTACACATATACAATACATGTATACATGTATACAATAATATTATGGGAAATATGCAGGTGTGCATGAAATACATATACATTTAATGTGCATATACATCAATTACAAAATGAGTTCATTTTGATAATACCTATTCCAATCCAACACCTTGGAGTTCTTTCTAGGTTTTTCCTTTTCTACTTTGTAATCCTTTTTCTGACAGTGAGAAACTTCACTCCCATTATGTTCAATATAATTTTTTTGCCATCATCCCTAAGTATCCAAGGGGATTTGCTCCATAATACCCACCTCACTCAAGGATACCCAAATCTGCAGATGCTCAAGTTTCTTGTATGGAATGATATACTATTTGCAGACAGCCTTTGCAATTCTCTCTAACACTTTGCTATTCATCTCTAGATTATTTGTGATACCTACTACATTGTAAATGCTATATAAACAATTGTATATAAACAACTGTATTGTTTATGGAATAATTACAACAAGCAATATCTGAACATGTTCATTACAGATATTTGGTCGGATCTACATATGTAGAACCTGAGGATATGGAAGGCTTACTGCGTTTGTTCAGTCCCAGACATATCATCACTCTAGTTCATGCTGCTGTTCTGGGTCCTCAGCCCTGTTGTTGACTGGTGGCCTTATTGCTGCCTTCTTGAACCCACTGTCTCCTCCTATGCATCCTTGCCTCCTTGGCTCCCTTACCCTGCAGTCACCTCTTTGCCCCTGCTACCTCTCAGCTTCATCCCTCTCTTAGCCTCAACTGTGCCACTGTCTACAAGAGAAAGGGAAAGGAAAGGGAAAGAAAGAAGAAATGCTTCTTTTAAAAAAATTAAAAAGTCAAGCATAGATTTGGGCTTTTGGGAAAAGTGGCTGATTAGTTATTTTGAAAACTCTCCCACTGTTAGACACCTAGAGTGTGGATAAATTAAAATCAATTAAATGAAAAAAGTTTTAGACACATTTCTAAATGTGCAAGAAAATAATGCCAGTAACTAAGGCCAATAGACCTCAACCACATGATAAAGGAATAAAAAATTACAAAAATTAGGATTTGAAACCAGAGTGATAGGACACAGAAAGCTATTACTGTCTTGGCTGGAGGGAGGGGCAAGAAATGCAGTTGCCAGTACAATAAAACTTGGAGGGTTAATGCCACATGCAGGGATAGGATATATTAGTCCCCAGGGCTATGCAATGTGGACAGCTGAATGAGTCACTCCCACCCTACACTGGAGGCAATATATGGAGCCACACTTTCATTGTAAGAGTGGGTTAAACAATGATGATGACATTGAAACTGTCCACGTGGTAGAACAATATTTCTGGAGAATTTTCTGCCATAGACCTACTTTTATGTGACCAAATAGCAAGCCAAGAGATTAAACTGCTTCTAGCATTTTAAGTTTTTTCAGAGCTTCTCCTTACATGTTTAAAGATTAAGTTACAACATATACTAGCTCATGATTAAAAAAATAACTTACCAAACACATGGGACAACCAGCTACCATGTTTGAATATCAGCAGAAACAACCCATCAAGCTCTGGACTCTATCAGCTTTACCTATTTGGAATATCAGATACATAATAGAAAATCCCTTCTATATGCTGGATTGTGTACCCTTCACTCTCCAGTGTTGTGTGTTGCAATCTGAACCAATAGTACACTAGTATGTGTATTTGGAGATGGTGACTTTAATAAAGTAATTAAAGGAAAAATATATCATTAGGGTGGGACCCTAATCCAATATGACTAGTGTCCTTATAAGAACAGGAAATTGGACTTGGATCTGCACAGAGGGAAGAAAATGTGAAGACAAGGGAGAAGGCATCATCTACAGGGTAAGAAGCGAGGCCTCAAAGAGTTCCTCTGCTCATGGCTCCTAGAACAAACCAACCCCAACAATACCTCGACCTCAGACATCTAGACCTCAGAACTGTGGGATAATAAGCTTGTGTTGTGTATGTTGTGTAAGCCATCCAGCCTGTGATACTCTGAAACAATAGCCCTAGGAAATCAATACAATAACTATGTATGAAATGGAAAAGAAATGAAAAAATCAAAGAACAAGGGAGAAAATCAGGAGCAGGTGCTGTGTGTATTAGTTATGGCATGACTTGGGGAGCCCACATCCCATTTCAGACATCTACATTTGAGTCCTGGCTCCACTCCTGATTCCAACTTCCTGCTAACACACTAATGTGCACCCTGAGAGGCAGCAGTGAAGGCTCAAGTAGTTGGGATCCTGTCTCCCATATGGGAGATGATGGATTGAGTTCTTGTCTCCCAAGCATTTGGGGGCTGAATGAGTGGATGAACCTCCTTTCTTTCTTCCTCTATTTCTTTCTTTCTTTCTTTCTTTCTTTCTTTCTTTCTTTCTTTCTTTCTTTCTTTCTTTCTCTCTCTCTCTCTCTCTTTCTTTCTCTCTCTCTCCTTCTTTCTTTCTTTTTCTTGCTCTCTAGTAAATAAATAAATGCATAAGTAAATAAATATACACTTTTTAAAATCAGCTATATTTAGGAAGAAATATAGAGTATTGAAATTATGAATGGCTCAAAAACATCCAGAATTCTCATTTATGCTGGAGTGTACATTGGTACAAACACTTGAAAAAACTGATTATGTCCATTAAAAGTTAACTTATAGTAAAATTTACAGCCCAACAATTTCATTCCTAAGTGGGCATGTATGTGCACCAACTCATGTCCTGAAAGGTTCATATCAGCAATATTTTTAATAGTTCTTAACCAAAAACTGTCACATGGCCTTCAGCAACGCAGTATAATGACATATAAATTATGATAGAGTCATATAATGGAAAACTGTTAAGTAAGGAGAATGAACAAACTACAAGTTCACCCAATAAATGTATGGACTTTACAAATAAGTTATGATGTTATGTGGAAATCAGATACAAAAGAGTATATAGTTAGGATTCTATTTAGTAAAATTTAAGAGCAAAATGAATTCATGCTGTGGAGGTCAATGATCTCTGGTGGTATTAGTGACTGAAAGTGCATATGAAGAGCCACTCGAGTTGCTCAGCATGTTGTGTCCTCTGCTGTTTTATGTGTTAGTTATATGGATTTGTCCAGGTTGTGAAACTCATCGTGCTGTATGTTTAGAGTCTGCAAGTATACTTTTCACTTTGTATGTTATGCTTTAATTAGAAGTTTGAATCATAAAAACATGCTAGCATAAGAGATAGTGAATAGTACATCAATATTTAGCCATTCATTAAACAAATATATTTTCACCTGTTCTTATGGGGATAGAGCAGTTAAGAAAAATCTTGCCCTTAGAGAGTTTATGTTTTGGCAGCGATGGTGGAAAATAAGCAAATAAACAAATGCATTATAAAATTTCAGGGAATAACATATTTAAGGAACAAAAATAAAGGATGTAAAGAAATAGATGGTGTTGAATGGGAGCACTCATTAAAGTCTCCCTGAGGAGGTGCCAATAGAGTACACATTGGAGTGAAGTGAGAGAAAACTGTGTAAAGATCTGGGATGATGACAAAGGTCCTGAAGTAGGAAGAAATGTGTGGTTCTGTAGAGAGGAAAAGGGAAAGTCAACTGTGCTGAAGAACTGAGATGGGCAGGATTTAGGGATTATCTTTTCATGAACTGAAATGGGCCACTTGTTGCACATGCATAAGTTTCTTGTGACAAGCATTTGCAATACTGTTTGCTTTACTTATCCATTAAATCTTGGCAGTGAGCTTTGGTCAGTGATGTGTGGGTTCTTACATATTCCTGACATTTGTCCTGTGCATTGCCAGGGGAAAGTTTCTGAATGTCATTGCCCTGGGCCATGAGAAGCCATTGAACAGAATCAAGTAGGGGAAGAACCTGATGAAATTTTTTTCTTATGTATTTAAAGGATTATTCTGAATACCATGTTGAAGATACAAAGAAAAGAATCCTGTAGCCATAGAATACATATGACAAGGAGAGTGGAGGAGGGATAGTCATTCCAGCACTGGCAGCCCAGAGCAGTAACAGCCAGCAACCTGAAGCAATGCAAGGAGAGAACACTGTGATATTGATGTTCTGGTGGCAAGTGTGTTGCTTGTAAAAGGACTAAGCTGTTAGAGCTGCTGGTGGGGATCATGGTGATGATACTCGGCCCCCACCTCAGTTTCTGTTTAATAGGTTGTGTTTTCATTCAATATGCGTAAATACTGATGAAGGGCTTGCGAACCATTTGTTGTTATCAGAACTTGGATTAAGATATCTCTTGGAATCAAAACCAATTGAACAAGTCATTTCCATATTCTTAGAGATATTGAATAAAATGTTTCTTGGTACCCTTTTAACTACATCCTCTGCAACAAGCAAGGAAATGTGTTGTTGAAATATGTTGCTGGCCCCCCTAATTTTACTGAACAATAAAAAGATTCACCCTCCACCAAATAAAGAACTCAACAAACACTAAGTAGAAAAACCACTTTTCCTCAAGAGTATAGACAAGGGCTGTAAAAAATAATCAAATTTCAAAATGTCAATTTGCTCATATACACTACATTTTTTTGTGCTCTGTATATAAATTACCACAAATCAGGGGAAACATGATATTTATCTTTTTGGGACTGGCTTATTTCACTGAGCATAACAGTCTCCAGGTGCATTCATTTTTGTTGCAAAAGATAGGTTTTAATTGTTTTTATGGCTGAGTAGTATTCCATGGTTTATATATACTACATTTTCTTTAACCAGTCATCAGATGATGGATATCTGGGTTGATTAAAAATCTTAGCTATTGTGAATTGAGCTGCAATGAACATAAGGGTACAGATATGTATTTCTTTCATATGCTGATTATATTTCATTTGGGTAAATTCCCAGGAGTGGGATTTCTGGGTAATATGGTGGATCTATTTTCAGATTTCTGAGGATTCTCCATACTATCTTCATAACAGTTGTACTAGTTTACCTCCCCACCAACAGTGTATTAGGGTATTCCCCCACATCCTTGCCGGAACTTATTTTTTTTTATTTTTTGGATGATAGCCATTCTAACTGAGGTGAGGTGAAACCTCATTGAGTTTTTTATTTGCATTTCCCTGATGGCTAGTGATCTGGAGCAATTTTTCATGTGTCTGTTGGCCATTTGAATTTCATCCTTTGAAAAATGCCTGTTCAAATCCTTTGCCCATTTCTTGACTGGATTGTATGCTTTTTTGTTGTTGATATTCTTGAGCTCTTTATAGATCCTGGATATTAATCCTTTTTCAGTTACATAGCGTGCAAATATTTTCCCCATTCTGTCAGTTGCCTCCTAGCTTTGTTGAATGTTTCTTTTGCAATGCAGATGCTTCTTAGTTTGATGTAATCCCAATTGTTCATTTTCACTTTTATTGCCTATGCTCCTAGGGTTTTTTCCAAGAAGTCTTTACCCATGCCTATATCTTGCAGAGTTTCCCTGAAGTTTTCTACTAATATTTTGATGGCATTGGCTCAGAAATTTAGATCCTTGATCCATTTAGAGTTTATTTTTGTATAAAATGTTAGGTAGGGGTTTTCTTTCATATTTCTGCATATGTATATCCAATTTTCCCAGCACCATTTGTTGAAGAGACTGTCCTTCTTGAAGAATTGATTTTAGCTTGTTTGTCAAATATTAGTTGCTTGTAGATATGTGGATTAACAACTGGGGTTTCCATTCTTTTCTAATGATCTACATGTCTACTTTTGTGCCAGTATCAGCCTGTATTGTTTATAACTGCCCTGTAGTATGTCTTGGAATTTGGTATTGTGATGCTTCCAGTTTTGTTTTTGTTGTTTAAGATTGCCTTAGCTATTTGGGATCTCTTGTGTTTCCATATAATTTTAACATCATTTTTTTCTAGATTTGAGAAAAATGTTGTTAGTATTTTGATTAGGATAGTATTGACTCTGTAAATTGTGTTGGGTAATAGATGAAATTAATTCTTCATATCCAAGAACATGGAAGATTTTTTAATTTTTTGGTGTCTTCCTCTATTTGTCTTTTCAATATTTTATAATTTTCATTGTAGATATCTTTTATGTTTGGTTAAATTGATTTCAATGTATTTAAATTTTTTGGCTTTAGTGGTTGAGACTGATCTTGCAAGTTCTTTCTCAGCTATGGCATTGTATGTGTATACAAAGGTTGTTGACTTTTGTGTGTTGATTTTGTTTCTTGCAACTTTACCAAACTCTCTTATGAGTTCCCAAAGCATCTTAGTGGAATCTTTTTGTTTCCCTATATGGAGGACCACACCATCTGCAAATAGGGATAATTTGACTTCCTTTTTTCTAACTTGCATTCTTAAGTTTTCTTTTTCTTGCCTGATAGCTCTGGCTACAAATTCTAGAACTACATTGTGTAGCAATGGTGAAAGTAGGTATCCTTGTCTGCTTCTGGGATCTTAGCAAAGATATTTCCAGTTTTCCCCCATTCAGTATGATGCTGGCTATGGGTTTGTTACATACTGCCTTGATTATGTTGAGGTATGTCCTTTCTTTTTTTTTTTAAGATTTATTTATTTATTTGAAAGAGCCACAGAGAGAGAAAGATAGACACAGAGAGAGGAGACTGATCCTCATTTGCTGGTTCATTCTCCTACAGGGCCAGGCCAAAACCCAGAGCCAGGAGTTCCATCTGGGTCTCTCACATGGGCACAGGAGTCCAAGCAACTAGGCCATTCTCAGTTGCCCTCCCAGGCACACAAACAAGAATCTGGATCAGAAGTGGAGTAGCCAGGACTCAAATAATCAGTTTTATGGGATGCTGGAATCTCAGATGGCAGCTTAACCTGCTGTGCTGAAGTGCCAGTCCCTGTATGTTCGTTCTTTCTTTTTTTAAATATCTATTTCTTTATTTGAAAGTCAGAGTTACATACAGAGAGAGAGAGAAAGGTCCTACCTCTGCTCTACTCCCCAATTGGCTGCAATGGCCAGAGCTTCAACGATCCAAAGCCAGGAGCCAGGAGATTATTCCAGGTCTCCCACACAGGTGCAGGGGCCCAGGGACTTGGGCCATCTTCTACTGCTTTACCAGGCCATATCAGAGATATGGATCAGAAGTGGAGCAGCTGGGTCTCAAATCGATGCCTGTATGGGATGCTGGCACTGCAGGCAGAGGCTTTATCTACTACACCACAGCACCAGTCCTGCACTTTCTTTCTATACTCAATTTCTTTAAGATTTATCATGAATATTATATTTTATCAAATACTTTCTCTGCATCTATTGAGCTTAGCATAGTTCTTTTAATTCTTCAATTTGCTGATGTGATGTATCATAATTATTGACTTGTGTATGTTGAACCAACCCTGTATACTTGTTCTGGGTGAGTGGTCTTTCTGATGTGCTGTTGGATTTGGTTAGCTAGTATTTTGTTGAAGATTTTTATATCTATGTTCATTAATGATGTTGGTTTATGGTTTTCTTTCTTTTGTGTCTTTGTCTGGTTATTGAATTAAGGGGCTGCTGGCCTAATGGGATGGTGTTGGAGCTCTGAAACTGGACTTCCAGGTAGAGTTGTGCAGATTGGCACTCCAAAAAGGGTATGACCTGAGTGAAGTGGGGAAGTATGAAATAGCATGGCCTGTTCATGGGGCTGGTAAATCACAGAACTCCTGCCATGGTGCCTGAAGGGTAGCTGATCCTTGGGAATTATTGAGTGAGAGACAGCTAGAATCCAAATCCAACTTTGTATTCCAAAGGATATGTAGTCTCCATTCAGACAGTCTGCATCCATCTTTAATATCTTTGGTTCATTAGCACTGAGAGAAAAAGCTTTCTTAATTTTTCATTTTATCTCAGATGCAGAAATACCACATTTTGATATGGAATAATCACATTGGAGCAATGCCGGTGTGAAGGCGGTAGGAGCTTAGTCATTCTGGCCATCCTTGTGATGGTAAACAGGCCACAGTCTGCCTGGCACATCTGTGTTTGGCAATGGACTACTAAGTGAGTCTAAAATTAGTTTCAGTGAACACTAGAAGGCAAGAGTCCCTCTGGAGATGATTGTGTTTCTGTGAATGTGATGTTGAGTCTGAGGTGAGAGGGGCAGCATGATTGTACATGGATACACAAGTGCTCAGACCTGGGAGGGACCATTCCTGACATCCTTCAGGTATGGTAATTCAGCACAGCTTCATGATGTAAAGGCAAGTTGAAAATAATTGCCGTAGACTATCTCTGTAATGCATCCTGCCACCGCTTGGAATTCAGTGTAAACTTAAATAACTTATCCAAGGGAGTTATCTTAATCAAATAGTAGAAAAGAACTTGTCCCAAGACATTTCACATGCAAGGCAGGGCAATAACATGAGTGGAGACATCACTGGTTAAGAATTCACTTTGATTTTTTTAAAGATTTGTGTATGTATTTTTTTAACTTTTATTTAATGAATATAAATTTCCAAAGTACAGCTTATGGATTACAATGGCTTACCCCCCCCATAACTTCCCTCCCACCCGCAACCCTCCCCTTTCCCTCGCCCTCCCCCCTTCCATTCACATCAAGATTCATTTTCGATACTTTTTTATATACAGAAGATCAGTTTAGCATATATTAAGTAAAGATTTCAACAGTTTGCACCCACATAGAAACACAAAGTGAAAAATACTGTTTCAGTACTAGATATAGCATTAAATCACCATGTACAGCACATTAAGGACAGAGATCCTACATGAGGAGTAAGTGCACAGTGACTCCTGTTGTTGACTTAACAAATTGACACTCTTGTTTATGGCATCAGTAATCACCCTAGGCTCTTGTCATGAGCTGCCAAGGCTACGGAAGCCTTTTGAGTTCACCGACTCTGATCATACTTAGACAAGGTCATAGTCAAAGTGGAAGTTCTCTCCTCCCTTCAGAGAAAGGTACCTCCTTCTTTGATGACCTGTTCTTTCCACTGGGATCTCACTCACAAAGATCTTTCATTTAGGTCTTCTTTTTTTTTTTCCAGGGTGTCTTGGCTCTCCATGCTTAAAATACTCTGCTGGGAAAATTGGATTTCCATGTGCAGATTTGTGTATGTATTTTAAAGGCAGATATACAGATAAGCAGAGGCAGAGAGGGAGAGAAAGAGAGAGACGGAGATTGCATCTGCTGGTTCAATCCCCCAAATGGCTGCAATGGCCAAAGCTGGGCTCATCCAAAGTCAGGACCCAGAAGCTTCTTCCAGGTCTTGTACGTGAGTGTAGGAACATAAGGACTTGGGCATCTTCCACTGCTTTCCCAGGCCATGGAATAGATCTGTGTCAGAGTTGGAGCAGCTGAGACTCCAACCAGTGCCCATATGGAATGACGGCACTTCAGATGGCAGCCTTAAATGCTATGCCACAAGGCTGGCCCCACTGTTTATTTTTCTTTAACTTTTTATTCATAAATATGTTTCCAAAGTACAGCTTTTGGATTACAGTGGCTTTTTCCCATAACATCCCTCCCACCCACAAGCATCCCATCTCCTGCTCCAACTGAAGACTGGAAAAAGAAAATATTGTATATGTACACTATGGGATATTCACAGCAGAATAGAAAAGAAAAGAAAAGAAAAGAAAAGAAAAGGAAAGGAAAGGAAAGGAAAGGAAAGGAAAGGAAAGGAAAGGAATCCTGTCATTTGCAACCAAGTGGATGAAACTGTAAAGCATTATGTAGTGAAATAAGACAGTCCAAACAGACAAATACTATATGTTCTCCCTGATCTGTGGGACCTAATAGAGTGTGTAAATGTAATCTAGAGGTGAAATTGATACTTTGGTTTTTTTTAAAAACTTTTATTTAATAAATATAAGTTTCCAAAGTACAGCTTTTGGATTATAATAGCTTCCCCCACCCCCCATAACTTCCCTCACACCTGCAACCCTCCCATCTCCTGCTCCTTCTTCCATTCCATTCACATCAAGATTCATTTACAATTCTCTTTATATATAGAAGATCAATTTAATACATACTAAGTAAAGATTTCAACAATTTCAACAGTTTGCACCCACACAGAAACACAAAGTATAAAGAACTGTTTGAGTACTAGTTATAGCATTAATTCACATTGTACAACACATTAAGGACAGAGATCCTACATGAGGAGTAAGTACACAGTGACTCCTGTTGTTGACTTAACAATTGACACTCTTGTTTATGGCATCAGTAATCACCCTAGGCCCTTGTAATGAGTTGCCAAGGCTATAGAAGCTCTTTCTGTTTGGCAATTCAGATCTTCTTTAGACAAGGTCATAGTCAAAGTGGAAGTTCTCTCTTCCCTTCAGAGAAAGGTACCTCCTTCTTCGATGGCCCATTCGACCTCTGGGATCTCACTCACAGAGATCTTTCATTTAGGTCATTTTTTTGCCAGAGTGTCTTGGCTTTCCATGCCTAAAATACTCTCATGGGCTCTTCAGCCAGATCCGAATGCCTCAAGGGCTGATTCTGAGGCCAGAGTGATGTTTAGGACATCTACTATTCTATGAGTCTGCTGTGTATCCCACTTCCCATGTTGGATCGTTCTCTCCTTTTTAATTCTATCAGTTAGTATTTTTAGACACTAGTCTTGTTTGTGTGATCCCTTTGACTCTTAATCCTATCACTATGATCAATTGTGAACTGAAATTGATCACTTGGACTAGTGAGATGGCATTGGCACATGCCACCTTGGTGGGATTGAATTGGAATCCCCTGGCATGTTTCTAACTCTACCGTTTGGGGCAAGTCAGCTTGAGCATGTCCCAAACGATACATCTCCTCCCTCTCTTATTCCCACTCTTATATTTAACAGGGATCACTTTTCAGTAAAAATTAAGCACCTAAGAATAATTGTGTTAATTAAAGAGTTCAACCAATAGTATTAAGTAGAACAAAAAACACTAAAAGGAATAAAATAGAAAACTTTTCCTGGAGAGTCAGGACAAGGGCTAATCAAGTCACTGTTTCTCATAGTGTCCATTTCTCTTCAACAGGTTTCCTTTTTGGTGCTCGGTTAGTTGTCACCAATCAGGGAGAACATATGATATTTGTCCCTTTGGGACAGGCTTATTTCACTCAGCATGATGTTTCCAGATTCCTCCATTTTGTTTCAATTTACTAGATTTCATTGTTTTTGACTGCTGTATAGTATTCTATAGAGTACATGTCCCATAATTTCTTTATCCAGTCTATTGTTGATGAGAATTTAGGTTGATTCCAGGTCTTAGCTATTGTGAATTGAGCTGCAATAAACATTAAGGTGCAGACAGCTATTTTGCTTGCCAATTTAATTTCCTTTGGGTAAATTCCAACGAGTGGGAAGGCTGGGTTGTATGGTACGGTTATATTCAGGTTTCTGAGGAATCTCCAGACAGACTTCCATAGTGGCTTTATCAGTTTGCATTCCCACCAACAGTGGGTTAGTGTCCCTTTTTCCCCACATCCTCGCCAGCATCTGTTGTTGGTAGATTTCTGAATGTGAGCCATTCTAACCGGGGTGAGGTGAAACCTCATTGTGGTTTTGATTTGCATTTCCCTGATTGCTAGTGATCTTGAACATTTTTTCATGTTTCTGTTGGCTATTTGGATTTCCTCTTTTGAAAAATGTCTATTGAGGTCCTTGGCCCATCTCGTAAGTGAGCTGTTTGTTTTGTTGTTGTGGAGTTTCTCGTTCTCTTTTTAGATTCTAGTTACTAATCCTTTATCTGTTGCATATTTTGCAAATATTTTTTCCCATTTTTTTGTTGCCTCTTCACTTTCCTGTCTATTTCTTTTGCAGTACAGAAACTTCTCAATTTGATGCAATCCCAAATGTTAATTTTGGCTTTGACTGCCTATGCTTCTGGGGTCTTTTCCAAGAAATCTTTGCCAGTGCCTATAACTTGCAGGGTTTCTCCAATGTTCTCTAATAATTTGATGGTGTGTGGTCATAGATTTAGATCTTTAATCCATGTTGAGTAGATTTTTGTGTAAGGTGAAAGGTAGGGGTCTTGCTTCATGCTTCTGCGCACGGAAATTCAGTTTTCCAGCACCATTTGTTGAATAGACTGTCCTTGCTCCAGGAATTGGTTTTAGATCCTTGATCAAATATAAGTTGGCTGTAGATATATGGATCAATATCTGGTTTTTCTCTTCTGTTCCATTGGTCTATCCATCTGTTTCTGTACCAGTACCATGCTGTTTTGATTATAACTGCCTTGTAGTATGTCCTGAAAGCTGGGATTGTGATGCCTCCGGCTTTGTTTTTGTTGTACAAGATTGCTTTAGCTATTTGAGGTCTTCTGTTTCTCCATATGAACTTCAGCATCATTTTTTCCAGATCTGAGAAGAATGTCTTTGGTATTTTGATTGGTATAAATTGAATCTATAAATTGCTTTTGGGGGAATGGACATTTTGATGATATTAGTGGAAGATTTTTCCATTTTTTGGTATCCTCTTCTATTTCTATCTTTAAGATTTTGTAATTCTCATCATAGAGATTTTAACATTCTTGGTTAAGTTTATTCCAAGGTATTTGATTGTTTTTGTAGCTATTGTGAATGGGATTGATCTTAGAAGTTCTTTCTCAGCCATGGCATTTCTGGTGTATACAAAGGCTGTTGATTTTTGTGCATTGATTTTATATCCTGCTACTTTGCCAAACTCTTCTATGAGTTCCAATAGTCTCTTAGTAGAGTTCTTGGATCCCCTAAATAAAGAATCATATCATCTGCAAAGAGGGATATTTGACTTCTTCCTTCCCAATTTGTATCTCTTTAATTTCTTTTTCTTGCCTGATGGTTCTGGCTAAAACTTCCAGAACTATATTGAATAGCAGTGGTGAGAGTGGGCATCCCTGTCTGGTACCAGATCTCAGTGGAAATGCTTCCAACTTTTCCCCATTCAATAGGATGATGGCCACGGTTATTTCATAAATTGCCTTGATTTTGTTGAGGAATGTTCCTTCTATACCCAATCTGCTTAGAGTTTTCATCATGAAAGGGTGTTGAATTTTATCGAATGCTTTCTCTGCATCTATTGAGATATTCATTTGGTTTTCCTTCTGCAGTTTTTTATGTGGTGTATCACATTGATTGATTTGCGAACACTGAACCATCCCTGCATACCAGGGATAAATCCCACTTGGTCTGGGTGGATGATCTTTCTGATGTGTTTTTGCATTCTATTGGCCAGAATTTTATTGAGAATTTTTTTGTCTATGTTCATCAGGGATATTGTCTGTAATTTTCTTTCAATGCTGCATCTTTTTCAGGCTTAGGGATTTAGGTGATGCTGGCTTTATGGAAAGAATTTGGGAGGATTCCCTCTTTTTCAATTGTTCTGAATAGTTTGAGAAGAATTGGAGTTAGCTCTTCTTTTTCTTTTTCTTTTTCTTTTTTTTTTTTTACAGGCAGAGTGGACAGTGAGAGAGAGAGACAGAGAGAATGGTCCTCCTTTTCTGTTGGTTCACCCTCTAATGGCTGCTGCGGTCGGCACGCTGTGGCCGGTGCACCATGCTGATCCGAAGCCAGGAGCCTGGTGTTTCTCCTGGTCTCCCATGCAGGTACAGGGCCCAAGGACTTGGTCCATCCTCCACTGCACTCCTGGGCCATAGCAGAGAGCTGAACTGGAAGAGGGGCTACTGGGACAGAATCCAGCGCCCTGACCGGGACTAGAACCTGGTGTGTCAGTGCCGCAGGCAGAGGATTAGCCTATTGAGCCATGGCACTGGCCGGAGTTAGCTCTTCTTTAAATGTCTGGTAGAATTCAGCAGTGAATCCATGCACTCCTGGGCTTTTCTTTGTTGGGAGGGCCTTTATTACTGATTCAATTTCTGTCTCAGTTATGGGTCTGTTTAGGTTTTCTCTGTCTTCATGGTTCAATTTAGGCAGGTTGCATGTGTCCAGGAATCTATCCATTTCTGATAGATTTCCCTGTTTGCTGGCATACAACTCTTTGTAGTAATTTTTGATGACTCTTTTTATTTCTGTGGTATCTTTTGTTACATTCCCTTTTTATCTCTGATTTTATTGATTTGGGTCTTTTCCCTTCTTTTTTTAGTTAGTTGGGCCAATGGTTTGTCAATTTTGTTTATTTTTTCAAAAACCAGCTCTTCATTTCACTGATCATTTGTATCACTTTTTTT
The DNA here is from genome assembly GCF_051225735.1 of Oryctolagus cuniculus. Taxonomy (NCBI): domain Eukaryota; kingdom Metazoa; phylum Chordata; class Mammalia; order Lagomorpha; family Leporidae; genus Oryctolagus; species Oryctolagus cuniculus. Next base: position 95,636,311 of record NC_142873.1, read on the forward strand.
GTTTCAATTTTGTTATTTCTTCTCTAATTTTAATTATATTTTTCCTCTTAGTAATTTTGGGCTTGGTTTGTTATTGTTTTTCTAGGTCCTGGAGTTGCATTGTTAGATCATTTATTTGATGTCTTTCTAATTTCTTTTTTTTGTTAAAGATTCATTTATTTGAAATGTAGAGTTACAAAGTGGGGTAAGAGTGAGAGAAAAAGAGAGAGAGATCTTGCATCTGCTGGTTACTCTCCAAATGCTCGCAACGGTTGGAGCTGGGCTATTCTGAAGCCAAGAACCATAAGCTTCATTTTGGTCTCCCACATGGATGGCAAGGGCCCAAGCACTTGTGCCATCTTCCATTGATTTCCCAGGCAATGGGAAGGAGTTGGATAGGGACTGGATCAGTCAGGACTTAACAGGTGCCCATTTGGGATGATTACACTGCACATAGCAGCTTTACTGGCTATACCACTGTGCAGGCCCCTTCTACATGTCTCTTAACACTGTTTTTGCTATGTCCTGTAAGTCTTGATATGTTGTGCTTTCATCTTTGCTTCCAGAAATTTTTGGATTTTTCCTTTTGATTTCTTCATTGATCCATTGTTCATTTAAGAGTGTGTGTTGTTCAGTCTGTATGTGTTTACGTATTTTCTAGAGTTTCTGAAGTTGTTAATTTCCAGCTTTATTCCTTTGTGATCAGAAAAGATACATTGTATGATTTCAATTGCTTTGAATTTGTTGAGACTTGCTTTATGGCCTAGTGTATGGTCTACCCTAAAGAAAGTTCCAGGCATTGATGAAAAGTATGTGTATTCTACAGTTGTGGGCTGAAATTTTCTGTAGATATAAATTAGGTCCATTTGGGTATAGTGTAGATTAACTGGATGTTAAGAGAGACTTGGACTCCAACACAATAAAATGTGGGACTTCAACACCCCATTTTCATTAATGGACTGATCAACTAGACAAAAAAAAAGCTGTAATGAAACAACAGAGCTAATCTAAGAGAATTAAGTTCATTTTCCCACCACCTCCACCACCAGCGGCTTTTAGTCTGTGGTAATGCACGAAAGAGTCTGTTACCTGTCAACTTCAGTGATGCTGATTTCTCCCACTGAGTTCGTTTAGTCAGCCTGGGATATGAAAAGTTTTCATTTCCATGTGGGCATCTATTGGCTGTGGATCTCTCCCTGGAACTACTGTGGACACTCACAGGACTGTCATAATCGTGTATGCCTTCCCACAAAGTTATTTAACTGAGGGTACATACTCCAGAATAGGAAACAATGCATTTAGCAACATAAAAGATCTAGCACATATGCAAATATTGGTAGCCTTCAACAATAGTGTTTTCTTTGTAGGTTTTTGTTTGTCTGCAGTACATTGAGAAGCATAAGTAATGTCTTTTTAAAAATGACCTACTCACTGTGACCTTCCCAGCCCTTCACTTCAGAGGATGAACAAGAGCTGAAGCACTCACCCATGGCTGTCTGCATCCCTAACGGGAAAAGGTGGTGACCGATGGAAGGGTCCATAGCTTAAGAAGAATCTTTATCTGTTGTTAATATCCGAGATCACACACATTCTTCGTTAGAAATTCATCATCTTGATTTAAGGGAATGCTTTCTGCCTCAATACAAAACCATCTGTGGAATGTCAAAAACTGAGAGGAGTCCGAGATTTGACCCACTTGCAAGGTAACAAGTTAGCTTGCCGCTGTTTCTTAGGTGCTGGTAGGAGACTTGAGACTCCTGGGTCAGAGACAAATGCTGTTATTGCTGATCATGCAGCACATGGCGTAAGCTTCTTGTTCATACCAGTTCCTCTCTTCCCTAAGTATTGGAGGGGAGATGCAGAGGCAGGTGTAGGAGATGCTATACACGAAGTGTATAGAAGGAAGTGGATACACAGAATAGAGATGGAGCCTGTTCACAGGCATATTTGATGTAACAGCATCTAATATTGTTTTAAGTTACTGGCAATTTGTACCTGGTTATTTTCACAGCATAAGTTAGTGAAAGCTGACTGATTCAGCTAGACTAACCAAATACCCCAAGTCTTGGTGGCTTAACAAAAAAGAGTTTAATGCACTCATTTAGGGTGGTGTAGGAGAAGCTCCATTTTTCTAGGATGTAACCTCCTTGTAGGCATTGCTAAATCAATTGTCATGAGGAACTGTGGCTTTGAACTTGATCAACTTATATCTATAACACACATAATGACATACAAAGGTACTTCAGAAAGTTCTTGGAAAAATGAAATTAGAAGCTAAGCTAAGTTTGGTGAAAAAATTTTGAAAAGCCATGTACAGTCTTCATAGCAGCATTTTCCATGAGTCTTTTGGAGATACCTTCTATGAACACATCCACTATGAGGGCCCAACTATTATTTTTATTTTCTTGTACTTCAAATTCTCCTCACTTGTTTATATAGTTGGATTCTTGTCATTTTGAGATTTGTTTGGATTTTGGATGTGCCTTGTCTTTTTATCATTAAAGAAGGATTAGTTTGTTCAGTCCAAAATGAATTCTATTCTGCTTTCCAAACTCAATATTCTTTTGAACTTATTCTGGAAACTTCACTGGAGTTGGTTTCATGATGGTAGTGTTTTTGGGGCTCTGCAATCTTGGTGTGAGGGAGAATGTTTATACACAGCACTCTACCTCCTTGCTCTCAGCCTCAAACCTCACATAGCATTTCTAAATGAACCAAAGTAGCCTGCCTATTTCTCTGTTATCTAAAAATGGTGATTATAATGAGCTCAGTGCTGTAGTTCTAGGAGCTTTGAACACATTGCAGCAGCTCAGTCCATCTTTGATTAGGATATGTTCATTTAGGTGATTCACTCTTTTAAAAACTCGTCAGTAAATTTCCAAGACCCTTGTCTAACACAACTGACCGATTGCTTTTCCAACTCCCAGTCCTGAAGGAGTCTAAAATCATTTCTCTGACATTCTCATTGACTAATTGGACTTTGGTTGGTGTCAGCTGCTGACAACTGTGATAAAACTGTTTTCAGTAACCATCAACATTCTGGAAGTGACATTAGGTCACTTCCTCACACTTACAAACAACAATGTTTTACATTCTAGAAGATAGTTGAAACTATGGATAATCTTTTATTTAACAGTTCCAAAGAGCAAATTGATATAATTGGAAAAGATGCTAAATCTAGAAGGAAGGAAGTACTGCCCGGTTTTAAAATCGCTATGTGGCGAGGGAGAGTCCACATGTGGGTGAAAAAGAGACAAGAGGAAGTGCACAACAGCCACTAGCTTACCCCGTGGGAAACATAACACTATGGAGGTATATGTGTAGTTGTGTATGAGTGTGTGTGTGTGTGTGTGAGAGAGAGAGAGAGAGAGAGAGAGACAGAGAGAGACAGAGAGCGAGCGAGCAAGCATGGTGCTTTCTGTTCACTCGAAGTCTACATACAAAATAGACTTCACATGCAATAACTCATCCCATCTAGCCACCGCTTCCATGAGATATTATCATCCCTATTTATAGATGAGAAAACTGACCTCCTCCTGGAACTCATTAAGGACCTGTCATTAGCTCAGAAGTTGTACAGGCTCCTAAGGTAGGTGACTGTGCCAGTTAGAGAAGAGAGACAAGAGCCCTGCTCACATTCTGGCTGCCATGGCAGAAAAGAACCGGAACTGCTGGCACAGAGATGAGGCTCCCTGCAGTGACTGACCTGGGGCTGCAGCTCTATCTGATTTCCCAGGGCAGCCAGATGGCTCAGCTCACAAAGGGAAATGGCAATAAATCTAAATCCTTTTTTTTCCTATTTGTCTTGAGCCTGAGATATTTGATCAGAGACCCATATTCTTGGTGGCAGAATCTTCCTGAACTCCTGGGAGCTGTCCCTTTACAGAGTGGCCAACCAGAAAACTCGCTGAATACATGAGCAGCAGCAGAAACTCAAAAGACAGTGGATTCACTAATGAACCAGGGCAAAGGTTGTCCTTTAAGTGGCAGGAAGCAGAAGGAAAACTCTCAGGAAATCTCTGATTAGAATTTTCGACAGTTGGATACTGCATTTATGATGCAGATATGGACAGGCTTCAAAAAGAGTCCAAGAGTCAGATGTATTTTTTGGACATGAAAAACATGGATTCTGAACTCATGTAACAAAGGAAGCAGACAATAAATCGAACACAGGGAAAACTCAATGAATGGGTGAAAAATACGCTTGGTAACTTGTGTGAAGACACTAGGGAAGGGTAAAGAATGGAAACAATGAGAGAAAAGAGATGTGGGATATGGCCTTGCTACTTTGACAACATATACCTGAAACACCTTTAGGAGAGGACACAACAGGTGGAAAGAAGTAACAATCACAGAAATTTGCAAAAGAGAAATATTTTAAGAGGAGGAAAAAGTTTAATCCTAGAATTGAAATAATTAAAATGACTACGTATATCAGGGAAAAGTTTTTCTTTTCTTTAAATTTTTTATGTGTTTATTTTCATTTTATTTGAAAGACAGCAAGACAGAGAATGAGAAAGAAAAAGAGACATCTTCATCTGCTGATTCACTCCTCAACTGCCTGCAGCATCAAGGGCTTGGGCCAGACTGAGGTCAGGGGCCTAGAATTCAATTCAAGTTTCCCAAATGGGTGGCAGGGACTCAAATTCTTGAGCCATCATCTGCTACCTCCCTGGATGAGTATTAGCAGGAAGTTGGATATGAAGCAGGGGAGCTGGTGCTCAGATCAGCACTCCTTCATGGGATGAGTGCATCCCAAGCACCGTCGCAACTTCTGCACTAGACCCTTGCCCCAGGGCAAAGTTTTTAGATTACAATGATTTTTCAGTCCTTGAAAGTAGGTAGGTAAATTTGAGAGAAATAAATAGATTTATTGTTAAAGAAAATTATCTAGTTGACATCAGAACTCTTCTCTTTACAATGAGTACTGGCAAAAAGTAAGGGGATGTTGTCCACATAATTTCAAGGGGCAAAATACTGTATTCCTAAAATTCCAGTCCTACTCACATTAGTCTTAGGAGGGTAAAGGAAAAACAAATTGATGTTCAAGCCTTCAGAAAGTGTGCTGTCAGTGTATCCTTCCTGAAAGAATTACTTGAATAAGTGCTTCAGTGAACCAAGAAATTAATCATAATAAAGAATTGAGAAATCAGGAAGATTTATCAAAGAAAATGTAGTGAAGGATGGAAGCAGTGGAGTAGCATTAGATTTAGATTGCTATTGCTAATGTAGTTATGAAATTTACAGCAAATGTCAAAAATAAAGAAAAAGAGGAGATACAGAATGTCAAAAATGTATTAACAGGATTGAGATCTAAAATCCTAGTCATTTCCAGCACAAACTGAGCAGTGAGGAGTGTGTGCGTGTGAAATTTCCCATTTTACAGAGAGGGGTAACTACTATGTCGCAATGGATGTGATAGAAAGATACTTCATTTATGTTTTTAAAGATGAATATCACCATGATAGGTTACATTTTAGTTTCTAGCAAGTTTCTAGCCATTGAAATCCTCCCCTCTCTCCTAAAACACAGCACACGCCTGAAAATGAAAGAGGCGCCTGTGAAGGCCGCTCTGAGTGAGACGGAGCAGCAAATCCAAGACTTTAACTCCCATCTTCCGCTTCACCTGCATCAGGGTTCTGAGGCTCTGTAACAAAATCCTAGAGCTCTTATAACACAAGCTTTTTATTGATTCACTTAGTTATTTATTTGAAAGGCACAGTGACAGAAAAAGAAAGAGTGATGGGGCGGGGGGCAGGGAATCTTCCATCCACTGGTTCACTCCTCAACTAGCAGCAACAGTCAGGTCGGGACCAGGCCAAAGCCAGGAGCCAGGGATTCCATCCTAGTCTCCTGCAGGGTGGCAGGGGTCTGAGTACTTGGACAATCTTCTGTTGCCTTCCTAGGCACGATAGCAGGAAGCCAGATCAGAAGTGGAATCACAAGGCCTGGAACGGGCACTCAATGTAGGATGCTGGCATCACCAGGAGCAGCTTTACACCTTGCACTAAAATGCTGCACCCCCAAATTCTAGAAGCTGCACTAGTAAAATGCAATTAACGAAACTTCTAGTTCATTAGACCAAAATTTTTAGCCAACGTGCAATTAATGGATAACAGGCATGCTATAGCTACTAATCTCTGGCGCTGGGGTTGCTGGATAGGCCTAAGACTGTGGAGTCCCAAGTTTTTGACTTGAAGTCACCTCACCCAGGTTCCATGAAAGGTGTGGGTGTGGTGGTCTGATAATATGCACCTTGGTCCACTGGCTGGCAATGTGCTTTCTTCGGGAGGTTTTCATACCACTGGCCATCTTCCATCAGCAGCAGATGTTAACAAGATGTTGTGTCTGTGTGTCAGGCGGTGGTGGCATGGTACTAGCCGCAGATGGGGTTGATCCCATGTGGCGGCTCCAGTGGGTATAGTGTCCAGTGATCACCTCAATCTGTGTATTCACACATATCTGAAACTGGCCATTTCTGGCTGAGTGTCTTTCATAGCAGCAAATTAGCCAGGTTCAGGATGGTCTTTCTAAGAATATATGCTCATTCTGAAAATGAGAGCATTACCATTATATTGAAATACTTAATAAGAGAAAATTTCAGTGGATTCAAAATCCATTCACATTATCACAAGAAATTTCAATATTACATTAAGAGATAAAAGAAAAGGCAGAGCTGTTAGTTTCTTTAAACATAATTTAAATGAGTACATTTTTGAATTATTGTAAAAATGCTTAAAATTTTTTATCACCTACCTATGCAAACAGAGTTTGTCATAGCAGTGCCTTTAAAGAATTTAAAAATATCACCTTGAAATATTCTTCTTCAGGAGTGTTGTACAGTTGTTTCAAGCCTAAAACCTGACATAAATAAAAAAGTGTGGACGCAAGCTCAAGATTTCATTAAACACCCTGAGAGTGTTTTAATTGGAAGCTTTATACAAAATCCATACTTCATGTGCTCTTTGTTTTTAGTTTATGTAGCTATTTTGCTTTTCAAATCAGAATATTCTATAATCTAAGAAATATTTATATTTGCATTGAACCCCGTGTGTGTCCTCATTTTTCCTCTGGTTTACTAAGGGTGCCACATATCTTAGCATAGTTTTCAATATGTGTATGCCATGGTGCAATGTTTTAGGAAGCACTGCATTAGGGAAACAACTATGCAGTAGATTCCATTAATTACAGAAATAAAGGGAGGGGGGATGCAGGAAGCTCATTAGCTGTTATGCATTAAATGAAGGAGAAGGTCATTAAACAATGTATGTGCTTTAGTGCTTTATGTGCACTTGGCAAAATAAAAATATTAAAACTACCATTGGTGGGTATGTATGATGGTTTCACCAGTTCACAGTGCTTCCTTGTTTCTTGTCAGCCCAAACTTGCATTTGCAATGGGAATAGGCAAGTTTATAGGACATGGGCATGATTAAGGATGGCAACTTTGGCCAATCCTTATTTCTTTCCTAGTGGGTTTTGGGATTGTGAGCAAAAGTGTTCAGCAGCTGTACGGCTGCTGTATTGAATACAGTTTTAAAATCATAAGACATTGGTGTTAGCCATTTCCTGTTACAAGATGAGGAAATGAAAGTGAAGGAGACAGAGTATAAATTTCCCGAATTCCCTGTGTTTTACAGTCTCAGGCCTAAGGTATTGTAGAGCAGTGTGCAGGGAGACACTCTACAATCCTCATAATAAACCATCCTTTTTCTCCAATTACTTTAATTAGCTTTCCTTTGCCTACATCCAATAAATGCATTATCTATATACTGAGTCATAGGGAAAGATCAGAGGGAACCTTACACTAAAAACATCAGCGGAACTTAACTTGGAGGGTGGAATATGGTCAGTTTTGTTTTTGTTTTTAGCTAGATTTTTCTAAGAAGCATGTATTGCTCTTGTGACAAATGGAAAAATTAAAGAAATTATTTGTGTAGGGGTGAGTTGGGTAACACAACCAAGCCAAAATTTTTACATTTAGGCTCTTCATTTTGCTCTTATTATTCATGACATAAAATGAGAGACAGCAAATAATTCTGAGAAACTGTAGTAGTATAATCTTATTACTAGGACTATAATACTGAAATAAAAATAAAGCAATCTAATTTTTCTTTAAAAATTATTTAAAAGTCAGAGTTGGAGAGAGAGAGGGAGAGATAGAGAAAGACCTTCTATCTGCTGGTTCACTCTCCAAATGATCCCAATAGCCAGTGCTGGAACAGGCTGAGTCCAGGGGCCTGAAACTCCATCTGGCTTCCCACATAGGTTGCAGGGGTCCAAATTCCACTACTTTCCCAGATGCATTAGCTGGGAGCTGGATCAGAAGTGTAGCAGTCAGGGCTTGAACCAGCATTTCAGCAGGATGCTGGCATCTCAGGCAGTGGCTTAACCCGCTGTGACACAATGCTAGCCTCAACTGTTTAAATAAATATGAAAGTAGCTTTATTTTTAATTTACCTGCGAGGGGAGGAACTTAAAAACTTTCTGTTTGCATGAAAGTCATACTCCATTTAAAGGAATATTTAATGAAGAGGATAGATATTTGTCTTCAATTAAAAAAAAAAAAAGAAAAAGTAAACTATAGGAAAAAGGAACAGATTTCCAGTCCTGATCTTTTTGGTGATTTTACACTTCCATGCAATGTTTGTGACATAAACTGAAAGGGGTAAAGGATGGTGAGCAGGGGTGAGGACAACGGGTTTAGAAGCTGCCCACTTGTTAGTGGATTGACAAGAGACACACAATTTTGATAAAGTAGAGAAGAAAAAGGGTGCAGGCTCTGTAAAGGCAGATTGCTTTCAAAATTCAGGAATTCTAAGCTCTCAAAACCCTAGTTTTAAATTCGTGATTCTAGGGTGGTGTGAGTTAGAACTTCTTTCTGCATTTAGTCTCCTTCTGAGAAAAGACAAAAACATCCAGCACATTAATAATTTGGCAGAGCTGGTCATCTGACTCAAAAAGCTCACTTGCTGAAATAATTCATCTTGAAGATTGTGTGGTTTTATGCTTAGCACAGATGGGTTCACCTGTGTGAATTTCTGTTCTTATTTAACATTGTTGTCTTTAAGGTGAGAAATGGAAGTTTGACATTTTCTGATGCATTTTCATGGGCAAGTCTGGAGCAGAAGTAATCACTAGCATTATTTGTCTCATGACAGTACAATGGGTTAAAACGAATGATGACAGCCCTTGGCACCTGTGCTTTGGGTGAGAAAGGATAAGAGCTATCTTTAGGAGAAGGAAGAAATATTTGCTTAAAATAAAAGACTGTTGTATAAAAGAGTGTTCAAATGTGTGGAGCACACTTTTTTCCTCCTCGATACTTAGCTCTACAGGTTGCTTAGGTCTTGTTCTTGAGTCCTTCACAGACCTCAGTTTCCAACTAGGAGCTAGTGACTCTGAATGCCACCGTTAGTATTCTCTGAGTCCAGCCAGAAATCAGTTACAACGGGCAACAGCCCCTTTCTCAGGTGTCTCATCAGAGTGAACACAGTCGTGGACTCAGTATTCGTTTGAATCCTAATTGTAAAGCAGTACTTTGCAAGGTAACTTAATCTCACTGAATTTTGTCTTTCTTCCCTATAGAAAAGGCTAATAATACTCACCTCCCACATAGGGATGAAGTGTGATGAAACTACCCGTTATGTTCTCTGGCATAATATACACTCATGCAGAAAATTTCTCTTCTTTATTGGTATTACACCTAAGGCTTAATTTCTGCTCTATACTTGTCCTCTTAAAAAATGCACAAAATAGCCTCCGTAATAATCTGTTTTCAATTGTTTTACTATCTGAGACTGGGTTCCTTATTAAGAAAAGAGGTTTATGCAGCTCAGAGTTTTGGAGGCTGAAAATCCAAACAGCACAATACTGGCTTAGGCAAAGGTCCCTGCACTACACAATATCACAGCAGACAGCATCATGGTGGGAGTGTGTGTGAGACAGAGAAACCACATAGTGAGAGAGGAAGTCAGAGATTGGGCAAGGATCAGCCTTGCTCTTTGACAACAACCCTCTCAAAAGCATTAACTGGGCTGCATAAGAACTACCTCAATCCCATCTGAGGGTAGAATTCTCAGTGGCCTAAGGACTGCCCACTAGGACCTGTCTCCTAAACATCCCACTACCTATTAATTTTGGCACACTAGAGACCAAGATTTCAAAATGTGAACCCTTGGGGGACAAGCCATAATGAAGCAATCATAGCTTTCTTATCTTTGTTTACTGCTTCTGCATTCTTATTTCTTCAGGATTGTCTAGGCATTTGCCATTTGAAAATTTTCAAAAGTGTCTCCTAGGACCTTCTTTGCTCTGAAATTGATGTCATTAATTGTTGGGTTTGAAGACCGTAATTAAGTCAATGGATTGGAAATAAGACTTGTTTCTGAGAATTCAACTGTGGCACTATCACAAACTAGAGGTTGGCTGGACTTGTCTTATATGGTTGTTGTCAGGACTAAGTTAGGAAGCCATTGGCATGATGCCTTGATGAGGCCATGTCTATGGTGATGCTGATTATATTGTGTCTTAGTCTGTGTTCTGTTGTTGATGACACTATACCACAGATTGCATAAAATTATAACAAAAAGAGGTTTATTTTGGCTCACAGCTTTGACCCAAGGTTAGGGTGCCATATCTCTTGATGGCTGTCTTGTTGGTAGAAGCAGCACAGGGCATCACAAGGTGAGAAGGAATGCACTAGAGCTAGCCAAACAGGCTTTTAGAGCAGACTCATTCTTGAGATAACCTATGAATTCGTCAATCATATGAACAGATTAATCCATTCATGAGGCAGAACTCTAGTTCCTTCTTAATGGTCCTTCTTGGTTCCACCTCTTAGCATCTAATAATAGGGATTAAATTTCTAGATGAGTTTTTGAGGAAACAAACCATATTCATACCATATCATGTTGAATTGTCTTAAGTATGCGAGGTTAAACAACAATTTATAAGCAGTTAACATGTTGAAAACTTTTCTCACTTAGTAGAATAATAGATACAGGATAGAGATTCAAAACAGGGCTTGATGACTCTGCCTGCACGCTGAGTTAAGGAAATCCCAGCTGTGAGAAAAGGAAAGGAAATGCTGATGGGTGGCATTTATTTAGTAGACCTCTTCTAGATCATTTTTTTTTATTTTACTTTTTTTTTGTCTGAAGCTTGTTTAGGTGATTCAGAAGATTTTTTTGATTAATCTGTCTTTACTCATTCTCACTTTCTAGTGTAAAGAAAATCCTCCATGATGACAAAAAATTGAAGGATAAAATAATGAAAAACATATTCAAATTCCACAGAGGTAGTTACTGGAAAATTATAAGGAAAAAGAGTCATTATCAATTTTAGAGTTAAGTAATCTATAAAAACTTGGAGAAAAAACTGATAGTAATTAAAAAGAAAGACTAGGGGCCGACGCTGTGGTGTAATTAGGCTAAGCTTTTGCCTGTAGTGCCAACCTCCCATATGGGAACCGATTTGAGTATTGGCTACTTCACTTCTGATCCAGCTCTCTGCTGGCATTCCTAGGAAGGCGGTGGAGGATGGCCCTAGTGCTTGGGATCCTACATTCATGTGAGAGATCTAGATGGAGCTCCTGACTCCTGGTTTTTCCCTGACCCAGCCCTGGTCAGTTGGCCATTTGGGGAGTGAACCAGCGGATGGAAGATCTCTTCTCTCTCTCTTTCTCTCTCTTTCCCTCGCTCCCTCCCTCCCTTCTCACTGTAGCTCTTTCAAATAAATAAATAAATCTTAAAAAAAGAAAGATTAGCACCCGTTGAAATCCCTGATCAATCAAGACAGCAATAGTGTTTTCTGATGATCAGTTTTCTTCCTGCAAATGTAGACTTTAACTACTGTGTGTTTGTGCAGTAGGATGTTTCCGGCATTGCCAAGCCTTGTAGAGCAGTCAGACTTATAAGAATCCTACATTAGAAGTATTTAGAAATTCTGGTTGCAAACAAATTTTAGTTTAATGTGACAAAGATTACTAATAGTTTCCTAATATCCCTGAATGGACACTAGACATAGTACTTATATGTATTTGGAGGCTTTTGGAGATTAAATAAGATGGCAAATGAATGGTGACAATATTGGCTGGCACACAACACAAGCACAAAAAATGTTAGTTATGAATTCAAGCAATTTTTGGAATTCTAGTGAGGTGCTACTACTTAAATTCTTCTCTTATATTTTTACTAAACTCTAACTACAGCACTTGATATTTTTTCTTTATGGTTCTGAGAAACATTTAAAATAGCATACCAACTTAAGATGACTAACTCTTCATTCCTTTATGCATGTAGCATATTTGTAAGTGCCTGTAATGAACCAGACACAGTGCAATGTCCCACTAGGGGGAACAAGTCACTGAAGCAAATGTCATGGTCCAAAACCCCGAGGAACTACGAGTCATTCTGGAATGTGCATGGCTGCCTGGCTTAGTCTGATAACTTCTGTGATCTGGCCCCAAACTCTCTTTCCAAATGGATTTCCCATCACAGTATATTATGCTGTACCCACATTGAACCATGATTTCAAAGTAATCCTTGTGCTTCTCGAACCCTACATCTTGTGTGCATTGTATTTTTGCAACTTGAAAGATTACCATTCTCATATTTGGAAGAAATAGGTTAACTATAACATTACCTGTGAAATGTATTTTGCAAATTTTTATATACTTATTTTATTTGTTCAAGAGAGCAAGAGATAGAAAGCTATCTTCTGTTTTCTGGTTTACTCCTCAAATGCCTGCAACAGCTAAGGCTGAACCAGGTACAAGCCATAATCTGGGAACTCAATCTGGATCTCTCATGGGGTGGAAGAGAACCATGAAATTTATTAAAGAAAAATCTATAATAAAGTACTAGAGCCATAATCTACTGCCTCCCAGGGTGTGTGTTGGCATGAAATTCTAATCAGGAGCAGAGCTGGGACTTGAACCTAGGCACACTGACATGGAATGCAGCCATCCCCAGCACTATCTTAACCTCTTGTCAAATGTCTGTCCCAATTTGTAAAATCTTGCGTATCAGTATGAAAGCAAGCTTCCTTGCTTCATGTAGCTACCACAGTATATATATTTTTTGTGGGGGTGAATGCTTGTGTGAATGAGTAGATAGGTTTTGATATTATCATAGTCAAGAGACATGGGACAAAGTATGTCTTGGGCATAATAGGAGAGTCTGCAGAATAACATGACAAGAGATTCTGAAGACCAATATCAGTGGCTCAGAAATTAATGCATATGTACCAGAAACCATACCGTCCACTGAGGCACCAGGTCTGGAATCAAATTCCATCCAGGGGCCAGTGTTGTGGGGTAGCAGGTAAAGTGTCCACCCTCAACACAGCATCCACTGTGTGGATTCCAGTTTATGTTCCAGCTGCTCTACTTCTGATACAGCTCCCTGATAATGGGCCAAGAAAGCAGTTGGAGATGGTCCAACTGTTAGGGTTCCTGCCACTGAGACCTGGATGAAGCTCCTGGCTCCTGCCTTCAGCCTTGCCCAGCCCTAGCCATTGCAGCCATCTGGGGAGTGAACCAGTGGATGGAAGATTCTCTCTCTGTCACTCAGACTTTCAAAATAAATGAAAAATCTGTAATAAAAAAGAACACCTCCATCCAGCTCCAGCTCGCTCTCCAGTGTATGTTCTCAAGCAAGTTACTCAGTTTTCTCATCTGTAAAATGGATATGGCAGTAATGTCTACACCTTTGGGCACTGAGAATTAAATAAGATAATAAATAGTAAACTGTTAACATGATCTGTACTGAGCATATGGCAGGAATTAAAAAAGTGTTAAGTATTATTATTATTTGATATTTTGCTGACTTGTCATTCCCCATGGACCTGTGAAAGACTAGGCCTAGTGCTTGTTTTGAATCTAGCTTTTTGGATCCATTCTTCTTGGCAGATAAACATTATAATTTTTTCTGCAAATATAAAATTGGAGACTGTCAGGAGACCATTTGGAGCAGCAGGAAATGTGGTTTGTGGAAGTTATATTACCTGTTTCAGATAAGCCAGTTCTCTAATTGGCCACTTCGATGTGGTTCCTACTGCACTGTCTTTCAAGATCACATCTATCACATTTGATGGTCATCTCCTCTTGTTAGCTGGCAATAGTTGAGACCAATTACAATGCAATTAATAAATGATAACTCTAGTGTAGAACGATGCTGGCTAGTGGCAGAGGCGTTTGGAGGCGAACAGCCCAGCAGGGCTGTCAAGTTGGCAGAATAAACTGGAAACCTATTTAAATGTTCTTTGAAAACAACCAAAATGCTTTCCTCCAAGTGTCAACAATCAAGCACAAAAACACAAAATCCAAGAGCATATTGCTGTGGTGCTGTTTGCAGCAAATTTCCCTGATCAGGGACAAATACATTGTTTATACTCTATTTTTTGTTTGCATATGAACGCTTAAGAAATGTATGCCATCCACGAAAACAGGAAATTTGGATAATGTCATTTAGAGAAAAGTGCAGATGAGAAGATTAGAGCCTTATCTTCTGCAACACTAGAAAGGATGTGAAACTCAGCATTTGAGGTCACTCAGAGGTTCTTTGAAATCATTTTACATAAGGTACTTAAGCTACACCTCATTTGCGGTTTCACAGTTTCCAAGTGGATGCGTAGGTCAGAGAGTATTTGGGTGAATCCCTCACACAACAGAACTAAGAAATGTTTGAACTAGGGATGAAACATGACAGGAAGGAACATCATGGGGGAGAAGAGCTGGAGGAAGAAATGGCACTTCTGAAGGTGCTATAGCTGAAGTGGTTATCTGCTCCAGTTTGCTTGGGAGAGTCTCAGCTTATTCTTTGTTCAGGCACCTTATCTATTTAGCAACATTTTCCTCCCTTAAAAAGTCTTGGTTTATGCAATAAACTATATAGACACCAACGTTAACACTGAAGTGCTCAATTTCACTCTCCAAAGCCCAGAAAATGTTATGTGGGGTCAAAAACCTATCCTTGATTGCTGAAATTCCATATTGCTAATAGGGATTTATTAGGAAAGGGAGGAGGATGCATATTGAGAAACCCAAGTACATTCACTTGGTTACTTAAAGATGGCACACCTGGGACTGGCAAGCTCATCAACACAGATTTGGTCCTCTGGAGGACTGGTAATCAGTTTGCCTAGGATCTCCTGATCACTGTGTAGCAAAAATGCTGCTCACTTTCCAAGGTGGTTGAAGTAAGGGGCAGGTGATGTGGCACAGGAGGTTAAGCTCCCACATAGGATGCCCATATCCTGTATCAGAGTGCTAGTTCGAATCCCAGGTACTCCACTTCCAATTCAGCTCCTCCCTAACGCGCCTGGGAAGCAGTAGGTGATGGCTCAAAAACTTGAATTCCTACCACCCACAATGGAGACCTGGATGGAGTTCTTGGCTCCTGGCTTTAGTCTGGCTCAACCCTGGCAACTGAGGCCAGCCGATAGAAGATTTCTCTCTCTCCCTCCCGCTCTCTCTCTCTCTCTCTGTCTCAAATAAATTTTAAAAATCTTAAAAAAAGGACAAATCTCATAGATAATCATGAGAAAAAGGAGATAGGCTAGATAGAGATATGGTCAAGGGACAATTCCAGTCCAAGAGCTGGACTTTTTTTGTCCTGGAAGCAGATCCCACCTGTTCAAACATTTCCTTAGATATCTGCATGTCTGCCTTGGAGGGGCTTATTACCAACTTGGAGAGTTAGAATTTAGCTTGCTTTTCTTAGGCAGCACATATGCTAAAAATGGAACAAGTCAAAGAAGGTTAGCATTGCTCCACTATAAGCACATTATAGAAATGTTCCAACTATTGTAAGCCATATGTTACATTGTACTAGTGATTCTAGCCGTTGGTGTAATGCAAGAAAAAGAAACAGAAGTTATTTTGACTGGCAAGAAATAAGCAAACTGAGACTATATAAAAATTGTCTAAATAGAAGATCTAATGTATCCTGACATAGCACACACATACACAGAGTTTAATAAGATTGTTAGAGGTACAATGATAGACAATTGCATTAGATAACAACCAGTAACTGTAAGATATTTATTTTAGATAAAATGTGCTTTTAAAATAGCAACAAATATATGATAATAAAGAGTAAATTAAACAAGAAATGTCTGAGTCCTGTTTAGAAAATTACAAAATTTTACTGAAATGAAGATCTAAATAAATGGAGATCTGATGTGTTTCTAGTTAAGATGATTGTGTTTCCCATATTCATTGGTTAAAATATCAGTAAAGCATATATATATATGTATATATATATATATGCTTTAAAGATTTATTTATTTGAGTTAGAGAGAGAGAGAGAGAGAGAGAGAGGTTTTCCATCTGCAGTTCACTTCCCAAATGGCTGCAGTGGCTGGAGTAGAGCCAATCCAAAGCCACAATCCAGGAGCTTCATCTGGGTCCCCTACATGGGTACAGGCATTTGGGCCATTTTCTGCTGCTTTCCCAGGCCATAGGAAGAGCAGGACCCAGGACACGAACCAGCACCCATATGGGATGCCTACTATGCCATATAACTTTTAAAAGCTTAAAAGTTAGTTTTATTCTTCATATCTTAGCTATTCACCAGATATAATTTTGAAGATGTGAACTATAAGATGTGAAAATATTAATTTTTAAAGTTTCCAGCTGGCCACAGACCCTCATCAACTGATTCAAGCATCTCACTTATGTGCTTATTTACAACTGGATTTATAATTTAAACTTTGGCTCATCCCTGAACAAATTTACTGAACATGGTCTAGTGATCAGATTAGCAGGCCTCTGTAATGTTTTAGCCAATCCCAACCTCAGCATATGCATAATACAATTTTAATGACGCAGAACAACATATTTAGTCATCAAGTATAAGCAGTTTCCCCATTAGCAATTTCGTTGGAAATCCCCCAGTATGTAATTTCTATTAGTGACTTTATTATGAAGTTCCATTGCTGCCTGCTGAGGGCTGTACCAGGAACCAGATTTGATGATTCCAACAAATGTTACTTCCCCAATAAAGCCTTACCAAAGCCTGAAGGCAAAATTTGTTACTCCCTTCTGCATATCCTTGTTTGCAGAATAGAGACTACTGACATCTACTGTCTATATAGTTCACAATGAGAAACAAAGGAATTAATGCCTTTAGTGCTCAACAAATATTAGCTACTCTTAGATTTGTTTTGTATTTGTATTCTTATTCAGATGACTCTATTATAATGCATACCACAGTGTGACATGAATCAACTAATTATTTATACCACTATCTCCCTCTTAATATAAACCTGTTGAAGATGAGAAGTGTATTTCATTCATCCATGTGTTCCTAGCACCTAGTATTGTTCCTAGTGGGTGGTAGGCACTTAATACATATTTCTTGAATTTGATTTAAAAAGAATTACTTTCACACTTTCATATTCTTTTAAAAATCAGGATTTCCATATCTATTCCAGGTTCCATTCCTTTGAAAGCTCCTGAAATTTGTGTCCCATTGGGAGATGACAGTTCTGTTTTGTTTTGTTTTGTTTTGGTTTTGACAGGCAGAGTTAGACAGGGAGAGAGAGAGAGACAGAGAGAAAGGTCTTCCTTCCGTTGGTTCCCCCCCCCCCCCAAGTGGCTTCTACGGAAGGTGCCTTGTGGCTGGCGTGCTGCACTGGTCCAAAGGCAGGAGCCAGGTGCTTCCTCTTGGTCTCCCATGCAGGTGCAGGGCCCAAGCACTTGGGCCATCCTCCACTGCACTCCCTGAACACAGCAGAGAGCTGGTCTGGAAGAGGAGCAGCCAGGACAGAATCCAGCGCCCCGACCAGGACTAGAACCTGGTGTGCCAGCGCCGCAGGCAGAGGATTAGCCTAGTGAGCTGTGGCACCGGCCTAGGAGATGACAGTTCCAATTGCACTTGCCCATTATTGGATATAATCAAAGGCTTAGTGATGCCACATGACAAAATTATAACAATTTAAAAATATTAATTGGCTTTATTTTGTGATTTTAGAATAAAGTAACACTTCATTTCATAAATAGAATAAGTTTTCCAAAGAGCTGAGCAGAAGTTGGATTTATAGACAAAACAGAGCTTAAGAAAGCAGAAACAAAGAACAAAAGGTGTATTGGTTATTTCAAAATTACTTTCATTGTAAGGCAGGAACAGAGAAAACAGAAAATAGCAGATAGTTAATATAAGGTTACTTCAGGTTGCTTTTTTTTTTTTTTTTTAAAGAAAGGATTAAACCAGAGGCAACTTCATTATCATGTTGGCCTGTTTGGGAAATTTAGCCATTACCTCTCCTCCCTCCTGATTTCTTGGAAGGCCAGATAACTGAGGTTTGATAATGTGGAACTCCAATATGAGTGACTCAACTTTGTGTGTGTGTGTGTGTGTGTGTGTTTAAGATTTACTTATTTATTTGAGAGGCAGAGATACAGACAGAGAGAGGGAGAGACAGAGAGGTCTTCTATGCACTGGTTCACTCCCCAGATGGCCTCAATGGCTGGAGCTGGGCCACTCAGAAGCCAGGAGCCAGGAGCTCCTTCCAGGTCTCCAACATGGGTACAGGGGCCCAAGCACTTAAGTCATCTTCCATTGCCTTCCCAGGCCATTAGCAGAGAGCTGGATTGGAAGAGGAACAGCCAGGACATGAATAGGTGCCCATATGGGATGCAGGCAATGCAGGTGGAGGCTTAACCTGATACACCACAGTGCCAGCCCCTGGGTTTTGGTTTTTAATCTGGTCTATTGGAGCCTTGTGCAGGACCTTAGCCTGGAACAATGCTTCCTATAACCTCTGTTTAACCAAAAGATGATAGAATTCTCAGAAGCACTCCCTGAGGAAGGTGAGAAATGTCCAAGTTAGGTTGGATAGTTTGCTACTCTGGACAAAAGTTTCTTAAAATTGTTCTTCATTACTACCTGGGTTGGTCAGGAAATGGAAAATGTAGGATCCAAGCATGAAAAAAAAATAACCTTTTTTACCCAAGACTGACTGATTTATTGAAAATATCTCTTTCAAGTTCATTTAGAGACAGATCTGATCAACTGGCTGCAGATTTTATTTATCTGTGTGGGTCAACCTGAGAAACAAATGGGAGCTGATCCAATTCAGGGCAAGGTGAGGGCTAGGGACTAGGGACATTGAGGAATTAATGCAGACTTGCATTTTAATCTTGACCTGTGACTGATCCTAGTAGTACAGTCATGGGCTAGAAGTGTTTAAGAATATCTCTGAGAGGCAACACAATGTGACGTGATATGTAGTATATATCAGTTCAAAATTTTATTGGGAATTTTATTAGCTTAATTCATAAGCATATCAATGTATTTGGTTAGAGGGTTTATAAAGATATAATTATGTGGTTACATATGCTTGGAGACAATTTGTGTTATGTTAATGGAAATGGAACATAATAAACAGAGAGAATAGGTTTTTAGATAGTAAGCTATTTTAAGGTATTACTGAAATGGAGAGGAAAAGGCTGTATGGATCTCTGTTTTTGTGATCATAGTGAAAATGAGAGCTGGGAACATTATCAAGAACCTCACCAAGTGGGTCAGAAATCTTGGGAAAGAATAAATTCTATAGGCATCACTCTTGGTGATCCAAGTACAGAACCCCTCCCCATATGGAGATGTTAGGAGACGAAAAATTGCATACAAATGCAGTTACAAAGGCAGAGTGGAGCATGGTCTTATCAGCTGGCCTTTTGAATAAAACTTGGGAAGGACTGAAGGAATGGTTGGTGTTGCTGGAAAGTATGAATCAGATGGGGAAGGACTTTCATGGAAAATAAGCAGAGCATGCCCAGCTTTCACCCGCAAGAGTCTGGTATGAGAAGCAGTGCTCTGACTGGTCATTTGCCTTCTTGAGATGCCATGACATGCATCAGAAGACAAAGGTTCAAAGACCCATATTCCCTCACTGCTACCGTCACTCTCATGGTGTGGAAGGAAACCCTACAAGCAGATGGTAGGGAATCCCACAGTATAGAAACATATGACTTTGGAGTTAAGAAGCACTTAATAATTAATTAAGGCCAACCTCTGTCATTCATAGGATATGAAATCTTGTGTAGGTGACCATTTTTAAAACGGTTTCCAAAGATTTTATAAAATGGGATGTATGTAAGTTCTTTTTAAGCTACTTATTGATTGTTCTGCTGTATTTTAATTGAAAATTAGGGGTTGTATGTATTAAGTGCCTGGTACATTGTGGGTCCTCCAATTTCTCCTTTACTAATAAGCATTCTTTAATGTTTATTTATTTTTATGCACTTGAAAGGGGAAAGAGAGAGAGAGAGCCTTATGTTTGCTGATTAACTCCCCAAATGCCTGCAACAGCTAGGGCTGGGCATGGCCAAAGTCAGGAGCTGAACTCCATCTGGGTATCCCACATGAGTAGCAGGGACCCAAGAACTTGAGTGATCATCTGCTGTCTTCCAGGATGGATTAGCAGGAAGATGTATTGGAATTGAAGGATCTGGGAGTTGAATAGGCACTCTAATGTGGGATGAGGGTGTCCAACGTTCCAACTTAACCTGCTGCCTCACAATGCCTGCCCTCACTATTAAACATTACTGAGTCTTGGGGCCAGCGCTGTGGCATAGCAGGTAAAGCCACAGCCTGCAGTGCCAGTATCCCATATGGACTGCAGTTCGAGACCCAGATGCTCCTCTCCTGATCCAACTCTCCGCTGTGGCCTGGGAAAGCAGTAGAACATGGCCCAAGTCCTTGGGCCCCTGCACCCACTTGGGAGACCCAGAAGAAGATCTCGGCTCCTGGCTTCAGATTGGTGCAGTTTCAGCCATTGTGACCATTTGGGAAGTGAACCAGTGGATGGAAGACCCTTCTCTCTATGCCTCTGCCTCTCTGTAACTCTGCCTTTTCAAATAAATAAATATCTCTTTAAAAACAAAAAGAAAAGGATTAAGTTCTTTTGAAAAAAAAAATTACTGAATCTTACTCTGTCAGCTCTGTGCCAGAATCAGGGAAAGAAAGATGAATGAAGTGCTATTTGTATTTTTCTTCAAGGATCTTACTATCTGGTTGAGACAATAGGTAAATCTGTGTCATAACTGTTTTATAAAGAATGAAAGAAACTGCTAGATGTCGTTTAGTATCCTTATTTCTTCTTTCTCACAACCAAGAATTTCAGTTTTTGTAGAAACCATTTCCCTTTAGCTAAAATAGTATTCTCCCAACCCTATTTTAGAGCTAAATATGGCCTTGCAATTAATTTATAGCCAATGAGATAAGCAGTTCTGTATGTGACACCTGGGATATTTCCTGAAGGTGAAGAAATGTTTTTCATCATCTCCTTTTCTTTGTTGTCTGGAGTGTGGATGGGATAGATGGAGTTTGAGCAGCCACCTTCAACTTGAGGTGGAAATGTTGCAGGGGGAGAATATTTCAAAGCAAAGCAGATTTATCATTAAATCTCCATCTTTGATGATCATGAAGCCAACCTCTGGTTTGGGACTTCTACCTTATTTTATGTTAGAGAAAAGTAAGTGTATCTTTTGTTCTTTACAGTTTTATGCAACTTGCCATCTAACTTAATTGAACTAATGCAACAGGATACAGCTAGAGACGCTAAGGAGGGATGCAACCTTTTTATTAGAACCACAGAAGGCTTCTTGTAAAAGGTGATGGTCAAGCAATATGGAAGGGTAAGTGCCGGCGCTGCGGCTCACTAGGCTAATCCTCCGCCTAGCGGCGCCGGCACACCGGGTTCTAGTCCCGGTCGGGGCGCTGGATTCTGTCCCGGTTGCCCCTCTTCCAGGCCAGCCCTCTGCTGTGGCCAGGGAGTGCAGTGGAGGATGGCCCAGGTGCTTGGGCCCTGCACCCCATGGGAGACCAGGAAAAGCACCTGGATCCTGGCTCCTGCCATCGGATCAGCGCGGTGTGCCGGCCGCAGCGCGCCAGCCGCGGCGGCCATTGGAGGGTGAACCAACGGCAAAGGAAGACCTTTCTCTCTCTCTCTCTCTCTCACTGTCCACTCTGCCTGTCAAAAAAAAAAAAATATGGAAGGGTAAGCAGCAGGGGCTCCCGCTTGACATTGTGCTTCATTAAGAAGATGGCATTGAATCTGTTTATGATCAATGCCTAGACAAGCTTATTAGAAGGACGGTTTGAAAGTTTTATGTAAATTGGCTTGTCTTTTCTTGAACAAGACAAGGTTGGAGATTTTCATTGGAAGGCTGAAACAGCTGGACTTGTATTTTATAATTTCCTCAGTTGTGTATGCATGTGTGTGTGCTTGATATAATGCTTTGGAAATACCAATATATTTTTCTCCTTGTAGTTACTTTTATTCCTTGACCCTTCTCTGACATATGACCTTTTAAACTATTCAGTGTTCATTGGATCAGAAGAAAAAAGTGACTACATAGAGAGGAGAAAAGGGAATTGCTTTTCTGGCTTTTTAAGTTTCAAAAGCAGATTCTGAGCAGATTCTCATACAGCCCAACAAAGAATGGAAGAGAAGCAGCATGGTACGTCTCTAAGGAAATTCTGTGTGCCTGAACTCTAAGCCCAGCTCCCAGTCAGGGTGCAGGAGACCACTGGAAAACCAAGTTGAGTTTTTTGGATCTGAACAAAGGACTCTACATCTTCTTGTAGGTCAGATGCTAGGTAAGGGAGAGGCTCCAGAAGACAAATGACTGTGCAGAGTCTAGGCAGACTAGACCTCATATACCCAGAAACCCCTTGAATTCCACTGTAGAGTAGGAACTGCAAAATGATGCTACGAGTGGCCCAGAAATAGCAGAGAAAGAGCTGCTGCACCCAAGGGAGTCTAATTGAGTAAGAGAAATGACTCAGTAAGGCCAGAAGGGATATTCTGTGTGGGTGTCAGCTCAGAAGTATGACCTTGAAATCTTGCTGTCTAGCTTCCACCATCTTATCACTGTGTGAGATCCCAGATCTTACATGTGATGACTCCGCCAGAGAAGAGGGACTGAATCACACACTGTCAATCTGGTAAAGAGCAGCTTGGTGCAGTTAAAGGGAACAAAAACCAAGAGATTGTTCTTGTAGACCTGAATGTGAAGATACAGATTAGGATCTGTTGCTGATTCATTCAATCATACAAAAATAATATCTTGAGTGCCTACAAAGTGGTTGACACTGTTCTAGCTATTTTTGATTCTGTAATACATAGAACAGATGAAATTCCCACCTGATGAAGATAGGCAATATACAGATAACACAAACACTATTACATTATTGAGTTAGGTAGCATTAAAAATGAGGTAAATTGTTCAGTGTTTGGTGCATGGCTTCATTTCCTGGATTGATCACACCATGTTTTAGTTCCAGTTCAAGTTCTGGCTAACCCCCTTCTGATATAGTTTTCTGCTAATGTATATCTTGGGAGGCAGCAGTTGAGGGCTCAAGTACTTGAGCACCTGACACCTATGTGGGGGACCTGGATGGATTTCACTTCAGCCTGGCCCAGCCTTAGCTGTTTTGGGTACCTGGAGATTAAAGCAGCAAATGAAAACTTCTCTCCCACCCCCCTCTCTCTGTCTTTCAAATAAAATGAAAATAAATGTTAAAAAACTATTTATAGGCTAGGTAGAAAAATAAAGCGTGATAAAGAATAAGTTACGCATACTAAGTAGTGAATATAGATATTAATAGAGTCTGAACAGAACTCTTTGATCTTGTTACCAATATTGTATACTGTATTGATCCTGTACAACTGAACTGATAAGATCACACACTCATTGATCATTCTCAACATGGTGGATGCAAGAAATGATGATGAAGTAGGTAAATTTTCTATCCTGATTTCAAAGATGAAGGTCAAAGTTAAAGTTTGGTATGAGATTTTGACTCTGAAACCCAGTACTGAAACTGAATATCAGTGTCAACCTCATGAATTATATTTTTGAATCCTTACATACACCCCACATGATAAATATCTGTGCTCAGTTTTATAGATGAGAGCACCATCCTTCAGAAAAATTAGTCAACTGGATCAAGGTTGTACCAGAATACGAATTTAGAACTGTGAGTCCAGAAGGCCCTTACTCTAACACTACACGAGTTCAAATAGTCTAGGAGTGTTCATAATTGCATTCCTGGACTCATTCTTTGCAACCAGCTTTCCGATTTCAAAAATAGGAAAGGCCTGGGAAATCCTCTGAATTGATAAAGGGCCCACTTTTGACAGGTGCGGGGAGCAACTGAGACTAGACTAAATTACTGGAACTAAGACTAACACTATGCATTTGATCTCCCACAATATGGCGCTGAGAGAGAACAAACAACTTCTACGCAGCTGCCTCGCCAATTTGACTAACAAGCGGCAGGAGCTGATCATGCTCCTCATTGGAGGAGAGCAGCGTGCTCGGCGTGTGGGCAGCAGAGTTGGGATTGGTGGAAGAGGACTATAAAGGAGGAGAGAGACAGCATGCACTGGGGAACATCTGAAGAACATCTGAGCAGCCCCTGAGAGCAGGCTGGCGGTGTGTCGCTCCTCCGTGGAGGCGGGGAAAGGGGCGGGGGTGCCGCCCCTCCGCGGAGGCGGGGTGGGGGGGGGGCCGGCAGCAAACCCAGGAAGGACCGGCAGCTAACCCGGGAAGAGCCAGGGAAAGAGAACAGCACAGGGTCCAGTGTTGTTCCTCCGCGAATGGGGGAGCGACAGACAGGTATGCCTCAGAGTCACAACAGAGCCATTTGAGATGGAGGGTGAAGTGGAGAAAGAGGGGGATGTTTAGCAGTGAGATTCACAGAAGTGTAGGTCACTCTGTAGCATGCCTCCATAGGTCATACTCAGTTGCAGTAACTTTGCAGATGACAAAAATGTAAGCTGTAGTCCTAAACCAAAAGGTTAGAAAGTTGGGAAGGATCTTGGAGGTTTCCTTACCGTTGTAACTGATGAATTTCCTCAGTGGGATCTCTGAAACAGAACCACTCCATCTTTTTTACCCACCTTCTCATCTTTTGTTTTAACAGAGAAGTTCTTATCTCACTGAGCAAAACACTTATGTTCAAATCATTCTTTCTGTTCTAGAGGTGAGCAAGGGTAATGACCACATGCCAGGGATGAGTAACCTTATATTGTATGCAAGGGGCAACTAGGAACTAAACTCAAGGGACTTTATCCTGATTCCGATGAACAAATTGCTTATGGCAGAAGAAGAAAATTGGAGCTGGCTATAACATAGTGGGGGCCATAGATGTCAATTTCATGGCTTTCCTCAATAAAGATATTAACAATTGGGCA